>NC_057426.1:6877500-7502500 GCF_019457755.1 Venturia canescens
ACAAAAGTGTACTTCCCTCGGGCAAAAAATAACTTCCTCACATAAATTACAGGAGAACCCACGAAGAAGAAACAAAAAATCGTGACACGTGCACTTGGTCAAAATCACGTAGAACCATTCCGATATACGAAGCAGCGTTGGAGCGAAATTATTGATATTCGTTCGTATCAACTAATATAGAATACGACGAGGGGTATATGAGAATGATGGATCACACGAGGCGAGAGGATATGAAATTGTTGATAATCTCATGAAGCGTCGATTAACGCTTACTTTCCGTATCTTGATCGAAAGTTCCCTACGTTCATCCAGACAAAATAACAGCATTGATTATTCGAATAATTTGTTTTCCCAATTAAAAAAAACTGCTCAACTACACGGAGAATACGGTTTAGTGAAGAATATATTATTTTTCAAGAATTTTAACCCTTCGAGTGCACACTTATTGCGTCATCCATATGCATATGGGGTCAAAACGACCCAGTGTGCACTTTAAGGGTTAAAAGTATTTAGCCACCGATTACAAAGAGCATAGTATTTTTAGAATTTTCCAATTTTTCTTCCCTTCAATTCTAAACAGCTTTGTGTGAATAACAAAAAGTGGTGCATCTGAAAACTATATTTCGTTTTGTTTTCGAGTGTTATTCATCTCGTCAGACTAGCACTCACTGATAAGTGGAAATGTATTGTAAATCACAAATTTTTACTGTCAGCGTAGTAATTCTATGATAAATACACGAATATACACCGAATACGTGTGACATTTTACCATACACATAGTTTTTTTTCAGGATTGCCCGAGCATACTTGACGATATAAACATTTGAAGTGACTGAAAACATTTTTTACTATGCTTATAGAGAAAAAGACTCTTAAGTCTTTTGAATAAAAGGGATGAATATTGGTCCTTTTACTATGGTGAATAGAATAGTTCTTATTACTGCTCTTCGAATTAATGCTGCAATCCAGTTATATACTGTCCTCGAGATACTACTATATTTTTAGTACTTTCCTGTAGAATTTTTGGCCTCGTTTTCTCCGTGTAAACGTCGGCAATAAACTATTGGAAAACAGAGGTTTTTATAAACTAATAGATTTTAATAAACTATCGAAAAACCGAAAACCGAGACATTTCGTGTTGGACGTTTCAAAATAGACTCTCGTCGCAAATTTAAGCCCATTTACTTGATCAGTTTATTCGATTTCAGTAAATTCTTTTCAGGTATTTCATCAGAAAATAAATTAAAAATCAAAGGGTCACATTCCTCATAAATATTTGTGAGTTTTGAATTATTTTTATGATCGATTCGCTAATCAAGAATAATCGAATCGTATTGGAAGAAAAACCTTTTCAAAAACTGCTGAGTTTACAAAATGAGTGTAAAGTTTCTTGCCTAGATCGCTGATTCCAAGAAAAGGCTGATTCGTCTTATTCGACTGGGAAATTTAGCTCACGAAAGGAAACCGGGCCACTCACATGTTTTATTCCCATTCTTATATTCATCCAAGTTCCATTCGAGCGGTGTTTCAAGTTGAGAATAAGATAGTATGAATGGATGATTGAACAATGGCCATGACCCAATGAAAACAGTTCGAATTGTAACGAAAGATCAAATGGTTTGACACAATCGTTCAAATTTTATCGAACTTTGGGTACATTCAGAAAAAAAATTTGTGCAAATGAAAATAGGAAAAAAAATTGAAAGCAAATGTTTGTGACGAAATTGGCGCAGTCTAAGTGAACAAAAGTAAATAATTAGTCGAAAGTCTGTGCAGCTGGAAGTATCCTGTACGTTGTACTCCTTGAGTTATGAAGAAGGGCTCCTGACCTCGTATTTTGCTGGTGAAGGCCAATCGACTTTAGCTCAAGCCTCATCGAATTCTTCAAGTGACATGTAGCACTCTTGCTCATTACAGGACGCTGCTCCTCCATTATGTCGAGCCTTAATCAATCGCTGCTTCTCTTCTGCATGTTAAAATCCTGACTTTCAATGGCTCATGGGCGAAACTGCAATTTCAAATAATTGGAAGTTCAGTAGTATAAGAAAATGTCGCAGATCAATACACGAAAGTGCGGAGAAATTTGTCATGTTCAAAAGTTACTTTAAGCAAACTCAGAAGAATTTTTACGTTTTTGAAAATTGAAATCGGAATGTTTCACGAAAAGTGGTTGGGTTTTCATGTTGGGAGTCTTCGTACGAGCTCGAATGTTCGAAGGACCATGGACGTGGGAATTTCTAGTTATGCTGGACCCAGTTCTTATTCCAGGGTCCTCCGACCAGCACTTAAATTTTCTTCGACTGCTTCTGCGAGCTGCTAACGAACTAAAGTTTGCTCCTTCTTGTCTCTTCAGCACTCGTCCGTCATCTTTTTCCTGCACATGCTTGTTGAGCTTTCGAGTATGTTGGTATTTTCTAGGATACTTTGAAGGGCCGGTTTCAAGTACCGTTTTCGCCACTTTTCCTTGAAGAGCTTCTCTGATGCTTGTGCACATGGATCAAAAGATGGAAACGTTAAAAACTTTTCAGTGACATTGAAAAGCAGGGAATTCAGCCTGGAAGCTCAGGGCTGAATGGCAAAATGTCCGCACGTATATATTTCGGTAGGATAAATCGATTCTCCACATCCTTTTTTTTATAGTTTAATATAATATTCCTGAGACGAAAATTATAGAGGCAGGTACGATCCTTTGACTTTAAAGCTCGCTTTCTCGTCAATATGACACACACTCTGCTTTGATTTGCCACGAGTGTCGCACCGTTTGGTCTACTAGGAGCGAGGCACTTTATGAAACGTGTTTATCATCGAACTTGAAAGTTTTGACCTCTTTTATTGACCGAGTTCCCATCGCAGACTGGTTATATAATAAAGATCTTCATGATATACATCTTAAAACAGTTCCTTCCACTACTTTTTTTTTTTTTGTATTGGAAGAGACTTTTTTGTTGAAATATTATATTGTTTGTAACAAGGTGGGTCTTCTTGATGAGAGGTTGTCGTGGAATTTATAACTATAAGAAAAAGCAAGGGTTTAAGATTGCCTAAGTAAAGCATTCGTAAATCATGCAAAGAGTGAACGGATTGAACTGAACCTTAATAAAATTTTATTCTCACTCATTATTATACGTTCAAAATGTTTTAACTACAATTAACCAGTTTGCAATGTTGTCAAATCCAACTTTTGGAATGTCGTATTTACCAAAAGTGTTTTTGAGCACTTTTTGCACATTTGAAATTTAAATTCTTCGATAAATGTTCGGTGACGCGGCTTGGAACGCTTCGAGTCCATACGCCTGCACTTTCACTTTATTATTAACGAAAATCAGTATTCTGTAGTGTTTGGGTTCATGGAAGAATCAATGATTTTTTGTTTGCTCGAGCCTGTTCAAATGGCAGTATATAACTTCGGCATCTCGATCACTTTATTCGAAAGGATTTTATACAAGAACATACTAAACCGGTGTAAATTGAGGGATGATGATAAGGGTTTGCGATCCACTCAGAAACGTCTTTTTCCATTCTTCTCTTTCCCTTAAAGGCTTTGTGTTTGAATACTATACCGGATACTCCAAGAGTTTTTTTGTTCCTGCCACTGACAGATATTTATTCATTCTTCGTTCAGTAATAGCACAAACTTGGAAAAGGAAAGAAGCTTTTCTAGTGTTACGTACAATAAATACGATAACAGTCCTAGCAAACAAACTTTTAGGATTTTCGCAATTTTTATGAAGTTTACATAAATTCGTAACTTCAATATATCGAAGACATGAAATTCATCCAAGTTGTTTTTACTGAGGGATATTTGTAGATACTTTAAACAATCCCCCCCCCCTTCCCCCTCCCGCATTTTATCTTTAAAACAATTGATCAAATTTGAACCGCATGAAAATTTACACTACCGACCAGAAATAAATGAATCAATAAAATAACAAAATTTTCACATCAAGTGTCATTGAGTGCGAAGTGATGATGGTAAAATTATAAATTTCGTACAATTAATAACGATCCGTTGAATTGGCGAGTACTTAAGAAAAGCTCGTTGAAATGATGGTCCCAAAAAAAAATCGGTTGTTGATAGTTGATATGAAGTATAAAAATATTCGCATAAATTGAACTGATTCCATGGCTAGAAATTTCCGAGCTACTAATCAAGTTACGATAACGACGATAAAAAAACGAGAAAATAGAGGGAAAGCATTTTTGCGGTCAATAATGAGACAAAAGGCTTGGCACAAACTGGTATACGAGCGTATTTCTGTTACACGCAATTTCATGCGATGAAAAAGCGTACGAAGGTAGATAACTAAATGAAATTCCTCTTTAAAAGCTTGTCATTTTCTTGGGAAACGTTCGCTCGATACTTTCAATACGAAGCTAATTTTTTGTCGTTCTTTTGCTCGGCCGGGCAAGATGCTTCACTTATAAATACTTTTCGCTTCCGATCCCAAGGGACAGATCCAGTCGAAGAAAAAGTAAATCCTCGGCGTCTGTCAGCATCGCTGATGTTTTGATTCATGAAACCTTGTTTCCTAGTTTTTTTTTTCTATACTCTGATACACAATTGTAGGCAAACTCCCAACGTGCTTGTCCTCGACGTGAATAAATTTTCCTGACTCCGCTCCAAAAGGTCGAATTTACTGTACGCTGCAGTAAAATTTTGTTGCTGTTCAACAAGAGCATAAAAATGACACTGAAACAAAGATTATTTATTGTTATATCAGTGCTGCTCGTAATTTTCTCATTCATGGTATTCATGGTATTTTGACGCAAAGATGTGAAGCACAAATGCACTTTGTAACCCTAAACAAGATCATCGAAGCTAAAAATGCCAACGTGTACGCTTGCGAAATTAATATAAATCTTCTGGGGCTCAACTCATCTTGTCCTTTCTTGGAAAATGTTCGGTCCGTTTGAGCATTAGAATTCAAAAACCCTCGAGATAAAGATCACCCTGCCATAGATTTACGTGAGGTCATAAGTCACATAGGAGCTTCCTCGTTTATACGTGCCCGGGCATTGTCTTTCCTTTTACGAGAATGCTGTATAAAAAGAGTGCAAGAGCATGCTGTCCCGTCCTGAGAGCCCCGAGGGCTCACACTTGACACAATTAATATCGACCGGAGTTTCTATTTTTGCTATTCGTCTCGGTTCTCATCGGTGTGTACACGGTTGAAAACGATAGGGAAAGGGATAAGAAAGAGAGAGAGGGACAGGAAGGGAGCAATTTCCGGCAGGGCTTTATTTTATTTTTTTATTTCAAAGCGTTGTTCCGCCATTTAGGCTTTTCGTGACAGAAAAGGTCAATTTTGTTCTTGTACTTTTGCAAGCGGTCGTTAGGTTTCTATTTCTGACTATCAGGACTGAAGAGTTACGATTCCTTTCGTCATCATCGTGGGCTCAATTCCATTGAAGTCGAAGCTCCTCCCGCTGCGAATGGCCGAGATCATTAATACTGATTTGGGGGGTAGAAGAATTCTTTTTTTCCAGAGATGGAAAGATTGAAGAAAAGTAAACGTTTTTTTCCTCACGAGTGATTAACGCTTCAATGATTATTTGGGCCGACGAAATTGGAGAGAATTTCGATGGAATGGCGATCAATAAAATTGCCGTTCCCGATGGACACGAATTCCTATATAATGGGACTCCTCTTTGACGGGGATCGATGAAGCAATCATAAAAGCCTCCGGTTTTTTGTTGTGTCCTGAATTTCATTTTCCAAGATCGCCTCGTAAATGCGCGGATCATTTGCTGCAATAGCTTTTCCATCATCCACGGAAGATTGAAATTCTCGTTAATTGTCGGCCTCCTTCAGTCACTCGGCTATTATGTAAGCTATACGTTGCCCCGGTAAAACATCGCGATCAAAAGATCGCGGTTCTAGAAATGAGATTGCCTCCTCATGACGTGGCCCGAGCCTGAAGCAGCTCGTTGGAGGAACCCCCTAATGCTGGTTCACTCGAGTGGAATCGACCATTGACCGCTTCTATAACAAACATCCACTTGTCTCTTTTGCCACGTACGTAGAAACTCGACGATTTGTCGAATCGTGTGAAAACATTTTCCACCATCAAGCTTCAATGCATACAGCACCTCGTAACTTTCAACGATCCAATTTCACCAGTTTTTCGGTAGACTCACTCTATCCGCCATCATGTTTCCTCTGTCCGGAACAAATTGCAATAATAAACTGGAAAATTGGGTGAAAAGGTTCGGTAAAACGTGTCTGTATACTCGCATTGCTCCCAAACACTCGTGACCGATGCGTTCAATCTTTATAGACCAGTAGAAATATGTGAAACAATTTATTCGTTGAAGATCAAACAAAAATGAAGTTATTATTATAAAAAATGTGTTCAATGAACTTTATTCAAAAAGTGAGCCAGATTTAAATGAAAATTATTTCATCATATTAATTCCTGGTTCGAAATTTCGCTTCTTATTTTAGCTCACTATTCCTGTAACGTGTACATAATTGAGCCCTTCTATACATAAGACATCGGATATGATGAGGGGAGGATTAAGGCCTAAGAGTTCTCGAGGGCTTACAGATCTTACGTGAAAAAATCTTCAGATGGATGGGCCTAAAGCCGTGTAGGAATTCCCCGACGCACTCGCGTTTAGCGATGTCTTCATGGACGATTTTTATCCCAGCAATACAATCGGAATCCCTGACAACGGCGTCATTGGGATCAAAGTTATTTCGCAACCTTCTACAGAAAATTGTTCGAAATTCCAACGGGTTTGGCACAGCTTCGCACTAGAAATAAATGCCGAGGGATCAAATGGATGAAACCTTTTTGTGTCGTAGTGTAGGTTGAAAATGAAGAGCCTAGAGCTGCTCTCAATCGTGAAGGTGGAAAAAAAATTGGATTGCGAGGTTCACCGAGGGAAAAGGAATGTTACAGATGAAATTTGTAGCTCAGTTCAACGAAGGGAAGATTCTTTGAGTCTCATCGAAGATTGAATCCAACACCAGAAAATCAACAACGAATTTTGGTCTATCGAAAGATCGAATTCGTTTCGATAGCATCGAAAACATATCTGGAAGGTGTAACAGGCTCATAATTTTGTGGGTGCTCATTATACTCAAGCAAAAGTTTGCTTGAGTTTGTGCAAGTCACCGACACACCTGCTCCATGCAACGATATCCTCGAAACTTTAACTGGTTCATCTCTTCACAATGAACATTAAAGTTTTGATAAGTAATTTGTAAATCTTGTAATTTTGCTATTATTTTCATTCTTTGGGATCACTCGTTGCTCCCTTTTACTTTTCTGTTTACTACCTCAGCCTGTTGAAACTTTTGTTCTAACGGCTCGTACACTATTTCCAACCGGATCAATGCACCCAGACGAATCGTTACATTCGTATTGTTCCTGCTGCCTACGAAATACAAAAAGAAATTCTAATAACAACTCAATAAACATCCAGTTTTATTTGGCTATAGAATAACAAATGCTTCCTGAGGCCAATTCAAGTTTAAAGGGCATTACCATCTCAATTTTTATGTGTAGATAATGATATCATAAAGAGGGGATGACGTTTCCATAAAATTTTATCGCTTTTGTTCAAGGACTTAAGCCTTTCGACCGTAGGGCACACATTGGGTTGAAAGAAACTTTTTTAACCCGTGAACACCGCACTCCCTTTGAGATCGCACACTCACCACACTGGTGCAAATTTGCACTTGGACTTTTCAAAACTTTTTATTTCATTCATGAATGCATGGAATTAATCTTACAGCGAGACTTTTTACGGGTCGATTCCTTCATATTCGATTACAATCATGAAAAAAATTGAAAAACCAAGTTTTATTATAGAAAAGTGGCCAAACTGAAGAAAGGAATTTTGAAGTTTTATAGAAACTTGATATTTTCGGGGGTGCAAATTTCCACCAATGTGGTGTCTACGGATTAATGGATGGTTAGCCATTTATTTTTATTACCATTTCGGTAAAGTTGATCTTTGTAACGTTTGTAGAATTAACAAACGTTACGTTTCGTTATTCAGCATTGTTAGCTTATCAAGTGACAATTTGTTATTAATTTCGCATGGTCCACTTAGCATGTAATTGGGATGGGTAATATGATCAGGACAGTTTTTTCTTGTGAACGCACTAATTTCGCTAATTAGTCTCTTCTGATGAATTTACAACTGGACTAAAATTCTCGTTGGCCAAATATTGATCATCGTAACCATCGGCGAAATTACTATCTCAAACGTTCGCATTGCAATTAACCCCGAAAATTGGAAATGATAGTCGAGCAGGTGCAGACAACATTTTATGAATGTTTGTATTTGACAAGCTTGTCTGAGTGAATGGAAACAAAGTCAAAAGTTTTTGTGGGTCAATGGACTTTGTGTGTGGGCTGTCAAACCCGATGTTATTGCTGGATTAATTAAATTTTCAAACTTGAGAAAACTGTTTTACCGATTGTATGTCGAAGGAAGATAAACAGAGATGGAAAGAGGAAGAGAAATTCTATTTCTTTTTCGAACGTTTAAAATTTAATTTCCTGTAATCTCGACTCGGCAAGACTCGCTATTACTGAAGTTTATCTGCAGAGTGCGCTTGCCCATATTTCCTAGTAGACACTTGACTTTACCGGGAGTTTTTCCGAGGATATCTGTCTGACCATCAGAGCTCACGCGTGCATAGTTCGACCGATTGATTATTCTCTCATCACTCGGTAAATACAGTGTGCGAGTACGTGAGTTTTTTCCTCTTCCGGAGAATTCTACTTAAAGATATTTGGGTCAAAAAGAGTAAGCAGGCGAAATATTCGGCGCTCTCTCGCCATTATTGAAATGATTTTTTGTCGGCGCTCGTTAAAAAGTGTGAGAGTCTTTGAAGGGGAGCTTGGAGCACATTTTTTTGTCGACGAGTTCAGCACTGCCTCCAACTCAAGATACTAACTGTGCACGAGAATATTCCGAATGCATTTCAGCACGGAGATTTCATTTCAACGTTATCTTGAATACTCGGCTTGTTATGGAGAGCATCAGGAATCATTAATCCAAAGCTTAAGTGAGGGAGCAACGAGACATCGCACTGCGGCCAAAGGATTTCTTTGTCTAATTTACCGTGAATGAGTAATGACCCGACTCCGTTGAGGACCACCGAATTATAATAGCTGCACATGAACACTGCTCGTGACGAAGTTCCCATGGGATTTTGTAAAAGTTTTTTTTCCCAAGGAGTGTTTCCTCAGTCGATTTTTAAATAATCCGCAGAAAGGGACTAAAACGAAGAGCATTATTCGTAGAGTTCGTTTCTCAAATATTACTTTACAGCCTCATTATTTATCAACGATAAAAGATTGTCGGGTTTCTTATTGTTATGAAGCCATACCTCCGATATTTAATTACAAGCTGCAATGGAGATAAAAAATTTTCGAAAATTAATGCGGTCGACCGATCCAAACTTTGCTCCAAAGTTTTTGCAAGCTCTGAAACTGTGGAGGCAAGCACGGTGAGAAATTTTTGTTTCAAGACAGCCTAGCGCAGGCTACTGACACAAATTTTATTTGTTAAAATAGTGACGACAAATTTCTGTGTCAACAAAAGTTTTGTGTCAAAAGTGATGAGTGATTAGTTACAAGTCGTTAATTCGATTAGTAATCAAATTAAAATATCGACATGCTCAGGCTAAAAAATATTTTGTATTCTTCGTACACGAAGAAAACGGATTTATTTTGTCTAGTGAGGAATATACTATTTTTCACGAATTTTCAAAATATTTAGCCACCGATTACAACAGCATATAGTATTTTTTGAATTTTCCAATTTTTCTTCCCTTCAATTCTAAACAGCTTTGTGTGAATAGCAAAAAGTGGTGCATCTGACAACTATATTTCGTTTTGTTTTCGAGTGTTATTCATCTCGTCAGACTAGCACTCACTGATAAGTGGAAATGTATTGTAAATCACAAATTTTTATTGTCAGCGTAGTAATTCTATGATAAATACACGAATATACACCGAATACGTGTGACATTTTACCATACACATAGTTTTTTTTCAGGATTGCCCGAGCATACTTGACAATATAAACATTCGAAGTGACTGAAAACATTTTTTACTGTACTTATAGAGAAAAATACTCTTGAGTCTTTTGAATAAAAGGTATGGATATTGGTCCTTTTACTATGGTGGATAAAACAATTTTTATTACTGCTCGAGATTATTACTAATCGAGATACTGTATTCCTAGTACCTTCCTCTGGAATTTTCGGCCTCGTTTTCCTCGTGTAATTCAAGAACTTCTGGCAAAAGATCAGTTCCGGGAAGTAGAAGATTTTATAAAAAACAATTCTCATTCGCTCCTGTAAGAATACGCTGTTTCCGTGACGAATAAAATCTCCAAGTAAAAACTCCGTTGTAGGGAAGCAACTTGGCATTTGTTGCCTGCAGGTACATTCGATAGGACGCACAGCATCGAGTTTCCCCTGCAGCGACCACGTGGCGCCCGGGAAATTCATTTGAGCTTTCCGCGCTTTCCTTATACGCTAGGAAAATGCGCAATCGCGGCAAGCGTTGCTTCCACCCCTTGCAAAACACTGTGTCCGTTCTGGACCAAATCGATGCTGATATTTCGTGCACCTATTCATGCAATGCGGTTCAGTATTGTCATGCTTTTTCGGAGTACACAGTGAGAATATAAGATCATGGGATATTTCTAGTTGAAAAAATACATTTAAGAAATCATGCTTTCTGCCGACTGACAGTGCCTTTCAACCATTCAAAATAAATGATTGTGAAAAGTGTGCATCTCTCCAACTTTCCCCTCTCTCGTATATGCCACTATCTCCTCTTTTTCTCACTCTCCCAGAAGATCTTATTTCACACGGATGGTTGTTGGTCCATTTAGCACTTTGATGGACGGAGGGGTGCCAAGGGATGAGAGAAAAGGAGCAGGGGTGAACGAGGAGCTTTTGCGGTGTACACCCAGAGTGGCGCAGTCGCCTTGGAAACGTTGCGAGTCCACGTGCATGTGTGTGCGGGGAGCTTATCCAAAAGGGAATAGATTTGCAAACGAGTGCTCGTGCCATCAGTGGTGCAGATTTCGAGGCAGCGAAAATACGGACTTCGAATGACAGAAGCCCTGCTAAAGGGCAACAGACCACTCACGCAAACAATGTGAACATTCTCGAAGAAATGTTGTAGGAAAAACTTGATGCGATGCGACGACGATAACGAAAGAGAGAGTTTGGGGGGGACTAAGGAAGAGGGAGAGGGGGAAAAGTGAATATAAAGAGAAAGAGGGTTAGTGAAAGATCGGGCAAAGGTGCGCCAGAAGGGGAGGGATCGAAGGAGGGAGTGTTTGAGCTCGGTGTAGTGTCTGTTAGTTTTCACTAGAGGAAATACCGCGGCTACGATACACTGCAGTGAAAGGGGTACGTTGCTGCAACTGCGAGGACCTCTGAGGATCCTCGAAAAAGAAATTCTCTGTTTTCCAGAACGTCCGTTCGAATACCTTAATGTGCGTTTTATGTGTGAAGTTTCGTGTACGATTCTGGTGCTTTCTGACTCGGTGTTTTTTTTACTTTCGTTGACAAGGACACCTGGGAAGGCAACTGATGAGAAAACTTTGAGTTGACAGTTTCCTTCATTGGAGGGAGGAAGTTGCATGAGATTTCGAGCTTTTTCCAATGGGACCAGGTCGGGAACGAGGAAACTTGAATACAGAAACGATCAGTACGAGGGGAAGGATGAGAAAAAAAATGTCGTGCAACGATTTCTTACGAAGATAAATTGCTCGATTAACCATGCTCAAGGCTTTCGGTTTCCTAGTGTCCCAAGTCCTTTGATGTTCATTTTTCGGTGAGAAAATTCGATTCTACGCTTTAAAACTACCGAGTTCTTGGTCAGATAAAAAAGAAACGAGTGCAACGGAAACGGCCAAAAGATCAGAGGAGTGCTGGCTATTTCTTCTGCCTTAAAAGCTCGAAGAGTGCTCCCCGTTCTGAATTTTAAAAGATGAAAGAAAACCTCGAAATATATTCGAACGAGCAACGTTTTTCCAAACATCGCTCACTCATCGTTGAAAAGAAATTTGTTTTTTCTTCATTTCCCAGCAGTTGTCGAAGCGCATGGAGCTGAAGTTCACGGTATTCCATATTTTTTGGGTATCCCTGGAAAATATTGAAGTTCTATAGAGAACATTTACCACCACTGCTGATCTCGCGTGTTCCTCGACCTTGGACGAGGGTGCGCCACATCTGGTTCTGCTGTGCGCTCTTTCTCCGCTACTACCCGCGTCGTCACCCTCACTCAACGTATCTGCGTACTCTATACGACGTGCGGATGTGTGTGTCGATCTCGAGCATTTTCGCGGAAAAGCTCGTACCTCCAAAGTCGATAGTAATTTCATTGTAACGCTCGTGGTGAACGCTGCGTTGTGTCATCAGGAAAATTGTGTTTATAAAAAAGTGTGCGTTTTAATTTCACAGTGTCTTGAAAGATTGACGACCTGTCGATTGCAGCTTCGTTACGAGCTCGTGGCTCCTGGAGGCTCGAGTATTGTTCTCCAATTGATTATGAACTTTCGATCAACGCTCTGTTTAGTTGGAAAAAAATGTTTTCAACGTAGTAAGTGCCCTGGCTGAGACAGACCACGAGGAACATTTGTTATCGTCGTCCTTTATTCTGACTAAAAAACTGTTCGAGCTGCCTGAATCGTGGAATCTATAAAACTGAGCAATAACAGTGAAAAAAGTGTGAAAAGAAAATGCTCCGGGAGTAGGTCAGCTTCGATGATTCGAAAATTTGTATGAGAAAATGTTGCGCCACGATTGGTCCTCATGCTATCACGATTTCCGAGGTGATCCATCCCACGTGAAAATAAAAAGCAATAAGGACGGTAAAAGCTGCTATTAACTCTGCGATAAGAGACAGCCGGCGCTCGTTACAAGTGTCATTGCGATGATTTAAGGGCCGGGATTGTACGCTGGTAGAGGAATCAATAGAAGATTGTTTTGAATCATTGTTCCCCTCAGCAGAACAGGTTGGCAATAGCGTTCAGTGCCAAGTAATTACCGGAGTAGAGAAGCAGAGGAAAAAAGTAATTGATGCAATCGTCGCTGAAGACGAGCCAATTCTTAGCCGTGTTGCTTCGCCCGTTAATCTGCTCCGGTACTCAAACCCTCGAAGGTAACATTTGAGAAGAAACCGTAGACCCACTGACCTTGACTACCTCATGACCATAAGAAACCTCGCGAAGTTTGGTCTTCGTGCGAAAACTCCGCAAAAACAATGATAATAAAAATTCTGTTGAAAAATTGTTGAGAATTTAATATTGTTGACGAACTTTAACTGTTGAGAAACTTTAGCTTGTTGACAAATGAGGTATTATTGAAAAGCTTGATCTCGTACATACGTAAAATAATAAATCGTTGCAAATCTGTTAACCCTGTTAATGTTTGAAGGAAAATATATTAAGCGAAAAGTTATTTACGTTCATTGTTCGACGTTAAGGAGATTCGCGTATGGAATTTTGAACTATGAAATTCATAATGGTTCGCTGAGCTACAAGGAGACGATAAAAGAGGCCAGTTTCGTGATAAATAATAAGCTGCATCGGACTGCGATCTCGAGGCGATAGCTCGTCACACGAAGCTGAAGAAAAATAAAACGAGAATGCTCATTGCACTTAAAAATAATTGTGCGGACGAGTGAGAGAAGGGGTAAAAGCAAATTTCCATTAAGAATCGAGGGAGGCTCGTAAAGTGCACTTTGTTGGACAGGGAAAAGCAACAGAGCTCAGTTCGACGGAGCATGAGAAGGAGAAATTGCGGAGAGGATCACGCGCGCGATCATGAACGAAGCGTGTGTAACCACGCCACTGAGTGATAATGGCCGAGTCCGTGAGCTCTGCGTTGATGTACGACCGTCCTGAAATATTCATCACTCGGCGACCTCGTACGGATATCGTTACGAAGGGTGAACAGCAAGACTGAGAAAAAGAGAGGAGAAAGGCAGAGAGAGAGAGAGAGAGAGAGAGACAACGCGGCGGGGTGTAGTCGAAGGTATTGAAGAAAAAGCGTCACAGAGAAGATAGCAGGTTTGCGTGCACATGTTCAGCGTTTGTCGATCAAGCGCAGCCAGCGAGCGCGAGGTGTACGGCTTCGAACAAGAGTAGCCTTTGCTTTTCGCGCTCTATTTCATCTCTGAAAACCGACAAAGTGCGATCAGCATGAGAGATAGCGAGCGATATATATAAAAATAGAAGAATATCGTCGAGAGTAAAAGAGACAGGAAGGCGCGAAAGAACGCGAGGGAGAGAGAGAGAGACCGATAGGAAGATCAAAGAAGAGCTGTCCGGGAGCATCGAATTCTCAAAATATCCTGCTCCCATTATCATAAAAGAGGAGGAACGGTGATGGATAAAAAGGACACCTGTCACGAGAGCCCTCACTCCATTGCGTTAATAAAAAGCTCCATTTAAGCTGGATTCAAGAGTGAAATGTTTATCCGGCAGGAAGGAAGAAAGCACCAATGACTCAACCTGCCGAATATTCGCTTTGTTTCATCATCGCAAGCCTCGGGATCCTTTACGAGGCTCGAACGCCTCGGCCGAGCCTCTCCTGGACATGGGAGCCCGTGGCTGGGAGTACGAGGCCCTGCCGGATCTTAATACACCCGCTGCCTTAACACCCTCTTCGACACCGCCGAACAATAATTCTCAGAATCCTCCCACAAATCAACAACAGAAATTACATTCCGCCCCGAGGGTTTGCTTCGAAGCGGACAATCTGGCTTCAACGAGACGGAGAAGCAGCGCCAGGCTTCCGGCATCCTCCATCAGGCGTCGTAGCCGTAGTATGAGCGCCTGGAGTGACCTCTCCAGATGTTCCTTCAGACTTGATGAAAGGTACCATTTTTTGTCATTACGATAATTAGTTGAGGGCTTAACCTTCAGCAGAAAGGCTGTTAAGGTGGATCGCTGTTGCCGACGAAACTGCTGAAATAAATCGATGCGTGGGCGGTTCGGCGGACTTTAAATCTATTAGATCTTGACAGAAAACCTCTTGCCACACAAAAAATATCTTCCGACACTCATACCATGGTCCAGTGCCTCATAAACAAATTTTAATAACCCAAAAAAGTTTACGGACATTGAAAAAAAAGAAATATTCATACCCTCGCGGTCCAGGATAGTAAAAAATCGATTTAATTATTACCGATTGCCTGCATACTAGTGCTCGGAAACACTCGAAATCGTTCGCCTACGGTTAAACGTGGGACATTGAGTAATGGAGATGATTATAATGGGGTCATTACTTGTGATTAAACGCTACGTTATCAGTTCACCATAAATATAGAAACAGAGAGGCCGTGAGGTGCGTCAAGATACTACGGTGAACGAAAATTCTAGGTTATTCGTAAAAATCCCGAAAATTCTGGAATTTGGAGAACTTTTTTTCCAAAAATAAGGGAATTTTTTGTCGGACAATGGGCGGACGATCTTTTGTGCACTTTGTTGTGCATTTGGTAGCCGCATGTATTCTATGTGGACTCTCTATTGTTTTACTGTTTTGTATATCACACGTTCATTGTTCATTTAACAAAAAGCTCTTTTTAGGTTCATTATGAACCGTTGCCACGTCTCTCAATAAGAGTATTTGGAGTTCGTATATAATCTTTGTTGGCATATCGTGGCTACAACTTGAACTAATCCCATTTTATCGACCCCTATCTGCGGCTCAGTCGAAATATAAAGCAAGGACAATACCTCTCGGTGGCTGATGATACACCCAAAGTTTGAGATTTGAAATCCTCGAGAATATCAGCGAACGATTATCCTACTCAACTTTCATACACCGGAAGACAATGAAATTTTAAGGGTCAGACAATCCAAGTTGCCCTGGGAAATTTCTCGTACACGAAAATTCACCGAAATACCTTAATTCCACTTAGTAACGCGTTTTTTAAGGGGTTTATTAAAAGGGATGCGAGAAATATGAGTCCCTTACGTTTGTAGATTAAAATACAGATTGTCACAATGGTGTGTGTGTGTAGAACGATTTTGTAAGTGAATTTCTAAAGTGTTTTCGTTGGATGTTTATCCTTAATAAAACGCCTGATCGATGATACACAAAGAGGATTCCTATGTCTTGAGGAAAACAACGAAGTTAACATAGCAATTTAAGGCATTTTTCCATTTCATATGACTCAGCGTAATAGCAATATTCTTGTCTATGATTCTTGTTGCTAAAAAGTGGCAATTTTTCAATAAAATTAAAAATTATTTATATAATATAAAATAAATATAAAATAAAGATATAATATAAAAAAAAATTTTAAATTAAAAATTAAAAAAATAAAAATTATTCAATAAAAAAAAGTATTAGAAAGTCAAAAAGTCGATTGTTTTCGGGAACGTTTTTGGAATAGAAGGAAATAACTCACCATAGCGAACTTTGTATAGTTTCAGGGATATGTCAAAAGTACGAAAAAGTCTTTTTCATGTGAGAAATACTTGTTTGTGCATGGTCGCCAAGTCTGATTGTCGAAGATTCTCAGCTGCGTACAATGTGGAGATCGTAATTATTGTCTGCAACAAAAATTCCAAATTCTTTTTCCATTTTCATATACTTTTCTTCCATATATGAACCTATAAACCCGAAAAAATTGTGAAATTTTATATTTACAGTTGAAGTGATATTCTTCTCCTTTAAAAGCGTTTTTTTCTTCAAATTCTCTTAACGTATAGAATTTCGCAACATAGACCATATACAAATTAGTATTTATCACAATAAAGCAATGTTTTTTTACTTTTTAAATATCCCTGAAACTATACCGAAAAGTTCGCTATGCTGAGTTATTTCCGTCTATCAAAAAACATTCCCGAAAACAATCGAAGTTTTTGACTCCTTAAAGCCGGATCCCCATTAACGTACGGGAAAATAATTGTGTCATGGCTAATTTTGGAGCAGGCATCTGTAGAAAGGGACTGGCAAAAGCATAATTGGGTGCAACGTTAACTCCAGATCTGCTCTATCCACGTGTTACTTTAGCATGGTTGACAAGAGCCAGATCAGGAAACTGCATCGTTATGCGGGTGTGTCATTGAGGTTCCCCGAGGGAATAAAGCAAACCCTCTGCTCAAGCTCTTCGTACGTTTTTCTGACTCCAAGCGACTCGAATCTTGAGATGCGGTGCTCTGTACGGATGGTGGTTAGTTGGCAAACAGTATTTCGGTTGCGTAGCACACTCGGCTTTCTAGCTGGCATCCCATTTTCATTTGACCCACTCTTTGAAAGCGTTCAATAGAACGCGAAAGTACTTTTTAAGTACGGTGACGCGTTTGAGTATGAAAGCCAAGTGAGACTGTAAGCAGAGACTCGATGAACGGGATCAATATTGTTGGAGCTTAATTGTGAGTTAGTCGAGTGGGAAACTCCTTTAATTACGATATTAATTTTTTTCAGTAAATGAGAAAGGATTTTTCACGGAAGAGTAGACAACATTCGAGGCTCGCGATGTGGCACAAATAAAAGACCAGATTATCGGGTTTGCGGCTCTAGCTTATTTTAGCTCAAAACCCTAAATTGAATACTTTGCAGCGAAAAACCAAACTGGTGTGGTACACGTGCGGATGGTGATCGTAGTTCATCTCCGGAAAACGAGGCTCATGCTAAAGGTTTTGAAGCTATAAATATCCGAAAATAATCCCAAGTATGTCATATTTGCTGGAGGTTACCACAAAATAAAAAGTTCATTCGGGTTTTGTTTATTTTAATTTTATTCACAAGCAATCAACGCAGCAAAATTAAATTCTTTTTCACAAATCAGTTGATATGTATTAAGGTAAAAATGAAAACGGAAAATAATTGCGATCGAAAAGCCCGTTGATTAAAATGTCACAACAAAATCCAACGAACAAAAAGCACTTTATTCGAAGTCTCACAAAATTGGGATGATTTTTATACTTTTTAACTTTTGTGTCCTCCTTGCAAGCCTGCGTCTATTTTACGGGCAACTCGCCTCACAATTCACGTCGTGCTTGGTCCGAATCGACACGACGACTCCTTTATCGAACATCTGCTACGGCACTCAAGTTCATGAGCAGAGCCAAACTATCGAAAATTTGTGCAACAACAGCTTGTCTTTGGGGCACTTTACCGGAGAAGCAAACTTTGCTGTCAAACGCCTGCTACATTTTTGGGGCTAAATTCTCATGAAAATCCCTTCAATATTTATCCTTGAATTCCTAGGGCAGTTATTTATTGATAAGTATAAGGAATTTTATCACAATTTGAATCTCGATTAGACGCTTCTATGTCAGAAATCAGTCGACGATACAAATGAACTCTAGTCAGTTACAAACTCACAGATTATTCTCCCTCCTCAGTTTCCGTTTCCCCTCTGAGCCTGTGCTTTTTCTAATCCACTCCAGTGTGGCTTATATTTAAGCAGGGAGTGCAGCTATTTGAATAGTCCGAGGATGTTTGAACTTCATTAATAGTTTCAAAGATTACTTCGAGTTAACACATAAATTCAAAAACTTTACCTCTTGTCTCGAACGTGCATGGAAATATAAATGAGTACAGATTCAGAGACAGATTTGAATTGGAACAATTGTCGGCAATATCTGAATGCTGCATTTCTTACTCCTTCAATTCAATTCCTTATTTTCGATTGCTGAAAGCCACTAATGTTGACGAAAAAATGAAATAAGTTTCCATAAAAATAAAAAACTAACGTTCAAGGGTAATAACAACGAAATTTTGGTTTGAAAATCTACCACTGCAAAACGAAATCATCGTTGAATGAAATTTAGTTCGCGATTGGTTACCCCGGTAGAGAAATTTTACACAGAAAACTCAAATCGCTTGCCAAAATGAGGTCCTTAATGGTAGTATGCAAATGTTACGTCTTCTCGACAACGCTCGTTTTTTACAACGTTTTTTTTCTTTCTTTTTTCATTGACGATATTATAAATTACAATCTGTTTCGTGGAGAACGTTCAATAATTGTGCTGTGCGATTAAATTTGTCGATTTTATTTTACGATTTAGGATGGACGACCCACTGGAATTCCATCTGGCGATGATACAAGAAACTTGCTATCGAATAATCTTCAATAGTAGATGTCGATCTCACAAAATGTGTCCCCGTTCGAATACTCTAGCACTTGTATAACAGGTGGAGAACAAAAGTGTACGAGTAGAAACAGCATCGCGTGATTAGACAGAGCCTGCCGATGTCTGGAAACAATATAACAGCTTCGTTGCTTGTACATGCGAGAAAGTAAAGCCCCGATTATTGTCTGACATCTGAGGCCGGACTTTCCGCTTTCTCTTCCCTTGGCCGCTATCTCTATTCCTCTTTACTGCCTTCGTGGTAAAGATCAAGGACAAATCCCCTGGTGTGTCTATGTTGCGGTACTGGGGCGTAAGGCACATAATAACGTCGACTATCTGACCTTCCCCTATATTGTCGAGCATTTCCGTCGTTATTTCCCGCGTCAGATTCACCCCTGGCCGGAGGCTTTTCTACCGAAATTTGTAATCTTTTCTTTTGCCAGTGAAAATTCCCTCCAGCTTTTTCTAGTTCTTCTCATCTTTTCTGGTGCAATTTAAAAACCTCTGAATCCTCTCATTTGCCACGAACTTTTTTCGCGAGCACACACGAGTCCGAGGTGAGAAAAACTCCTCGGAGGAAATCACAGTGGACTATTTCATCCTCGGTTATTCCAGACGTGTACGAATCCTGGTGTCCGTTCAGTCGTGCGGTGAAAATAAATGGGACAAAATCCACAGCAGGATTACATAATACGCCGACAAATGTATCTAAGCAAATATGTTCATATTTGCGTCCGTGTACGTTCTCTATGCTGGATAATCCGAGTGTATATTTTGGCACGGAAACCCTCGAAATTTAGGTATCCGATTTTCTCGATCTGTAAAGCAAAACACACGTTTATGAAGGAACGTAAACTCTGAAATCCGTCCTTAAGGACATTTCTCTTCTTGGGTACACTGGCAAAACGATTTGACGTGTCGACGTTCGATAACTCACAAATATATATGTGCCTTGATGGAAACTCCATTTAATTGCGCGTCGATGAACTATCGTGCCGTTTCCGCGGTTTCGTGTATGTATAAATATTCAACAGATAAGTCGCAACGCACCAAATCAATTCTGACAGTAATTTAGTATATTTTTGACGTTTTTATTTTTTTTTTTTTATTTTTTTGGAATTTTTAATCATCGGATAAAAACAGAGAGGGAAAGAGGAAAAGAATTCGGTTTAGCCTCAGGCTTTTTTGAGAGAAATTTATTTCGTTGTCTAGCCACCGGTATATGGGGAAATGTGATTTCCCTGCCGGCTATTTATTGGATCGATATAACGATGTCATCGTATCTTTGTAGACGTGAACTGTATCTGTGCACAAAGTGAACGTGCCTGTGTTGGGATACCTTTTTCCAGGGTTTCTAAATAATTGAACATTTTTTCTTCGTGCATTTGTTCGAAATTTTGTTCGAGAAATTTGCTCTCTTCGAAACATTCGCTTGGCTTTGCTTAATGAGATTTTTGCTCGAGTGAGAATGACTGGTCGGTGGTATTTCCAATGTGATTTCCATTAAAGACGAGAGATAAGTGAGAAAAACATGTTCATCAACTGTCGTTGAGGATAAACGCTGTTCTGAATATTTTTCAAACTATATTTTATCCTGCAGTATTTTTGTTACGAAAATTCAAACAAACTCTCAACTGGATATTGTTTGCTTCCATTTTTCTTATCGTTTCTCCTTCTCATGAAATTTCCTGGTGGATTTTCAATTTGAAGTTCCAAGAGTTTGTTACGCAAACAATTTTCGTGAGACTGAAAAATTTTTGTTCTTTTCACCGCGAGGCTTATAACATAAACAAGTGCTCGACAGCCAGCCCCTTTGGGAGTACTTTGGAAATTTCCTGTACCCATCGATCGCAGGAGTGGTAAAACTTCTGAATCAATATTGCAACGGTGATGTATTTACTCTACTGATTGGAACTTATGTTGTTTTCAATATCTTCCGTGTCGAGTCACGTGGCTTTGTATTACTGTAGCCTTCAACGTCGAGGTATTCCTCTGCTCGATAATACAATGGAACATCCAAAGCACATTTTTAAACATTAATCATGAAGCTTATAAAATAAAACGAAAAAACATCCATAAAACTTTGATTAGACGTCGAGTTCTCTTTCCACATTTAGCAGTTGTATTTCATACGTACTTTTGTCCTCGCCAAAGATTCTTCAATGTTTGACATTCTTTTATTCTTTTTTTCTTCAAAAAGAACTCCGGCCTCGACTCTGGCAACCACGTCAATCTCGCTGATCTTTCATCGTAACTCTAATACTTTATTTATACGCTTCCAGATTCTATTTCACCCACCACTTTCGTCAGTGTTACATTTTGCAAGTTTCAATCGACCTGAAAAAGTGAAATTACTAGGGAAGTGCCCCAAAGTTTTGAAATTGTTTGGTACGTTATTGGCTTCGTGGAAATCCTTTAAAAAATATGTGCATTACAGCCAGGATGCTCCGATACCAACGACAATAAACTGAGTCAATGGGTCTGTGCTCTGAAGAGAATGAAGCAGAATATCCAACGTGGGTAGCAAAAGGCAGGATAAAAATATGCTAGAAAAACTTGATGGGGGTGAAAAAACGAGTGACGCTCCAGGAAGATTTTTTTTCTGCTAGTCCAACCAGAAGTAGACCCTCGGGAAAATAAATTTTTCCTCATTTTTTAAATGATATGTCGTATCACAGACCGTACTTGTTCACCGAAAGAATGATAAGAGCGTTTTCATTGTCTTGTCATTACTTTGCTCGAGGGTTGGCAAGAATGTATATGCATGTAGACTGCACGATGAAATGGCTTTTCTGTTATTATCGGGAATTCACTGTCTTCCATTCTCCGTTATCTCTGCCTCCATTTTTCTTCATTCCTGCAATTTCTTTGCAGTATATAATCTCAGCTGCCACACGAAATAAACGTTTGTGCGATCTGAAATGAGATCTCTGAAAGTCTCGCTGGGGCGGCTTGTGTATTTTTTTAACTTTCTCGTTTGTCTGTTTCAGGTAAGTGGCCATCGCTCCTATTCCACCAGAGCCGGCGTTTCCGTCTTCCATTCGCGTGTTAAAACAAGCACACTCGTGACAGAACGTTGAGAGCTTGCAAAGTCATCCCGTGTTACTCAATACAGAAAGATACCAAGTTATTCGACTTTGTATGTGGCTTGGATCCTTCTTGAATTGAGATGCATTATAACTTCGTAATTTCTTATTTCACGTCACAAATATTGAGACACTGGAAGTTCTCCATCTCGGTTACCCATGAAACACGAGTAAGTATAATCACGTTAACGTTCCTCACCGTCTCGTTCGTCTCTGCTCACGGATATGATGCAATAGAATACCATTATTGAGTTAGGATACTCTCTCGTCAGTGTGATGGGAGATGAAATGATAGGGGATCCATCTCGAGTCCATTTCTCGAATATCGACAGGCGCCATTACGAGCAATTTGCAATTGGCCCATGGCCACCCGTCTACGATTCGGTGATTCGTTTTTATTTTTCATGACGATCTTTTCCACTCGAGTTGAATGGTATATTTTGTTTATACAGGTAGAAAGTTTTATTGTCCTTTGTAATTGTGAAATGGAATTTAGATTTTATTTCAGGCTCTTTAGAAGTCACTGAACACCGTGGATTGTTCGTTTATACCTTTATTTATCGAACTTCGTTATTACTTGTTGCTTTGTTATTTCCATGTACATAAAGGACATGATCGAAAAATTTGCAGAAAGTCTTGGAGAGACCCTGAACGACAAATTCGAAGATAAGGTAGGAACTAAAAAAATCCAGTCGAAAAAACTGAACGAGGATCCTGAAACTTCATACTTCATAGAATTCTCGGAAACACTTCCGAGTTTCGCGAGACTTATTTTTTGCTGACAATTTGAAAATTTTGCTTCGTATCCATGCCCATTAACAGGCGAATGGCAAGCGAGGAAGGGAGCTTCCATTGTGCCCTTGGCGAGGAGCCCTCGTTCGTTGCTGTCGTCAACGCTCAAGTATCTAAGGATTACACTCCACGTTGGCTGACACGACTCGATTTTAATCCCTTCGCTGCGATTTCCCTTGTCCCTTCACGTCGAAAAACAAATGTTTACGTAGTTTTGTTTGTTATCGACTGAAAAATCGTGACGAACGGAAATTCACTGTACCGACAACACGGATTATCTCTTTTTTCTCCTTCACTTTCTCTCAATATAAACGCTGTTCGACTGAAAACACTTTTCACGTGTGCAAATATTTGCCGAAACGTGTGTCCTCGACAGACAATTTCCCAATAAACATTATATAGATTCTCCGCACACCAAGCTCCTACGCCTTTCTCATCTTGATCGTTGATCAGAGTTTCCTTTCGTGTAAACGAGTAAAAATCAGTCAATCTCTATTTTATGCAGTTTCCCTTGGCCCCGTGCAAATTCCATAAAATGGATGGCTGTGACAAAAACTCTGTGGGGTTCCCCAGGCGCAAGGGAATTACTAAAAAAGCGGAGTTAGAATAATGGGATGGACTCGTAACAGCGCCCTGGAGTGTACACAGCGATAATAAAAATACAATAAAATGTGCGTTTCTCTGCAGAGAAAGAATATGATTATACCTGGCCTGAAGAATTTCTGGGTGAATTACGACATAAAATTCCTCACCGTTCATGATACGACGCCATTCAAGGTTCCTCACAACAGTATCCTCCATTCAATTGTTGTCCTAGATAAATGTAACGTTTCCAAATACCAAGCAATGATTATATAGTCGACAAACTTTCTAAAGAGTCGTTATTTCTGGTAACGTACATTAATATTCTACCTTAAGAACCACTACACAATGTTGTCTCAACGAAGATCGTTGCGAAGGGATGAGTTGTCGAAGACGATTATTTAAGGGATTAAGGCCAAGAAGAGAACTCCGACTGGATACTTTTACAACGAGTTAACAATTAGTTTACTCAAGAAGTTTTTCTAGGTTCTATTGCCTCGAGACCAATCGTTACAAATTCTTGACAAAGGCTGGCAATTTTCGGTTATTTCATAGATTTGTAGTCGGTAATTTTATAAATTGGGGCTTTTCCCTCTCTTGCGAATATAGCCTAATTTTTACTCGCTCCTTCGGGAGCGTCGATATTTCGCCATCGATGTATTTACGCTGATTGCGCTATTTTATAGTTGCTTTATTTTATGAGTGCGATCCACGGGCACAAAAATAAGTAGAAACGATAATTCGCCCATCTTTTCAGAAAATCCGATTAATTTTGCAATCTCATAAGTGCCTCCATGCTCACGAGTATCGTGTACAGTAAGCTCACATACAAACAGCAGATTCAACAATATTTTTGTTAGATCGACAAATCATAGAGAACGATTCCTTAAGTGGACGATAATTAAGTTGATTCGAACTCTTACTCAATTGTTCAAGTAAATATTTCTCGAAGCGACAAAAACGTGGCTAAGTCAACAATAGTTTAGCCGGACCAACGAGTTTCGTCGGTGCGTAGTGCACACGCGTGGACACCCTGTACATCAGATACGCCAAAGAGAGCAATAACGATTTTGCTTTAGTTCTCAAACTGCAGTACAAGTGGAATTCAAGTGTGTACTCGAAGCCAACAAAATGTAGAATCGCGAGGAGAAAGATAATGGGGAGGGATATCGAAGAACGTTGTATTTCGTCAATATGACGTGAATGAAGTTTTGTGAATGTTGATTGAGTGGTGAATTTCATGTACTTTTTGCGCGCACGTGTATTAATCGGAAGCTTGAAAAAGAATCCATCATTACATCCTCTCGGCTCATTTCTTTTGATGAAGTACGGTTGTGATGCTCGAACGAGTTGTCTGTCGTCGTGGCTTTTCCCACATTCCGATTAGTTCAAAGTCGTACGTGGCTCGTGTTTGCTTCGAGTCGTTTTATGACTTCGAGGTAATTCGCTGGTCGCTATAAAACGTCGCAAGGACTGTTGGTATTTCGAAATAGACGTGACAAATCGATTTTGTTTTCAACAAGTTACAAACAGGAAAAACAGTAGCGGATGATAAAAAAATTATAGAAGATGAAACACGTAAGGCATGCGCGAACTGTTTTGATATTAAAGTGCGAGATAATGTGTAAGGACACACAAAAAAACGTATTTATTGTTCAAAGCAGATGAAATGTTGTGGAAGAATTTTTTTTCATTCTGTCGATGAATTTTTTGGAAATTAGCAAAAATAAATGTCACACCCGAAATCCCAAAGACCGAAGACTTGACCCATTGGAAGAACACCGTCTATCCGTTGAATGAACACTGCTCATATTCAACATCACAGCTTTCACCGATGCCTACTAGTTTTGTTTATTTATTTTCATTGATAAGGAGTCATTAATATTAATGGAAAAATAAATATTGTAATAGATATTAATATGAAAGTACCGATAGAAAGATATTAAAAAGTATTTTTAATTATTCATTAGTTATTTATTCAATGAAAAGAGATGAGGAATTCCTCAATGAAAAGTGTTGAGAAACTTGACTCTACTTATGAATACCTTGCGAGTTTGATGCATTTTTAATTATTACGCAATGAAATAGTGCTTAAACCCGAAGGTTGGACAATTTTATTCTTATATTGATTGAAACTTTTCGTTAATCGTAATTCTTTGATTGATAACAAGCCGCCTGGTCGGAAACATTCGACATCCGGGTCTACTATTGTGATTTACCGAAAAACGAAATCGTCAAATTTTTTAGTTTTTTTATGCGCCGTGTCAAGTGCACTCCACCAGGATACGACACAAAGCTGTTGTGAACATTATTGTAGAAACTTAAAAAAAAAATTTGTACTTCAGCTTGATATTAAACGAGGTTATTTGTTTTTAGTAATTTTGTTCATTCAATGGCGAGTGTTCCGTAAATGGACGATTAAAACCCTATTAAAAAAAAAATAAGTTTTTATGTATCGATTTTTTCACCGATAAAAATAACTTTGAGGAATAAGTTCGCGTGTGCCAGGAACGCGTGTGGATAAAGAAATCAATAAAATTGGTATCACTAACAATATCAATAAACCAAGAAATGCGAAGCTTCGTAAATTTCCATGAAACCTCACGCGCAAAATCTTTCTCGTATCTTCGTCAGGCAATATTGCTTCACACGCAGGGGAATGTGATATAAAAACATGATACGATGCTGCGCACGAATATCGAGCGATCCGTACAAAGTGTTTTTTTTTTTAAGACCGATTTGCACGTGTACTGTTTTTTTTATTAACTTTTTTAATCGTTTGCAAGAATCATAATTTCCCCGTGAAAGCTCAAACCTATAAATTTGGTCTCCAAACGTCAGTCGTAAAACTGTTTATAAATCTCGCATCGATGAATCTTGTTCTTGCTTATTTCACCACATCCATTTTTCAAAACGATTTCCAGCACTCCGCCCTTCCACCTCGTGCCTTTATTGCTACAAAAAAGCCTCGTAAACTCGATTAACGAAATCAAAAGCTTCGGGTTCACACTGCACCATACATCAATTTTTTTGCTATCAGAATTCTGAATTGAGGGGGAATATGAACTATTTGGTATTCAGAACGTTGCTCAAAATTCAAAGTCCTTCTCATTTATACTTATCTGGTGTCAGACGTGCTGTTGCGTTCGAAGCATTTTAATGGACGGACCCAGCACTTTATACCCAATGAGCGAAGTGGGAGGCGAGTGAAGCGATCGCCAGGTTGGGGGAAGGTAATTTCCATTTCGTGAATTACTTCGATAGTTGCTCGAAACTGATCTTGTTCTAAATTCTACCAGCTTCGAGAAATCCTCGAGATTCATTGAGTAAAAGTAATGTTGCTATTTGAATTCATCCGGATAAACCAACACTGGAGTTCCGAACGTCTGAAAAGACAATTTGAATAGAAATCGAGATAAACAACTCATAAGATTGAAAAAACATCACACTTCTCCCGCATAATTGCTGAATTTAAATGGCAAGAGATGCCAGGAACTGCTGCTTTATTTACATAAGAATTGGCGATTCGTTACAGCCGGGTATCGATTTAATCGACTATTAACCGGACTTTACTTCTGCTTCAGAGCAAAGTTTTGAAAGACGTTAAAAGGGTTTCATTTTTACGAAAAAATCTACAGTTTGCGGTTATCTTATTTCGAATAAAAATTGCAGCAAGAGGAAAATGAGTTGCGTATCAAAATGTTTGCCAAGAACGTGTTTTCATTAAACGGCCTATACAAGACACGTGAAATTAATGGAACATGTAAATTAAGTAAGAAACTAATGACCCGTTTCACATAATGTGAATTCGCTCTGCCTCAAAACTCTGATGCACGGACCTCTCGGCTACCGAAGCGATTATCACAATACGCTCGCTCTCTTCGTAATAAATCTTCTGACGTGAGAGCTCTCGTGTGGTTATCTCGTGAGTTTGCCGAGAAAATTCGTGACCATGGACATAGATAAATAAAAGAAGATTCAACGCGATGACGATCCATTTTCCTGGGAAGTAGAAATTTCTTTCTCTGTTAAAAATCGATGTGATCATATCCTCGTAATCGTCGGCTCGTACGTCACGGAAACACACTTCGAGCGATGCGTGTGCTACTTTTGATGATGCAAACAAAAAAAAGCATAAAACAGCAAAACGCTGACGAGGGAGATAATCAGAAATCGTTATCGACTTTTCGGGAATCGGGTCTTTCACATGAAAGAACTATTTTCGACAATGTAGTCGGTGACCCAATAAACAACCCACATTCAGTCGACCGGTCAGAGAGACACCAGAACTTATCTTTCCAACTCGTTGTCCAGAAAAAAACGTATTGACACAGGGGCAGGATGAATTCACCGAGAGTTATCTGCCAGGCAGAATGACTATTTTCCGACCACTGACGATGCATTGTCATATCTGATGAGCATAAATAGTCAAACCCGAGTCATCTGTATGCGTAGTAATAAAGTTTGACCGAATTTGGATGTTCAGGTTTCGTGTAAGCTCACTACCGGTTTGATGACAAAAAGTAATAAAAAAGTTAAAATTTTTTTTTTTCGAAAACTCTGGTTTTTTCTATTGAGTATCAGAATTCTCGAGTATTGTGGTTACGGTGGTTGACTGATTTACTTTAAGGTAGTTCATGCACGAAACGATTTTCTTAAAAAAGTCTTTAAATTTACACAGAGTTTACACTTTTCATATAAGGAACGAACGCTTCTTACGAAGTTTATGAAAAAGTAGACAATAATAATGAAGTACATAATGAAGGTTTGGAAAAAAATTCGAGACGATTGTGAGATTTGTCAGAATTTTCAACCCGAATAAACTGTTCGAAGCAACTCGACGCATTAGACGCTCCAAATGTCATTAGTCAAGGAATGGCAGGGAATATCAATATCATTAAACCAAATGGAAATTCGATCGCGGTAAATAAATAAGTTTTTCCATCAATAGGAATAAAAAGCTTCACTTTATCGCAGGCAAAAGCTTTTGTGTTCGTATATACTTTAGAAAATGAAATTACTTCAGCAACAACAGTATTTGCCCCCTTAATGATGTACTTTTTTAATCATCTCTATTCTTCCAACAAGCACCCCGGGTATCTACGAAAAGTATATTTTTCTGCAGAACATCAACCAACCCCAGCGCACATTTGCACTACACGCCCACTTTCCAAAACTCATCTCTGTTTCCAAGCCAAACAAAGAGACCAAAATGAATGGTCTTTGTCCGCAGTCCTTCGTGGCGCTCGATGCAAATTCCCCAGTAAAATTTCCTAGTGCTTTCTCGCTGAAAAAAAGAACGTTAATTAAAAAAAAGGATTCGAGAGGGTGCGAGAGAGAAAATGAAAAAAGCAAAAGAGATAAAAAAATCGTTACGAAGATTTTCTATAGATAATAGAACACGGTTCGTGGCCACATGGACACACATTTTTACAGACTTAATAAGTTCATGGGAAAGGTCAATATCTACTATCTGCTCGAACTTCCCATCGACTCGTGTTCATGCGTTCGATCACAGCTACGTGGACCACATGCATACGGTGATAAATAATCGTAATTTAAGTATCCAGCTAGAAGTGTACACTCTGCACGTGATTTATAAATGAATATAATGGGAAACAGTACAGATTGGATCGTCCAGTGGTCACCATCAGTGCAAACTAAGTCTCTTTCAGTCTCGACAGGACGCTCTGCTGTCAATATATACATATTTTCCAATTGAAATATCGATAGTACCGAGGTCGAGCGCTCATTTATACTGGAGCTGTCAAGGAACGAACTGACTTTTATCTCCTTTTTGCCACACTCTCAGCGTGTCTCATATTCCATACACACGTCACGTTTTATATTATTCTTCGTCACCGGAGAGTTAATCTGGTGTTTTACTCTTGATGTCGAAAAAAAAAAAAATTATTTCCTGTTAACGCGGTTCACAGGGACACAAGGGACATTAGTTTTCTCTCATTTTTTATTTGTCTTTTAACGGTGAATTTCGCCCGATGAGTGGATAAAAAATATCAAAATACCGGCCGAGATACACCGCTGGAATCGTTTATCAGCAAATTTATAGAGCATTGGGAGAAAGAGAATAAAAACACAAGCACTTTTACCTCTCGTAAAATATCGACGCTCGGATGACCCTGTTGTCGTCGGCAAAGCAGGCTTCTAACATTTTTCACTCTCCGATATTGCCACGCAGCTGTGTCAATTCGTCGAGAACTCAAGGGAACGCGACTGCTTTATCGACAGGAAATCTCTAAAGGCAAGATACTTCACGATTTTCTCACAAGGATGTGCATCAGGACTTGAACATAGATCATTTGCAGAATCAAGTAAAAAGACTGAAAATAAACATCGAAAATTTGGAGGAATGTCTCTTCGAATAATTATAGTTTAATTTAGGAGGGCCAAGCTTGAGTAGTTGTTTTGATATTTTCATAAGAAATGAGAAACAGCATGATTTTCATTAATGTTAATGTGCTGGTGTCAATTTAATCGTAAAAATGAATTAAAGTTAATTAATTAAATGCTAAAGCTATTTAGTATAGTTTTATTCGATGCTTCGTGGTACTGTTATTTTACTTTTATGATTCAAGATAAGCGAGCTTTGCCATGGTATCAACTAATTCATGACTCAGGTTATCCGGACACGGAAGTCTTCATTACCTTGAATATTAAAATCATTCGTTCCATACACAACGTCGTCTTTTCTGCATTCGTTTTTTACCCTCCGTGAGTTCTCATTTCCTCTCCCCAATATTCAACTTCTCGAATCGTCTACTTGGGGAAAAATCAATTTTTTCCATGAGGGGAAAAATTAATTCCTCCCTTCAATACACTTTCGAACAATTCGTGGTTTTAAATCCGAGTATATAAAGAGTCCGAAGTTTATATCAATTTGCAATTCATGTGCCAGTTTGCAAAGTGGATTTCGAAAACAAAATATCAATCGAAAAGTTGCCTTTTCTTTTTCGTATTCACGTTTTTTTTTTATTTTTATTTTTTTTTGACGTCCTATCTTTTCCAGCATGAACATTGAAAGCGTACCATTCTCTCAGTATGGAAGATCGCGAGAAGAAAAAGTAGAAATGGGCTCACTAAGGCCTGAAGCAATGCTTGAGTTACAGTGAGGGTTTGGACACAATTTCAAATTTGATCTTCTAATTTCTAAAATCAACCATTCTTTCAAGGCACTATTAAAAATGTGATCAGAGTATTACGCAAACTGCAATTTCAATTTTATCTTTCAGTTTCTATTATTGTACCATAATCGCCGATTAATCTAAACAGTCGTCATTTTCTATATACACAAGGAAGCATTCAGTAATATGGGATATAAATCTGTTAAAAAAAATAACAAAAAATCTCATCACCGTGTCAATTACGAGACACAAAACTTGAGCTCAAAGATCGAAAACTGTGGTTAGAATTAGCACAGTTTAGCTTTTAATATCAAGTAAGAAAACTTGTTCTTTTTATTCTTGCTGATTTCCTTATGACGAGCTTCGATGAGACTCGGCCTCAGTATCGTTCTTTTTTCGTATTATCCTAAAAGCTACAAGATTCTCGTCTATATATAATGCTCGTTCTATACATAAACGAAACTCATCTCCGAAGTCTTCTGAAGCCAGCTTTGCGAGATTTTGCACTTAACTTCTTAAAGAGCGGTGCATAAACCTAATAGGAAGGTCGAGAAAATGAAAGTAAGAAAATATGTTGCTTCCTGAAAATATTACAGTACTTGAATGTAGGTTTTACGTAATTAACGATGCGCAAAATCGTGATTGAGGACGTGAGAACTTTGACGTAAATTCAACGATAATGCTCACGTTTCATGACATTGGACAGTGTCCGATATTGAGCTCTTGACCTCCAGTATACAATTACGTATCTGGGCAAATCACTAATTATTATTGATTTTTGTCGATTGAGGTTGGGGTTCGAAGGATTGAATAATGGGCATTGAACTTTGATTATTAAGCATGAATCCCCAAACTACGAAACCCCGGTATAAGCCAAATTGGAATTTCATGAAGGAAATAATATTGCAGGGGTTGAACGATTGAGAAAATTATTATTCGAGCTGTAGAGCGGTCAGCGTTTTTCCAGGAAAGGTAAATATCCGGTACACTCATTTTTTCAGTTCGAATTCTTTGTTCTTATAATTTTTTGTCGCTGGGGATTCGACCCGTCGAAGGATTTTTGGGTACTCGAACCAATTAGATATTTTTGCGAGTGAATCAATTGTGAATATTATTGCTGTTACTGCAAAAATTAAGCCCAAAGAGACTCAGCAACTGACAATAGTTTTTACTAAAGTTTTTATTATTACACCTTGAGTATTGCTGGAATAATTACTTCCTGCCTACTCACGGAGGCCCCACCTTTTTTGTCATACAAAAGCAGACATACGAAACATAGTAATGAAACAGATACGTGTATCGATGCTTCGGAGCTTTCAGTTAAGGGAGCACTGTAACTTCTACTACCTACGTCTTATGAGAATTCGTGAATTGTATGAGCCATTTCACGTCATCTTTGCTTTTCCAAGCCATTTTTTTAGCCTTCATTTTCGATATCTTTTTATCATTCTGCGTATGTTAGCCCAAAGTCAAAATTGGCGCTCACAAGTGTTTCGACGTCACTTAATTTCGCGACTCAATTTAGTAGCAAGAAACAGAAATTGCATTGTACACACAATTAATAAAACTGCTCGAAAGTCACGGTATTAGTGATGCTGGCAGTATGTAAAAGGAACTTCGTGCGTATGATCAGGGCCTCGATGTTGAAACTTCGTACTAAATGTCACATACACTTGTCGGAGAAATGATCCGCTAATTGGATCAGTTCATGCGTAGATTTGAATCCTCGGCAAGAGTCTTCGAAGCGAGAGAATCCATCATCGGAGTCCAAGTCAGAATTTCCCGTAATTAATAATCAAAGCTCATCCGGCGACGAAAGCACTGTGGATTTTTTCTTTCTGCCTGACTGTGTCTGCTAATTATTATTTACCAATCTAATAAATAAAGTTTCATAACTTCGCGTCACGTATTTGCCCAACTTTTATTTTCCCCATTTCACTTTTTCGTAGTTTCTTCTTTCCTCCCACTTCCATCATAGGACTTTACTTCTTCGGTTATCTGGATTGAGCTAAGGATTATTAAGGAAAACTTAGCAAAGAAATAGACGATCACAATTTGATTGAAAACGGTTATATATTGCGCAACGAACCTTCATCAACTGATGGCCGAATTCAACGCTCTTGATGAGAAGTTATCTATAGCAGGAACCGAGGAAATTGGAAACGCCTGTTATCTTTAGCAGACTCGAGGCAATCCTCGACCGAAGTATTATATTTTATGAATACGTTTTTTTCCTTTTATCAACAAAAACCGAGCTCCCTTTTCATCATCAACCATCGCTTAGAGCGCCTCGAACCGAATTCCTACGAAACACTATTTTTTTTCACCAACCACTAACTCGTGTCTCCATAAAATAGTCGACATTCGTTTAGCATCTAATTGGATAACGATTTAACGGGAAAGATCCCAGAGATAATTAAGGAAAATTCTTTAATCATTCCTCGATAATATTTCACGCGTCGTTCAACATTTCTCCGAGTGTTGCTTCGTTTTAAGGCATCGCACCATTTACGATTGATGATTCCCATGCACATACGTGCCTCCACAGAGTACGAAGGTCTCATGCGAACAATGAGTGTGCAGCCAGTGAATGGAGTTGGCATTATGGGCAGCTTAAAGCGGAGTTCAGAGTAGCAAACAGTAGCTGAAATTCAGGGTTAAACATGGCGTCGAGAGTAACACACAAGGGACCATTTCAAAGGGAGTCCACAGCCGGAGGTTTGCCTGAATGCACATTCGTGCCTTTCATTTGCGTTAAAAACATGGGATTCGTTAGGACGTTGACGCGTCATTCGCGTTTATCGTTAATTCTTCATTGCTGCCCTTTTCCGCAAAGCTGCAAGTTTTTCACGTTCATCACCATCAATTATTCACGTACAATAATAATTGAGCTCGAACCTTTTGCTTTTACGAGGATCATCTCTCACCGATAATGGACTCATTGCGCATACGTCAGTGTTCTTCATCCTTAAAATGAATTTTGTACCGGTGGAGGATTACGCCATAATTGTGAAATTAATTGATACTATTACCGCTACGAAGGCGAAAGAAATTCCATTGAATATTGGATTACGTGTGCACTCATCATTGCGTTTGATGTCAATTATTACTTAATTGCGTTACCACGAAGTGTAATTTGTTCATTGAATTTCAAAATTCAGTATACCGCAAGCATTTACGGAATATCACGCAGTTGAGTGGACAACCCGCCACACTCGATATTTCGTACACGTTTCACGTCTCTGCACAGGCACACGTGCTAATTGAAAAGCCAATTTCCTTTGGTGTGCGCGTGCAGTTTTTTTCAATTTTTATAATTAGTATTCCTTGTACCTTTTGTCAGCGGATTAATTAGTTTTCATCATTAAAGGTTTCGAGGTTTGGTATTTATTAAGGCAGTATTATATGACATAATCGTAGTTAAGAATTCATGGTTAATTCTCACCTGGGAATAAGCACTTTGGAAACGTATATGTTCGTCTACAACAACGTGCACATAACAAAGACATTATGGCTTCGGTATTCATCAGTTTAATTATGCATATACGATATCGTCTGTTGCAACTCTAGTTCATATTGCCATGGGTACGATAACGATACCGAGGCAGAATCGCACATGCTAGGTCCCCCGTTAATCTGACGTTTGCTTCGTCCACTTGCAAATTTCACTAGAGGCTATCGCACCCTTTGTACGGATACGTGAATCTCCATGACTCGGCATGACATCAGCCATGTCATTGTATTTCAATAATGCGTGCAACTATTTAATCGTACATGGATTCAAAAAATATGAAAAGGTTTTACCTCAGTATTTTCCAAACATGATAACATTCTTTAGGATTTTACGTTCCTTCAATAACTGCGGCCAATTATCCGTAATTGCACAGGTCTATGTTGTTTGATGCCAGCGACCCCTGTAATTCAATTACGTCTGATTTATTCTGTGTAGCTTTCTGTGAAGGGTTCGAAAGGAGTTCGGATACAAGAGAAACTTGATTCACCCAACAGTTTGCCCAATATTTATGTTTTTACAGTTCGCGCCACAAAAGTTATGGTTCTTCGCAATGATAAGCTGTCTTGCCTCGTGGAATAGTCAAAACATGGGATACGATTGACGAACTGGAAAAATCATGGATTTTTAGCGCATCGTATTTTTGCGATCTCATTTTTTTTTGTTAGAGAGCAGACTAAAATAATTGTAGAGGACGATATTGTTTGTAATTTCCACGTTGCGTAGCGGAGTATAAAACTGTCACGCTCTGGAGCATCATTTTTTGAGGAAAGGGACTCTTCGAGTTTGTGACTATTCGAAAAAGTCTCTGCTTCATCAGTGATCTGCTGGTGAATATCCGATTCTGATGAAGCCTCAAATCGGTAGCACGAAATCCGAAAAGAATATTCTCTGATAATTGGAGGATGAATCGGAGATGGCTTCGGTATCCATTGAGTAAGAACTGAAAATAATCCTCTCGCGTCATAACGAGAGAATGGATTATATTCGATTGGAGGAAGAGTCGATAATTAAAAGTGACGGTACTTCAATATTGATTTTTCGCCATTCAAATAAGGGTTCAAAACCTATTTCTAACATGGGAAGCAAAATTATTTGAGAAAATGTGCTAATTAGTGCAAACTTGCGGGTTTTGCGGCAAATTGAGAATTACAATGCATTCGAATGTTGAATCAAGTCTTCATGTTCACGGAGAGAATTGAACGGTAGTATTTAGCGTGAAATTCACTCCGAAATTTAACGGATATATTTGACTGAGGGGACAAGTTAACGAAAAATATTTATTCCTGTAACGCACTGTAAAATTTTCAATATTTTGCAAAATTTTCAGTTTTATTATACTAAATATTGCAGTAAGTAAATTTTACTGTACGTAAACTAAAATTTACAAAACGTTTAGTGAATTTTACGGTGCAACACGGTAAAATGTCTTGGCCCTAACGTAGGTATCGATCACTCGTTTTCGAATTTCGTAGCTTACTGAAACGGTGATTTACACACTCCAACAAAGGGCTCTGAGCGTATAAAAACAATGGAAAAATAGGCCGATACAGGGACAAGATACCCCTGACATGTTCCCATTTGTACCGACATGTTTACAGTGCAGCGAGGTAAAATTCATCGTGACGTCAAAATTTACTAAATACTTCGGTCAAAGTTTCTGCTATGAACAATGAATATTATTTTTTTATGGGAAAATTCAATTTCTTTCCCATAATAATCTTATGAATTGCAGCTCGTCGTCACCGCACCGTCGTTACTGGACGGTAATTTTTCATATTTAATTTTCTCCGTGTTGATGACACCGAAAAGCTACAACACGATTGAACCCAGCTCATACTTTAAGCATATTTGTATTGGAACCGTTTCTAAAAATTTTATTAGATTGTACTTGATAAGTCGTGCATTTTAATACGGCGTGGAGAGCCTGTTCCAATGGACCGGTCGAAGAAGTCACGGGAAAGTGTCCTCCAACAATAAAATGAATACTTAAATTCAAGGGTACGTTTTGTGTGAGTGGAATGGTGTTTTTTTTTTTCGGGAAACAAAAGAGGGCGGAAGGATGATGGGTAGAGATAGGAAGTCACCGGAAAAAGACGAAAATAGCAAGGAGTTTCGTGCGTGTAGGCAGAGCAAATGGTTCAGTGACGAGAAGAGATGGAAAAAAGACTGTCGATGTATCACAGGCTTTGGAAATATTCATAAGATTCTTTCGAGAGGCGATCAGCATATGCTACGAGAGAAATATCTCACCGAATATTCTTTTTTTTATTCTTCTCTTCCCATCGAGTTTTTCTGCTCTTGCTAGAACATATTTCATCGATATTTCACAGTGTCGCAGTCATTTCTCGATATCTAAAAATCTATCTCTTACGGTGCGATCTAAAATATCAACCCTTTATTGGCTATCGTTTTTTGAAAAACGAGGAAATTATTTTAGAATGAACTTGGGCTTGTCGATATCTCATTTAGTGAATCTATTTTCTCTACATTTTTCTTTAATAGCCCTGCTCCCGCGATAAGAATCAATGATTAAAGGACTAGATCGAACAAATTTTATAAACTTATCAGGATTCATGATAACAAACATATTTCCCTCGGGAAATATTTAGCCTCGTTAATTCGTGAAGATCGTTCGAAATAAATTTAAACGCTCAGAAGCAAGGGAGAGGAATGAAGAGAAACGTTGAAATACTTTCGATAACTTATCAAACATCTGATGGCCCCATTATTCGATTTGAAAAAATATTCGTTCGTTATATTTTATGCGAGGTAATAATACGATTTGCAGTGAACCGTTGAGAATTCTGTCTCGGTGCACATTCTGACAACAATAGACTCATCGTAAATTCCGAACCCAATCGGTTGCCTGATTTGGCTCGCGGACTGAGAAACTAATGGCCTTAACGGGATTAGCGGATAACTTCGTATCATGGCTACGTCGTCGACGATTCGATGTGATCAAACGGCAGGAAAATTGTCAGAGTATCAACGATATCCTGACAGAGACGAGGCACGTGGCAAGGAATTCACAAGTATCGATAGCACGAGATCGTGAGAAGGTTATTTTTATTTTTTACTTCGGATCGTCAATTGATCCGGAAACTTTCGTTCGAATCAACCAAATGGAATAAACTCATACGCACCTTATTATTTATTCATTGAAACACTTGTTTTTTATCACTAATCAATTTTCTACCACTGCTCATCGTCGACCTTTTGGGAGGTTTAAATATTTCGGGTCGGTTTTGCAAACTACGGAATACAAATATGGGATAACAGACTTTTTCTCTCCCTTCAACCAATCTCACGTGAATTTTAAGAAAAAAACAACCACTCACGGACGGGAAGAAGTTCCTCGAGTGTATGATGACGAATACATTATGCACGATACATTGCTTTTCCTTTTAGCCAAACGATCCACAAATTTGTTTTTCCATATTTTTTTCGGTTCCACTCGATAGCAGTCGATGTGAGATTGAAAACGATGAGAATACAGAATGATAATAACGCTCGAGTGTAAATTGCATTTCGATGGAGACTGGATATGTAAATTGTGATCCCGATGCTCGACAAACCGTTGGAAACAAAATATGAGGGAGTTTCAATGAATTTCAATGCTACCCAGAGTACTGTCGTTCAAATTATTCCCAGCCATGCATTTCTATGTTTTTGTTGCCAAAATGGTATATTCGAATGCGTACAGAAATTTCCAGAGATTCACCGCTTTCGGAAAGAAACTTGGCCAAGTTTTGCTTCTTTAGTTTCATCCAAACTACTAACTCGACGCCACACAAAAGTACTCGGGATAATTGGTTATACGATTTTGTAAGCGTGCCAATGTTGTTGACTTGCTCAATTTTTATCAAGCACACTTTCCAAAGTATTTGAATCCCTTTTCTCTATTAATTTTCTCTAATTTTTCAGTCAACATTTAGTTCGATGTAAAGTACTTTGCTTCTCAAAGTTTTGCAATGTTACTCTGCTGCCTCTCCAGATAAGTTTTATTCTCGATTACAATACCGCAAAAGTTGAAAATGAAACGCTCTTGTAGGCAGGTGGAGAGACCGCAGTTATTTAATCCCGGACTACAAAGTTTCGACAACATCTTTATGAGCAGCATCTTCCTTTAATTTCGCGAAGAAAAATCTTCCGCTCGCAGAGTTGGTGAAACAAGTTCACACGAAGATACAAGAAACACATTTGCACACGTGAGACTCGGCAAACCGATTTTTATGTAGTTTGTTTTTAAGAAACTTTCCTTACCACCATTTTGTTTGTTTCCTCCTCTTTACAACTCCCTTAAGAGTATGGCAGCAATAAAAACGGACTCGCTGATAATTGTGTCCCAGCCCAATTTTAAACGTAGAATGAAGTCTACAACGGACTAATTCGATTTGAAGTGAATCTATGATTTTATGTCGAAGGTATGTGCTGAAATACAGAAAGAAATGTCAATGTAATTTGCGATTATGATTGAACTCGGCACTAATGGTGGTAAATATTTGAATTATGAATTGATGTCTCCAATATTAGATGTCACAGACAACGGTGTCACCCAACAAGGTTATACCCACTTTTTCATTAAATTTTCAGAAGCCTTTGAACTCGTTCGTACTCAATTACGTTCGTCTACCAAAAATTTTCGAAATCTACAAATCTTTCGACATTGTAATTTTTCAAGCCCTGTCAACAGATAGAAAGAAAAATGTAGTGCCGGGACGAGAACGACGGTAGATTAGTGAATTAATCGCTGCTGAAAGTAAAAATGAAATTTTATTAACCGCCACTAAAAACGGAAATGAAAAACTTAATTGCTTTCATCAGAGACTCTGAGCGGAAGCATGCTACAGAATCAAGTTATCGTCAAAGTCGGAGATGTGGAATTAAAATTTCATGCTCCCTACTTGAGAATCAATTACAAAGGCTTTTGACAATCTCCAAGGTAATGAGTGACACGCACGTACATTTTTCGTCGCACTCTCCGCAGCGAGGATCACGTAATTACGTTCATATTTTGTGACTTCAATGAGAACTCAGATTCGGAGATATTTCAGTACGAAAAAACTTCTTTTCAGGATCACAGTTCGAAGGTTATTCAAAATTCAGCAATTTTTCGCCTCGATTCGTGAGCTCATCAACCGCACCCAACACGCATTATTTTAAGCAAATTCTCTCGAAATGCCTGAGTATTTCCTGCAGGCACTTTCTCCACAGTTTCGTCCTCATCTTTATTGCACCTCTAAAGTGTCGTTTTCGCACAAGATCGTAGAGATTCCCAGTCGAATTGAGATTACATTGGTGATTTTGCCACCGCCGGTTCATCCTTCGTGGAGGTGCGACCACGGATCTTTGATTGGAGCGAGATTCATCGGAGCCTGAGGGAGCTTAGCTCAGTGAAAAAAAAACACGTCCTGTCTGCGGAGATGATCCAGCCGTCGTGGGGTACAAATATGAGTGATTTATCAAGTCTGGGTATACGCGAGCAGGATTTGTTTCGATGGAGAATAATGACGAGGGGATGTCTGGGCTGGAATCACCAAACTTTGTTTACGATTGGTCCTGGTTCCTCAGAGTTTGGTGATGTTAAGGCAGTTCGCATATGCAGGGAAATGACTGGAGAGAGAGAGAGAGAGAAAAAAAATGAAAGGAAGGGAGGTGGACCTTTGATCCCTATACATGTATACGGAGTGCTTCGCGTAGGGTTGTGTTGCGTCGAAACGGAGCACCCCTGAGCTCGGTGTGTGTGCTCCGGCACGGTTGGACCGTCGAGCAGTCGTCCCCGAGCCGTCGTGTCGTCGAGATGCGAGCGTCCTCACGCCCCACTGCTTCGTTCTCCCCGTGCACGTTCGCGTTTATTCGCGAGAGATTAAGCGATACGAGATTAGAATCGACGATTTCGAAAACGTAGCTGTTCCTGCCGGCGGCGACGGTTAGAACGAGGAAAAAGACTTTCAGCGACTTTCGACAACGTCACCAACAGCAACAAGCGCGTGAACGTTCAGCCCCTCGCGATCCTCCGTCACTCGAACGCGCGTTGTCATTTACTCTCTCTTAAATTTCGATTTACTTATCGCTCGATCAATGAGTTGACAAATTCACGTACAACGATTATTATCAACGCGGAAGCGAAAGGGGAGCTTTACACGTTGGAGAACACAGTTTATAATTTCGGCTTGAGGAGCATGCAATTAGGGGCATAGAGGGGGAGAAAAGGAGGGGGACAAATAAGGAGGGACCATCCACGTGACTTAATTATAAGGAGGTTTTGAAAACTTATTAACTGTTCAGTCGGCAAGCAACTGCGGAGCTGCGAAGATTTTAATCGAGGGTAGAACCGGCGCGAAGTAAATTTTTTCACATACTTTTTTTCATGCTACTTACGTCGACGGTTTCATTGGCAAGGTTCGCGAGTGCGTGAGAATTATTCGAGAATCACTTTTCCTCAATTAAACTCGGTGGTAAATTTTCATTTAGAGTTAATCTTAGCTCGTGATCTCGGGGACATTTGTAAAGAGGTAGTTGATCAAGGAAGCAGATGGCGCGCGGCTCAAGGATTTTCACAGTGTCACAGAAAGGACGAAAGCCTCGTGCTATTAAAGTATCAACAAGACAACGAGGTACATTTATTATAAACTAACATAGAGATTCAAAGAGAAGAACCTTAACAAACGACATTCCTAGACGTCTGAAAAAGAGCTTTGGGCTTTGAATTAAAAACTCATTAAGGTCCTGTGTTTACCCGACGAAGAGGGTGGTCGCTGGCCAAACTTTTGCGCAAGCTCCGCCTGCTTCCGTCAATTCGTACAGTTTTATCTAACTGCAACTTTTCTCAGACTCAATTATGATGGATCTCCACGGCCCGGATTTTAAGGGTGACAGAAAAAAGAGTAAACAAACGGGGGAAAAAACAACGATTCGCTGCTAACCTTTTCCGTGCTCTTTCCTCCTCCAAGAAAAATATCCCCAGCAGTGGCGTCATCTTCAATTTCAACTCTGAAATATAAGCTCTTATGAATATTCGATAAAAGAAATACGAAGGAATAAACTTCAGAATAAAATATTCAATCATTTACCAGGGAGCGTAGCGATCGCTATTATTTTCCCAATTTTCTTCCAATCATGTTCACCTTTTTCTACACGGCTCTCGAAAATCACTACCGAATGACTCAGTGGAAGATATCAATCGCGGCCGCGTCACTGGCATTATCCACTTACCGAAATCGTTTTCATAACTCGACGTCCAAACTAAAATTCATTGATATATACGGGGCTTGGAATAAAAATTAAAAAAAGACTCGACAAATTTCAATTTTTGAATAAACCAACGTTAACTAAACTCACCAAATCAAATCCGGATCCACTGAACGATTACTGACAAAAAATCACTATAAATATTATAAAATAACGTGTTTACACACATAAATGTTGTAAAAATTTATGCAAACTCATATATATCGATCTACATATACATATATATATCTATATATTTATACTAATCCGTGAATGTGTAAAAGAAATGATAAATTTACATAGTTTTGTACTCGTTAATTAAATAAGTGTAACGAATGTGATTAAACTTATTGAATGTATAGTAAATAAGAGAAAATAATTTAAAAAACAAATAAACATTCCGGTGGACTCGAATTCACCGGTGAAAATGAATGCTTATGGTAGCAATGCTTTAATGATCTGTTAGGGATAATAATAATAACATAATCCAACTTAAGGAAGGGAGAGAAATTAGAATCGTAAAATCATAACGCGATCCAACTTACGGTTTTTTAAATTCGAATCAACATTTTTTTAATAATCTATTCCGTGCCAAAAACGTAAAAAAAAATAAAATAAAAATATACCGAAAGTACACGAGGATTCTTTGGAAGTTCTTTCGAGGAGGAAAAGTGCAGCTGCGAAGATTTATCATGGTAAATTTTACGTGACACTTATGTACAGGTATATGTTACTGCATGGTTACACGCGGGGTCATGTGCAGCAGGCGAGATTAACGAAAACGTATAGAGACCGAGACGTATCACAGTATACTACAAGACTTAATGGAGATTGAAGAAAAGCATTCGCATAAAACATTGAGATTGATGGTGTAACAACCACAAACAATTTATGGTACGGTTGATCAAAGAAATGGTACGAATTTGGATCACTTTTCAGATTGCAAGGGTTTTCGTAGAGATATTTAACATCCATAGATCGTTCATTGGATTTCTATACATTTAAGGATCGCTGAACACTTAAGGGGGGTCCTGCTTTAGAATGTCCAAAAAAACTATTGTTTTCGGGAATTTTTTTGGATGGACGGAAATTGCTCAGCACAGCGAACGTTTCGGTACAGCTTCAAGGATATTTGAAGAGTGCAAAAACATTGTTTTAATGTGAGAAATACTAATTTGTATATGGTTATGTTCAATTGCAAAATTCTATATTTTTAGCGAGTCTGAAAAAAAAAACGATTTTAAAGAAGAAGAATATCACTGTGACGTGTTGGAAGTATAGAATTTCCCAACTTTTTCGAGTTTTTATAGGTTCATATGGAAACAAAATATATGAAACTGGAAAAAGAGTTTGGAATTTTTGTTGCAGACAATAATTACGATCTCCACACTGTACACAGCTGAGAAACTTCGACAATCAGACTTGGCGCACAGACCATGTAAAAATTAGTATTTCTCACATGAAAAAAATGTTTTTGTACTTTTTAAATATCCTTGAAACTATACCGAAAAGTTCGCTATGTCCAGTTATTTTCGTCCATCCTAAAAACATTCCCGAAAACAATCGATTTTTTTGACTTCCTAAAGCAAGAGCCCCCTTAATTAGTTCAGAATGTGGTTAGATTTTAATGGTTATAGTCAACTGAGTGTCTTTTGAGGGTTTTTTTTTTTCAATTAATGACCACGAAGACTGTGAGAATGAATAATCTGTTCACGGTCAATGATCAAGTTACTTATAATCATGGACACAATGCAACAGATATGAGAATGTTCTGTGTCATCTCCCTCTAGCAGCATATCGGCGAACTAATTTTTTTTTTCCTGTCGTACAGTCTTGATTGATGATTCTTAGAACTTTTTTCAGACTTTTTTTACGTATTTATGAAGAATTCAGGATTCCTTGTCTTGTTTCAGTCGGTATGAAATAGTTTCTCGTACTCATTGACAATATGAAAAAACGAAAATTTATGTTATACGATTTAAAGTTTTGGTGAATTTATAAACCGTGAAAATGAAGCGGGGTCTATTTTCCATTCGAATCATCATTCTGTGCTTGATCAACCCCCATCAATTTCGATCGTCTCGTAATTATTCCTCGAAAGAGATAAACTATCTTGGGATGCTTAACTCATTGCAAAGGACCTTGCAATTTATAAGCAAATTAATTTCCAGGAAAAACGGAGTTGCAGTTTGATCGGAATATCTCTCATGTTTATCGGCTGTAGATTTTAGTTTCCTATAAAATAAATGCTTGCCAGCAAAGATAAGGGTGGAATCCACGTAATGTGATGTATGCGTTGACGCCCTTTTGATCGTCGAGTTCCGACGTGTATAAATGTGCAGTATAAATACGAAACGTTATACGGTTTATCTGCTGCTCGGGCTTAGCGTTGCGTGTTTGATGGAGCGTTTTATACTGATTAAGCGTTCTCAAGCGCACGAGGATTGCGAACGATTTAATTTACGAACCCCAAAAACCACTTTTTCGTGGGTACTTACGAGCAAGTGGAATAAAAAGTGAAGTTTTAATGACTGCGAGAAAAAAAATTTGAATCGTCGGAATATCCGTCGATGTTTCTGCGATTTTTCAAATTGATTTTCTACTCTCTCTCTCTCTCTCTTTCTCTATCTGACATCATACGTCGAATTAACGTCAGAGATTTTTTTGCGTGATTGCTTTCCAGGGATAGAAGAGAAAATAAAAGGGGCGAGAGTTCCCAGATGATCGCTCATCAACCCCGTTCCATTTGCCCAACTCGACACTTTCATGATAGCTCCTGAGCTTTCGATCACAACTTTCATTCTGATACGACGTATGCGTGTATTCGAAGCATTTAATATAAAAGTTTCTTTCCAAGACTTTTATCCTGTTCAATTGGCAAGTATTTTATTCATTTCGGATTTCATTATTCGCTCAGTTTCCATAGCACGATTCGAGTCCTTCTAAATTTCTTAAAAATCGTTCACCCTTTGAGAACTTCGATGTTGTGAGGATTAGAAAAAAAAATGTTCTTCATTTTATTTATTATTGAAAACCCAAGAGGACCAACCACTTTCGTGAAATCTGCACTATCTGTAGATATTTTTTCAAAATTATGCTCCCCTAGTGGAAATATATTTTTATATTCTGCTTATTTTCGAAATAATTTCCAAACTCAATGACCTCCGGTACTGATCGATTTGGGTGTGCAATTTTAGATCGAATTCTATTGAATTTTAGGTGGAAAAAGAATAACATGGATGATTTTTTATGGAATACTTATAATTTCCGAGTATTTGCTGTTTGAAGGCACACGAACCAGAGCAGCAGTATCAGGAGTTTCATTGTCTGTGAAAACCCTGAGAGAAGATGAAAAGAAAATTAAACGTTATTCAGGACGTTTTAATTTCGGTTATACGAACAAAGTATTATTAAAAGTGCACGTCAATCGTAGACCTGTGGCCAGAAACTTTCACGCTAAATGCTTCACACATACATTTCAAAGTGTGGGTACGGATAGGGTACCACTCGAAATAGTATCTAAAAAGGAAATTGAACTCAGCGTTCGAACGGATTCGTAGAAACGGAATATCGAGCGTTTTTACAAGCTATAGCGATGATGCTCGAATAATCGATTGGGACGTATGGATTCACCGGTATTCAGAATTCAGTGTTCTACAAAAAACTCACTGTCGCGAGGCAGGGTGACCCGTTTTTTGTATCATGTCACACGTTTTATTTCGAGTGGATCAAAACTTCTCGATTCCAACGTAGTTTTCGGTACAAAGTGCGTTCATTGCATTTTATCACTTCTCGACGAGGAAAATCTTTTTTGGAGTTCTGTCTAAAGGGCCTCATAAAAAAGGAAGACACTAGCTCATAGGCACTGAGAAAAAAAAATTGCTGCATGGTCTTCATTTTTGTATTTTCAAAATATGATGCCAATCGAAATGAACTCAGATAACTGAGCAAAAAATTTGTTTATTCGTACAGGAAATATAAGAGAGAAACCGAAAAAAAACATCTCGAATATCCAGATTTTCGGGCCCAATGTTTCCTCCGTGAGAACCATTTAAAAAACTTTTTATAATTACATAAAACCAGAATATTCACGTGCAAAGGAGTGAAGCGGGGCTCGCTTTGTTCATTTTTCTTTTAAAAACTCGGCTTCCCACCGCTATCACATCACTTGATAGGTTTCCCACTCTTTCACGTTATTTCTGCATAACTATATTGCTCGACTTTCTGTAGCTTGCGTCCCACATGGGCAGAATATAATTTGCCGAAAGGATTTTCATCGTAGCGATCGATAGAGGCTGCTCTGCTCGATCGCGTCCCCGCGAAATGCGATCGCTAACTACCTCGAGCCTGCGTCACTCCATTCAGTGCCTCGCTAGCCCTTTTTATTCTATTTTCAAGCGCTCCAAATTTTCTTAAGATTTCTTGACGTCCAGCCCTTTGAGTTTCAAAGTTGATTCCATTCAAAGACATTTTCTACGTAGCGAGCCATCGCTATAAAGGCCAGTAGAGTGAGCTAGCAGTTGAATCAACTTTGTCGAGTCAACGAATGTCATTTTGTTCGCTTTAATTTGTTGACTTGATAAAAAACGAGTTGATCGAATAAATTCCTTGCGGATCTTCACATGCAGAGATCATTCGTCACACAACGGTCGATAACACTTTTGTATAATCCTGCGATCATTTAGCGAAGATTCGAACGTCGATAAAGTATTCGTGGAAAGGGCGTGGATTGGTAGCGAACCGAGAGGCAGAGTAACTTTCGAATTTACAAAGTATGGATATGAAAAAGTTGAACAAATCGAATATTGCATTCGGGTTCAAAGATTTTTTATTTAAAGTTTTTAAATTAAAAATTTGATCGGTTCTGATCTCATGAAAAACTTGGATGAATTTTATAGTACTAGTTGCGAGTTCTCATAAAACTGGGACCAAAGTAGCGACGATGATTCGAGTATTTCACTGTTTTTTTTGCTGCAACCTCTGACTCCCTGGTATCTCGTATCATTGCGACTGAGAAAAGCAATCGATAGGAATATCCTTCTGCTCAGGATGCGTTGAAGCACAACTTTGACGCGTGCATTTTCAATTGATATTTTCTTGGAATTCACCGGAGCTTAAAAACTCATAAAAAGGTTATTTCGTAGAGAGCCATTAGCTTAGCGTATAAATTCAACGGAAATGTGACTTCACTATCCCTCGTTGGAAGGGAAATGGAAGGAAGAAATGTGGTCCGTGTACCTTGACGTGGAAAAGCAATTTTTTAAATATCCATTCTCGTTGCAATGCTTTTTTAGTTGCTACCACAAATTTTAGTGTTGCTATAACATGCTTCTGAAATTTCCCAGTTATTTCAGAGTCTGTTATTTCTTTTCTCGAAGAAAGAAAAAAGGTTTAGTTTTCTCGGGTTCAAGCAGTAGTTTCCGGCTCGATGCACACGACTGATATATATCAACTCCGAAGGATAAGCTCGAGGATTTATCGTCCAACGTAGAAACTGAGACGTGCCGAAAGATCGTCTCACTCTAGGATAGCCGTTTGTCCTTAAACACCGACTGACCACAGGCCCCGCACCGCATTTTTTCATGGCGGATTTGTATAAAATTACCATCGTATTTCATTTTTTCACTGTGCGCGTGCAATTTTTGTATATAATTAATTCCAGCCTGACGGCACCCATGGAGATTAAGGGGGAAAAATCCCCCCGCTGGTCCGGCATTAGACTCTGAATTCTCGTGAGCTCAAAGTTGGGTCTCCAATTTTTCAATGCCTCGAAAAAGTATGTACGGTGGTGAACCGAGACGCGCACATTTTCCTACGATCGAAACTCGTGACAGAAACCGCAAGCACAAAGACCGCAAATACCGAGCTTCAGCCACGATTTTCCAAAGTTTTAATAAACATCAAGCATAAAGTGAATTATCTGAGAGTGTACGACGCGAGTGTCTATTTGTCTTTCTTCATTTCGAGTCAAAAAGCCAAAGCTGCAGCATCATGCTGTACTACCGAGGCATCATTTGATGGTTTCCCCTGCTCCCAGCAGCTCGTTCATTATTCTCATCCAGATTTTTCGCGCTCTCTAAATTCAGCTTTTTTTTATGCATTTCACTCTCGAGCTCTCAACTCGCTAATGGTTTTAACGTAATTTGCAGCATTTCCCGGAGAACAAGAACAAAACGAGGATTAGCAGAGGACGCTATTTCGGGAAGCGTTAGTGGTCGGAGTTCAAGTTAAACTTCAAAATTTTGGTGTTTATTCTTTTTTTCTTTTGGTTTGTACATATACTTTGGCGCAGTGTTTTTTTTTCTTTTTTTATATATATAAAAAAAAGTTTTATTGGGGATTAAGCTCCGTCCTTAATTTCATGTTAATTTTAAGTTTGGATTATTGTTTATCTGCTTCATTGTCTTACAACTATTTTATTTATTTTTATAGTGGTCGGAGGCAAAGCAGACATGAATGGGGTAGAGCTAGGCCACTCGTTTTCAAATAATTTTACTCGAAATGCGCCGTTTCTTTCTGTTATCCTAAGTGACGATTTTGCACCCTCATAATAAAATACAAAATAGAACAAGAAATTGCAAACACTTTCAATTTTGGAATTTCGACACAGAAGCTCTTATTGATTGTGTACAGTTATCAAAAGTTCGTTATCAATTATGACGAAAAATGGGAACTGTTGATAAAAAAATTTTAAAAATTCATCATCTATGCAAACCACACTTTCAAAAAGTCGTTAAGCACTCGTTCAATTAGACCAGAAATGAAGAGTTAATTACTCGACTGCATTGAATATTCGATGTTGAAATTTTGAAAGAGTTTCATTCAACAGGTGCTCAGATACAGTCCAGTAAATGATGCTTAATGTGGCGCTGCTTCCTTCGAGTTTATACGTAAGATAACATCGTGCTGAGCAGCTCAAGCTCTGACAGCGAGACAAAGATCCCATTTTCCACTTTCACGAGGAATTGCAATATACTAGAAAAGAGATAAAGTTTGAGCTTTTTCGGACCGTTACATTTTACCCTGGAAAAATATTACGAATAGAATGGAGAGAAAAATCAGAATAAAGCGAGATTAAGACAACATGAGAAAATTATAACGTAACAATACATTCGTATTCATAGAATTTGCCCTTCTGAAGGAATAAAATGAAATGTCCTCACGATGTGGAACGATTTTGTCGTTTATTACGTGGGGGATTTTATTATTTTGCAAATTATAAAAGGTTGAAAGCTTTTTTAGTGCTGTTTAGGAACTTCGATATTACCAGATATTGGACAAATATCCAAAAGTTTATCGCTGTAATTGAGAAAACCGTCGTTGTAGCGACATAAACACAAAATCAGTGGCCAAGGAAAGCAGATGTTTTCAGATTCCATAAAGAATAAAATTGTTTTCTCACGAGAGTTTGAAAACTTGCTATGTTGACCTCCAACTTCAAGCTTGTGTTATTCCACCTCCGGGAGGCCTTTAATATTCGTAACAAGTTTGCGACTGGAGCAAAACACCCTTCCGACGACATTCCAAATGGTATAGCAAGGGAAGTGAACTCGTCTGAAGGAGATTTTCATCTCATGGCCATAACAATGTCAAATATTCCACTGCTTGCGAGAATGTGTATCGATAGATGTACACATATTTGTCGAAGGATTTTTATAACGGAAGGATTGGAACGATAACGAGCTCCATGGATGTACGATAACGCCCATTTCTCCTTCAATGTTATGTGCCAAATTGTGACACGTTTCTCCTGCCATCAGATACAGAAAAAGCGTTCCTAGTAGCACTATGTGGATGCTCCAATTGCTTTCACTCGGTAAATTCGACAGTTTGCGAACATTTGGTCCCTGTGATTAGTGCACGATCGAAAATCGTATCTTCGAGTCTTAGTAGCCACGTAGAAACTTCAGGATAAAAGGCTTTTTGATATCTATCAGGACAGTGAATATTTAACGAGTATAATGCGCGATCTAATCAGAAGATTTGTGACTTTGGATCGCCTCGAACTCTGTGCTTTCGAGAGTTTGTTTTTTAAACGATTTGAAGGGTGCGTCAGAGTTTTGAACTCTTTCGTTTCATAACAACAGAGCGAAGCCTGTGCACCATTAAAAAGCACTTTTTTCGTGGACCTTTTCAGAGCGTATTGATTTTATGATTTTTTCCAAATTTATTATGGTTCAAAACTTTTTGTTCGTCTTCGTTCTCTATCTTTTCGACAAATTTTATTTCAGAAAAGTACATTCGAGTGCAATTAAGCCACCACACGAATTTCGTGAGAAAAAACATTTGTAAATTGTTGAAGAGTTCTTCAAATATCAATGATGAAATGGCTCCAATTCGAAATGTGAGAACTATCGAAAAATAATGCTGATGAACAAATATTTTGATGGAGTTTTGACGGCGATAAAATATTAGAAACAGATGAGAAACGAGGACATGGATACACGACATTGCAATTGATCGTATTGGCCCCCGCGAGTCACCCTTCTCGTTTCTTCTGATTAATTGTAATCCAGGCGTGGTTCACTATAAAAGAGGATTCACGTTCGTACGTTTCCTAATGAGAAAAGCAAATGGACGACTCAGTTTAGCAGTCTCATTTCCTCTCGGTTCTTGGAATAAAATAAACGGAATAGGGAACAGGAAATAAAGGGAGTTACGGGTGACGTAATCGTCTCGTGAAAAATTCGCCCAATAAAGTACAATTTATTTAATTCAATATAAAAGATTCTTCAATTTGTTTTTAAGTATATGGATCTTTTCATCTTCTGCAACTCAACCTTCCTTCGTGACGCATCATCATCACTCATCTTTCAATTGAGCTTTGAAATAACACAAACTTTACCCTGCCAAACTTTAAACGTGCCAAAATATAAAGATGTGAGCAAATAAAAAAAATCCTACCAACACCAGTACAAATATTGAATTCGAATTAGGTTAAACCAGAAAATTTACGAAATTCAAATATCAAAGTTTCGTAGATTCCCTATTTGCAAATTTCTCGTTCGATCATTTTTTTTGCTGCTTCAGTTTTGAATTCAGTGAATCAAGCACCAACTTTTTCACCATTTTTGGATATGGTTCACCCACCAGGTCAGTCATTATCAGCTGCAAAGCTTCCAGGCCACGGTGGAGTGGAATCTTGAGCACGTAAATCGGCAGCCCAAAAATCGCCAAGGTCACTGGTTCCCTCTGTAACCAGGAATGGTTCATCCGAAAAAGATCAATTTTTATCTGAGAACACGATGAATTGTCGTTTGAAAATTATGTCTCGCGAAAATGAGCGTTCACATGATTATCGAGAGGAAAAAAGTGGACCCTTTGACGTGGGAAGTATTGAATAATTCAGGGAAGATGATGAGAAAGCGTTCGATGCAAAAAATAACGAATACGATCCGCATACAAATGAGCGCTACACAACTGACAGGCGTGTATAGATATTTCGTAACGTAAACACGTAGTTGACCTCTTAGACAAGTTCTAATTTCATTCGCGCGGATTTGCGCGAGCACGCGGATCACGAGAGTTATGCTCTTTTTCATTAGCGACATTTAACATCCAGCTTCAGTAATATAACTGATGAGAAGAGAAGATAAACATTTTTTCTATCCTCAACTGGGAACAAACGTATTAAGGTATTCTTTTCGCATGACCATATTTTTTAGTGGCGCAAATTGGGGCACTCGAAATTTGGACTGATTCCTAACCTCTGAGGAGTCGCGGTTATACAGGAAAAGCTTCTGATTCTGCCATTTTTTCAACTGGTCGAAATATCGACCACTTGGTCGGGCACTCCATTTGAAAAATTCATCAATATTATGCACAAATTTAGTGTAAAAACAGGTCGATTTTAACGTTAATATCCCCGTCCTTAAAAGGTTAATAACTCTTTTAAGCATTCGGAAACCCTTTATTTTTATGGTCGCTATGGATTCCTTAATTTTTTTTTTTATCTGTGAGACAGTTTGTTTCAGGAATTTAGAATTATTTAGTATATGAATTATTGAATAGAAATGTGGTGATGACCGAATCTCCGTAAGCTCTCGTATAAATTTTACGATTTTTGAAAGTTTTTATTCTTTAAATTTTCGATAACCTGACGTAAAATTTCGCCAATCAATTCCCATTTTCACTTTTACTTTACTGTAATTTAAAATCAGTTATTTGTGGAATATTCGGGTTCGTGAAAGGAATACCTTAAGCTCGAAGATCCCACACGTTTCTTTTGTTATTTCAAATAATCAGCAATCCTGCACTGTTTGTTTATCGTGAACAAGAGTATATCAGGGCTTTCGGAAAACAATCATACACATTCATTATAAAATACGCATTTCCATAACTCTGCTTTTATTTCCCGTTATTTATACGCATGTAAAGAGTTTCGGTTGCGAGAGAGATTTTTTTTGTTATCGATCGGTATTTATGAATGTACATCAATAACGCAAAAGCAGACACAAATTCCAATGCAAGCATTTTTTTAAAATTTTCTCATTCCGTCTGACCCGACTCATTGTAATTACGATACGCTGTGGCTGCTCGTGAGAAATTTCGACGTGAAAGCTGACTCTGATTCGTTAGGATATTCAGTTCAGGCATTGTAGTATTTTATTTTATCGGCACGTTCATCATTTCGGAGAAAATACCACGAAGTTGGGACCTCACGAGGAAATTAATTATCCCGTGAAGCTAGAAAAGCTGCCACGATATATTTTTCGTGGTGGATTTCATGCTGGGGATAAAAATTCTCCAGAGAGTATTAAGAATTGTGTTTCTCGTAAAGGTGCCTCAATTCATTCGATATTTTTGAGGTTGACACGCTTTTCTGACAAACGCTACGCGAATGTGTCCTCCGCCAGTCGCTTCCATTGCCCAGGGAATCGAGGAGGAATATTTTGCTGCGAGAATGAAGCTTTGTCATACTAGTCATTTTTATCAAGGGCATTTTCCGACCCTTGTCACTCTCGAGTTTTGCACGGAGTACGAATATCGATCGCAAAATCAATAATCCCTGCACAATCACCGCATGGACATTCCGCTCCGATGCTGCGACGCACTAATTCCGTACTTCCAAAAATTGCCTTCGATGTCGAAAAATCTGACGACATTCCGAATCCATGACGGAAGCCTCGATACAGCAATTGTGGAACGAGAGAAACGCGCGACTGACAATGGAATCGAGCTTGAAAACTCTTCGAAATACGAAATACTTTTTTTAACATGCTGCGTAGAGGAGAAAAAGAAAGAGAAAGAAACAAAAAAAGAGAAAAAAAGGAATATTTGAAATAATTTTTCACTTTACGTGAGTAATGACAGGCCAGGAGTCGCTCCTCCCTCGTCGAATCATCGAAAATGAGTCCGTCGAGTCATCAATGTCACCTCGAGTTCCTCAGAATTCTCGATACTTTGTCAGACGTTTCGAAATAATATTTTGTCGCGACTCGCGACACTACACGAGATTTCCTCAACGCCAAAGAAACATTGTCCTGGAGAAGTTTGATGAGAATTATGGATACGTACCAGTCAAGTCACGAAACCCAACTTTTCCGATCGTATGTGGGAAGAAGCTTCATGTTTCGAGAGCAATTAGAAGAGGAGGCTGAAGGTTCCATCATAGAATACCGAGAATCCTGTTATTGGAGGGTTTTCGCCCGTGACAAAGTTCGACCCAAAGAACGTAACGAGATCCCTCGCCTTATTGCCACAACAAACTCCAAACCGCCCCGGTCAAAACGTGTACATGGACAGAGTTTTATGATGACTTTAGGAAACTTAATTGAATAATAAATCATTCATTGGGCTATGGCTTCGGAACACATTGTTGGTGCTCTGAGATTCAAAAATAACGACTCGAGCATCTTTTTGTGATAATCGGTAAAACATGAAGAACAAATCAGAAAACTTGATAAAAGTCTCATGAAAATCAGCACTTTGCTTCGCGGGGTGGGCGAAAGACTGGAGTCGTCCCCAGTTTCAACTTCTGCAGGGTGAAGTTTTCCAGTTTTAATTATCTCCATTCATACATAAACTTTCCAGCATTTTACGTATTTTCCATTTATGATCGTACGAGAGTAAGAAATGATCAAGTTTTGCGCTGGAAAATCCCTGATTTATGCTCAACTTCATTGGCTTCTGTGGACGAGTAATTCAACCACTTTCCAAGGTCGATGGAATTGATTTCAATTGCATAACTCTTCGTAACTTCAGATTTGAACGAACGATTGGAAAAATTCCTTAAAATCTCAAGGTCAGATTAATTTATTTGATTTCTCGGTTATTGGACAACGAGACACCCAAGAGAAGCTTCACGAAACATCCAAGACTTTGAATTGAAATGGTTTCCCATTAACTTAGTTCACTACGAATATTTCCAGTTAGCACTCTTGGACCATTCAGCTGCCTGAGATGTTACCTAATCATCACGTAACAAGGTTGCAGCGAGGCTCACTGGATTCAGCAAAGTTTTCAAATACAATGGACAAACTTGAGTTATCGACTATTTCGATAATTTTGACATTAGTTTTAATAAAACTTCGACGTTGTTTATTTGTTCATTTAGCAAAATGCCAAGGGGTATTTCCGTCATCAATTATTCATAAACTCTTTTCATAAGGGAGCAATAGCAAACGAGTTTGAAATGCCTGCAATTAAAATTCAAATGAATACAAGCAAGAGAATCAATCTGCAGGATTTGATTCTCTTTCAACGATACTGCTTCAGTATCGTCGAAACTAAGAAACTTTTCAATTTTCCAGATTTTCTCATTTCATTTATCGAGATGGAAGAAAACAATGGTTAAGAAAACAACTTTACGACACTATAAATATGGAAAAACAGTTTATACGTTTTTTTATATCTTCCAAGTTGACATTCATTCTCCATAAAAATGTAAATTACAACGCACTTAAAGTTGTTGAGATGAAAGCTCGAGAGATATGCGATATGATTGGCTTATGATCGCTTTCAAGCTTCTGTAGTTTCATGTCTAGTATATTCGTGGCGTAAAAACAAGCTACGTGAACGTACGCAGAGCGTGCAATCGCAGCATTGGACTAACGTGTCCAGCGCTTGGGCGACGTAATAATACAACGTGTGTTTGATGTGGAGTTTATTGTCCCGACGGTTTCTATGTTTATCTACCTTTAATTATTTCATCTCCGGACTCCACTCCGGCGAAACGATGGTGCATAGGACGCAGAAAGAAGAAAGTGGTATATTGTTGGCCCAACACACAATATTCGCATTAAAACAAAAAGCTCCTTAGGCAATGTAACGGAAATTATCCCAGGGGCCTTTGACGACAGCTTCCTTGCCGATGTTTTATCCATATTTTCGAGCTTTTTTCATTGAGTACATTTATCCAATGTTGTAAGTGGTTATCAATATTTCTGTGGACGAGAGCTCTGGTAATCGTTTGCAAAATCAGTCTGGGCTTTGCTCATTTATTTTTAAAGTAGTTCGGCCATTTCGTGAAGTCCGATGAAGGTTTCCTTTTTTTTTGCGGTAAATGATAGTTTAAGGTGTCCTAGCAAAATTTTGGATTATGCCATTTACAATATTGAGTTTTTAACACGGTCCCTTATGGGAGAACTCACAATGATATTAATTGTGAAAAAGTTTTAGGGTGTTCGAGTTTCGGAAAAGTTTCTATCGTGAAGAAAATTCATCGCGGATTCCGTTTCTTAAAAAAAAAACATTACTTTACGAGGCTTTTAAGAAAGATAACATTTTTATTTTACTGAAACATTTCATTTTTTTCGGGAACAAATTTTTATCCGGTAACTGCAGAGAAGTTACAAAAAACGATTCTACATATGATTGGATCTACGTTTGTTAAAAAAGCGAAACAATTCGCGTCAAAGCGACCGCTTTCGAAGGTGGCAGGTCGCAATTTGGCGACCATCGGTTGTTTTTCCTCGATGAAGTAGACTTTTTATTTCATTCATCGTTTCCCACTGTTCTCGAATTTTCCCGAGAGTTGCTTAATCGTGATACAAATTTCCGCTCCGTTCAGTTGTGACCAATCGATCGAGCGTGAAAATATCAGGAAACAAATGAATTTAGAAGAGGGGAAAGAATGGGATGAAAAGTGGACACTGCCTCCAAAGTTATTACAATATGCATGGAAATTGTGATTCGATTTGGTTGGAGAGGAAAGTTGATAGAAGTTTGAATTCACTGGGGATTTCACTGTTTTTTTTCTCTCCAATGGTCACCACCGCACGCGGTTTCAACGAGATTGCGATGGATGTCGTCGCCTTTAAAGTCTCTCGTTGTCTGCGCCTCGGACGCAAATTCGTCATACGACAAGCAGCTTGCTCCACTTTTTATCTGTATCCACTTCTGCTCGTTTTCCCCCGTCGTCGCGAGCAGTTATATCACCTTTCATGCTTTTTTCATTACGGAAATTAAAGACGCCGATGTCACGACATTATGCCGATAAAATATCCACTATAATAGCAATTGCATTTGGTCAACGTCAATCTTCTTTTCTTCTGAGCTACTTTTTTTAAATTGCTCGTTCAAAGGGCACGGAAAATCGGTTTTCCGGTACTGACATCTTTGAAAAATTTCACATTTGCATGCAAATAACCTTCGATAACCTTTTCAAGGCTCGTAATTCCGAGGGCTCTAAAGGCTAAAGTTGAAAGGCTTGCGAATGCATTTATATGATCACAAATTTTTCAAACGAGCACGTAACTGCGTAACTTTCAACCTGGTGCTTCGTCCTATTTTTTTTCAATCTTCCCTCATTGTATGCACGACTGTACTTGGTCGTACAATTTCTTCAATGCGGCTCAGTTTTTTTACCTTTGAGAACGAAAAAACGATTTTTTGAAAAAGTCGCCGTTGAATCGCCTCTTTATCGATCATTCTCGAGGGTTTTCACAACTGAATTTAATATCTGCGAGGAGACATGCAGAAAAGACTGAAAATTCTTGTCCAATACCTTTTTTTATAATTTAGGCCATAAGCGATTTACGGTGTAATTATTCCCACTCCCAATTACTGATTTCCATGATTTCGTAGCTCCCACAACGACAAAAACCGTTGACGATACCATAATGCCGTGTTACGAGATAGGAAATAGCGCGCAAGGACCACGCGGGATCGGAGTAGCTTTGCCGAAATGGCTTCAAACTATGAATTCGTCGCTACATTTTCGTGTCCATATTTTACAGAATATTTCAAGCACAAATAAACCTTCAATAGATTTTGAACGAATGAATTGTGAAATTGAATTTCGTTCTGGGAATACTTCGTTCCATCTCTGGATTCACCAGAAGTTCACGATCTTCTGACATTTCCCTTCAAAGTCAGGCGTATCAAATAGAAATCAGATAGCAGTTTGAATACCCTCTTTTGTCAGAATATAAACCGGAATATAAAATAGTCACCAGCCATTTCTTATACGTATCTGTGGCTCAAATATCATGGGCTGCAAGACTACACAGCAAATCCATTTTTGCTGTTCTCTGTAAAATATCCAGTCGACTTTATTGATTCTGCAAACCCCTCGAGTTTATTATCATACAAAATCAGAGATATTGAAAAGTGTAGAGAGAATTTGACGAAAAGTATCGGATACGAGAATCCACGATTCGTTGCATTGTTCACTGCATTTATTGCGAATGAAAAAAAAAAATTTTTTGTCATAAAATTGAACGCTTGGAAATTCCTAATTATATTCTAGCCGTTACTCGTAACGGTGCAATTTTACACAAGCGTGATATGCTTAGTAATATTGTATTAGTTAGAAACACTTATTTCGAAGGTTCGAGAAAAACAGTGAAAACCGTAAACAATTGGCCTAAGTTTCAACGACTCTTCCCAGTAGCCATTCCCCCCTGCAACAAACATCCCATTCGGTTGAAATCGTTCATGGAGCCCCTAATCCAAGTTCTCTTTCTCTCAATGAGCTCAAGCATGAGAATTCTCGAGAGGTGGGAAGCCACGCTTCAAACTACGAATATCGATTTTTCGGAAAATTAGAAATGTAAACTTCACAAAAATGTGTAATCTTGTTACAAAGTTTTTGAAATTCTCTGTAAAAGTGGCGAAACACGATGGAGCCCAATTTCCCTGTCCACAAGGTTCCTGAGCTCGGAATGCCTATTTTTCCTATTTGATCGAATCAATGGTGTGAGAAATGAACGGAAATGAAATTACATCTTCGAGAAATCGATTGCCTCGGATACGAACTTTTTATTAGCTCATTTCATATCATTCCTCCCGGCCGATTAAGCAGGGAGACCGTGTCGACACCTTAAAATTTTCATATTTTTCTATTTTTATATAAAAGTGCATCTTGTTAGAGTATACCTAGCTAAATACTAAAGTTTAGAATGGTCTTTACTCTCTACTTACTTCTTGTTTTCCAAATGAAATTCCTGAGATTCGTGGGTATTCAGGTCACCTTTGTACATCTCCCCCAAAAACTATCCCATGGCCCAGTATCGACTATCTTCTACTGCTTTGGCATGACAATCTTCTTATTTCTTTCGGAGTATTTCGATCGAATGGGAGAGAAAATCGTTCATAATAAATGAAAACTAATCTGTTTGGTCAGCTTTTATCAACGCGTTCCCAAAACATATTGATGTAGAGTCAAGTTGCCAATTAGCCGATAGGTGCTTAACACGTCACAGGATAATATCTATAATATCTTAATATGGACACGCGCCTGGAAACGCAGCACCGGTGTCAGGTGGTCGTTAGGGAGAATATTCTCAATCGATGGTCATTGGGCAGTTGACAGGACTTTTCTTCGGTACTGTTTATTAAGTGTTTTAGCAAACTTAGTTGGGAAGTTGTACACAATTACTTAGAATTCGACGATTACACCTGACAGCTTCCATTCAATGTATCATCGATAAAATCTTCCTCTCGTTTCTTCACAGCTGCATGCAGTTTGACGTTCCAACAAGTGAACGCGAGTTTGAATATTTTTATTTTCACGAAGTGAACAATTGGATCGATCGTACCCTCGACCTTCTAACTTTCGTTTGGATAAGTGGAAAAAAAATTATGCCAGGATCGATGCCACTGAACTTTCGATTTCTCGTTTTGTAGCTCGAACAAATATTTCTTGCGTAGTCAATCAGAATTTCGTTCAATCAGGAAATTTCATTACGTTAACGAGGATTCGTCGATTCAGCAGGAGAATTCGTAATTGTTTCGAATCGGGCTTCACCTCAAAATAGCTCCAATGCTTCATTTAATTCGACCATTCAATCATTCGATTCGTTCAAAAATTTCATTTAATCAACATTTTTTTTCTTTGAAATACAATATGAATGCGGATACCAACTCAAGTGCAGACATTTTTCGAGTAGCACTCAAGTGCATTAACGTGTAGGGATAACAAGAGAGAATATTGTATTCTCAAAGTGTGCAGGTCTTCAGAAAGCAAGCCCAATTTGTTGAGAGCTAATCGAAATAGATCGTATCCAGCGATATAGAATTCGATTTCACGAGCACAAATTGTATATTCATATTACTCGATTAACGAAACATTGCCGTACATTTTGAGGGAATCGATGATAAAAAAGCTTGCAAATACTTTGATACAAAGAAGAGGACCAGCTGTTTTTTTTTTACAATCGATATGACAAAAAAATTTAAAACGTGACAACGATTTAAATTCAACTGGTTTATTTCCAGTGAGGCAATATTGAACCTGGTTTTATCAAACAAACAAAAAATCTTCATAAATTTCCATGTGCTGCTTCCATTCCTTTCGTTTTTCTCCATTTATCGAAACTCCCATCAAATAAGTAACAATGAAAATAGTTTTTAGCTGCAATAAATTAGCTGGATGCTTATGTAAATGGTCCATTTGTCTAAGCACCCATTTGGTAGAATTCAGGGGATATTAATATTTTCTTAAAGTCACAAAAATAACTCGTACGAAGACAGCTATACTTCGTGGAAATATCGTTGTCATTATACACCACGCGAGTTGAGGAAAAGCACTATGAAAGCGACTGTTACATCATTTTATTTTCACCCCAACACTCTTCTGTCCGTTTGCTCGAAAAAGGATTTCAGCGTACAGCCTTTTCACGTGCGACCGCAAAAGGTCGTCGCGTACTTTTCACTACAATTTTAACCATTTGTGGAGGTAAAAAGCTCGACTCGGGTTCTCATTCGCAGCTAATATGATTTACATTTGAAACGTCCTGAATCACATTCCAACACGTTAGAATTATTTTTCCATTCCCGTAAGCAAATAGACACAAACCTTGAGAGTTTTCTGAAAAAGAAAACTGAAAAATGGAAAAAAAATTGTCGGCCCACGACCAAAAACCAGCACGAAATCGAATTGAGTGTCATGCTTCTTTTTATACCGAAGAGATTAAACTAATTTTACATCACAATTGAACTTCACAAGGCTTTGTAAATAATTAGGTCGCCGAAATTATAGTATACAGAATTTAGAAAAATTGATTTTCTAAATTATCAACGTACTGATTCCAATTAGCCAAACGTTGAGATTTGTAAAAAAAAAAAAAATCTATGATCCGTTATTAACAAAGGCCGTCGAGGATTTTCGATTTAATCTGAGGTATTGTGGTTGCATAGAACCTCATTTTTATCATGTGTCGACGGTCTCGTTGCATGGAAATAATTGGAAAAGCTCACTTGAGAAATGAAAGCTTTTATCATGACAACGACGTTGACAGATAACTCTTGTAGCTTGAAAAATATAAACATGGAATGATCGATAAAAATCAGGGAGCTCTATTCTCTGCCCCATTTTCTCCTAAGCTTCTAAAGTCTTTTTTAATATTTTAATTCGTTGAATTTTCAAAGCTCGTCCCTCGTAGGACATGTCAAACGAAAAAATTTCTCCAACCACCAGTAATATTATTTCTTTATCATTTACTAACGTGGATTAATTTGATAAACAATATACTCACTTCCCTGAACTTTCGAAATTAAAATTATAAACGAAACTCGACATGTGAAGTGCATAAATCCCACTATTGGGGACTCGTTAAAAAGAAATGAAAATTAGAGGAATATCGTTGCTCGAAACGTTTGATCCAGAGGTCTCTTGAGAAACAAGTATAATTTGATTTTATTCGTCAGAAAGGAAATGAATTTAAGAATATTTAAAGGTAGTACAGTTGAAATGAAATTTTCTCTATAAAACTCTAGAAAAAAGGTCCTTGTGATAAAAAAAGTTTTTAATCAATTGCCGAAGTATTATATCGAGGAATGTTTCATAGCGAGTTGTTATTATTCTTTGGATTGGAGGGATTGCTTGAGGCAATAGAAAAAGCTCTCGATTTTATGGCACGATTTCGAAGGCTTCAGGCCTTTTTTTTATTTCACATGAAATAATCCTGTTCGATTTGAATCGAATTTCTGTCTCGACTAAGTACTGTAGTACAGGCTTTCGTTGAGTTGATTCTCATTTTCGTTGAATCGCCATCTCGAGAAGACTCGATTCGACTCAGAATTGAAACGATCGTTAAATTCGAACGTTTAAAGAGACTTTTCGCTCACCTGAAAACTTTTGTCGCGCTTCTTGAATAATTCCATTTGCAGCTACATTTCTACCGAGCAAACGTATTTATCATTTATGCAAATCCTGATTAGGAAAGTCTTCATTTTATTGAATTATCACAGAGACGAGATATTTAAGATCATTTGAGAAATCGAGTTTAGGATTCTTAGGAAACTCACGAAACACAAGACTGTTCCTTGACAACAATTATAACACGAAATATGAGAGAAAAAAAATTCGTTCAACTTCGATTCTTCATATCTCCAGAAAAAATTGACATATTCTCCGTTTTTTATTATTCTCGTATGAAAGTTCCTCAAAGTTCAAAGTGTTCAATAATTATACCGAAGATTGTGATAGTTTTTAAAATGAGCGAAAAACACGAAATTCAGCATTTCCAATTCAGTTTGAAATAAGTTAATGCTAATATTGTTTGCAAAGTATAAATGAATGATTTTCATTTTGTTCCGAAGACTGGCTCTTGCGTTGGAAAATATAGGTAACTCGAAAGCCCGGACAATATGCTACTGAAATGTTTACGAACCCAATAAAAAGGGGTTTTCTTACCTAATTGGCCACGGACAAATGTGGTTCAAACTTGTACCAATTCTTACGTGTGTACATGGTGTGCGTATGTGTACACGTTATACAACAACAGAAAATCACGTCTCTGACGCACATGGCCACGAGTTGACTGGCAGCCCTTTCTAATTTGGAGGCTCAAGTCTAATTTTCTCTGTTTACTAACCCCTCCCAGAGAGCATTCATGGCCACGTGGTAGGATCAAAGGAATTGTTCATTAGGTCGTTCATCGCCATGAGGAACATAAAGGCGTCGCCGAGGCACATTTTTGCAACGTAAACCTAACCGGAAGCATGGAAGCTCATTAGCTTTATGAGTGAGATGGAAAATTCTTTATCTGGCTGAACAAACCCACGTGACCGCGATACAATACAAATCAATAGCGAATCGACCAATCTCAACAGACATACGAAAATTTTATTCGAAAAATATTCAAATTCGACCAATTACGAAACCTAATGATTTGCTACGATTCTTTACCATATACAAGAAAATATATTTAGACGTTTAAAAAATAGTATCAATCGGTGGGGCCATTCGAGCTCGAGAAATACGCGAGTGAATAAATAAACGTAAGAATACATATATAAATATAAATATATCGATGTAATGAATACTCTAGTCAATTATAACACAGCGAGTAACAAAAATATTTTGTGAAAAATATTACTAAAAGAGTCTTCGAGAACGGACTATTCTCTATCAGCTTAAAACATTCGTACACATCAACATTTTTCGTTGCGACCAAATATCCTGTGATTGATTTTCGATAGTTCTGCGATTAGACAGCTCTCGTCAGCTGTGAGTTTCTAAAAATCGTGAATTTTACAAGAGACTAAAAAACGAACGGGAATCAACTGAGAAGCAGAATTCACAGGTACTGTGTGCAGAGTTTAAGCACGATTTTTTCATTACGCATTATCGTATTCGTTGTTGTGCATGATTTTTTCCACGAACAAAATCTTGTTTATTTTATTATGAATAGAAATCGAGACCACGAAGAAATAATTCTTGGAAACTTCAATTCGATTTTCAGGCATTAAGTTTTGGAAATTAATCGTTTTTGCATGAGAATATCGTGACGTGGTTTTCTTTTCGATGCTTTGAAAAACTTAGTTTTTATGTATCTATGTATCATGGTTGAACAAATGCAAAACGAACCATTAGGTTTCAATAAATATTTGTACTGCCTCGCTCCACTGTTGGCAAGTCGCGAGAATCTTTTAGTCATGGAGAGTTGAGCGCCAGTAGAGATGGAAGCATCTACAATAGTATAGCTTTCAAGTTTGTTGGCGTCGAGTGAGATTTATGCCCTTCTGTGATAAATGTCCGTGGCCGGTGGGCTCGGAGCGATCCCACAAATTGCCGGCAAATAGGGGAGAATGTTCAAGCGGAGCAGCGGCTTTTCACTTCGATTTTCGTGCCTTGTTGAACAATCTGTCACACTTGATACCCCGTACACGTATTCACCGTAAATTTGATTTTTTGGGAATCGCTGCTGCGTTGAAAGTGGACCAGGAAGCAAACGAAAGAGTCGCTGTAAACGATTAAAGTTTCCGGGTATTGGCTGGTACATCTTCATCAGTTTCAACGAACAAGAGGATCAGCGAAATAATCGAATTTCATAGCAATAAAAAAACGAAGGTATTCATTCGACTGCGAGGGCCTGACACGTCAGGCATTTCAGGAGCTACGTTCCAAATATACGGAAAATATTTCCCCGAAGATGTTTCCAGGTGTGAAAAAATTCATTTCAATTCTAGCACGGTTTTAATGCTTTCGAGAATTTCGAATTTTCTTCTGTCATTGCAGTACAACTCATGATGTTTGATGAAAACTGTAAAAATCAGGAATAAAAAAAATATCGTGGCGACCCTAATCCGAGCGGGAGGAAAGACAAAAATAGTATAATTTCGTCCCCCTAATTAGAGAAAGAAATTCTCGTATATTCCCAGCAGTACATTGCTAAGATTAGGCTTCAGGGTTGAGAGCCTACAATAAAACGAAGTACCCATCATGGATCACGCCTAAACTTAAGCTTTGCGCTCCTGACCACGGACTAATAAAGACAAGCATGAGGGTGAGATACGCAACGAAGCAAAACTCATCGTTGTAGGCGTGACATCCCTCGAGAGAAAGAGAGAAACATCCTAGTGAGATTGCTTGCTGCTTGCTGGTTGATCACTGATAGCAGTGAAGGATCGACGCTGTTCCGGATCTAGATATTCTAGGGACACGTACCTCTCGTAATTGTAATATCGCAGCACTCGATATCGAACTTCCAGCAGTGTCTCATGCGACGTCGATGGAAAAGCTCATACAGCGACTTCCATTTCCGTTAGAGTACGGCAATTGGAGACTCATAAGTCATTCATCCGAACATCGACGTCGTCGTTTCGCCTTCTTCGATCAATTTTGGAACTGTAGTTTTTGTGTGATCAAAATTTGTGTTATTTTCATTTATCAATATGAACTAGTCGAATTTTTTGCGTCGAAGTAAAGTTTCAAAGGGCTCCGAAAAGTTATGCTCCAATTCTGTGATTGGCACGATAGGGAATTAAAAATTTGATGAATCTGCTTGCATTTTTTCTACCCACAGCAATCGTTCATTAATAATTTTTTGGTTATTTCGATATTCTAGTTTCGGGCTCACAGTATTTCATAAAGTTCTGAAAGTTTCTCTGAGAATTTCTTTTTTTCTTTCTTCAACGAAATATTGAACGTGGAATAACAGAGTTGAATTCGGGCTTTCCAGTGGTTCTGAAATCAAAAATGCTAATGTAGGAGTTCTTGGAGTATTATATTAAAGCTGGGTCCGAAGATATTCCGTCACAAGTATATTTCTCTCCAATCGGCTGTATATTTTTATAGAGTTGGACTAAATGTTTGACTGCTGTTCATATTTAAAGTGTCACTATCTTAATTTCGGCACCACACGGAGAGAATTAAACGGTAATATTCAGCGTGAAAACATGAAAGAGAAAACGTATTCGAAATGTGATATCTTCACATTGTAAAAAGCAATGATAGAAAGAACTCTATCCTGTAACGTGTACTGTAAAATTTTGAAGATTTTTTAGTTTTATAACGGTAAATATTGCAGGATAGAACGTCAAAATTTACTAAATATTCCGGTAAAAGTTCCCACTTGGAACAATAAATATTATTTAATTTATAAGAAAATTCAATTTTTCTCCCATAATAATATGATGAATTGCAGCTCCTCACCGCACTATCGTTACTCGCGGTAATTTTTCAAATTTAATTCTCTTCGTGCATTGATCCCAAAAAGTGGTGTGTCGCTTCGCTAAAAGCCTGATGGAAATTATTGCAAACAACGAAAATAAGCGTGTGACGTGCTCATATACAAGTCAGTATTAATTTATATCTCTCTTTTGCAATTATTCTGACGAGTGAACTCGCAGACGTGCTATTGGTGGGTCTCGTTGAACGAAAAGCAGGCACACGATCTTCACTATATTCCGGCGTCGTGCTTTGGTATTCCAATATAATTAGCATATTCAACGTCTCCCCGAGCCTTCTAGTGCCGTGGACCGTTTTTTCCATTCGCTCAACTTATTCGGTGTTAGCTTTGAGACACGTCGTGTTCTCGTCGTCAAGAAAGAATGTTTTTCCTTGCAATACTGATGGTTACATTTTGGACTGCAGCCTCATGTTGATATCAGCAGAGCTCGGATTTATAGGGGTACTCATATTTTTAAAGATGAGTTTAATGCTCATCGTGCTTTTTCCTGTTTCGTTGCTCTGGTGCAGAGAAATACTAGTGAAAAATTGTAACGAAGGTTGGAACGAACATTTACATCTCATTGGGTATTCTTTGTGGAAGCTAAGTTAGTCAGACTCGAAATGCCATTTCTTTATTTTTCTTATATCAGAAAATACTTTCTTATTCGAAATAAGTCGTAATTTATTCGCATCTGAGAATTATTCCACCAATAAAAGTATTTTGAGTGTTCAAGGGTGCTCAGAACGTCTGATGAGTCTGATCCTCAAAGATTTTTTTGTTAGATCTCAATATTTCTTTTTCCAGTACACATCGTTATTGGTTAGTCGAGTATGAAAGAAAAAAAACTTTTTACCATCGAGATAGCATCGTGTCAACGATACCAGCAGTTACCCGAATCCAGAAGTCCGTTGGCGAAAATCCGATAACCCGAAATCACCGTTTTAAGGGGATCTCTTCTTCGCTTCCACAAAATTGGGTAGCTTGTACGATACAATCACATGCACCACAAATGTTATCTCGGAGGAAGCTAAAACTGCCTGAAAAGACATCATTTGGTGCCAGGAGATTACCTGGGAAGGTTACGCAGATGAAAATTGATCTCGTGCTACAGAGATCAGCATTAACCCATTCGAAGCCTTTATACTCGCTGTGGCTTTTGTTCCCCTTGCTATCTTTTGCTCCGTAGACGATGGAAAAACCGAAATTCAAGAGCATTCACGAGAGGCTTAAAATCTGGAGCGTTCTTAATTTATTCGAAAAAATGGACTCTAAAATCACTTTTTGAAGAAACTTTGTAATCGATGCTGGCTCGTTGAGCGAACATGGAAAATCCTCATCGTATTCAGGGCTAGAGAACTCATGCAATTCAATTATGCAGTTGCAATCGCGTGTTAGAGAAATGGCTTCCAACCAACAAATTCTTTAACTTAATCCTTAATGTTTAGTGAACCATGCATCCGGTTCCCATCCGGTGCTAGTTCGCAGTGAAACGTTACCTTCAGACTGTATCCGATGACGTGTTAATCAACTTGATCGTGGTGCAGTTGCGTAGTCGTAGGCTTTCGACCTTCTGATTTCCTGGAAACGCGCACGGATATCCATACAGTTGTGGTTAATTTTATTCCCGTGGCATGGAAGTCGACGTCAGCTAACTTCGTTCCAGTCAGCATCTATGGCGTATAGGAAATAGGAAAGGCTCCAGGCACTACGCGTTTTAAATATAATTGGGTTACGTACGATTCGCCTAGAGGGCAGTTTTCGATATTTATAATGGAGCCACAGCATCCGCCAGTAGTAACCATCGATAAGGACTTTTCCCTTCGCAAATATATTCCAATTTTTCATGCTTCGTTGTTTATCATTGAACTTCGGAGTTGAGATTCCACAACGTTGTTTTCTTCCCTGCTTACGAAATTCTGTTATTGTTTTTGTGTAGGAAACCATAAAGGGCTTCCATTCAATCTCAGAAGATCGTAGCCGCGAACGACGCTGTTTTCTCCCTACATTCAGATGCAGTTTCCAATTTGATCATTCACAAGGAATCCATACGAAGGATCTTTGGGGCTCAACAAAAGTTTAGAGCTACCTCTACAAATTTTACTCGAAAATATCCGTTGGTATTGCTTCGTAGTTCCTTTTATTGAGGAGAGTTTGCTAACGCTTCTGTCTACGAGATATTTACGACTCGTACCTGTTCGTGGCTGTATCAAAACCTCGAATATGAACTAACAAACCTACGCTAATCGTCTGTATTCACTTTTAAAATCATTTCAAAATTATCCAAATTGAAGTAAAATTTAGTTTTGGAAATTTCGTGCCTCAAGACTCGTCCCTTACGAACCTCCATCACAAGCTAACTTATCCGATGCGTTGAAAGGCGCAGCTGCTATAAAAGGTTAGCTCTGAAAAAAAATGGATAAAACTCCTCTACGTATTTACCACTTTTATTTGCATCGTTGCTACGCTCACCTTTCGACAATTACTGTGCGGAACTGTGTGCATGTGCGATGACCTGGAAACGGAATAAAAAACAAATGGAGAAAATCCTCTGGAGACTCGAAAGTTCAGTGAGATGAGAACGAGAGTATTGGGAGAAACATTTCTGTTATGTTTTTACATAACCATGTTATAAATCAAGCGAGAAAAAACTACTTTGAGAACGAAGGTCGAGAATTGCATCAGTGCGGTATTGTTTCAACTTCAGAAAATTACGAGTGACCAAGATCCTCACGAAGAGCAATTTATACAACTAAGTGCGTCTGAATGAAATCAGAAGATTAGTAAATGTCTCTACGTTTGTGCGCAACGATTCATGGCTCTCATCTAGCTTTGTACTCGATACGGATGAGCGATTATCTTCGACTTATCGGTAATACCTAAAGCTCTTCTCCAAGCCTTCAGGAGGCTTGATTACTCTCGAAACTTTTGGTACAGCGATAAACCACTTTCGCATCGGAATAGTGGTAAACCAGGACAGGCTCGAATCGCAGCCCTTGAAATTAGCTTCAGAACCTTCTCCTCATTTATTCTTCCTCAATTTTATTGCTGCCGAGTTACTTTGAGCTGTCCATTAACCGCGGGGGATGCTGACAGCCATAAAACCTGATTCAGAAGTGTTCCGGTTGAGAATAAATGTTGAATATTCGAGAAATGAAATATCGTTGGTTCAGAGGGTCGTCAATAATTCTTTCGAGGCCTGTTTCTCCGATATACGAACCGAGGATCGCGAGCGTCTGCGACCACCGTTCGGACATACTCGATGGAAAAAGCCTTCGTGATTTTCGGCGTTCGATCTTGTCGAACAATGAGCCTCCATAAAATCCGTAATCCGCGTATTCGCATCGAGGCTATGAAACATTTTTATTCCTCATACTCGCCAAAGAGAGCGGGAGCTGATTCGATTAGCCGAATGATTCGAATGTTTTTTAACGGAATGAACGGATGCCGGAACATGGAATGCTCGGGCAACGTGACAATGTGCTCGAATTGAAATACCCGGCGACCACCAGGTGACAAGCCTCCGCGAGAAGTAAAATTTTTTACGCGTTGTTTACTGCCGCCCGTACACGGGAGAAAAAGAACGAGGGGAAAGTCTACGGCAGGAAAGTTGGAGAGTCGAATCCATAAAAAGATGGCTTACATTACTTTAGTCCCTAATACATAAACGCGCGGGAGCGAGATTTAGAAGCCTCCATTCTAGGAGCACCAGAGGATAAGTCGGGGAGTGCCAATCGTTGTAGTATCGCACGGAGGGTCGAAGTCTAATTGTCTGTCTTTTTCTTTCTCTCCTTGCCAGCAGTCTCTGCGAGTCTGTCAGTCTCTTATTTTCTCCCGGCTTTTTGCAATGCGTCTTGCTCGGTGCTTTTTCATTCGGGCAGTGTATCTTGGTCAATGTTCTCGAGGGACCTGTGACCTTTACCTGAGAAAGATGTTTTCAGGATTGCTCCGAAGTCGCGTACGAGCCACCTCGATAGTTTGTCACTAAAAACGATTTTTCCGACCGCTCCTTGCGGAATTATGAAACGATTTATTTCAAATCTCTCGCTTCGAGAGCGTTCGACCATTTTTCATGGCACTCCGACGTTCTTGGCTCTTTCTTTGCAGTTGTTGTCGAGAGAAAATCGCTAACGTGCTTTGGAATCGGTGAACCGTTTAATATTTGCAAATACTATTGTCACCATACGACAATATGTGTAAGCAGAAAAAAACTTGTCACGTGTGTAGTTTTCATCACGTCAATGCTCTTTAACGTACTTTCCTCCCAACAACTCGATCCTTTTTATCTTCGTGATTATGCTCAAGACCCTTCGCGAAAGAAAACTCTGCAATATCTAGATTTACCAGTTAATGCGATAGTTTGTGTCTCGCCCTATTTTCCAGTGTATTTTTTCTGTCATCTCGCGTGGAAAGCGATGCTTAGGTACGAGAGAACGTGAGAGCTTTCATCTCGGTATATTTCTCGACAAGTACTCCCGCCGGTGGGGTTACATCCGGGTCGAGCACCTCCAGGCTTCAGTAGGGTCGAACTATAGATCGTTGAATTAGAACCGGCACATTGAATGAAGTTAGCTCCTCTTGCTCTCACTCTAGCTCACTCACTCTAGAGCAACGTCCCAGTGGCTTTCCTATTAGGTGTATAAACTATATACGGGAAGGGTTGGCCACTTTAGTGGCCGCGTATGTACGAAGAGATGGCTTATGATGGGTAGAGCAATGGAGAGCAGAATTGAAAGAGGGCCTGAGAGAGAGGGAGAGAGTAATGTCGATGCGGAAGGGTAGAGGAATGTGCTGGTTCGTTCCTCGAGAAATCGAGTAGCAATCGATTGAAAGGAGCTCATTCTACTTGCGCTTGAGACATGAATTTCGCGAATGCGTCTAAAGTTCAGGCCTCCAGTGAAGATTTTAGAGTGAGACGGGTGGGCAAAAGAAAAAAGGGAAAGAAAAATACTGGGGGAGGGGGATAAAATCAATGAGGAAAACACGAAAGGGTGGAGAAAAGCTGCAGTGAACGAAAACAGGTTGACAACGAGCAGACAGAGAGGTGCTGGGAATTGTGAGAAAAAAGAAGTTGAGACGGTGCAATGGGAGACCAAAAGAATGGGGCGAGTAGTAGATAAAAGAGAAAAAGTGGAGAAAATAAGAGGAAAAGAAATCGAGAGAAAAAACAGAAAAGTTGTTAGCAAAGATAAAATAATAAAAAATTGCAGGGGGACTGTAAAGAAGTGTGTACCGGAAGGAGAAAGCGTATGAGGCTAAAAGAAAAGGGTGAAGAAGGGAGACGCAAAGAATGAGGAAAAAAGAGATGGCGAAGATAGAATGGAAAAATAAATGGGGAAAGAGAATGAGTGAAAAGAATAAAGCGAGAAAAAAAGGAAGGCGAGCCTTGGAAAATCTCCCTCGAGACTGACTCCACTTGGTTACAGTTCTATATAATTTGACAAACACCTCAGGGGTCGTCGTACTCGCTCAGGTCATTCCGTTGCATCTTCTTTCCTCTCGCTCTCTCCCTTCTCTTATGCCTTCTGCTCAGCTTCTACTTTCTCTTCGAGCAATCTAATTAAGGTCGTATGTAATAGAACCTGGACCGGAAGTAGACCGAAAGGATTTTCACTTCTCGATCACGCGACCCAACACTTCCGGGTAACTTCGCAGCACACTTTGCCCCGAAGGTTTACACATGGGACTTTGGTACCTTGACTTGCTACGAAAAGGAAAAAATTGGATGTTTTTTTCAATAGCAAAAAATTGAAGACCGAAGACGAGTCATACCTCACTGGATGTGTCAAGATTCCTTTTTGAAAAATAAACACTCGATCATTCTGATAAGTAAAGGGGACCGCTTTCATTTTGAAGCTGACACTTACATACGAACTGCAACTGATGCTCAAAAAAAGATGCTACGGGAATACAACTGGAGTTCCCCCATTTTGAGACATTTTTTTATGAAAAAAATTGCACAAGTACATAAACATATGTACTAATGAATGTCGTTCACAACTTTTCAATAAACATTTATTTTCTTATCGAACAAAAACTTTTAAAAATCACGTTTTTTCACCCACTCCAAATGTATATAAGGCCTTAAATCAGGAAACTTTCCCTTCTGGCAACAAGATTAGCAGATGTTTGGCAACTTTCATTCCCCATGAGGTAACAATTAATTGACAAATCATCATGGTATATGTGTAGACGAAACTTGAACTCTTCATACGAAATACGTTACATGTATATCACTTTGTCATTGTTCGACTGATGCATCAATCCAAATTTCGTAAGTCGATACATAACTGTTACAATCAATCATCGCCAAACTGTCAAAAGTTGAACAACATTTTACTCTCCAATTTATTTTTAGAAGCACTCATACAAATAGCTCTTATTTCTTTTATGTGCCCCGGAAGTGATGCGATGTTTTCTTCAACGTTGTTAACCATCAGGTGTGAAGAACAGACACTCGATGAGTCAATAATATCAGATAAAAAGTTCGAGTGCTGTTAAAGCTTCTGGAAAATTTTGTCAATATTTTCAACAACTTTTCCCACCAAAAAGTGCTGGGAATTTGTAACGTTTTTTATGCTAGTATCGAGTTATTTTTAGAAATTGTAATGATTGTTTGCACAAAAATTTCTGACATCCTCGGCTCGTCGAAGATTTCAGTGACAAAATTATCAGTCCAATCGATTTTCATAACAACAACAGCGAGGTTTTTGAATACTGCAATCAATATATTTACGATTCTAGCTGAAAGTCCCCGAGCTGAATCCCAACGGTGTTTCCGGCTGCTTTTCCCCTTAACGCTTCCTTGCAGGCATACAAAACGAAGTTGAACGGGCAGGCTGCCGAGCATTCAAGGTTTCCGATACTCAAATGAATTATTTCTGCTCATCTCATCAGCTACCGAAGTAATCATTTTCGCCCGATATCGACTGCAGGAGCTGATTATACGGAGGATCAAGGTGTGAGCATAGTTAGCATCCTCCTCGTTTTTCAATTTCCTCTACGACCTTTTTTGAGTCTTCGATCCGTCGAATTATACTCGATAAAGTATCTCGATTACTGCCAAACTGAAACTGATTCCTGGTTGTTTGAAAAAATTGTTTTTAACGAACTCTGCAAAATAATTCGGCCAATTACTGCACCCGACATGGCTGAAAATAATGAGCCCCCGGGTTGTGATGCTTCTGGACATTTGTTGGGTCAAGCCTCAACAGACGTGCGACGTTGAAGTATACGCATGTGTCAGGGAGGCATACGGATTTACGCATGTGGTTGATTACGATGACAAAGGAGAATCCAGAACACGGATTCTTGCTGAAATTTGCACATCGTTATTAAGGGGGTCCTGCTTTAGAAAGTCAAAAAATTTATTGTTAGAAACGAAAATTCCAAATTTTTTTACCATTTTCATATATATTGACGTTCCATGTGAACCTATAAAAACTCGAAAAATTGGGAAATTCTATATCTTTAGGGAGTTTGAAAAAAAATGCTTCTAAAGAAGGAGAATGTTACTTCAACTGTAAATATAAAATTTCGCAATTTTTTCGGGTTTTTCTAGGTTCATACTGAAGGAAAATACATGAAAATGGAAAAAAAAATTCGGAATTTTTGTTGCAGACAATAATTACGGTCTCCACATTGTACACAGCTGGGAAATTTCGACAATCAGACTTTGCGTATAAACAATGTACAAATTAGTAGTTCTCTCATGAAAAAAATATTTTTGTACTTTTGAAATACCCTTGAAATTATACCGAAAAGTTCGTTTGAGTTATTTCCGTCTATCCTAAAAACATTCCTGAGGACAATTGATTTTTTTGACTTCCTAAAGCAGGACCCCCTTAAGGCTGGGATATTTGGATCGCACTAAATATTGCTTACGGTCAAACTGGGGCATGTCAAATTAATCGTATTCGGTACTCCACTTGATAAGGTTTCCAGGAGAGAACGACAAATTGTTCTCCACAGTTCATACGACGGGAAAAATCATGGAAGAGAGAATGGAAAAGCTGAGGCTTCGAATGTCCATGAAATCCTTGGGAATGCTCGATACAAGTGACGCACAAGCTTTGTCAGTAAAATTCAATCATTTGAAATGGCACAGATCTTGAGGCAGGCGAATTGAAAGAAAAATTCCATTTCGCGCCGCGGAGAGGGAACAAAGCTTTCAAAGTTACTTCCAGTAACCGAGCCGTGCTCTCGGTCACAGAAGTTACAAATGGTGTCATGACGTATGGAAGTGTATACAGAAAATTCGCCGACAGGGAAAATCTACTGAGAAAAATATTCATGCACATGTCTGACAAGAAGTTTTATTCGAAGAGCAACGCTCAGAAGAAAGAGTTCGAACGGTTTTGAGATCAACTTCTTTTTCCGTCTCGCTTCTATCGATATTTATGACCTAAGCGTGAAAAGCTGAGGATTTAACACTGGGTGTACATTTGACGTTCGTGTTGGTAGAGAAAGTCGTTGATCCAGAGATTTATCTTGGAAGAACGATTTACGGTCGACACGAGAAAAAGAAACGGTACCAATTCGTGTAAATCGAGACAGTTGGGAATACAACAAAAGTGACGAAGCTGTATAGATATTCATATGTGTGTGTTCACGGGGACAAAAAAACACCTACGTCAGTACAGCCGGATATAAACTTTTGGGCTTTTCATTCTCCAGGGATTTACTCCGATCTTGGTTCCATTTCTTTCACGATTTTCTCTCAACTTTCCACCACTTTCACACCTTGTTCGACACATGTTTCTCTTCGTTTATTTTCTACATTTCTTGACTCGAGCTCCCTTAGAAAATTCCAGAACTAAAAGCCCTCTCGTCGTGGCGTTCTCGCCTTAAACTTTTCTCTGAAACGTCATTTTTGTGCGTTCAAAAGAAACGGCGACATAAATTCTAATCGGCTGTTTGCAGTTCTCAGAAAAATATGTAACGCAGTATGTTACAAAATCAAATTTCAATGCACATTCAATTATGCAGAATATAGGGCTGATCGCGAGCCGACGAGCGAATTCGATTTTGCATGTAAATGTAGTCACAGAGCAATTCGACTCTCTCTTAGTTCCGAATTGAAATCGGATATGGCCGCGTGATTAGAGCGTCCAACATAACGGAGCGACAGAGATAGAGGACCCTGTCGATTGGTCGGGTTGGCGAGCACGAAACTGCATGCTCAACACTCCTTAATAACGTAGCGAGAATCTCGCGTTCTCGATGCTCTTTGAAGAATGCACGATTTCCAGTAATGCTAGAATGTGAGAATTGTCGTAGCGTGCTTGTATTTTATATTTTTTAATGATCCAACGCAGTAGGCGATGATTTTTTAAAATTATCATCAATCGATATTTATATTTGCTAAACAAAAATTTACTAAGTACACAATATGATATTGATCGTGAAATTTATTATTTTTTGTCTCAATCGCTTGGCTTCCGTTTTTGACGTTTCTCTAGCGCATGGTTTGTATTTATTCAATTACTTTTTATATGCTTGACTCAGGATGAATAATGGATTGGGATATTGAAAAAGAAGCAGAGAGATAAACGGTAAAGTGATTGGGTCACGAGCCCCGAGGTCAGCTGACGACGTATCGGGTCATCTCCTTAAACTTTCATGTACAATTTATTTAATCTTCTGACAGAGTTACTGTTAGATAGAAAAGTCGATAACATCAAATCATTTCGTTATTAATGGACCACCGGAAATCACATCTCCCTCTATCTCAAGGAAGTCGAATCATTTGCTTTTTGACTGTTTTTTTATTCGTATTTTTTGAGTACATTACGGTAACTTTAATGAAGTTACCCTGCTCGAAATCATACAGAGATGTCGGTCTTCTTCTTTCGTCTCCACAATCTTCGCCGTCAGGCAGAGGAAGCTCGAAAAAAGAAAGACAGACGTGGCACTGGGCAGGGAGGACAGAGGGGGACCAATTGCGCTGGGGATCAATCCCAGCCAACTGCTGGATCAATGCAATGTTGCAGCAGAGTTCATCGAGGTCCGAGTAAACTTTTTGAACGTGCACCTCTCCAACCGAGCGATTCTCTCGACGAAATTGCCTTTCAGATACCCAGGTATGTTCCAATTTTGATAAGGGCATGCTTCAAATTAAAAATTTTCAAATTTACTGAGAATACAGCGTTGGCTAATTTCGTATGGCCTTTTTTGAATCTTTCGTTCATGCTTGTGTTTCACAAGGAATTATCAAAAACAGTTATACGAAGGAAACCATTCCGATTATTTTTTTTTATATTTATAAAATTTTTCAATTTTGTTACATTTCATTTAATTCGTAAAGTCAACACTTGATAAAGATTCAAGAAACTCTTCGGGGTAAATAAAATCATTGTTTCCTACAACCAGACAAAGTTTTGCCGAAGTCGACTGTAGGATCATTCATAAAACGTTTTGAACTATAATTGATAGAGAGTTTCTACTCACCTCGATTAAAAACTGTAATCGAATGAACTAATAATTGGGCGAATCCCAAGAGTCGGAAAATCGATAGAATAACCTGTTTGAAGAAAGTGAATGTGGTTACCAAATTTTTAGATTGGCAATAAGGGACAAATAAAAGAAAAATGGAAATAAGTTTTCTTTTACTAAGTTTTCCCTTCTATTTGATTTTGTGTGTGTTTTGTTAAACTCGGAAGAAGAGCTTTCTGTATTAATGGTAACGAAATGAAATAAAACAACATTCTTCTTCCTGATTTTTTGGATTTATAATTGATTACAAAGGTCTTCAATATCAGTAAAATATCGTCAAGAATATGACGATTATCTAATCCCGCACGACTAATCAAGATAACTTTGTGAATATACTAAAATATCTGGATCTATCGATCGATATGATTGATTATTTCCGAGATCGTGAGCGTATGACGAGTCTTTATTCAGAACTTCTTTCACTCGTCATCCATTTCTGCACTTTCTGAGTCGAGTGAATTTCTTTCGTCCAAAGTCAATGTGGAGGTTGTCTCGCTACTGGACTAATTCTTTCAATACTCAAGTACTTTGGTTGAGTTACGCTCATAAGGCTGAGGCTTCTTTCACTTATGAGCCTACCACTTAAAGAGTGTGAAAATTGTGTTAAAAGGGCGATACTAACCAATAGGATCCATATTGCTTTACCCAAGCGCCTGTTAAGAAATTTTCTTCACTTGTGTGAACGATTCTTAAATCAAAATACATCCAACCAGTCTTGCGTTAATTTTTTATTCGTTCATAATCTAAATTGTATCACTAATTCTGTTTATTTACCAAACCAAGTGAAAGAAAACTCTCTGATATAATGTGTTGATTGAAGCTACGAGTGTCATTGGCCAAATAAAATCGGTTGGACGTGAATTTGAAGTAACCAATTTGGTAAGGTTACATTCAAAGCGAAAAGTTTAGGGGAAACCACGAATACGTATTACATGCTTGTCTGCGCTGCGCAGCACTCCAAAACTTTGACGTTGATTGCTAGAGTAGTTCATACACCTCGATTTATCGAAGCGTAGCATCAGCTTCGCGTCACATTTGCAATAATCGAGGCTGCCTACACTTCCTTTTTCCATCTCTACGCACCTGACCCGAAGCTACATTTGATCAGGTCTGCTCCCATACCGAGTGCAAACCGATTAATGCGGCTGTACATCGAGGGTTGTTGCACGGATCAAAAGAGCATGAATCGAGATTGTAACGGGGTAGAGGATGGAATGAAAATGTTTAATTTCAAAACTTTGATAAATGCAGAATAGTAATGAAATAAAATGAAAATCATGGGAATCATGCAAAATTTCACCATGAAGAATAAATTTGATAAATAAAAAATATAAAAATTGAACAAATTATAAACTGAGATTAATTAATCCATGAATGAATAGTTACAATTTTCTGTCCAGTAAAAATTGAATATTCGAACATTCGAATAATAATAAAAACGTCCATGTAAATTGCACTACATTAAGGAAGGTTTTTATCTGAAGTTTCGACCCCTACAACCTGTCGGAAAGCTTTACTCGTGAATCCTTCATCCAAATTTGTTCAATAGAGTGAAAATGTCCTGAGATGTAGGTTCGTGACAGAGTGACTTTGTAATTGAGGCAAGACAGGGGTTGGAGTGCAGAAGTGAAGGAAGAGTGCAGAGAATGGAAAACTGGCGCCCGGTCGTTGAGTGTGAAAAGCTTCGAAGCACGAAAAGTCCAAGGGTCAAGAAGAGGCTGAAGAGCACATTTTTTTCGGTCCGGTCTTGACTTCTTTAACCACTCGCTCTTCGTGACGCTCGTAACTCGTCGCATACTTTGTATATACGACTCATTTCTTTTTTCTTTTAAGTGCGAGCAGAGAGGAAACTCAGAAATTCTCGTGGTCCTTTTTTGGAATTGAAATTCCGTGAATATCCAAAAGGTTCGGCGTGCTTTTTTCGTCAACTCACAGACCCTAATTTATCAGGAAGTTTTTTCCCTTCTTCCGTAGTCCAACTCGGAAGTAGATTCAGAAAAGGCTGCACCCTCGTACAATAAGGACCACCCTGATGTGCATGCAATTAGGACGAGAACGAAAAAAAATTGCATGAACTTTTCTGCATGTACTAAACCACATTTTATCTTCTGTATTACTTTTGCCACATTTCCTCTTGGGTATGCAGCTTAATTTTTTTATTTTTTGTCCACGTTACAATCTTTTTCATCTCAATTCGGTTCAAACTTCGTCCCACCTGTGGCAGCTTTCCAAGTATTTTGTACGCAACACTTCGGTTTACAATTTTGTCGAACTTTCAGGTTAAAATTATTTGTAATTTTTTTATGTGTCATTATATTATGAACCCTCAAAGGGTTCCGGGAATTCATGATCGAGCTGGAATCCGTCAACGATTTTCTGTAGTTTTTCGTTCCTCAGATAGCCCCTCCTGACCGTATTTTCTACGGTTATTCCATCGCTTTATTTTTTGGTCCAAGTGCCTTCCGCACGTTAACGAGCAAATGTGCGACACTCTCGAGTCTTCCACGTGCTCAAGAGAATCAAGTTTTCAAGATGTATGGAAGTGCCAGCATGGTTCCGAGGTAAGGCGAAGAGCAAATCCGCGGCAACTGAATCGCGTTTCCTCGCCGGATGAGAAAAGCTTCGCTAACGTTATCTCGTTACTTTTTTTATTATGTGACGTAGAAGACTTCCAGGCCATGCTACACTCCGGTCATTTACCTTCTCACTCTTTTTTCTCGAGCGTGACGAGAGAGAGAGAAAGAAAACTCACGAAGATTGCTTTTTCTCGTTAGTGACCAACGCAACAACGTCCTCGTAAAAGTTCTACAACCTCTATCTTCGATAAATCCTGTATAACGCCATCCTTTAAGGGTCTTTCTATTACTTTCCCAGTTATTTCATTGCTCGTGTCACGCAAATTCTGTCGACCCTCTAAACGCAAAAGTAGAAAAAGAGTGGACCCCATTCGAGAGAATGCTCCCTCAATGTTGGAAATCTAAACATCACATGAACCAGGATCATGAATGATTCAGTGCTCGTTTCGTCCAACCGCTTAAGAGGTTGGATAAAATCTCACCAATTAGGCAGCGAGAGAAATTGCCACTCATTTATATCGTAATTTTAGCACTTGGAGATTCGACGCTATCTGCTCGAAAAACAATAAATTTTTATTTAACTATTTGGTCGATAGTCGATCCGAATTGATTTTTATTTAGCCTAGCTTGCGTTGATATTCTTTCACGTTGAAACTTGTTTACTTCGTACTGTTTATTTTTTATTTCCCATAGATTGTCACTGTTTGAAAGCAAATGAGCAACGAATTGGTTTCGAAAACGAGGATGAGGTTCGTAGAAAAAAAGATTTTATTTAGTGTATTTCCTTATTGGTTAAGGATCTAACTTACTCCGTTTAATATTGCTCAGTTAAAATCATGAAAGGTTTTGATGAAAATTGATAAAAAACTTTCATTCGGTAAAAAGTGAATTTCAGCATCGACTGCATGAATCGACGTCTGCAAAACTGAAATTAGACCGTACCGAAGTTTGCTTGTTTACTTAATGCGGACTTTATACATGAGGAAGTAAAACACGGAGGGTAACGTTGGTGACCTATGTTCAAGATTTAACGACAAGCAGTTACGACCGGCTTGTGGTCAACTTATTAAATATTCTCGAAGTGAAACGATGCTGGAGACGAAGTTGAGGTCAGAGGTAACATGATGGAGCAGTGTTACTGCGCCATTTTCGCATGAATACTTCAAGGTTTTATAAAACATCGATCTCGTTACGCGCTCGTCAGTCGATCCCACTGGAATATTGAGAGATTCGGGATCCGGAATTTTCTCAATTGTCGTTCCTTACGGAGTATCACAGTGAATTCTATCTTTGGCCAATGAATAAGGCAATTGAACAGAAACCGCTATTTCATTGTGCCAGGACAGAAGCTGGCTAACGTGCAAGTTTTTCTTCGTCCTTCCAAGCCATTAAATTGTGGAACACTTAGATTAACATCGATGCTGTGAAACAGAAATTTTATGACTCAAGAAATTTCAATGTTGTTATATTTCAACGTTCAACGATACGTTACGAGTCATTGGGGCCATATACAAAAACATTTTTATTTATAGATAAAGTTCCACTGAACCGGTGGGAAAAAATTTGATCCATGGGTACCACGCGATTGATTCATTCTCAACATCAAACTTTGAGGAATTTTAAGAATTTTTATCAAAAATTTATACTCAAAGTCGAGAATAATTGAACAAACTTTGCACTCAATTTGATATCCAATTATTAGAAAATAAACTCTTCTTCCCCTGTCCATTTGAAAATTTGAACGATGGGTTATTGATAAAAGGTATCATTACCTCCCTTTTACCATATTGCCTCTGCCACAGGTCGTTTTATTGAGAGAAAGTAATAAACTCGGCAAAGTGCGCTCGGGACAACGTTTCAAATATATTTCTCAACGTATCGAGATGAATACGTACAAACTTCCGGTCTATTTTCCAGAAATGCATACTCCACGTTCGACCCAATTTTCCAGTATATACGTGTATGTACTCACATTGTGAAAATTTTATGCAAAATTGTTCCTCTTAAAGTGGTCATTATTATTCCTTCATCGTACCGACCCGCGACCTACCGGTGTGCGTTAATTCTTAATTGACCGTTTCGTGTATTGCTATGACTGTTGAGAAAATTTCCATGGCTGCGAAGTGTCCAACTTTGACGTTAGTGGTTCACATGAGTTTCCGAAACTTTGGTCTCTTCGTGAAACGACGTTGGGAATCGCACGATCACAAGCACGAAGTTTCAATCGCATTCCCTCCATAATCGTACTAAAATCCGTTTTTAGTCTCTTGTTTTAGGTAACACGAGATTGACTGCCCTCGCAATAATTTCTTTAATGTCAGCTATATATTTGCGAAATTTATTAACTACGTGTCTTTAATTCGAGCAATTGAGGCTCGAACTCATTCCAATGAGTTGTTCCAGCCACGAATTGAATAGCAAACAGAGCAAAGTCGATTGTAGTCTCCATTAGATTGAATTATCTTTTGTGAAAATGTAGATGTGACTTGTTAAATTGAATGGATTGTTGGATTCATCGAAAGTTAAGCCGCTGATTTTATTATGTTTTTCTTCTCCATTTTGCTCAAAAATTTCTTTAATCCGAGCGGAATTCAATCGCAGTAAGAAAAAACGTTTACAGATTGCATTTAAAAAAACACTTTTGACTCAAAGGATACTAAAGCAGTAGAAAAAGGAAGGAAGGAAAACTGAGCGAGGGAGCTCAATGAAGAAAAAGCATCATAATCCTCTATACATCAACCGTGTTCAAGGACTTTCGATTGTTTAATCTTTCTATGAAAGTACTTCAGAGCAACATCGCTGTGTTAGCGCAACTATATAAAGTAGGATAAACATGATTGCGGTTCACGTGAATAATCATATTTTTCTCCTTTTATGAAACTCTGAAGGACCCGTTTGTGCTAAGATAAGAGGCGCTTTTATTCGCAAATCCTTTTGCTTTTATCTCGATTAAAAGCTAACACGTTCATTTGGTATCGCAATTATAGATAAAGAAAGAAAAATCTGGGACTAACTTCAGCTCTGAAGCTCGACCTTTTCGCGTGCTCCTGCCAAGATTTTATCACTTGAATCAAGATTTTAGTGGCCGAGAGTTGTTTCATACTCAAATTGATTGCATCTGACTTGGAATTTGGTTCTTTCCTTGAGTGTCCATAACTTCGAAGGCGCATACCAAAAGAACCCGAAGATTGAGAGCCTACGAGGGATCTCTCGTGTCCCCATAGATGGCAGGAGAGGACGGAACGATCAGTACTGCGGGGGAAAATCCCGTAAGGTGCTGCCGCCGGTAGGGGCGAGACCGAACTCACCACCGCTTCAATTTTAGTCGAGCTCACATGCTACAATATTTACAACTTTTTCCACCACCTGAAATGCTAGCCCGAAGGCTACCTTTAATGAATGTCTCCGGGGCGCAAATGAATTGGAACGTCACTAATCATGTGCACGAAAAACATAAATTGTTTATTTATTTCATTTCCTGTCAATAATTCAAGATACGGTGAGGTAATGTTAAGCAAGTTCACGCGAATCTAATGGAAATCGAAAATTCCAACGTTGAGAGTTGAAATTTGGAAATATGCTAGAAATACAGTAAGAAAAAAGTCATTGTAACAACGAAATGTAGCATTACGGGATGCTAATGAAATATACTATCGTCACAAGGTTAAATATGATCAAACGAATAAAAGAGTTTCACATCAAACTGCAGATTCATTCTCTCCGAAAACATTACAGTTAAATGAAGAAAACTCTTCGTTGTCGAATCAACAATTTTTTTCTCAGTCTATACAGCGTGCATATATATTCTTGTTATTATTATCGGATCTACTGTCTAGTTGTCGAGAAAACAATGAACGAAAGTCACATTTTTTGAAGGGTTATACTTTGGCTCTTGTGGCAGGTACACTTCCTGTGCGACGATTTGGATTTAATGAAATAGGATCCTCCCAACTATAGAGCCAAAAACGAGAATAAGAAAATGTAACATTTTGAGATATCATTGATGTTTTTAGAAAGGCTTGTTGCCGGTGAAAATCACTTGGAAATGGAAAAAAAACACTGATTTGAGGTTAACGAGTAATAACAACATAAACAGTCGAAGGCTTGACAATGCCATGAGCCAGCTGGTTTAAAATACAGATTTACATACGCATATAAAGAGAAAGTGGCTGTTGTCACATTTTGCTTGACGATTTTACTGCGAAAGTATTTTCACCGCTATCATGATATTAAAAATTTATCAATCTCAAGAAATAAGTTACACATTATTTTAATAATTGCGGGAATTAATTTTAATCGTTTCTTTGATTATGGAAAAAGCAAAAAAGTTCAGTTGCTTTTTCGAATCACAAGTAATGCATGATCTTTCTTAAAGAGCTAAAATTATAAATTAAATTATTATCAGTCACAACAAACAGTTCGACTGAAAATTATAGGGAAATTCGAACGAAATTTCTGCGGGTAAAAATATCAGTGAGACAAGAAATACGCACGAAAAAATATGCTCGAAACGACGAATGAATATTAACAAAACGATACAGCGATACAACAGTTTTTATGCGGGTAGCTGAAGGATATTATTCTCGATGGATATATTTCGTGCGTGATATTTTCCATGCGGGTTCATAAGCGAGATACCGTTTTTACGATAATCCGATCTGTGACATTTTGAATTGGGTTAAAGAAAAGTTTGATGAATTTTCACATTGCATGAAGTTCGAAATCACATTATTTTAATCGAATCATAAATTTCCATTCGATAAAACGATTTTTTCGCAATCTCTTGCCGCGTTCGTTTGAGCCTCTCGTTCCAACGTTATTTCATAAGAACTCATCATTTTTGTTCTCATTTTTTGTCGTCCTTGCACTTTTGCCTCCGTTCCGTAGCGATATTTGCATTCGCATTTCGCGAAAGCTCGAGATATCGAGAAAATTCTAGGGGTGAGCAAAGCATGACGAAATTCAATATTTCCATGCCTCTAAATTATTTATCGTCTGCTAAACTAAATAAGTTCTGCAGCGAAGTTCTTTCGCTTATTTATATATTATTCCACTCGTCACTGCACCATCGTCTGCTTTCACCCTGGCCAACTCCCCCTTCCTCCTTTCTCTAATCTTTTCCATTCCTTTTTCGTTCCTCGGGGGTGGAATTAAACGATAAAATTCTAGGTGCATGACTTGCAAATCGTGCGAAATAGGATTGAATAAATCAGTGGCATCATTACACGTTATTGTAATCCTACTTTTTAACATCATTATCAACATTATTATCCACGACTCTCTTTTGACTGACATTCCTTCGAGTGTCTTCGAGACAAAGCTGAAACTGGGGTTCTTCCTCTCCCTGCTTTCTTCACGTTTTCTTCTTCTTTTCATTTCCTCAAACCCCAAAGTCGTTACTGACCATTCAAAAGCATTCTGCACGCATTAACTGAAACTGGGACTTTCCTGAAAGCTGTAGCCTCACCTTCCACAGGATTTGACATCCCTTCGAGCTACGCAAATGTGTCTTAAGGAATGTTTCAAGAAAAGGATTTTGGATGGCCCACAAGAGTCGAAAGTCGATTCGTGCCTCACATTCATTGAGAGTCAGCAGATTCACAAAAAATTCAAAGCTCCAGCAAAGAATGGTTCCACCCTGTACATGGAGAGCTTTTCGAAGTCTCATCCCACACATCTATCGCAATGCACAGCCAATTATTGCCAACATTGAATGAAGACTCAAGAAGATTTTGACGTCAACGATAATCACACTCCAGAGCTACTGCGATGTTTAGATAGATGGCACAGTCTGCATTGAACAAGAACACCACCGTGTCACTCGGTGTTGGACCGTTGTTCCTGGTTTCGTATACCAAACTTGGCGGTTTTGTTTTACGAGTTCATTCGAAGAATTAGCATTCCCAGTACTCAAGTCCAATCCCTGCGTGCCCACAATATTCGTTCGTGCATTCACAGGGTGTCCCTTGAATAGAGGATCATCTGAGTGCAAATACGAAGGATCACAGGCAGTATTTTCAAAAATCCCGAATATTTAAGAAAGAGTTAAGCATTTTTTCAACGATGCAAACCTTCTTGATGAAAAACTTTTGACAAAAATGTGATAATCACTCTACTCGAGAATTAATGCAAGATTTTGAATCGCCTTTTTTAAAAAAGGCGATTTTTACTGATCCTAGAGCTCCAATAACGGTCTATGAAAACTTTTGATTATATCAGACACACCATGTACGAGTATTGATACACAGGGCTCATATAGCATAATAAGGAAACGCGATAATTGCGTCTTAGGTTTCAACAAAGAGTATCCTTACTCCAGGAAATCCAAGTACATCGAAATGGATTGAATCTTCTTCCTGGCGTTTACGATGAATGAACCGAACGAATCCAAGAGGGATGAAAGATAGCAAGGACTCGAAGGAACGGGGGAAGGTCGCAGGGAGCCAGAGATAAATGTAGTGGTGAAGCAGAAAGCTCCTTAGACGAATCGTAGATTAATCTTGAATTACAGAAAGCTATTAGAATCGTTGTAAAATGTATAATCGTATCGGAATATTGATTGGACAAGTGGAAGACTCGAAGCTGGCGCACTTTGGAGAATCTGTGTAAATTCATGTATTTTCCATTGGAATGCTGTTTTCATATCTCGACTGTTAATAATCTGAGAAAATAGTTAATCGTCAGTCGCCATTGGAAATTTGATTTTGTGAACATCTCATTCGTTCCACTAATCTTCGATCAGTGAGAAAATCTTCAATGTGGGGCAACACGTTGCTCATGAAAGTTATGGCAAATGCGTAGAACGTGTTGGGTCGACCGAAACCTTTTTAGCGTTGATATATTGTCCAGCGTACGCGACGGGGACCCAATTTCAGTCTGTGATTCTGTATCGAACTGGGGAAACACATGTTTTTTCTCCCCTTAAGACATATGAGGGTGAATCAGGGAAAGTAAAAAAGAAAGCTGTCAATCTCCGACGCCACGATTGCTCGATCGCTCAAGCACGATGCTTCAAGGACGTTCGGCAAGCTAAGATTCGATACGCAACGTGATCCAAACGGGAAAGAAACAGTTTCACTCGTCCCACTTCCGTAGGGCATTCTCCGATGCGAGCATTCTTAATTATAATTTTCTAAATAGTTTTTTGATTGCCGGATCCAATCGTCCGATGTTTCGAAGGGAGGCTGATGAATTTCGATCAGTTTTGGATTGATTAGATTAGTTATATAAAAAAAGTTGACTTTAATCCCAAGGGAAAATCGAATAGCCTCAGCATCGGTACTTTGGCTTTGAGCACAGCTCGAATCACCTTTTTAAATGACTTTATCGAAACGAGTTCATCAGTATGATTGCGCGATCACTCGCGCACGACGTAATAATCGAACCGAATTATTTCCATGGTAATTGGGCAGTTTCAACCAATTAACCAAACCGTCGTGACCCATTTCAGCACGTATTTGCACTCAGTAAAACTGGTGTTTTCCGGGCAAGCTTCTAATTCCACTAGCAGTAAAAGCGCCTATATCTGCGCACTAATCAGCTGAAATCAGGCTCATTAAATACATGTTTATGATCGCGAATCAACGAGAAACCTTTTCTATACGTTTTTTGGCGAATCGGATAAAGGACGTGGTCGTAATGCCCGATACACTCGTCCGCATGTACGGAAATAATTGTATCAAAGGTAAATACCCACGGCATCTCTGTTGTCGCAGCTCGTGCTATTTGATTGTGTTCTATCGAGGATTTTGGTAGCGACGCTTTCAAGATAAACATCATCATCATCATCATCATCATTTCAGGATTTCTCCAATAAGTGATACCATTTGCAACGACGAGGAAATCCCATCCGTAGTTTGTAGTGTGTTTGGGAATCTGAACGAGCAGACTTCTCGTCATGATATTATTCACACGAGAGGACCTAACCCGCAACTACAGATCCAATTTCGGTTGACGTTCGAGGAGGTTTATGTACCAACGTGGATAATTACTTTCCTTGTGTAGCTGCGAGCTTGCGAATTAAGGATGCGATCTTCAACGTCTTTTTACTTGTGCGTGTACCGCTACGTTTATGTGGAAAGTCCCGGTGATGAACGTCCGCACTTATAGTTATATTTATGTAGTTGAGGTACCCGGAGTATCAGTACTACAAATGGCAAAGATTCTAACTCTCGAGCAGATAAATCGCGCAGGTTTAATTGGTGCTCCTGTAATTGCTCGGGGAGTCATAAACTTTTGGGAAAGTCCTTACCAAGCTTGATAAAAGTATCTTTTTGCCAGTTTCGGATTTAAAATTCTCTCTTCTCGCTTCGTCCTTCCTCCGGATTTTTCAACCCGGAAATAATGTTGGTAGACACGAGAAAAAGATATGACGGACGAGGCGCGTCGCTCTTTCTTATTTGGAGGCTGCTTATCACTGTTTGCTTATCGCATTAATGGATTTTTCAGATTTTTATTTGAAACTGATTGTTTGAGATTGAGTCTCAGTGGTTTTGGGTGAAAGACTAGTTTTTATTTCGAAGCATTTTCATGAACGTGAGAATCATTTATTTTTTTAAGGGGAACCCTGCCTTGGAAAGACAAAAAGATCGATTGTTTTCGGGAATGTTTTTAGAATAGACGGAAATAACTCGCCGAAGCGTTCAAAAGCCATTTTTTTCCATTTTCATATATTTTCCTTTCATATGAACCTATAGGATCCGAAAAAATTGCGCAATTCTGTATCACAGCACGTTGAAGTGATATTTTTCTACTTTAGAAGCGTTTTTTTTTTCAAAATCTTTAAAAATATACAATTTTTCAATTTTGTCCGGTTTTTATAGGTTCATATGGAAAGAAAATATATGAAAATGGAAAAAAAATTTGGAATTTTCGTTTCAGACAACAATAACGATCTCTAAAAACTATGCACAAATTAGTATTTCTCACATTAAAAAATGTTTTTGTACTTTTGAAATATCCCTCTTTAAGCAATTTCAATGCTTCTTTTGTTAACAAAAGAGAATTCATTGGAATATCGAAAAAATGTCTTGATAATGGAAAATCTGAGATTTGCATGCTCGATTTTATTCAACCAGTACCAGCGGATGTATTGAGTTAGGAGGTAATCGTCGAGGTTCACGTAAAAGGGCGCAAGTTCAAAGAGCTTTTCTCGAAAAGGTAGGAAGACGAGTTGCGAGGAAAGGGTTGGTAATTTATGATTTTTCATTCTGTTTACAATCTTCATTCGTCGAGTGGAGCACTTTCACCCCTCCGGAAGGAGGGACGGAGGGAGTGGATTCGAGTGAGAACCAGGAGGGGGAATGGAGCTTGCGCGAGGCTTTTTCGCGCATGGAGAACGAGTCAAATGACCGGCAGACGGCGCTGTGGGAAAACGTTGTGTCGCGGGTTGGTAAGCTCTCTTCGTTCTGCCTCACCCGTCGTTTACGGCGCGCAAATGAAAGCGCGCGATACAAGAGCGTACGACGACGAGGAGGAGCAGACTCCTGGTGCGATCGGGTTTTCGTTGTTCAATCGCGGCGCGTCTCGTACTTGCCGTTCAACCGGCTTCGAAACGCGCCGGTAACGACGACGGCGTAGATACAAAATTCCCAACTTTTTTTTTCCTTACGTTTCTTCGTTATTTACATTCTGTTTTTTCCTCAGCCCACGAAATGCGATTCCTCAAAAGAAAGTGTCGTTGTCTTATTTTCGAAATAGTGAAAAAAGTCGCTTTAATTAGGCGAAAATCGGTGATTTTTGTAATGTGAAAGTGCGATTTATAAGTTGAGAAAGGACGAAGAAATTATACGAAGATAAAGCAACATAGGGATAGAACATGAAGTAACGGGCAAGGGAACGACCACTAACTAAGCGGAAATATTTATAACTACTTTTGCCAGCTTGACTGAATGAAAAATGTGATACTGAGAAATAATTAAGTGCGAACCGAATGGCTGGGCGAGACAGCAACTTGAATAAAAGGAGAAACAACGACCATTGCACAATTTATAAAAGACCAGTAGTTATAGTCAGTGGGTGATCGGACGAACACGACCAATCCGAGGAGCATGTCAATAGAAACGTGAAGATAATTTATTTTAAATCGATAAATCGAATTTGATAAAACGTGAATAAATATATTTTTATTATGTTACAAAGTTTCGATGTTTAATCCAAGTATAACGAGGCAACAAAAGTTATTAAATATAATTAGAAAAAAGTTCTCGTCGATGATGAAGTATATTTATAATACAATTGAACGCTGGTTGGCGGGTCCAAATACGTAGAATACGGTTGAAAATTTAACATAAATTACAACAAAAACCATAAACTACTCTCCTGGGATGCTGAATTGAAATAATCAATCAGAGAAAAGCACGAGGAAGATCGAGCATTAGAGCTTATTGCTATATGCAAAGAATGGTCCAATGATGAAATAGTTTTGTGGTCCAAAGAACAGAACATATACATATATAAATAAATAAATTAATGATAAAATATATAAAGTAAACACACATTTAAACAAATCGATATTACTTCATTTCGAAATATTCAGTGACCAAGCTTTCCGAGGCTGTATTTTTTATCAGTGTTTACCCAACTGAAAACTCTGACAATTTGGAATGTTGAGACAACTGTGACAGTCGAAAATTGTGCGGTAAAGAGGGTGAAAATCAATTGTTCGAATTCATTTTGCTTGAGTTAATCGTGTGTGTTCAATCAAGTTTAATTCGATTACTACCGATGGGGTAAACCAACTATTCGTAAAAACATTTAAAAAAATAGTCTCGCGTCCGTTAAATCATCGGGATATTCGAGTTTTTATTTGAAAAGTTAAAACTACAGAAATTTATTCGTGAAGTGAAAAGTTTTGGTGGAAATTTCGAGAGAATTAGATGGTAAATTATTTATTGAATAGAAATATTACGTTGAATATTTGTAAGATCACGAGATACAAAGCAAGACAAGTTCCCCAAGTGCAAAGTGGCACGAGAGAGGAGAGAAGAAACTATCGGAAAGTCGATGTCCTTTGAATAAATGATAATGATCGATATATAGCGAGAGACACGAGGGTGGAAAAAGAGCGATTGCCGCAATCTAAGTTGACGAACGAAGGGAAGGGATTGCTTACATTTCTGAGATCCCGAACGTGCTAGATTGACGTTGGGAATGGTAGCGATGGCGACCTCGAGTAGATACAGCAGTTACAATTGTCTCACCAGTTGGGACAGCTACGATCGTATACCAAGGTACATTTTGTGTATACGTATATGCATGTAAATAGGGTGTTTTATCCCAGCACATTTTTCCTTCGAGCAATCTTTATCCCTACAAAAGCAAATATTCATGAAGGAGGTATGCTGTCATTGTATTTTTTAGAGGTTTCGAAAAAAACATTCTAATTATGCTCTTTAATTTATTCAATTTAAAAAAAAAAAACAATTTCAATTTTTAATATATTGGGTGTTTACAAAACTTTGTAACGCTCTGAAACATAATTTTTACCAATGAACATCTCAATAAAAAGGCCCCAAACGTCATACATTGACTCGTGATTTTTATCGAACCATTTTTCTAGGAGTGATGAATTTGAATGTTTACAATATTTTTTATACATCTGGATGTCGAATAAACTTTTCGTTTTTAGTTTCTATTGATTCTGTGTACACTCATGCGAGTTTCTGCCAAGAAGCCTCGATTAAGGCTGCTTGAGGGGATGGATCACTTGACCTGACCTCGAATTTTCGAAGTTGAAATTCATCGACACGATTTGTCTGATTACAAAAAAGCTCTTTCGAAGTTTGCAGCCGACTCCCTCGCACCCAAGGCGACGAGATACCGACTGACCCACACTCTTGACTCGAAAGATTGTGGGGGCCAACACACTGAGTTACGAAATTTTGTTTATTGAACAAAGGCCCATTCAGTTGGACAAAATTGTGGTGAATTAAACTGTTCCTTCGGTGGAAGAAGTAAATGATTGAACACTGAAAAGAATATAGTTAAATCCCCTACTTTTTTGCGCAACTAAATAGATTTTGTTTCATGAATAAACTTGTTTTATCTCCCTACAAATTAAACTATAAAAAAAAGATTACTGTTCTGTTAAGGAAGATTCGGAATTTAAGTCTTTTACGGTGAAAAGCTGAAAACTTCCGCAGCTACGAGTGAATGCACTTGTTGAGTCAACATCTTGAAGGCTTCTTAGTGTCCAGAAAATGGACAAGTATTCGTTCCGAAATCGTTTGGATAGCAGCAATCCCTGAGGAAATGGCACGAGTGCACTTAGCAACGCTGAATTCGACGTCTATCAGCACATGCCTTCGTACGTTACAGTTTGACCGTGTTGTTCATACTTAAACCTGGAATTTTAAACTAATTTCATTAGTATAAACAGAACTAATGGTGCGATGAAGTAATTGCACTAACTCTTTGCTTTTCAATACTGTTTATCGAAGATTTTTTGCCTTTTGATATCGCTCATTACACCAGGTTTGAAGCTTAATGTTCCAATTGAAATTTCATGAATTCCTGGTTAATAAATATTTTGAAAATTTTTAATGCACATAGAAAAGTGTTTTTCTTTTCACGAGATCTCCCATCTTTGAGACATTTCAATACATACACTGAGTTTTACAAAAAGAATAAAGTTTATTTCCCTGGAATCAATAAACTCAAACACTCTCGAGCTACAACACGAATTTTTCGATGGTAAAAATAGGTTTGGACCAATCGTGAGCCTGAATCTCGAGGGTACTCGAACTAGTGAATAGGAAGAGGTAGATAGAGGAGTCACGTTTTTCAGATACATTTGTACTTTCGGAACGAAACAAATTGCTACGATTGCTTTCAATCGAAAAGCAATAAATTGATCGTCGTTCAAATACAAAGTTCGAAGGAATTCATTATTTCAAGCTTTCCAAGGAAGCCATAAAAAATTCCAGTGGAATCGAGGCCTTCATTGGACTGTGGTCGAGATCTTCAGATAGCACGAGGAAATACAAATCGAAGTGACACCGAAGGCCTGAAAGAATTCAAATTCCGGTATGACGACGAAGCAGATTCCACTCGATCTACCTGACCCAGGCAAACGTACAAAATGAGCTCTTCTTTCCCGAATAAAAACTCCGATAAGGTGCTTCTCGTGATACCATTTTCCAGAATAATTATCGCATGCGAATCATCAAATTTTCCCGTCTAACATACAAAGACGAGACGGTCTCCAATATTTTTTCTCTGTCTCAAAATTTCGTAGGCTCTTCAATTCTTCGCATCCGATTGCCACTAATTTCATTGCACGAATCAATATAAAATGTTGCTACAACACCGAGCTGTAGGATTCCTGGCAGACTGACGAATGAAGGGAAACGACCTAAAAAGGATGATGTTGAAGTTTGCAACGTTGGAGCCCAACGAAATGATCTTAAAAAACTCTCCAACATTTTCAGTAATTCTACAATTTTGTTCCCTACCCGAGATTCGTAGTTTTTCAACCTACACCAATGATTTCGTGAAATAATAAATCAGTGAATTGCAAATGTGTTTTTCGTTAAATTCGCTGAACTCCAACGTCGCAAAGTTCAGCGTCGCAAAAGGTTTTCGTGTTGATATGGGACACTGAAATCCATTGTGTCTTCAAATGTTGTGTACGCTGGGTTTGCATACGTTAAACTTGCACGTACAATCCGAGTCTAACTGATCTTGGCACGGACTATTAAATCCTCGGGACTTTGCAAACTGGGGTGGTAACGAAACCAGTAATTATCCGGTTCGTGAATCTAATGTTCAATACTCGTGGACTCGATTATCGAACTAATTTCGTTTTCTGCTTTCGCGGTACGTGATACACTGCACTCGCAGCAATGCCAATATTCGCACATGCGCGTCCACCCATAAATGCTGAATGCAGTACGAATTGGATAGTGTAGAGCCACCGTATACACGAGATGGAAACTTCAGAAGTATCGGCCACAAAACGTCACGTTCAGTCTCCACGAACCCATTGATTCCATCACGGTTAATCAGGTTCAGAGTCTCACTTTTATTTTCTCGTTTTTTTTATTGCTCATTGAGAGAGTCGAGTGGAATGGCAATTGAGAAAAATCCTTCGTAATCCAGACCCAGTTGTTATTAGAATTGCAGATTAAACTTTTTTTTCACATACAGGACAAAGTGGATGTGGCTCATTGGAGTGGCATTCACGAGTGCTGAACCACTGCAGGAACAGCACGCATTCAATAGAGAATTTAATTACAGAATTGGCATCTTCACAGTGAAGTATTTTCATGAAAATCATGAGAGCTTATGGGGATACAGAAATTCGCAGTCAAGATACTTTTCTTTCGTACCATCGACCCAGTTCCTTGTGCTTGCACTGTCCAATAATTCTTTATTGATTGGACGATTTTTTTTGAATTAGTCATTTCCTCATTCCCAGCAGATAATTTATGAACAACTTCAACAAGGAAGGAGCATTTGTGGAGTACTAAAGTTGTATAATAATGGGACGAACTGTCTTTGGAGTATTATTTCGTCGCGACGAAAAATCGATTCTCGTCGATGTATCGTCGTTGCCGAGTTTGTCGCACGCGATCATGTAACACACTGACATGGCGTTTTTCGTTCTTCGTGTTTTTTCATCACCTTTTTTCCTCTCTTTCGCAAAGCCTTACTTTGTACGCAAAATAATTTCGGATCAAGCGTGTGTCGTTTTTGATTTTTCTTCCTGGTCCACAGGAAATTCTTCGCCGAATTGTCTCGATGATAACTTTCCTGAGCAAAAGCAGGCGACATTGTAGACAACTTTGTCTATGAAAATGAGCAAAAGAGAATAATTCGAAGCAGGCAACAGGTGCCACTATGTGTCGGTGTGTGAATGTGCGTCTATATTTAAGGTTGAAACCGTGGATTGAGCCAATAATCCTGGCCCATCGGTCGTATCTTTCCCTCAATCGATAATGCGGCTGGACTAAAGTAGAAAGTGCCAGCGTGTGGTCAGACAATGCGGCTAGAAACGATCATACCTCTCACACATCGCTCGTGAACCAGAGAGCGATCCGAGGAATGAAGAAAAGTTCGATTGATTTCTAGACTTTTCTCATTTATCGGAGGGCTCCCCAAGCTCAAGCGAATAACTGTCATTCTCTTACTATAAAATTCATTTGTATCCAAGTTGTTCTCTTTTTATTGATTAGATTCAAACCCATAGTTGATGATGCCTCAATTGTTCGTTTCAATCCTCACGCAATTGTTACTTCAACTATAATATCATTAGAACTTTGTAGAACTAAATTTTTCATTGATTGGCATGTTTATTTCTGAATACTTCATTTCAATTATGAAATATTGAAAAATTATGAAATCAATGCTGCTGCTCACTCTACTGATTTCACCAGCACGTACGTTATTGAGCTCGAAAGAATTAGTGACTCTCCGGATTTGGGAAATAATGCAAACAACAATTCGAATATAAATCGTTGTGTTGTTGCACAGTCCATTTCAAATTGATGACTCGTTATACTAGAAATGACTAAATTACACGATAAATCAGGAGGAATTTTGAGTGACTTTTTCTCTGCCACCGAGCCACGAAACCCTCAACGTATTAAATCCATCGGTAAGCTAAAATCTTGCTTGTTTAAATGTAAAGAAGAGCACAGCTGCGTAGGGCACTTTGAGAGCTTCATTGATCAGGCTTTTACCTCGTCTATACTAGTAGGTATTCCGTGAGACGAGAAGCTGGAGCTTCCGACGTTTATCACTTACGGGATAACGAAACTTTTATGAACGCAAATAAATTTCATTGAAGCACATCGTCCTTGGGTTTATCCCTTGATAGAGATAAAAAATTTTAAGCTTTGGATGCGAGCCCGCAACTGACACTTCATAGTTCCAGGAGCTTCTGTTGCAGCTTCGACGATAATTAAATGCATGATGTGAATGAGAGAATACAGACAACCAGCAGAATGAAATCCTGAAATATTCGTTCCGTTTGGAAGAACAATTCGCACGCAGGTTCGATAACGAAAATTCCTGTAGACTGACAGAGTGGGGTATGCAGTGAAACAGACAGAAATGCTTTTTCAATTTACAATTATTTAACGAATTTTACAGTGCAAATATTCACGAGTCGCTGAACCGTAGTACAATTACAATTAATAAACGAAAATGTTACGAAACATTGCCTGATTCGATTCAGATATTTTTCGTGAATAATAGCCAATTATGTATAACTGTAGGATTTAAGGACAGCGAAGTTTTAGGCTTCACTCAATCTGGATCTTGGACTCAAATAAGAATTTTATTCGCTCGGCAGGCTTTGAGCATTTCGTCGTTAAATCGATTTATTTCTCGTACTTTTCCAGCCAGTTTTTCGTTCTGTCTAAACATGAAAAAAGGGGGAACAAAACCCAGCGAAATATTGAAAAGAGAGTGAAGAAAAAGCGGTTCAAATCTGTACGCAAACGTGGAGAAATTCAAATACCGTTTGGCAGTCGTTGCGAGACGGCCGCCTGAGCTTCGCGCATGGTTAAGTAAACTCCCATATTCACCGGTGGATTTCATCGATGGAGAAACGCGAGGGATATACCTCGATATTCCGCCTCGTCAGTTTTTCTCGCCCAAAAGCTCCGGACTCTTGTGTGTATCCTCGTCGATATATGCGTGTCGCGATGGGCGAAGTTCCATCGAATTTGCGAGATGTCTAGTGAAAAATTAATTTCGTCGGCAAACACAATCTTGAGCTACATGCTCTTTCGAGTACAGGGACAGGCTTTTTTCCAGGGCAAGTAAAAGAGATTATGAATATTGTAATACGAACGAAAAAAAACACAATTTTTTCGTGCCAAAATAACTTCATTTTTGCAGACAGGATTTCTGGAATCGATTTTTTCATCTTTGTCATGAAAGTAACACTCCGAATTTATGCATTTTTATTCTCTTTATCTATCGCTCTCTCATGATTTAAATAAATTCTGACATTTAACTTATTTTTATCACCGATTAAATAGCTCTGAACACTTTTGACATCCTCGACTAATCTAATTGGAGGCCGGACAAATTTGACCCGCCAACGAAATCACCGTACGAAAACTGAACCTTTTTCACTGATCGCCCAACGCTCCTTAATCCTGCTGTGGAAGGGAAAGAGGACGGATTTAAAAGAAAAAAAATGTGAGCCATCCCGTCACTTTTCATTCAGTCGAATTCCATTTTTCTCGAGGATTCGTGAAATCCGATAGCGCGTGTGTGGCACAAAGAGAGCTGGGTAAGCTTTAATCTTGGAAATTGTATGCTCACGAGAGGAGCAATAAAAGGGCGAGGCTTTTGATTAATTCCAATTCAGCCAGTTCAGAAAACGATGTTCGGAGCAATCTGCCTCTTGAGATAATCCAAAAACCTTCAATTTTTCAAAAAGTGTACCACACGCTTTGGAATATTAGAATAATTTCATAGGAAGATCAATTCAGCTTTCGTGGCAAAACAATTTTTCACCTTATAAACAGATAAAATGCAATTTTTTATGGAAGATGAATGTCCATTCAACCAATGAAATTATTATTTGAAAAAAATTAGTCGACTTTTATTCATAAGATTCTCCCTAGAAGCCACAACACTGAACAGAAATGCTGTTGTCTAGACAGATTCAGTGTTCAAAGATCGAAAAATTCAATCTATTTTACAGAAGCTTTAACTCATTTGTTTTCTCGCACAAACGTTTTCTCGCTGATTCCAAACCATCCTTGAGTTTTTCCAAGGAACAATATTGCAGGCAGCACAAATTATTCCACGTAGATAGGCATTTCGTTAACGAGGCCGCAGGCTCTTGACCTTCATTTATCCCAACAGACTGATCCCAAGAATTGATGAACTGGGCGAAGAATGAAACTTTTCCATCTCAATGCGAAGGAGCTTCGCCTCAAGGGGACAAGGATTCAAAAAAACATCCTCGTGCTCGATAATTTCAGCTCGATCCTTCGTTTTTATTTAAAAATATTCCTCATCAGTGTTTCGATGAGAGCATATAAAAAAGCAGGACGTGAAACCGTGTCACTGAATTTCATCAAATCTCTTAATCCCCCGCATGGAGAAGAACGTCCTTCGGAGATTTCCTCATGTCCCAGCATCTGCTACATTTCGACCCATAGAATTACAACTCAGTTTTTCTCGAGGATGAAAAGTATCATCGGTGGATCAGCGGAAAGAACGAAGGAAAAGTTTATCCCTTTTTTGGAGTCCGAGCCTGCTCGCTCTCGTTATACTGTTAAGAAAGGGCATTTCTCCCGACTTTTCCTCACCGGGATGTGCTGGATAAATAACGTGGCATATTCTTGCCCCGAGGTGACATTGCGAGCGGGCGTAAAATGGATAAATTGAGGAAAAGAAGAAGTGAGTGGGAATCGAAGAGGTCCGAATCCTCGAGGATAACGAGCTACAGATCTCCGGAGAGTTATACAACGTCTTTTCTCATATTCGAAGCTTTTGGCAGTATAAAAAAAAAGTAGAAAACGAAGGAAAAGGGAATGAAAAGAATAAGGATAAGGAAAAGAAAAAAGGGGTTAAGAAGAGCGAGGGCGATCTTCTGTTCGGAACGAGAAAAAAGATAGTGTGCTTGGGTGAGTCTCGCTCCATCGAATCGAATCATAGTACCTATGGGAAATAAGTTTCGGACGATCATACTCATGATTCTGCTGCGCGGATCTACGGCTCGGGGTAACCACACGAAACGAGATTTAGTCTCCGTGAATTTTTTTGAACTTCGTATTCTGGGATGGCTATCGATCAACGTGTGGACATAAAGGATGAGGAAGAAATAAATAAAAGGAAGATTCGTTATGAATGGAATGTGCTAGCTGCCATTTGTAATTGCGTAGTAAATATAACAGATTTTTTTATCGTCGAAATAAATTTAGCGGGGGAAATAGGTAGAATGAGGAGCTTTTATCGAGGCTTTTATGGTGTAAGGGAACAAGTCACGAAGTGTGAGCGTCATCTCACTTTCGGCAAGCAGTTTCCTAATTTTCTTCTCAAAGGAGAATTTTGCTTCGCGTCATCTTTCCAACATTAGAGTCTCATGCGCAAAGATAAACTTGGCACCATTTCTGATAACTCGATAAGAAATTATCGATGGAAATTAACGCTCAGTCGTTAGAGCAGAAATGAGCTCACTTCAATTATCCCGATAAAATCCTCTCACCCAGCACCATCTTAGACTATCCGGTTACTTCGATTAACGGTTTCCGATATCGTTTTACATCCATTATTGTCACACTCCTCGAGGGCTTGGAGATGGAACGAAAAGCAGAAGTAGCCTTCGACGATTTCGATTTTTTTGACATTATTTTGACGCTCTTAATATTCATCACAAGCTATGAATTCCTACACGGAGAAAACACATTCGTTTTGTATAGTGAGGAATATATTATTTTTCAAGAATTTTCAAAGTATTTAGCCACCGATTACAAAGAGCATAGTATTTTTAGAATTTTCCAATTTTGCCTCCCTTCAATTCTGAACAGCTTTGGGTGGATTGCAAAAAGTAATGCACGTGAGAACTATATTTCGTTTTGTTTTCAAGTGTTATCCGTCATGTCAGACTAGCACTTACTGATAAGTGGAAATGTATTGTAAATCAAACTTTGACAGTCAGCATGGTAAATTCTATGATAAATAGACGAATATACACCGAATACGTGTGACATTTTACCATAAATATAGTTTTTTTTTCAGGGTTGCCCGAGCATACTTTATAATATAAACATTTGAAGTGACTGAAAAGATTTTTCACTATGCTTATAGAAAAAAAGACCTTGAGTCTTCTGAATAAAAGGTATGGGTATTGGTCTTTTTACTATGGTGGATATAACAATTCTTGTTACTTCTCTTCGAAGTAATGCTGTAAACCAGTACGTAAATAACATCCTCGAGCTTGCTTGTTGCTTGTTGGAAACTTTATTTCTCACGATTCTGGTATAAATCGACAGTTTATTTATACTTGACTCCAAAACACGAACGATTTGCATGCAACATTTGTCTTTATATTCAGACGGGGAGTTTCCAGATGCCGTAACCGGTGCGGCCGATTTCTTCCGTTTTCTCTTCTTTGCAGTGATTTTTTTGTCGATTTTTTAACGTTTATCCTAAACTGCTGTTTACATTTACTCTAAATCTATTTTCTATACAAACCTAGTTATTTCTTTTGGAGGCCTGCTCGCTGAAAGCTTCGGATTTTGGCCCACGCTAATTGTCACGAGATCCCTAAACCCCGATTATCTGTTCTCTCGTAATACCGAGCGAGCGCAGCGCCCTCACAAATCTTGCCGTAATGTCCCAGCTGGTAGCGAGCTCCGATTGTTATGGTAACGATTCACGGGCCTGTTACCAACGCGAAGCTGTAGTCGGGCGCTTGGCGAGAGCGGTCCGAGGAGAAACACAAAATCAAACGAAATTAACTCTGATCTATAAACACTCCCGTGAGGCGTTTCATTACAAATAAAATCCAGTGCTTCGGCGCTTCGAGTTCTGTATGATCTCGAGTTTGTCAGCTCTCCTGCAAAGGTTCGCGTTGATTAACACTTCTGACTTGCTACTATCTCACTGAATGGGCAAAGTCGTCATGGATTGCAGATTGTAATGAGAAAAAATATAAAATGTAAGAGGCAATCTAAGAATTTTTAACTTTCATGGAAGAAAAATCTTTAGGGAATGCTTCTGGTTGTAAGACTCAATCCTTTTGATGAAAAATTCATGTAATTAGCGTGAAGAGAGATCCGAGCGGATTATTCTGTTGTTTCATATTTATGCCCGAAAGTTTGATCTCGCTAAATACATTTTATTATTTCCTCAGAAAAATAATACGTTTTTTTCGCACAGTTTACACCGCGCACCTTCTTTTTTCTCCCATTTCCCAAGTTTTTCGAATCCCTGCTAATATTTTCTCGCTTTATTTCGCTCGCCTCGCGGTCCGTCCGCTTCTTTCTTTTCGTAATTTGCCGGATGGCAAGCGCTCGTGTAAGCGTCAAGCTGAGTACACAATGTGCGCGTTACCCGTCGGAGAATATCCTTGTCGTTGTCGCTGCAGAAACATTGGGCCCGTGCGTTCTCGCTGATGGTACCTGTCAGATCTACGGGAACGTGCGCTAGCTCCGCCAGACGTTTCTTGAGATACATAAATTCTCAGGATAAATGTGCTCCGTGTACATGAAACACACGAAACAAGCTCTACTTTCGTCTTTACCTCGACGCGTAAACTGGGAAGAAGTATAAAACGCGTCGGAGTTCTTAGTGCGTCCTTGCACAGATTCAACTGCGATACGAGTGCGCCTTTTTATTTCTCCTTAATGGATCTGTAAAAAGAATTTTATTGTGAAAACATTTCAAAACCCGGTGCAAATTACCACCGAAACAACACGCTGAGTTATTCTTTTACCCTCGGTTCCTACACGAGTTTTTTTCAAACCAAATCGGCTCGGTAATGGGACTATTTGACGCGGATCACTTAATTCTCTGACGAATTGACAGTTTTTATTTCTTCGTTTTTTACACGGAGAGAATTAAATTTGAAAAATTATCGTCCAGTTACGACAGTGCGGTGACGAGCTGCAATTCATGAAATTATTATGAGAAAGAAATTGAATTTTTCTATAAAAAAATAATATTCATTGTTCACAGTAGGAACTTTAACCGGAGTATTTAGTAAATTTTGACGTCACGGTGAATTTCATCGCGCTGCACTGTAAACATTTTCGTTCGAATGTTTATGCTAGGACGCGGCTATACTGGGGACATGGTAGGGATATCTTGTCGCTATATCGGCCCATTTCCCCATTGTTTGTATATGCTCAGCCCTTTGTTGAATTGTGTAAATCACCGGTTCAGTGCGCTACGAAATTCGGAAACGAGTGATCGATACCTACGTTGGGGCGGACATTTTACCGTGTTGCACCGTAATATTCACCAAACGTTTTGTCAATTTTACGTACAGTAAATTTCACTATTTAAAATATTTACTATTATAAAACTGGAAATTCTGCTGAAATATTGAAAATTTCACAGTCTTAATGAAAAGTCACACTGGCTCAAAGTTATTTATTCGATGACGAAACACACTTCTGGCACAAAGCCTCGTCGGCTCGTATACGCACTGTTAGGAGTACAAGAACATTCTTGAAGTTCCACTCACTTGGATCACAAACTCCTTCTCGATACGTAGAACTTGAAACACAATCTACAGAGCCCGTTGAAAAGGAGAACTACTAGTTCACTGCCCTGTACATTCGATCTCCCCTTGTATTTCTCAGTAGTCCACTTAAACTTTTTTTCATCCCTTACCCAAAACATATATCGTTCGAAAGTTTGATCGTTAAACAATCTTTGGGGAGGCTTGTCGCAAATGATCTCAACTATCAACCTCTCCTGACTTTGTTCGTTCTTCTGTTTTCGAAATTTACGAGACTTCAAAATAAAATTCAGCCTCTCAAAGATGTCCAAAGTTCATGTTGTTAGAAAATGTAGCAACATTGCTGACAACATCGTTATTCAGGACTGGTGCCTCCCCCCCCACACACACACACACACACACACACTCAAACACAATGAACAGCTTCATGGGACTCAATCTTACCGAAGCAACTTTCAAAACCAAATTATACGATGAATTTTATTATCCACTAGCTTTTACCCGCGGCTTCGCTCTCGTGGTAATTTGAAAAATATTGCCAGAAGGAATGTAAAACACCGACCTAAAAAGTAGCTTATATCCGTCCTTTCAACTATCTCTATGCCAAAAATCAAGTCGATTGGTTGTTTCGTTGGGACGTGAATAAAGGATAATTTTTTGTGTAAAAATACAAATATTCCTGTAAATCTGTCTTGGGAATTTGATTTTTTTCCATTACCAAAAGTAGCCTATGTTACTCATCTTCGTCTTTTCAACTAACTCTGTGCCAAAAATCAAGGATATTGGTTGCTTAGTTGGGGCATGAAGGAAGGACAAATGAACAAACAAATGCACTTTTGCATTCATATTAGTTGGGATTAGGATTAGGATTCCTGTGAGCATCATAGTTCCAATGAAAATGATGGAGTAGCGTGAATAATCGTAAAATTGTTTGATGCAAATTATAAAAGAATGAGCTTCATTGCGAAACTGGCATTTCCACATTTATTTCATTCTCCGGTGATAAGAATTTGATGTTTATAACTTTTGCTATTCCGGTCGAACCTCCAGGACATTCGATCTTAGTATTTTGTTGTCATCAAAATACCTTAACCATATTTCTTCAGTGTTCATTGACGCATAATGCAAACGTATATTTCTTCTAAATTTCGTGCTTATTTCGCAGCAAGTTGATCTCTTATTTCAAGAGTTTTTTTTTTCATTAGAGGCAAATAAAACGAGGTATATGATCTGCATTGAGCAAGTCAGATAAAGAGGGATAATGAAAGCTCAGGGGCTACGTACCCGTTGGTTTCATTAAGTTTATGCGTTTCGCTTTATCTTCGCGTCTCGCGCCAGGAGCAACCGGGGGGAAAAGCGTCGTATATTATTATGGACACGCGATCCTCTTTTTTCACGAATTCCCGAGCTGTACATGTTTGCCCTCATTGCCCACATTTACATTGGAAAGCTCCAGGATCATTTTTGCCGTTACTCCATTCCGGTATTTTACATCGAATCAAATGATTCAAGTGAGATTGAAAAACATCATGCCGGGGGGGGGGGGGGGGGGGGGGGGGGGCATTGATTTGCAAATGACAAATATTATATCGTTTCATTTATTCGAACCGACTAAATATTCGAAAAAAACAGTATTGTATAACAAAAACAGTGGAAGCATGCAAACTTACCACATCGAGCATCTAAATATCGCATAATAAACGTTATTCCGCGTACTCGGATTTCGCATTACTGTTATTTAATAACAAACCTAATGGAAGCATCGTGCCAATTATTCAGAAAGCAGCCGTTGCAGCAGTGAGTTTCCTGAAATTTAATCAGCAACGCAAATTTTCCCTGTTCATCAACAAAGCGCATTGTCGATGGAAAATAACACAAAATTTTTACTTTCCCAACGTTATGATGGTAAATATGATAAGAAATAATAAAAATTTCTCAAATTCATTAGTGCCTTCGCATTCGAAGAATTTTTTTGTACCATTTCGTTCGTACACGTCATACGCGAATTTCGCAAACTCGAAGCTTTTTTCTGATGCAATCAATGTCAAGCAGGAAGTTGTGTATACCTGTATGAACGGAAACAGATGTTTGCTCACTGATAGCTCATGTGCTTCGACGTCTCTTTACGTAATTGGATCTGGCTCTTCAGGCCGTTCAAAACGAGCCGTTTACACACGATGTAAACTTTTCAAGATTTTCACGAAAAAAAAGTCATTCAAGATACAATAGAAAGCTCACTCGACCTTGTTTTCATACTGATTTTTTTTGTCTATCAAAAAAAAGGCTTAGTCCATCGAATACTGTGACAATGTTGACCGTCATGTAACGACGATAATGGAAGCGCCGTAATTTATTTAGTACAACGATAAAAGCAGAGGATGTCGTTGATGAACTTTCGACACTGACACACACAGAAAACGAGTTCGTTCTGTGTAGTGAGGAATATATTATTTTTCAAGAATTTTCAAAGTATTTAGCCATCGATTACAAAGAGCATATTTTTTCCATATATTACGTATTTTTAGAATTTTCCAATTTTTCCTCCCTTCAATTCTGAACAGCTTTGTGTGGATAGCAAAAAGTGATGCACGTGAGAACTATATTTTGTTTTTTTTTCGAGTGTTATCCATCGTGTCAGACTAGCACTTACTGATAAGTAGAAATGTATTGTAAATCACAAACTTTGACTGTCACCACGGTAAATTCTATAAATATAGTTTTTTTTTCAGGGTTGCCCGAGCATACTTTATAATATAAACATTTGAATAAATGTCTGAAAACATTTTTCACTATGCTTTTAGAGAAAAAGACTCTTGAGTCTTTTGAATAAAAAGTATGGTCTTTTTACTATATGGATAGAACAATTCTTATTACTGCTCTTCAAATTAATGTTGCAATCCAGTGCGTATATACTGTCCCCGAGAAACTATATTTTTAGTACTTTCCTGTAGAATTTTCGGCCTTGTTTTCTCCGTGTACATGATGACTTTCGACGTATTCTGATTAGATTGCCAAGGTTTTTATTGCTTGTTGTTAAGTTTGATCATTTAATGTAAATTTTTGTTCCATATTATTAGCGGTTGTATAACCGGATGTAATGGATTGTTCAGTTGACCGAAGCCTCTCGGTTGTTAGAGAGAGCTGCGGTTTACATGCCGTGGTGCAAGTCGATATCGATCGAGTGTACCGAGTTTCCTTATGACAGTGTAAATGTACAACTTGACCATATCTTGAACGCGGTTTCTGGCATCGTGTTACGTCATGTTACCGAGCAATTATTCCTTCGCGTTCTATTGATTTCTGCGAACAAACACATCGGCCATTGATGATTATGTCCTCTTTGAATATACTTACTTTGAAGAAGACTAATCGATAGCTTCGACGAGCCTCGCCAACGTTCTATCGCTTCTTCGCTATTCGCTGCGTTATCTCTAAGCGCAAAATTTGCAACAAGCAAATTGTTGATTCGAGGCCCCTTTGATTTCCCGCAGTAAGGGCTAAACTGTTGCTTAAACCCCTTTGAAATAACCTTCGCAGTGGGTGTGTGGGTCAATAAATATTTTAACATTCTGACAGTACGAAGAAGTTCCGAATCACGAGTACGTTAATCTCTCCCGGTCGAATCATGCGTAAAGGAATGTCTTTCTGCATTCAACTTGCTCCTAATGAAAATAATTGCGAGCCAAATTGAGTGGATTTCCTGGAGACTTGAGTGTTCCAACTCAATCGGAATTCCAAGCGTTCCGTTATTTCAATGATCGCTGTGGAATATTCAGAAAACTTGGCCTAGTTGGAATCCGGGATAGCAGAGACATGGAATAATTATCATTTCTAATAGCTCGAATCTGCAATTATATTGAACGAGAAGACTGGCCAGTGCTCTTTCATACGTATACGTAATACACACGAGCTTCAAAGCAAAGAGAAAGTTCGCTTTTGCGGATATGTATGCAAGTTCGCGTGACAAGCGCGTATGGAATAGGTTCACCGCGGTAAATTGGCTGCAACCGACGTCCGCAGGACGTCGTCATCGTTCTCGTCGTCGAGGCTTTACGGGGCCGTTGATATACCGTAAACTCTTCCCCCCCCCCCCCGCCCTTCTCTCTCTCTCTCTCTCTCTCGATTTCTTCCCTCTTTATTCGAAAAGAGGGGAGCATGATGGAATAGGTACGAGGAAAATCATGGAGAGCGAGAAAGACACTGTTTGGGGTTGTATATAAGGACGACGGGAGCTTTTACGTACGGAAGTTGTGATCCGAGAAGGCGCGTTAGTATGAAACGTCGCAACGCGACGACCCCACTATATCTCTCTTTTTCTTTCGGTTGACCTCTCCGTTCTCCCCTCTTTGCTCCTTTTAGTCGCTCTCTCCCTCTCTCTTTCTCTTACTCACTGATTTTTCTTTCTTTCTCTCTTTCTCTTTGTCCCTCTGCCTCGCACTCTGTCCTGACAGCATTCCGGGGCTCCATGAAAGGCTGTTCCACTGCGGCAACGTCAGACCTAGCGAGTGAGCTCTTCAAAGCGCTACCAACTGAACCATGCAGTGTCCATCAGGTAATCCTTCCATTGCATATGCTGGCAATATGCCTCGCAACGACTGCAGCGTATCGTCACCACCAGTAAAACAAGGTCTCTCGTAAGTGAGCTTTCCCATGGCTCGACTGTTTCCACCCACGTCCCCCATTGGAAATTACAAGGAGCGATTGGCACGAAGGACAAGAAGTGCCAGACTTTCAGTGACGATTGTCGTGGTGCTTTTAGCTTGCTTCAAATACGATTTGGTTCGTAGTCAACTGAAAAGCATTTTTTAAAATTGAGAATTAAATTTTTTGTTCTGTAACTTTGCTGCAATAACGAAGCGATTAATAGTGAAGAAGTTGAGAAACCGAAGACTCTTAAGCGGACACTCTTCTTTTGTGTGGGAATAGCGAAATACAAAGTTAGCCTCATCCTGAAGAACGATCGCTTGGAACTGGCCAACTGCTGCTGTTGTGACTCGAGATAATCTTTTCCTGCCACACTTTTTCCCGGTCTTTTGTCCACTCTTTTCTCCCTCTCGTTCAATCTTGGATTCCTCACGTCTTTACCTTATTCTCGATTTCTGACAGTAGATTAAACGAACCTAGATACTTCCATTGCCTGCTCTACTGAGATTTTATATCTCCGAGGGTTAAAAAAGTGTAAGACCGCGAAGAATTGGAAGGAAAGGAGAAGCAAGAGAGAGGAAGTACATCCAGAACTTTTCTATATTACTATGGACAGAGAAACGTTGGTTGGAGATGGTTGTCACATCGAATTTTCCACCGGAGAAAAACCAATTTCTACCTATCCCAGGATGGTTTCTCGAACAGATCGAGTGTGATCTCTGCGTGATCGTGGCTTTTTCGAGTACGAACCTTAAAGATTGATTCCCCCTTTTTAATCCTTCTTCCCTCGAACTATTTGCGATGCGAATACCTTTTCATTGTTGAGTTGAATCCCTTCAATTAAACGGACAATATCGTCGATGATATTTCCCTCGATTCTTAACACTTCCAAACCGCCACTTCGACAATCACAATTTAACTAATATTCTAGTGAATTTCAATACTTTTCGTCGCATACGTCAAGTCTTCAATGAGCTCAGCGTTTCGTGCTCGCTGAACCGTTAAGTTCGCGAGCACCAACCAGACCTGGGAATCAAGATTGGGTATTTCAATTTCCTGGTATACGATAGAACGTGACTTCGATCGGTCTCGCACCTCGCTGGTCATACCTATAGACAGTTTCATGGCTACCTGAATTTAACAGCTTCATTTTATTCGTTTTATGTACTTATATACATGCATGTATACACATACATACATTTATATAAATATAGAGCTATGAAATTTGATAGAGATCGCCGTTAACGTAAACCAGTAAAATTTACAACACACCAACCCTGCACGAGCTTTTCACAGTCAATCGAGTTCGATAAAATCCTATTAAAGCTCGCTTTGATACATGCATAAAGCTTTATCGTGACATGTTCCACTCTAATTAGCTTTGTTTCGAACCTCCCAATCGCCTACTGGACATAACCATTGATCATTATATACGATAGGGTTACATTGTTATTATCACAGTTAAAGTGCTTTCTCGAATCAATTTAGAAGGATTCGTCGCACTCTATTACTCGTCATAACACATCGCCAAATGTTTTATTAGCCAGTGGGAAATTAATATTTGATTTTTTAATTTCGTAAGTCATACATGATCAATTGTGTAGAAATGTAATGGACTTTTAAAAAAAGATCGGACGTGAGATACGCAATAAACAGCTATTCATGGACTTTTGTCAGAAACAAAAGTTTTGGCTCCCAATAAGAGCATTTTTGGATGCACTTGCACGGAGGAAGGAAGATTTGACATTTATAGAATTCAACACCCTCCTCACCCATTCTCCATGCAACTGTGAAAGATTTTTTAATCAATCACGAGCTAAAATGTATCTTGGACAAGATTATAAGCAGTGGGAAGCTTTCTCACCAGATCGTGTTTCGAGCGATAAGTTTCTCGTCGGTACCACCTCAGGTCGAGGAGGGTGGACGGAGAACAGAAGTTTTATCTTTGATGTATATACGTTTCTTACTCGAGGTGCTTATGCAGTGGGAATAAGACATTTCGTAATCGGGAATTTCGAACTTTAGTTTCGCGTTTCTTTACGTTCCTTACGTGACAAAATTCTACGTATTTGCAGATTGGATGGATGTTGAAAAAGTATCGGAAGAATTATTTTCCAAGGAAAGCTCATACCCAAATGAGTTATACGCAGAAACAGTGAAAAATTTTCCAGTCGAATTGAATGCTTAGGAAAAACTTTCTTCAGTTTTACAAATGAAAAGTAACTAAAATTGAAAACTCTTAAAAAACACGAAAACACTACCAACTGTTTATGGTTAAAAATATGGAATAAAACAAATAACGAAGTAACCGGAAGAGTTGAAGGAAAAAACCAAACAGATAATGAAAATACAGTTCTGGTTGAAAGTAATTCGATTTCCACGTATTTCCTTATATAGAATTTGTGCCAGAGCCTTTTTTCACGACTTTAGTCTGCTGACGTGCCTATTCATAAATATTGTACGATGTAATTTTTACGGAGGAAGCTACGACAGGGGCCTGAGGGAAACGAAAATACATTGGTTGCCAACTAAAAGTGCAGCTATCGCGTCCCTCGTCCATGACCAGAAAATGCGAGTGACGTCACGCGATTCTATTTCCAGACACGCCAACGCATTTGCGGTTTTCTATAAATAACACACAGATTATACGGACACATCAGTGGGGCTATGAACTTCAGGTTTTTCCACCCCTCCCACATGTTATTGTGCATATGCACTCGCCGTATTACGAATGAATCGGAACAAACCGTTATACTTGCTCGGTCAATGAAAATGGCCTACATACGGCTTTCACAAGGGTACGTCGCGCGTCTGTGCGGATACTCCGTAACACAAATGCTCAAGAGTTTCTCGTGCTTCGTTGTCATTTGTATCGATAAACGATACAAACCCGTAAAATGCGTGCTTGAATTTTTTCAGACTTGTACACAGACGTGGCACGTGAACTGTGCCCCACTCACTGCGCGGATAGAAAGAAGCTAATTTATTTATTTTGTTACAGAGTTCGAGTCGAGTACTATGTGAACGAGAACACTTTCAAGGAACGCCTTCAGCTCTATTTCATCAAGAACCAGCGCTCAAGTGAGTTAATTACCGACCTACCTTCCTGCCCTTCTTTTTCTGTCTGCCTTTTTCCCCCGCTTTTTTTTTCGATTCCCATTAAATGGATGGAGTCACGAACTCGAGCTCCAGGAGTGTGAGACTCGTCTTTTGACTCGACTCTTAACACAACTCATCTTCACTCTCTGCCCTGGAGCCAGGATTTTCACTGACACGTTTTAATCCTTTTTCCACTTCTGCGCTTCCTTCGATCGTACTAAACTCGAGAGATTAGAACGATTTTTAAAAATAAACATGTCACTGCGACGAATTGCTCAAGAGAGATATCAACATTCCTGTGACTTGATTCTTCATACTTATGGAACCGGAAATAATTGAGTTTTCGAAAAGCGACGCGGTTCTCTCTGCCCGGTTGATGAGCTTTTACGAAGAACGCTGTTGCGTCCAGTCGTGGTAGTTCAAGCGTCCTTGCATGTGGTCATTCGTGTCTAGAACTTTTCAAAAGAAAATGAGTCTCACTGAAACACTTTGAAATTTCAGGACTAATTACATTCATGGGACTTTCAAGATTTTCGGAACTTTAGAATGAAGAAAAGAAAATGAAACTCTTCACATAACGCGACGTTTATTTTTTAAATATTTTTTGTTTTTGACGTTTTTTTTTTTTTTTATTTTAGCAATCTTCAGCATCCATTTTCTATCGGATTTTTAAACCCATCACAGACAGCTTTATTCCAATGAAAAGGTTCTTGAACGCAGTGGTTCGAACTTACGAAATATTTAAAAATTCTTTTCTGAATCCTCGTATTTTCATCCTCGGTGAGAATAAAGAGAGTTCATTGAAATTACCGCGGCTATCGTTTTTCGATTATAAATTAAGAAAGCTCTCATATTCGTAGTTGCAAATTTCTCTCTCATTTTCCGGAGTGTAAAAGCTCATTTTCGGGAAGGTTGTAAATAAATGATTCCATTTCCAAAAATATAAAATAGTAGCAGTTATACTTCCCGTTTTCTTTCCAACCGAGAATTACGTATTTGATGGAAACTCGTGTGGAAGGAGGGTTCGAAGGGTGGCGCACATCTTGAGACCGAAGGTCATCTTCATAAATTTACAATCAGAATTCTCTGGATCCTGGACGAAAAACCTCGTACTTTTTTGAATGAAACTTTGTCCACTAATGTGTTATAAATGATTAAAGTTGAGAGGACTGTGAAGCTTCACCGCAGGGGCTGCAAGAATCGTTGAAAATGGAAGAAAAATGAAGCAGTGCATGAAATTTCCTAGAAAAAAGTCTGAGATGGCTTCTTCCTGTTTTTTTATAGTTTGGTCCTTTAAGCGAGGTGAGCACATCGTAAAACGTTGGGCTTACACGTGATTCTTGAAAAACAGGTCATTTCTCAAGATGCTCTTGGGAATGAACTGCTCAAGGTAAAAAATGAAGTTCGTAACTTCCTGCAAGAGACTTTATGCCCGCCATCTGAAGGTTTTGACAGGTTGTGCGATTAACTACTCGACTTTGGTGACTAAAATATGGTGATGTACAATATTTCCACATTCCCTTTCACGACGACAGTAGTGCAACCATCCATTCGAGCTTTCTTTAGCAGAATTTTCATAAGGATTGAAATCCATTCCAAGATTTTTTAATCAATCCTGGAAAGTCTGCTTCAGGCAGCCTAAAATCCATCAAAAATGCCCTAATGCCAACGCTCTTAAGCAACTTCATCTCAGTTTTCAAAGCAATCCGGACAGTTGGATTCAAGCTAGGCGCACGTAAATCCATTCTAGTAACTTCCTAGTCACAAAGTCCATATTAATATCATTTTTATAAATAACTTATCAAGAGTGTCTCATCTAATAAGAATAGTGAAATTTTGCACTCGGAATTCGGTTCTGAACTCAAGCTTGAGTAAGATCATCGCTCGTCGAAGATCCTTTATTCGTATTAATTCAAGTGACTGTAGATACGTCAACAAAACGTTGTTCTACTTGGAGATCTATTTCATTAGCGGACCCCGAAGGCGTTCAAACGGTTGACTTTGCTGTTGACTTTTCAGCCTATCCGAAACACACTTCTCCCAACATTTGGTCAAGCATCAATGATTCAGGACGTCAACGTTTGTTTTGCTAGTGGGCCAAAAGGGCACAACCTGTAAAAAAATTTCTGGATCCATTAAATCATTTTCATGAGGAAAAAGAAGAGTAAGATTGGATGTATCAACATAAGGAATACTCGATAAACAATTGAAAATTCTTAATGGACACTTTGAACCACAAATAATTATAGAACGTCTGCATTTTCGTTTGTCGTCAGCCACGATATTATCCACTCTACAGGATCATCTGATCGGTTATTTGCAAGTTTCCATTGTTGAATCCACTTTTTCTTCATTATTTGGGCATTGGTCGGACTTTACTCTTAATTAATTTTCTGGCGTGAAATTGTCTTGCACATCTAGACGTAAGCGTTGGATTTGATAAACAGAAAATGGAAATGATTTGACTGGAGTAAAGGAGAAACAAAAATTGAATTGCAATGACTGTTTTTGTGGACGAAGATTATTTACAATGGAGCAAGAAACCATTCTACAATCGTTTTAAAAGCTAAGCATTGTTCAATTTCATTTCGCTAAACATTGCAAATCCGATGCATGGATTTCACCGGTTTGAATAATACTCTTTTGATGTCAATCGCAGAATTTTTGGTCGTGCGTTGCCACCGAAGCAAAGCCAAAAACAAGTTTCATTTAACGTTTCGCTTGTTCTCTCAACTCGACGTGTACAATAGTGTTCGACGCCCCAAGATTCAACTGTGCACGGTAGGAGGGGGAGCAGTCGACGAGATTTGCTTTGTGGCGAAACGTTTTCGCGGCCCCTGTTCAAATGGCAGTCTCCATAGACTGAAATCACACGATTTTTCAATACGAAATCCAACGACCTGAATTTTCTCCCATGACGTTTGAAGAGTGCCAACTTTGTGCTGGAAATTTTGAACTATTCTTCCTAAATCCTGATTCCATATTTCAACACCTAACTGTTTTCGAATTGCACACATTCCATCAAAATATTTTTTCATTATATTCAATCTAGAATGATCCAAAAACGCTCTAATTTTCTTTCACAGGTTTGAGGATAAGAGTCGCCAATCTTTTCTTCAAGCTGCTAACATGCTTCCTCTACATATTCAGGGTTATCACGGACACTGTTCCTACTCAGGCTTCGTGGTGAGTTTTAATTCTCAAATGCAGGAAAAATATATACAAACATAAAAAAAAATTGCGATTCCACTAATTCCAGGAAAATTTATAAGAGTCACAAATTCAAAATATTTCTAACGCCTCGTAATGGGCTTCCCTTGTCATTGGCATTTCACCGTGTGACAATTGAATTTGAATAGTGCATTCAGCATTCCACATTGAATGAAATGAGAAAAATTGAATAGTTCAAATCACTGTTGAAATCAAAAGCCACAAAAATTCGAAATATTACCATTTTTTCAATAACTTTTAGAAAGTGTTACAATGACTTTGCAAAATACTGTTCGGTACGGAAAAAAAGACTTCACTTTTCACTCGATATCAATTCGACCCCACATTATTTCAGCTACGGTTGCCAGGCGGGAAACAAATCGGAGATTTTAGCATCGCAGAGTCTGACGGAGGAGGAATTTCGAGAGAACTCGACGATCAATTGGGACGCCATATTATGGGTGAGAAGACCGTTGGAATTATGGGTCGTTCAGGTGATCCTGGCGATGGTGTCGCTGACCGAAGCTCTTTTGCTCGCCTATCTCGGTTACAAGGTACGCATCTTATTGTTACGATGATATTTTTTCGTGTGCTTAACACCTTTATGTTATGAGTGACTGTGGAGATTATGGGAAAGTGCGCACGCCTCTTATTTGACGTCATAGCATTTCGGTAAATCGTTTGATCGTGAAATCCGGTGAAAATCTGAACTCTAAAATGATTCGAAAATTCATTGAAAGCGATTCGACGAATCCGATGCGTTAATTCGATCATCAAACCACCCAAATGTAGGCTTCTTTTCATTTTTCAGTGGATTTAATTTTATAGGTTTTTCGAATTTTATCACGGACTTATTTCAATGCGTAATAAATGCCATAAAGTAAAAGTAAGGAAAACAAATGCATCACTCAAGCGCGAAGGCCCTCGTTCAGAATCACTAAGAATAACATCAAGGCCTCCAAAGGCATTATTTTGTCGAGCAATATTTTCCATATTTTGAAGGAAACTTCATTATATCCGGTTATTATCGTCCATTTTGTTTACTCGAGTATGTTAAGTGAGGTTCTAGCGTTCATTAAGACCCCTGAAGTTCACGGTTCGGTGTACCAAATCCCAAGGCAAGAGGTTCATCATCGACGTAATTGGGCAACTCTTAACCGCTGGAAAATGCTTTGTTGGTTATCCATATTCGTGCCCACGTAAACTTGGCTGCGTCTATTAAGCATTTGTTCAAATAGAATGCGATTTTGTCACGGCGAGTGGCGGATGTTCTTTTTGTTAGAGCGAAAAAGTTGACTAAAGTCAACTAGACAAGTTTAATTTATTTTTCGATTCGTGGAGTTCGATGGAAGTTTTTCGGAAGCTATTGACGATTGTGAGCGATGCGGAAACGCGTCTATGAAAAAATGAGGTTGCAACATAGTCCTATGATTTGGAAAAAATTCTGATATAATTCGAATAACAGTCATGAATTCATTTTCATTTTGCCATAGACTCGATTCATTTATAAAAGAATGAGTAGAGAACTGAAAATTCGGCAACTTTATTATTAATTGTCCAACAGCCATCGATATAATTTTATTATGAAGAAACGAAATGAAAAAATTAATTTGAATAAAAACTGCTTGAGGGGGAAAACCAGGAAACCTGATAATGCCTTTCCGATACAAAGCATAGCCTCTAAATGTGAGTTTAAAAAGCTTGAAATATCCTTTCATCAACAAGGCACTGCAGCTGAAATAAACGAATTGAAAATACAAACCGTTCTCACTCTCTCGACTAACTCTGACATTCAAAGAACAATGTGATTACAGTACCTCACAAAGAGAGTTCCGCGCAAGAATTTTTTTTCTCATGATATCCAGTTTCTTTGGTCGCTGAAACACGTTTTGGTATAAACTAGGAGAAAATGCATTTGAACTTGAAAACAAAGAAAGAATCGACAAACAGATGCAAACCTCGGGCTTTGCTCAAAGCGAATCTTTAACGTTTGAAACAAAATGCTGTACACAAAATAACCGTTGTTCGAACGAAGCTTTGCGTAACAGTAATGACATTTGTCCAGCTGGTTCGGCGATTTTCAAGAGAACTTAATATCTCGATTGACGTGTACAAAAATATGAGAAAATCTTATTACATCATCCTGCTGAGTTTGAAATATCAGTAATTGTTTCGAATCGGGGCTCCAGCTTAAAATGGCTCCATTTTTTTTCATAATGTATCTTGTGAATCAGTAATGCTACAACATGCAATATTGTAAAATAAAAATTAAAAAACCCAAACATGACACGATTTGGCTTCAAGATTTTTTATTCATTTAGAAAAATGACTATTTCTCTTACACGTCCAATAAGGATAAATCTAATTGAAAATAGCACAATTTGGAAACCAACAATTTCCAGAAGAAACTTTTATTCGTTGAAAATTCATTAGCTGCATGGGTAGCACCCAGTGACCTTGATGAATTCTTCGTTATCTTCCTTAACTCGAATCGTCAAAAATATTTGACCTTAAAGTCTAAAATTCCACAAATAACATTTCAGTAAATTTTTAAAATAATTTCCTTGGTAGGATCCCAACAAAATAGGTTTCCAAAGTAGGTTGACAATTAAGAGTAACCCGCCAAACAATGTTGCGTTGCTTGAGAAGAAGGAAATATTACAAATCAATGTAATTTGTGTATCACAACACAGTCGTGAAGAACAAATTAGATTCGTTGGGAAAATATTGAGCCAACAAAAACCTGTTTGCATATCCACTCAATTCACAGTCCCTTATCGTGTTAGAAAGTAAAAAGAACAAAAATCGAAAAAACTTGTGCTCTCCAAGATTTTCTGAAAAATGGTGTGCCCGAAAATCAATGATGTTTCCTATTGTTATTTCTACGTGGGACTTTGAAAAATGTTCAGTGCTTGAGTCTGTAATCGTTAAGGTAGCGTGCGAATATTTATTTCTTAACATTGATCAAGAATCTGCCCGTAAAGGATTCGATCTATAGGAGCAGGTGTCGAGTCTGAGCGCAGCTCCGAGTTTCAATTTATGGTGATGAGTACATCAGCATAAAAATCCAGAAGATTGTAGCTTTGATGGATCAATGGAACGCCGCTTGAGAGATAACAAGTCACGAGATGAAGGGATCAGAGACGTAGCTCTGATTTTCCAAATCCCAACAATATTATGTTGATCGATGTATAAAAAGCCATGAAAGCTGGAGGACTAACTCATCTGGAAAAGTTTTTGCTTCTCTCTCTTCATATCTCCTGCGCAGCCACTTTTACCTTTACACCTCTGCAGTGAGGCGATTGTCCTTTGCTCGACACGATTGGAGAGTGATGAAACTTTCTATTCCCTCTGCTTCGTCTACCTCTCGACATTATGGGTCGCATCCCTTGAGAAAGCAGCATATAATTGAAGGGCTCTTCCCTAGTTTATACATGATTCCCTCACGCTCCTTGGCAGCGAGAGAAATTCCATCAAAATCTCATGACCTGACACGCCGATGGCTTTACGTTTTCGGTTTACAAGCGACGCCAATTCCATTAGTGGCTTGAAGCTAGTCGCATGGAAACGTGAAAAAAAATTCATTTAGGCTCAAATTCGAATTAGAACTGCAACTTGATGTTTCCATCCATCCACTCGAGATATGTAAAGTTATTTCATTCAATGGAATTGAAATTTCTGAGAAAAATCGAGCCCACAAAATACTCAGGAGATTCAAACAATTCTTTTCCAAGTAGAGAGTAGAAAATGAAGTTTCATTTTAATTTCACTTCCTGTTAGCTATCCCTCGCCGAACTACAAAGCCTATTGCAGCTTGACATTCCGGACTGTCACAAAAACTGCATCATAAGACAGCAATTAATCATATTGCTTCTGATCTCATACAGACTTTGTGCTCCCTGACACAATACCATCACTAAAAAGTGGAATCCCTCTATACATATATGTGGAATAAGGGTTCGTTTGGTAAAACTTGCTCGGAAGTCAAGTGTGCCAGTATCCTTTGTAGTTGACGAGTTTTCCGAAGCACACTCGTCTCGTCGAGTTCGTATATGAGGGCATACAAGTTTTTGTCGGTGTGCATGTACAGCAGGTGAGGTTTTTATGTTTTGATAGTCTCTGTGTAACGGATGATCCAAGAGAGAGACTGTAAATAGTTGGGAAACTCTCGAGTTTTCATACATCCGTTGAGGATATATTGAGGATACGTGACAGGCCAGAGAATCCGGGAGAAGAGAGAAAAATAAGGAGCGAAGGACGGAGCGAGGCAAAGAAGAAAAGACAAAGAAATCGAGAGAGGAAGAGAGGGAGATTGAGGTTATGGTAGGTGGCAGCAGGGGGGATGGAAAGGTTACTCGTCGGTGAACCCTCAAGAAACTTATAGAGCTCATTCGAGCTAGAGGTTACGTTTCTGTGGCACTTGAGCGAAGAAAAGCCGAGTGGGTAAAGCAAAGAGAAATATAAAGAAAAAAGGAGGCTGGCAGAAAGAGCGAGAGGGAGGAGAGGGCAGGGGGAAAGAGATACAGAAATCCAAGACGCGAAAAACAAGAAGAAAAGCACTCACAGAGAAGCCAGGACGACGAGAAAATGGAAAATACAGAAAGTACACTGGAAAGAATAAAAAAAAGAAAGAGTTTTCAGTGGCTTCGACAGACGTGCGCTTATATTTCTTCCTCTATCCGTATCGTACTCACGTTATAACGCTATTTTACTGTACCGCAGCACGTTACTCGGCTCCACAGATAGTAATACGCGTGTATTGAGATTCAACGTCGCGACGTCGACCACTGCTTTCTATAACATTTTCATACAACCCCCAACCGGAACCCCCGATCGAAGACGAGTTTTATTCCAGTCCCAGACATCGCCAATATAGATATCAACATCAAATTTTTCCGTCTCTTCTCCAACACCTATTTTCAAACGAAAATAAATCTTCGATTAAAAAAACTGTCAATTTTCATGGGTTCTTGATAAAATATAATTTTATTTCCGAACTAATATATTTCGTAAACGAAATATTTTCTTGGTTTCCACCAATTGTTTTGAGTCGAAACATTCATTCATTATTAATTTTCATAAATCTTCATAAATCGTCGTTTGGATCACGAAAATGCGAGTTTTTTAAATTCTCAGACTTCATTTATATCGCTGATGCGTAGTCGAAATGTCAACTTACTATGAAAAGCAATTTCCTCCGGATGCCAAAAGTCTATTTTTTTACGTGCTCGCAATTGAAATTTTTTTCTGATGAGAATTCGGATGAGTAACGATGGTTTTACCTCGAGAATGAAAGGCGAACAGTTTCCATATTAATTTTTTATAACTACACTGAATTTAAAGCAGAACTCACCCGTTTCCATGCACTTGAATGTGTTGAACGTTTTCGTTCTTGGACTTATTCATGAGCATGTATATATGGCGGTTTACCACGAAAATTGGGTCGATACAATGAGGGATCAAAACCATTTATCGGAAACGTATAGCGACGAGGGGGGAAGAATCGATGCTACGCGATCGGTGTTCGAGTAAAAGTATCGTACAAATGTTTATTACGAAAAACGTATAGGAATATTATGGGTTTGAATAAAAAGGGGTGGAAAGGGCTACAGAAATTGCCGAGGATGTTTAAGCCAAGCTATACGATAAGAGGTTTATCGACAATAATCTTTGTCGATATTCATGGCGACGTATCCAGCGAGTGTGAAAGCTTGGAAGAAAAGTGTGAGGAACCCTGAAAGCATCCGAGCTCAGCCCTTCCACGCGAGCGATTACGAGAGGGCGTTACAACAAACGTGAAAGTGTTCTGTGTCATTCGTGTATATCGGGGATATAAAAACTCTCTTATAGTTGTTTTATCCCTCCGGGTTTGCTTGCCCCCTTCACTCGGAGCCCTTTCTTTTATCGACCAATCGCTTCGTCGTTGTTTGTACCGAAATCTGAAAAGCAGCTGCGAACGAAATTCTTTCAGGCTGTTCGACCGAAAGAAAAACATACGGAACCGGCCACGGTGAATCGAACCCTGCTAAGCTCACTCTTCGTATATAATGTATGCTAAAAAAATGGAATTTCAGCTCGTTAGTAGAATCGTTATAACACTCTTCAAACACTGTTTTCGAAAAGACGATCTCGCCATATTTCAAAAAGATATGAAGCTTCTTATAAAATAGTAAAAAAATGTTATTAGATATTTTTCAAGTAACAATGTCTGAAGAACATTCTCACCAAATTTCGTAAAGATCGTCTAATACTGGAATATTTAAACGCGATTATCTCAAAATCGTTTTTTTAAAAATACATTTGCGGGGGACACGTTTACTAAAAATCTATTAATCTGATCCATACTGAATTTATACCACTTATTTATTATAATAATAGCTAGGGCTTGGACGAAGGATTTCGTATTTTGTTGGACAAAAAAAATTGTAACAGAAGAACCGAAAATTTAGCACCTCAAAAATGAATTTTTTGTTAAAACTGTCGCCATTTTTTTTAAATAAAATTTTTACGAATCCCTCATCCAGGCCCAAGCTATTATTATAATAAATACGTGGTATAAATTTGGTGTGGATCGGATTAATAGTTTTTAGTTGTCATGTCCACCGCGATTGATGCTCAAAAAAGGTGCTACTGGAATACATCTGGAGTTGCGCCATTTCGAGAAACTTTTTGATGAAAAAAATTGCACAAGTACATGAACATATGTACTAACAAATGTCGTTCACAGTTTTTCAATCAACATTTATATTCTAGTCGAAAAAAATCAAGTAAATCACGTTTTTTCGCTCACTGCAAGTGTACGTGAAGCCTTAATTTCTCTTCGTTTTGGTAATAACAGGGTTTGAAAGCCCAACAATTCTGACTAATTTCAACGAATGAAATTCAGTACTCGAAACAATTGATCTTCGAAAATCTCTCAGCACGCAACCGCTGGTGGCCGAAATGCAGGAATTGACGGTTTCTGGGAAGGATTAATTCCCATCGACGCCTACGTAGCTTATTGATTGTGGGATATTGCATTCGCGTCGTGATTAATGGAACCCTTCGTACATCAATACACGCATGAAAGTCTCATTTAATTGGTGTGCCACAGAAAGAACGGAAATTCCGTAACAAAACGTGATATTTCCTTTTTACGTTAAACTATCATTTTCCCCTAGTTATTTGTCCTCGATCAAAATATTTCGTTGGTGGACTACATAATTTGACGTTATCAGAGTTTTCGTCACGATAATAGCGTTGCTTGTCGAACGCTCCTTCGCACGATCTCGCGGCAGATAACAACGAATAAATTATATAGTCAGCTATGGTCGAAATATATTCTTATCGAATCTTTCCGATCATTAGTCACTAATGAGAAAACTCGGAAATAAGGTGGGCGAATAAATTACCGTGACTAAAAGGAGATTTTAGCTAATTTGTATGTTCACTTTATATTATGGAGATTTTTTCAACCCACGGTATGCATTCATCGCGTCCGCCACCTTTTTATACCCAGCTTTTGGAATTTACGGGAGAGCAGTTTCCCAACAAAATCAGTTGCTTTATAAGACAGCATAAATATACTTTGTTCAATAATTTCCATCCATTTTCAAAGGTTTTCCTTTGAGACCGGACACAAAAGCGTTTGTCCCAGAACTTTTTCCCCGAGCTTTTATGCTTCGCGATAGAAAATTTCAACGGGAGTAACAGAGCGGCTTTACGAGAGAAAACAATGGGGAAAATGCAAAAATTTTCTCGATTTAGCAAAAGAAAATGTAAATAAATTGCATCTCCATGCTTATGACCACATCCGCAATGTTTCGTTGGTTGCTCAACGATCTAAAACCATTTTTCCGTATCTATGCCAACGAGAGATAAGAGCGAATGGGAAAAATAACGTATTTTCTTTCTCCTCCGAGGGACACGATATTTTCGATGACACGGAAAAACTTTCATGTTTATCCGACGAAAATTTAGAGGTAGAAAAAAAAACAATATTTTGAAATAGCTATCGAGAGGCGAGCGTGCTTTTCCTTCATTTTTTTCTGGTTGATGCTTGCGAGCTACTTGTTTGACCAAATCTTCAGAATTATCGAATAAGCTCGTATACGCATTTGTGTTTGACGTTATAAATCATTCAAATGATTTGCAAGGTTTGGACTCTCGCAGCGAGAAACGATTTTCATTTACTGCGTTTATTTGCTTCCGAATTTCTTAATCTTTATTCCTCGAGCATAACGCCATATTTATTCGTGCCTTGTGCTAACGACAATAATAATAAAACAAAAATTGTGCAATTGTTTAACGATTAATCAACGCGCTTAACATTGTTAAGTACGTCACTGGGTATGTTGAGCTGTCTTCCTAATGTCCACAGGGAAACATCTGGCAGCAGCTGTTATCGTTCCACTTCATCCTGGAATTGGTGAACACAATACCATTTACGATTACGGTGAGTATAGTCATGAACTCGAGCAAGAAGAAAAGTTATTTGTTCGTTCTATTTGGCACTTGAATTTTTGTTGTACACGTCTCTTTTGAGAAAGCGAATAAGAAAAATATTACAGCGCATAAAAAAATTGACATTGCGATACAACAAAAATGATAGTACACAGTCGATCATTTTGCAAATACAATTATTTGCATTTAATCACTAAAATCCATCATCGTTCGAAGTGATCCAGTCGTTACTTCGAGATACAATTTAATCTCAGTGCTATATCAACTGCATTAAGGTAGATCATGCCCGAAGGATCGTATTTTATGGGTGTCTAAATTGGGTCGATTTTTACTTCCTCATTCAAGATATTATCACTCTAAATTAATGTTAGAGTTATTAATTCAAAATTGTAAATACATTTTTTCAACTTATCTTTTGGCGAATGAAATTACAAGCCATTAATTAAACGGGGATGCATCATTGACTGAACCTGAAATTTTATTCGTCCTTGGCTAAAATACTAGAGTTTTTTGTGTAAAAAATCGCTTTAGAGAGCGCAAAGGGAAAACAAAGGGAAATGGATCAAGAAGAAAGTGTTAATAAAAAGACAGAAGGCTTTGACAAAAATGAGCGAAGCCAAGAAGAAACAAAATGCCAAAATAAGTAAATGTGAGGTCATATTTCGTTCAATCTTTAACGTAATCTTTATTACTAGTAAGACAATCGTCTTGGATTTTTTCCCAAACCTTCATTATACACTTCATCGTTATTGTGTACTTTTTTATAAACTTTGTAAGAAGTATTCATTCGTTATATATGGAGAGATAAACGACTTTTTACGCATAGTCCCTACACCATTGTGTGTTTTTCTTTATATTTAAACACGTTTATCTAAATAACCAATAAGACGAACCCTTTAAAATTTGACATGCGTGTCAATCGACTATGCATTTAAACTCTGTGTGAATTTCAATACTTTTTTAAGAAAATCGTTTCGTGCATGAACTACCTTAAAATACTCGAGACACGATCCAGTCAATACTGACACAGGAAAAAAATAAATAAGCGAAAGCCATTACTGCGTCAATCGGATCAGTTGGTGGTAACAAGAAACACTTGATGCAAGGCGATATTTTTGCTCTCGCTAAGTAGCTTGTAAGGTCGCGTTTCCCCTCAATAAGCAAAAAGAGAAACAATAAAAGAAAAAATAAAATTACACGATGTAATTTCCCATTTTATGTTCCCCTTTTGCTTTGTTATAATTCATATTCTTCCACCTCTGTAATTCCGATACGACCCTCCCCACAGAACCTCAGCATATCATTAAACCTACTCAATGATGATGTAACACGGACGTAGAATACGTAAGTGATCTTTCAAATGTCGTCCGCGTCACTCTCAGTGGCTTGACCTTTACACTTACTCAGGCACATTCATGAAGACATATACCTTCGTGAAGCATTCAACTTCATTACGAGCCCCGTCAGTACCATAAATTCATTGCATTTTTATCCGAAAATATAGTACCTCATAAAAAAACTATTTTCATTCCAAATGAAAAATGGGATTTTCAAATAATCTGTTTTAGTTTTAGTTTGGGTATTTGCAGTATTGCAATACTGAATTTGATGACTAATCAAATCGTGACCTCGGACTACCTTCAGTTTTCTCTTCACAAAAATGTTCGAATTACTTCGATGCTTTTTATTTCTCGAAAGAATTTAATTAGTAAAAGACGAGGTTTTTCCTACACGCTATTTCAATCGCGATGGAACGTTTTTTCATTTATTTAAATATAAAATTTTTCATTTCACGGTAATTCATTTCGTCTAGTTCACTACTAGCTAGAAATTTTATGGCTCGAATCATTTTTATCATTAATAAATTAGAACTTTCGTCAAAATATTGGGCTCGAAAGCCCGAAAATTAGAACGATCATTAAGATCCTTTGGACATTGGTGCTTCATTACGCACCGTCTTGTTCAATAATTTCCTCTGAAATGAAGAATAAAGGATGTCAAGAGCCTGGCGACGAATTGACGTAGAGCAGGTCATCTTTATATATTTATACAACCATTTTTAACCGCGTTGTATAACCCCACCTGGCCACAGTTGTTATTGATCGTCACAAATTAATTTTCCCTAGTTCTCCTTCTGAGCGAAGCTTTGTCATTCATCGAGGAAAAACTTTGTTCTACCACGCTTAGCATCGTGAAATGTGTGCATTGTGCGAGGCTCGTACCCCAGAGCTTTGCGCTCTTGATCAATCTCAGGACATTAAGCCGAAGGGACAGAAACGGAGGAAAGAAGAGCTGAAATTTTTGGTCCAAAAAACAATTTTCTGCAATTCATAATCGTACATTCAGTTTTCCTGATCCTAAATAATATTTATATAAATGCAAAAGTGCGTTTGTTTGTCTTTCCTTTACGCCATAACTGAGCAACCGATCTACTTGATTTTTGGCACAGAGTTAGTTGAAAGGACGGAGAGTAACAGGCTACTTTTGGTAATGAAAAAAAATCAAATTCCCGAGGAAGATTGACAGGAATATTTGTATTTTTACACAAAAAATTGTCCTTCATTCGCGTCCTAACGAAACAACCAATCGACTTGATTTTTGACATCGATTTTTGGCTACTTTATTCAGTCCTGGTCGGTGTCTTATTCCTCCTCGCAAAGTTTTTCAAATAACGATGCGAGCGAAGCCGCGAGTAAAAGTTCGTGTTTTTATAAATTTGTTTTACCATCCGAAATACTCAAATATTTTCAGCATAAAGCCTCCCATATACACGCTTATATTATGCATGTTTATGCAAAGCCGAAACGCGGAGTAAAAAACTCGCCGTTTGACGAGACAAACAGTCGTCGGAGCGGACCACTTTGTCTTGAAAAATGCATAGCTCGTGATATTATCCTCAATTTTGCGTGGTGTTTGCCCCTGTCCCACCCTCGTTCTTTTGCACTCCGTCTAGTTCCGTTCGTCCCGGGCTTTCGGCTTGTTAAAAAACACCAAATTAACGTCCGCTGGGGATTACAAATATCACCTCGTCGCATCGCAGTCCCAGTTCCATAAAAAAATGCTGATTAAACATTTACATTTGTGCTTATATTTGTCTTACGCTATTGTCGGAAATCTGATTAGCCGCTTGAACTTTCCTGGTTAGAATTTTTCCACGTTAATTCGTCGTTTTGAACACGGCGAGCATTTCATTTTTCAATAGCTCTCAAAGTTTTTCCGCATTTTTTCCATGCGCATACCCTGCTTTAGGTCCTTCGCAAACAATCCGAAACGCTAACAAATCAACAGCAATAATTATTCGTCAATATTGAAAACGATGATTTGTATTATGAGCCAATAACCTAATCCGGTGTTCGTTCGATCTCGTGGAATAACGTGACGTCCAACCCCGCGAGTAGAGTAAACTTAATGCTGCGAACAGACAAACACGCATTCATACATAATTGAGTCAAGATGATCCGAGGAAAGTCTTGCGTCATTTTGAGAGCTTGCATCGAATTTGACTCTTGTGTAATTTTCAACTTTATTTAAATGGGAACAATAATTCACGAAACATCAGTATTTGCCATCGATCCGAAGCGAAAACTCGAATAAATTAGAAAATTGAAAAATATTGAAACCCTTCGAATATTCATATGGAAAAAATCGATAAAACCAACAACTTATCAACGTCATGGTGAGTATAGACTTATCGTTCCAGAAAATTCGGTGTCCAGGCATACGAAATCCCTCAAAGTACTCGGGTTGTCACGATTGCGCAATACCAAAGTGGTCTAAATTACGTCGTGCAGAGCGTCCATCCATCACGTTCTTATTTCTCTCTGCTGGCGAGCCCTTGAATATAATTTTTTATGTCGTTTCGAGCATCTACGGATCACGGACATAAAAATAAAGAGGAGTAAAAGAAAATCCTAATATTTTCCGAATAATCTTGGAAATATTGTTAATAACTACAATCCCAAAAATAACTTCTCATTTGAAATGTTCATCATTTGTAAGATATGATAATCACCAAATGTCAGAATCAATGCTTGATTGAATCATCCAAGATAAATCCGCAGACAAAAATTTCTGACAGTAAATTCTTCAGATTCTCAAACGACGACGAATTTTTTGTTCGAATCCGTAGATAAGTCGATCTTTAAATTATGTAGAAGGACATCGCAATAAAAATTTCTGGCCTATTGGCTCTCGAATAAAATGATTTCATAGGATAATTAAATTTGCAAACTGCTGTTTCAGCTTCTCTATCCTCCGATGCGAAATCTCTTTATACCGGTGTTTCTCAACTGTTGGTTGGCGAAGCACTCCCTGGAGAATATGTTCGTAAGTACATAAAATTCTAACGGCGATTTTCTCGTTGCTTCGCATTCAAAGTTTCGACGGTGATGCGTCGTTCAATGTGTTTACTGACAAATTTCGTATCTTTTTCCCGTTTTCCTTTGCGTAGAACGATCTGCACAGGGCGATGCAGAAATCACAATCAGCTTTGAGTCAACAATTGATGATCCTCAGTGTCACGTTACTGTGCCTTGTCTTTACCAGGTAAGACGAATTTCCTATTACACTCGATATATGAGAAGACAATAAACGATAAAGACGGTGGGAGGGTTTGTGTACATTAGAAATTGCCAAGAGCAAAGGAATCTTCGAGCAGCTGTCAAGATTCGAATTTCCACAGGTACAGATAATGGTGACATCGTCGATGCAGAGTTTTGTTTCTTACACAATTTTAAATTAGTTTCACTGTTTCATTGAGTGGCGCGACCATGAGCCTGGGCAGTGTCCTTTGCACCAACTCGTTTGTCCCTTCGAAGGTTTTATGTGAAAATTCGGCATTGGCGACGCCTCGATTTGTGTGTCAATATTAAGGATTTTGGTACATTCCAAGCTCAAACAGAAACTTCAAAGTAGACTAAGCACTGCATCCAACCGTTCGTGCAGCTTTTCAAGTACAGCATAATATTCTCTCGAGCGTGAGAGTATGTGAATTTCATATCTTCACGAATGGAGTAGAATTTCACTGTGACTAGAATTTATACACACTGAAACACAAACTCGTACCCAGTACAAAGTCACAGAGGTTTCCCTCTTTTCCTCGACTTCAGGAAGCTGATAGAAAATCATGCACACAAGGAAAATCGTGGACGAAAACAAACCGGAGAACAACCCATGTCCAAATGAACTTCCACGTCGGTCATTGTTTTCGATCCAAGCCCTGGAGCATCGAGATTCTGACGTTGATTCTCCCTCGTCGTCATTCTCCACTGTTGACGTTTCGCTACAAGCCAAACCAACCTGACGCTCATGCGTTGGATATTCCAAAGTGCTTGCATAGGATTCCCAAAAGCTCATTCTCAGAGTAATCACTCTAATTGAATTAAACTACCGATGAGAGTTCCATTCTTATTCATTTCTCCCTCTGACGAACCAATGCAACGAGACATCCGTTACATTTGGGGAAAGCCTATTCGAAGAGAGAAAAAGAAAATTCGGATCGGGTGAGGGTGACGTACCAAGAAGAGCTTTTGGTACTCTTGAGCTGTACATGCTCTGAGAATATCATAACTTCGCAATCCCAGTTTCCGAAACCCCCTTTAAGGGCTCATAACTGATGTAACTGCATTTGGTTAAGAAAATTCTGGTCCCGATTCGGCCCTAAGGCGAATGCACTGTAAACGGAAGAGGACCTCGATTTTTCCAAGTACGAAGTAGAACCAGGAGCATCAACATTTTTTCTGAAAGCGTCAAAATCCCTTCTTAATTTAACCTCGTTAAGGGTGGATTTAAAGGGGAAAAATGAGGCTGATCATATGAAAATGGACGATCAATTTAATCTGAAATTGTTGGGCATCGAGGTCCCAGTGCTGCGCATTGAGTTTAACGTTCTTTGGATGCGGGATCTCTGATAAACAAGTCATATACACACGAGCTAGAAAGCCGGGGGCAACGTTGCTGCAGACGAACAATTAATAAGTGATTCAATTATAGCGACTGAAGCCAGTGGTAGAAAATGCAACAGAAACCTCCGCGGATAGTTATAAATTCTGTGCTTTATCTTTTTCTCTCATTTTTACCAACTGCAACACGAGAAAAAGTTGTTTTATTTCAGCAACGTCAATATGGGAGTTGCTAGTAGTATTTTAGTTTCGAACCACAATGGAATGTGAGTTTGTCCGCTGTGGGAGCACACACCATTCTCACTCTACTCGCTAATAAAAGTCGATTCGGTTGCACTAACTTTCAGAAGCTTTGTCTGGTCCAACGGCAATTCGAATTTTTGAAAAAATCAATGATAAATGCCCGGGGGTAGTCGCTTACGAGTTTATTGTGGTTCTTAAAAATGGCAGATTCAACGAAACGATTGCTGACAAACCTTTGTTTTCACCAAAGTTATTCGGTTGTACGATGTTTCAGGTAAGTTCAGTGGAACTCGAAATCGCGAAAATGTTGATCTCGATTTCGTCGTTCTGAAACCATGGGCTGGGTCATGGGTTCATTATGAATAATTTCTGTTCAACGTGTCCGGCATTCTAGGGGATAGTAGTGAACCGTCGTTCCCTCATACCTTGTTTTTCGTTGGTTAAAAGTGTTTTCACTCTAAGGTGTAAAGTAGCCATGTCCACAAGCCAACTTCACGGTTTTCAATGTTGTTGGACGATCTACTTGAGTATGTTCGTGCATGAAATTCATGTGTGCATAAGTGGACTGTTTACTGCAGTGGTCATTCAACATCGATCGTAGCTGGTGTCAGGAGTGCTGCGCCCACTTGTTCGCTGCAACAAAAATCATGTCATCGTACATAGGGTGTCCCATAAAAAAGAAGGAAAATTCAGGGCTACAAAAGTCCTATAAAAATTGGGTCACAAAAAAAGCACAAAAGTTCATGAGTGTTTCGAGCAAAATTGATAGCCAAGGTAGAGATAAAGAGTTCCATAATGGAGAACCAAAATGGCTCGAGCTAAAGCTGGACCTGGTTTCGGCCGAGTGAATTGGTACTGGAGAGAATGATTGTGCTATAAAATACGTTCATACACATTTGTTGACTCTCGTTTGACCTTTAATAATATCACAACGAAGAACTCATCTGTTTATCCATTTTCAGGATGCAAGTGATTTAGTTCATTCAACGTAAAAGCAACTAAACTCACTATATTTCTGTCTACTTAAATGAGGTTTTGTTCAAGGAATATAACATTTTTTCGAGTGAATTTCTCGGACGTTTCACTCGCCAAGTAATTATTAAAACGTGACAATCCTTTGTCCAGTTTTAATTTCACATCCATTCGTGCATTTCTCAATGAATTTACATACTTATATTATTCAGTGTTCTATTCAGGATTATTTACAGAGTGAACAAATGTAACAGTGGATTAATTTAGGTATTTTATTTCGCATTTTTTTGTTGTTTTTTGGTCGAAAATGGAGGGAAAACGAGTTAGTCTCGCCAGAAATGAGTTTTGTCCTAGTTCATCAATCCCCACACACTCGTTGAGGGTTTTTATATTTAAATTGAGAAGCCACATGTGTGGGTACGTTGTACACATAAATATATACAAAGTGGAGCATCGTCGCTGTGAAAATACTTCTCGAGAGACGTAAAATAAATTGTTCTTCCAACACGACAAAGACTTTTCATGCTACACCTAACGGAAATTCTTCCCCCGAGATTTCTTTCATCCCATCGAATTTTTGATAAGCTTGACGCGTGAATTTAATTTTTGTAACGGGAATTCGTAATGCGCGGCATTTTAAACTGGAGAAAAGCTGTTCGATGTAATGTTCGCTGTAGCGACTATTTTTCTTCATAAATATTCACATTTATGAGAATATAAACATGTGTACGACACGTTGTACAACTCGCAAAGGAATTAGCACACACGAAATATGCATCAGTTAACAGTTTCATTATGCAGACTCCATATTGAAATATATTCAACTTTTTGGCACACGTACATCTGTCTACAACAACTTCTGTTCGTGAATTACTAATATTAACTTGAGTGTAGATGGAGTGCTCTCATTTCATGATAAGAATCTCTTGTTTATAATGGTATGTTTCCATAAACAAAATATTTACATGAAAACCGTAAGAATTAATTGGTATATCAAAAGGCTATTCCTGATTAACTCTGAAGCTCGATTGACTTGACAAAAAAATGAAAAAAAAAAATAACTAGACAAAATCTATCGAATCTTTTGGTTACCAGGAGAAAATCTGCTCTTGAAAGTGGAACAAAGGAGCAGATTTCCATTCGGTTGAAAATGAACTTTGGTAAATTTTTGAATATTACGATATATTTTACGTAATACGCACGTTTTAATTGATTTCGCTTATTAAAAATATCTTCAAACGCGATAACGTCGGACCACAAAATTTAATGAGCGACCATCATCCAAATTTGGATATTTCAATAATTGATACTCGGAGCTCCGATCTCTGGATTTATTCCTTGTTAAAACGTGATGAAGTGCGAATTTTGTATAATAATTCTATCTGAATGGCTCGATTCAACAAACCACGTCATTAAGTTCATTTAGCTTCATTATTAATCACTCGATTCCCATAACTGACGCAAACACCATAATGATTCTCCCAACAGAAACTACGGTCGTGAATTCTGGAAGAAAAATCGTTTCGGCCCATTCAAAAAATGCTTTTTTGAAAGATAATCCCCTGAATACAAAAACTTTTACTCTTAGTTCCCAAAATGTCCGTCCATCAGAATCTGCGTGAGCAAAATTCCTATTCGATACCTTTATTTGAGTCATGATAACTCAATGAATTTTCAAATTTCATTATTCAATCCAAGGCACGGAAATTGTGGAAGCGTCTCGATATTTTCCCGACATTTTTTTCATTTTGATACCTTTTTTATAGAAATTCAGTTTTAAAAAACTGAAATATGTGCTTCGATCCAAGGGAGCGTCGCAAGACCGAATACTGAAAGGATTTCCCTCGTTTTCGTCAATCTCACGCTTCAATTCAATATCATCAAGAACCGAGTAGACTCATCTGAGTTTTGCATTTCAATAAATGCATATTTGAAAAATGAACGCATCAAATGTGCTCCACCATCATCCCCTGGATCTGAAAATACTTTGTTGCACAATTAAACTCCGTTCTTTCAAATGCTTAGTTAGTTTCAAGAAATCCTGAATATTTTCCATCTTCATCGAAACGAAGATGAACTGATTATCGACACCAGTTTATCAGAGGACAGCAATAAGAAGAATGTTGGAACCGAGAAAAAATTGTGACTCGACTGTCAGATTGATGAGGAAACTTGACTCGAGGATATTCGTCGATTACAAACTTCACAATCGTCCACAAATTCGAATCAGTTTTTGCATTCGTAAATTCATTTAGACCGCAGGATGATAACAAACGATTAGAGTGAAGAAAAAACTTCCGGAAACGAAATACTGCGAGGGTGTCCAACATTTTTGGCTATGGCTCTATCTAAGAATGTCGCTTCGTGATATAACGCAGTGCTTCTTATGGTGACGATTCAGCGAGGCTTGGCATTAATGTTTAAGTGCAAAGCTCTGTGTGTAACTTCATCAACGCTGTCGTCACCATGAGCGCTATTTCCCAATAATAGAGTTAACCTACTCTGAAAGTTCCACTTTCCTGGTGTACTCCGACACAAAAGACTCTCTCGCTACCGCCACGCATAGATGCACAGTTTCGCTTCCTTTCAGACCGCCTCTTTCTTTCATCCAATCAAAAATCTTCTCCCATTTTTCGTCGTCCTATTCCTGAGACAACATTTTTTCGTCATCTGCAATAAATTTTCGATCAAGCTTTCATGGGAAATACCAAAATGCTTGGAATCTGCCAACGAGTTTGATTCTTCATTTTTTAAATCCGAACGTTCGTCCTTTTAGAAAATCCCTTTTTCCCTGTGTCAGATTTCGGTGGAAATGGGACAAAAAATCTTCAGAGGAAACGTCAATCGATCTGGCTCGAGCTTTCCTACATTTTTGTGCTTTTCACATTGAAAGAATTGTACTCGTTCGATATGCTGACTAGTCGGGCATCAGATGGCGAGAAAAAGCTCGAAAACTACGTTACGGTTAAGGCAGGTACTCCGGACGGGTTCTCGGTCTAGGGTAAGGCAAAATGGAGAAAAAATTATTACTCGATACGCAGCAGCGCAGCGTGAAATGGAGAGGAAGAGTCAAATGCCGCAAGTAAAAAATTGATGATTGAAATAGAATCGGCGCGCTGAAAAAAGAAAACTGAGATAAAGAAGAAACTCGATAAGCTCAAGCGACTCTCGACCGTCCGTTCCGCTATTAGCGATGTAAACTCAATTTTTCGTATTTCAGAAGTTCCTGAGCGAACTTTGCAGAGCTTCGAAATGCTCAGTCTGGCCTCGTGGCCCAATACACGCCTGTTTTCCTCTTTGCCACTCCGTACCTTACCCAAACCATACACTGTTCTCATTCGGTTACGACTTTTATTCTATTTATATAACATCGTATTTTTTCAACTTTTCTCTAAACAGAACAAACTCGATAAATAATAAATGTAGTGAGCCCTAATAACGTGAATTACATTTCGAAATATCGATCTAACCATAATTTCAATTCTTGAAAGTGATTTCAGCTGCCATTAAAATAGAAAATGTTTCATCTGAAAAAATGTGTTTTTGCCAATTAGATTATTTTATCAAATCATTAGAATTTATGAATTCTAACTAGTTCAAAAATAGTTTCAACGATCTGTAAAGAAGTTCGGTGGAGCTTTTTCGCCTTTTCTCCGTGCTTTTGTCAGTAATTTTTCAAAACCTGAGGACATAGCGAAATCAGTCGAAACATAGGAAAAGTTTTCATCGGTTTTTTTCACAGAATTCCATTCAGGGAAATTGAGACATAGCATTGGTTTTCTTCGAAAAAATAATGACGCAGAATTTGTAAATCTGCATTACCCCAACATATTGAGTTCAAAATATTTGTCGAAAAAGTGTCGCTTGAAAATACCTCCGACGAATTAACTCTTGCTTGTGTCCAAAGAAAAATTTCAGAGTCCCAAATGTCGACCCACTTTCAAGTCCGATGCAAAGTTTCATAAATATTAGCCATCGGAATGAAGCCTGAGAAGGTTTTTGTCATCTGATCGCTGCATGGAAGTTTCTTCCTTAATTTTCAATAGTTCGAATACGACTTGAAACATAAGACTACGTGGCCTTCGAGAGGACAGATTTTCCACTTTTTCGAAGTATGCTCATCCAAATAAGATTCATCCGCCCCTCTAGTCTAGTAATAAAAAAAAATAGTTATGCAGTGATAAACACGAATGAATGATCGAAAAAAGAAAAAACCTTAAGGACCACTAGGAAAATGGATGCAAAAGTCGTCTCTTATCAACGTTCCCTTCAATCCAGTACGCAGTCGTCCAAGAATATTTCCCCACAATTCTACTAGCACGTAGTAAGATTCTAGTATCGATACAAACGTCCGAGACATGCGAATTATGAGTAAAAGCTATGCTTGCAGGGGTAAAAAATGGTCGTCAGACCGGCGTCGTTCCGGGGTCAAGCAGAGTCTAGAAATAGACATCGATGGACAATAATACACGGAATACTATGGCCGCGTGTTCTCCATCAAAGTTTCTCTCTTGTCCCAGCGTTGCCGTGTCCGAAGCAAAGTTGGCAGTAAAAATGTATGGTCGGTTTTCCACGTGGTGGCACGCGTTCACGGGGAGGTTGGGGAAGGCAGCTTATGGCTCGTGCAAATGAAGAGACCTTTATCTGGCCTGGTTCGTCTCGCTAATGTAGGCCATTGATAAATACATAATCGCTTTACCACTACACAAGGGCTCACCGAGCGAGCGATTGTCACCAAGATGTACGAGTGTTATTATCGATCCTACCGTGATTCATTATTTATGCGGAGTCGAATAAGTCACGTCGTTTTCCATATTACGCGTAGTATGAACTTTTCTTTCTTGTTGACATCTCCGACCCATCAGAGACGCTGAAGTCTGATGGTAAAATTGACGTAAGTCGAACCGCTATAGTAGGAAAAAAAATCCCTTCTAACTGTCAACGAAAAATTCATGAAGATTCTCCAGTCGACAGGGGGGAGGGGGAGGATTATTTTTTCTACGACAGCACTGGAACAGTAGAAAATCTTTGCTACTGCAAGGAGAAAAGAAATTTGTTGATCCGAGCCAAATTAAATTTGCTAAATCAACGAAAACTTGGTTAATTCGAGCAATCTAATTTCTGGACTTTAGAGGTCTACGCTAATTAGAATTTTCCAAAAATCGATTTTTTTATTGCATTTTTCGAAAGTATACATGTTTAAAAGTATCATACTAAAGTTTTATAAAGATCTGAGCAATCCAAGTGTACTTTTGAGTGACGTTTATATGGCTGTCTGATCGCGCTAGTACGGACGGAACTATTTTTTTTGCAACGGACGATGAAAAAAAACGTACTTTTTCGTAGTTTTTGGAAAAATAGTCGGCATTTTGTCATTCTGAAAAAATCGTATGATATGCGCTGTAGCCATTTACCTATTGATTCTAAAACCATTTCTATTTTTTTCCTTCGATCATCCATTCCAAAAATTTTATCAACAGCCCACGCCCATCTTTTTTTGGACCCGTCTTCTTTCCCATTTTTCTGCACGAAAACTGAGTAAAATAAATACAATAAATTTTTTTTTTTATATTTTAAAAGTTTATTTTCTAGTCCCAATATTTTTTATATCCATATTTATAATTTGTACCAGTCAAAAAAATTCGTGAAAATTGTATTTTTTCCTCCGTTTAGTTAGAGTAGACTCTTTAATAAATAATTAGGTACTTTAAAAAACATCGTTGGATCAACAAATTATTTTTTTGCCCAGCATTGGTGGTCCGGCTATACCACGATGACCGGAAATGATCGCAATGAGGAGTGGAGTTTTGGATAAAATAATTTATCCCCTCGGCTGACCACGTCGTCGTACTTTTGCTCCCCACTGTTTTTGCTGTTATCCAGTGCTGACAAAAGTATCCCAATGTTAATCAGAGTTCCAGTCGTATATGGAAGAAACATATAAAACGAGAGAATGGCTCGTAAAGCCAAGCGAAGCGTTTCTCGCCTGCCATTATTCTTGGCTCTTAAAATATAAAATATATTCACCACATTTGATTGCTCGTTAAAATCAACCATTGTACGAAAAAGAAAGAAAAATAGAATCGTTAATTTTCCACGCATAAATTTAAAAACGATGCACACGAGCCGCTTTGACAGGACACATGCACGCAACGCGTGTTTTTTATGGGCTAAAATGACACAAAAAATATAAAAATATGTTGGGGAATAACGAAGGCAGAATATGAACATTCGACGGTCCACCATTTTGACGATAAAAGGGGAATTAATTAATTTTTCCTGTTGCAAACTCGATAGCGCGTTTATCAATGTTTTTCATATTGCATCCCCTGGCGAGTGAGCGAATATACGAGCCGGCAGAGATGCAAGGGAGATGCGATATCCACACAAACAAGTTTACGACTGATGGGTGCGGTCACACGTTGAATTTCAACCCCTTCCCTCCTGCCCCTCTTTCCCGTCTTTCCCGAGGGACATTCTCGCGGATTCGTGAAATGAAACAAGAACGCACCCGTCGTGTGAAAAGTAATCACACGTGTGGGAGTGTTGCTCCAACGCTTTTGTTTTTATCACTTCTATACCGTGTCACCTGAATGGAGAACTAAGCTGTGCTGGCAAAGGACAACCTTCATTTATCCAGGGAATGTAAATTGCTTCCCGCACATTTTCTTTCGTGGCTATCCTCGCCACATTCTCTCGCTTTTCTTCAGTTATGAAAAAATTCAAAAAATCAATAATTTTTTTCATGAATCATGAGTTCAGTTTGCTGTGATGTTTTATTTATCAAAATATTAACGAGTATCACAAAATGAAACGGCACTATTTCCATTCCTGCATGGTTTTTAGAGGGTTGCAAATTACTGAATCAACAAAAACTCGAAACTAACCCAACTTTCGTAATAAATATTATACTCAGGGTCTCGGGTGAAATGTCCACTCATAATATTTCAAGGTTGCATAGCTCACGAGATTCCTCAAGAGCGAATGAAATTTTTCAGCAGGGGCAGCGCCGCACAAACAACCAACCTTCCGAGTAGATTAATTGAGCCTCATTTATGCATGTAACATCCTCTATAATCGTGGAAAGTTTCAAGTTTTTATTTACAATTATTCACTCTGTCATCAAACAAAAATTCTTTAAACATCTTCAACAAAACCTCAACAAACGTGGCCTCATGTCCAACGAATGGTTTTTTTTCATACCGAAGATTCTTAGAAATGTGACATCACACACAATCCCTAATCATAAAGGGGATACAACTTAAATAATCACCTGACCGGAGGCCCTCAATGTCATGGAGCAGAAACAGACGATTAATCAGGGTGAGCACAAAGTTTGCCACAAAAAAAGGGAAAAAATTGAAGAATCTTGCTTCTTGAAAGGCGGTAAGATTTGTTGGAAGGAGGGACTTTCCAGTCGATCGAATCTACCATTTTTATTTAAAAACTCTTCAATTTTGATGAGGCGCCTTACGACTCCTGGGTCAATCAATTAATCATCCCCAGACTTTCTTCCCCCTCGATTTCCGTTCAACTCTGTAAGCCGAGCTCGAATATACATTCGTACCTAGTCTCACAAGAAGTTTGTTTATTACCATATTTTCTACCATACCTTAAATATTTACAGCGAGATTTACAGTCCCGTCGATCCACATTCGCCTGACTTCGTAAATTTTTCCAGTTTTCATAATAGCCTCAAGCTAAACGCCCTCATCTACCTTCATTTTAATTGCACTACTATACTACGTCAGTACGACCATTCTAGCGATATTGAGATCGAAGCAAACTCGCAAAACGTCCAAAGTCTGCTCCCTGCTCGCTAGTCGATGTCAATGATCCACTAACTGGCATAAAATCCCCAATTATATTTCTCAAATAATGATTATTATGACACATCGACGTTTCATCGTTTGTTACGAACACGTCGCAAAGTCTTGAAACGAAAATTCATTGGGTGCACGTGACGAGATATCGTAGTGTAGTATAGCTGAGTGTAAAGTAACTTACGAAGTGTTTTTCTCCCGCAAGCTCGTCAAAGTAAAGTCGTTTCCTCGTGCTTTTACTCGCTTTAAAGTGCATGAGTGTACTTTTCAAAAGTACATCATGCATGCTAGTTAGCACGAGAAATAGCATAGGGTGAGAGCTACTTAAAGCATGCATGACATCATTAGAATTAAAAAAAAAAAAACTCTTTTCGTGCATGCTATACAACAATCGGAGATCGATTTTTGTGGCAGGCATCAACAGACATATCATAACGTAGAAATGTCATTGGAGCTGAGTATTACGAAGAAACTTTTAAGTGAAAACTCGACACGATTTCATCTACAGATGCAATCGGCTCTTTTTAATTTTTTTCAAAGTTCTATGTCATGTTTCATATTTACGTCTGTTCTGAACACGTTAACTGCAGTGCGGTCTATAGAAGCTCTAAATGTTACGGAGGTTATGGCTTAGTTATGGCAGTATCTTTTGGCTATTTAAGGTAGTCATTCCGGTTTACTCACTTGTTCGTTTTTTATCCTCACATTTCATGGCAACGAATAGAGGCTTCACATTTCGATATATCGAAACGTCTTTTTTAAGGAAGGAATCATGTCTGATGGATCGTATTTTGTGGGTATCTAAATTGGGTCGATTTTCACTTCCTAATTAACGATATAATCACTTTAAATTAATTTCAGAGTTATTCATTAGAAATTGTAAATACATTTTTTCAACTTATTTTTTGGCGAATAAAATTACAAGCCGTTATTTAATAGGGGATCCGTCACTGATTGAACCCCAAATTTCATTCGTCCCTGGCGAAAACACGATAGTTTTTTACGTAAAAAATCGCATTAGAGAGCGCAAAGGGTAAACACATAGGGAAATGGATAAAAAAAAAGTATTAATAAAAAGACAGAAGGCTATGACAGGAATGGGCCAATCCCAGAAGAAATGAAATGCCGAAATAAGCAAACGTGAGGTTTACGCCTGTGTATTTTTCTTCATGTTTAAATAAATCTTAATAACCAATAAGACAAACCCTTTAAAATTTGATACGCGTGTCAATCGACTACGCTCTGTGTAAATTTCAACACTTTCTTAAGAAAATCGATTCGTGCATGAGCTACCTTAAGAAACGAATGCTCACCATTCACGATAGCGTTAGATATCGAGAAAAGCACTAAAATCCACAATAATCATCGGGCAATAGACGATTCCTTTTTTTTTTTATGAAAATTTTTCAATTCTACAGCAAAATTATAAAATAAAATAATCTAAATAATCTAAATGCTTAGTAATTGTTTTAATTTCCGGTGGATTTGTTAGCCTGCGTAGTGGTTGATTGCGTTTGATACTGGTTAATGCATTGTTGAATATTTCCGTGGCAGTTTTCCATGTTGCCACAGTTGTGGTATTAGTTGAAAGAGCGAGAGCGAGAGAGAGACGCAGGCTGAAAGTGAGAGAGATCTGAAAAACATCCCCGGGCAATCGTCCTCGATAGCCGTTTAGATGGACTAATATTTACTGCTGTTGAAGTTTACCTATCCACTGTGACGTAGACGTAGCAGGGGACACTAGGGCCGATTTGCCACAGGGGCAAGTCGACAAACGAGCGATAAGTTTGAAATAATCGAATGTAAACATGTACGTGGTTGCTATTGAGAGGTCATGCTCGCTTGAAATATCCCTCGATGTAGCAGAAAGTATCGATCTTTTGGATTCTAAATTTTCTCCAAGTGCAAAGAGCCTAGAGTACATTTTGTAAATATTGTCTGAGCAATTTTGGGGTTGTCCGAGGAGTAGAGGCTTTTTGAGAAACGTGATTCAGTGCGGAAACTCCTCGTCGAAACGGCATCACCGAAAGCTTGAATATACGTGAAAACCGAAATCAAGTTTAGCGACAATTCTGAAACGAGGATTCAACTTTTTGCTTGCTTTATGATTCGAGGCTTCGAGTCTCTTTGTTGATGAAAACCTACGATGAAAATCCCTCCGTCATAAGACTTCTGTCTCAATAAATATGCATTTTCTAATTTTGATCTCCAACTCCAAGCTACGACTCATGTTAAATTAAGGACCTTCTCTATCATTTGGGTTTTTGCAGACCTACCTACCCATCTTACTCATCAAATATGGGGATGCTCGGCAACGCTCTAGACTGCGAATACATCGTGGGCGCACTAACGTTACTCATTATTAATCAGGGTTACTGAATATGGTTCCATTGAATTGACGATTGACGTCACCGCTTACGGAAATCTCCCCTAATCTTCGAAGAGCCATGACAAATTCATTCGCATCCATATTTACAGAGGGATTCCCTTATTGATAACTGTATTTGGCTGCATTTTTCATCCTGGATCAGAGTGTCCTATGATTACGAACGAAATCGATCATAATCCTGTAGAGTTACTTTATTAGCATTTTTATTTATTATAACTCGATATTTTCGAAATTTTCATCGTTGATCACATTAAAATGGGTTAAATTGTTATTTGTGGAATAAACTCCATGGAATAATGCTGAAGTGAATTTTTTAACGCAAGATTTTCATTCCACGTCGTCTTTAAATTTCATTGCAAACGAAATATTTTTTGAATAAATTTTAATAAATTCGTGGAGTGTGTCAAATATTAAAATAGCTTCGAAAAAAAATGTCATCGACCAATATTGAAGATTGAATTTTTTGGACTATTGTTTTGAGGATGCGAAGGACTTTTATTTTTGCCACTTATTTCGAAGCATTTTATCGTATTCTATCGATGGATGACATTTTATTTCGATTCTTTTTTATTTACAGCGTCTGCGGGATACAGCACTTTCAAAGAGCGGGGCACAGGCACCTGAATCTATTTCAAAGCACGTATTTCGTCGTTGTGACATTTTCGACTGTGGGATACGGAGATTTCGTCCCGGATATTTGGCCCTCCCAATTGTACATGGTGCTGATGATATGCGTCGCACTTATAGTATTGCCAACGCAGGTAAGTTTATTCACTTTTTAATGTACGTCTCTGGAATGCTAGGCCGATCAACGTTGTCGAGGGTTGCTTCAGAAGGACACGTGTAACAAGACAGAACTCAAGATTCGTGGACTGAAAACCAAAGAAACTTTGCATTTAATTTTTCTTTCGTTATATTAGCTTAACGATGAAATGATTTTCAGCGCGATTGGCTGCAGCTTCCGAGAGAAGATTGACCCTTGCTGACTGCGTCCGTCATTTTTATTGAACAAAAAATTCTCAAATGCTCTACCCCAGATACAGAGAAAATCTTTAAATTTCGAATATTTTCTGAAAATTATTTTTCTACGGTTCCAAAGTAAAAGAGACACCGCCCAGTCAGACCCCGAATGAAGTCAAATTGGAGAATGACAGATTGTCAAAAAAGCAATCTTTTGGTTCATCTCCACTGTCTTAGAAATATGGATTTTATCTCTAGCTAAGCTTTTGGAAGATTTTTCAACAATGTTAACGAGCACTATTGAACTAAAATTACGGCTAAGCACGATTCAACCAGCCAATTATAACTATACACACGTTGCTATCACTCAATCAAAAGTTTTTATATGAAAATAGAAATTCTCAACTGCATGTTTGCTTATTCGATTCAATGCAATTATAGTTAAGCGGAATGTCATTTTGGATAATTTGTCAAAATTTAAAAAATTTCTCATTAATTCTGGCTTACGAATATTTTTCATAATGAATTATTAAATTTCATTCGAATTACGGATGAATTGTGATAAAAATCTTTTATCCAGTCATCCGATTTCATTTTATCGAAAACATGGGCCAGTGTTAAATTGCGTATGACAACTTCCCACCAAATATTTTGACAGTCAGGCACTCATCTGGTGCTGACTCAAGTGGTCGAGGGATTAAACGGAATGACCAATGTTTAGTGGGAGGCCAGAGGAGCACTATTTGGAAAGCAAGAGTTAAGAGGATTTCGAGAGGCTATCAGATTGTCAGATTGACGGATAGTCGGTGGTAGTTAGACGGGGAAAAGCAATGATCAAATGCTTCGTACAATTCGTCCATCAGACTGTGAGAGACTCGACAGCAATCTTGTCAGATTCATGAACACGACACGGGTGGTAATTGCTTTTGTGCATCGGCTCCTAAATCACTCCTCCATTTAATTAACAAACTCTGAGCCTCTTGGGGTTTTGGGCTATCTGCGAATCAGAGACTTTGAAATATTTTTAAGGGTCGTTCCCCAATTGTGACTTCTATTCACAACGTTTTTGAAGAATTTACTTTGTCAATTTTTCGAAGAATGAAAATGTTTTTTCTAATACGAGAATATTGAAAAACATTCGGCAAGTGAAAATGAAATTTTGAGTGAAACTTGTTTCGGAGTTTTTGTCCCAAATTAAAAAAAAAAATCGTTATCAGGAACGATGGTTTTTAAAGGAAATTTGAAACTACCACACACCTGATGTTTTCGGTAGGAGCCGATTTGAAATAATTTGAAAATTTTTTTTTTTGTAACAAATATTTTCCTCTCGCAAAGCTCGGTCACTTTTTATTGTTTTTCTTCGGACAGCTTCAATTTATTGCATTTCACTGTTCAGTTCGAGCAGTTGGCATTCACATGGATGGAACGTCAGAAACTCGGAGGCTCGTACTCGTCGCACAGAGCTCAAAGCGAGAAACACGTGGTGGTATGCAGTACGACCCTTCAAGCGGACACCATAATGGATTTTCTCAACGAGTTTTACGCTCATCCACTTCTGCAGGTTCACTTCACGCATAACTTAAATTTCGGGATTCTCCATAGATTAAAAAGTCACGCGATTATTAATATTCAAAGCATTCAAGAGTAATTTGAATTGTTTTTAGAAAACGATCCCATTCCTTTGCTCCACGATGCAAAAATCTGATATTTTCAACTGTGGCACCTTCTCATCTCGAAATGTTTTGAAGTTGGAAGTGCGAATATTGAAATGCTTATGTATTCGGGTTCACAATGTTCTCGTAAAATTGATTTTTCCAGCAGTTGCTGAAGAAAACAATTTCGCTGCTTAATAAAATTTCGTCTCTAATTTTATAATTTGTAAAAATATTTTACCGGAAATGGACTAAATATCGAAAATACTGAACGATTGCCTTCCTGCGATCGCATCTTTCATCAATTTTTTATTTTTTTCATCCTCGTGAAAAAGCCTTCCCAGTAATTATTTCATGCTGTAAATTTACACGACCACTCATGAAAGTGCTCTGAACGTAAACATTCTAATACAATTTTATTGATGAGAAGGATCCTCGAATAATTTTTTTGACGAAATTATGAGCTACGATTCGAAAACCGTACTTGAAACTTTCATCGCCCGTAATAACTCTGGAACGATTGGTACCTTAATGTTCGCAATCATATCGTTATGGAAACTTAAAAATTACGATGTAATCGAACTTTTTTACATTCCATGTTTACATACAACAATACAAATTGAAAATGTGTGAGAAGCATGAATTAATCTCTCATATTTAATGACAAAAAATACACAAATCGTGCCAAAATTAAAAAAAAAATGGGACTTCCGTTCTTCGTTAGTAGCAGGAGCTGAAAATTTAAAATCCCGATAAAAGTTCTACATATCTTGGGCTTTAGATTTCAAAACGTTCGAGCTAATTATTAGATCATTTGTGGATGAACGTTTCGAAAGTGGGTGGCACTTTTTTGACAGTACTCAAAGGATTTTCTCGTGCTGTTTTGTCCAGAAAATGACAGATTCGTTGTTTCTGACGTGTTAATCAAATCCCGTGACTCAAATACTTTGGACGATACCGAGCCTTGTTGAAATTCATCAAAATGTATTTATCTTCGTTTGGCATGAACGTTTCAGGCGTTCGCACGAGTAACCACCCTACTGGTTAATTGCTTTTTGCAGCTCCGTTTGGATCGATTGCATGCTAGCGAAAATAATTTCACGCCAAATTCCACATTCGTTCGTGTCTGTTTATCGATCACTTGGATTTACAGGATTATTACGTTGTTTTATTATCACCAATGGAACTCGATACAACCATGAGAATGATACTGCAGGTGCCAATATGGGCACAAAGAGTCATTTATATCCAGGGATCGTGTCTGAAGGACGGTGACCTCGCCAGAGCGAGGATGAACGAAGCTGAGGCTTGTTTCGTCCTTGCTGCGAGAAATTATGCTGACAAAACTGCCGCCGATGAACACACTATACTCAGGTAAATCCAGACGAACGATGTCATCGATTAGACTAAATTAGTTTCACACATTTTCGGATCCCGTGAACAATTCGATGCCTTGAAGGAATTTCAATGTTTTGATACTTCATTTTATCACTCTGCTATACACAAAAATTTTCAAAAAAACGTTTTAGGATATTGCAAGATGAGCGACGACAGTTCAGTAATGGAAGAATGCAAAAACATATTGGAAATTTGTAAATTTTATTTATTCTAAGAATCATGAATTATAACTGATCGTTATCCTCTCAATAAAAAATTAAATTTTTTCTTTTTTAATAATTAATTAAAACATTGTAGACTCACAATTCTAACGAGCGCCCCACAACTCACTTTATTTTGTAATATTCTTGTAAATTGAGACATTTTGTTTGATATTGAAATTAAAGATCGTGGGCAGTAAAGGATTTTGCTCCAAATGTTCCCCAATACGTGCAAATCTTCCGTCCAGAGAACAAATTACACGTTAAATTCGCCGAGCACGTTGTGTGCGAGGACGAGTTTAAATATGCGATCCTGGCGAACAATTGCACGTGTCCGGGTGTTTCGACTCTCGTCACATTGCTATTGCACACATCCAGAGGACAGTAAGTTCACGACGAACGTAGAGAATCAAATAGTTTTATTACGAACCGATGAGATTTTCAATGACAATTATTGACACAGAGAAGGCCAACAATCGCAGGAAGAATGGCATCGATTGTATGGCAAATGTTCAGGCAACGAGATCTACCATATCATACTTGGTGATTCTCGTTTCTTTGGTGAATACGAGGGTAAATCCTTCACCTATGCCTCCTTTCACAGTCATCGAAAATACGGGGTTGCACTGGTCGCTGTAAGACCAGCCGAACTCCCAGAGTTTTACGAGGACACGATTCTTCTCAATCCAGGTAAAAAATAATTAATGCGAACTGCATATTTTCTCTGAATCGATTGAAAGAAGGAAAACGATTACATTAGAAAAATATTAAGGTATCTGTTTCTTCTTATTTAAATTCTCTCAGGTTAATGAATTTTTCGATCTAATGAGACATTCGACATGGTGAAACGTGTAAAAAAACGATTCGCGACAAACGCAGTCTGCCACCTATCTTGATCAAAACCTTTAATTAAGAAAACAAAAACAAATTGATGAAGGAAGAAGCAATCAATTGTAATCGCGTCACGATTGGCGATTGATTTTCTTCGAAATAAAACAACCGTTTCAAATCAGTTAACCAGCATTTTCATGCAATCACGTTATAAAAGTGTAAGGAGGTTTAGTTACTGTAACGAAACACCATGAAACTTGTACTCGTTGGATTACTGGGCTGAGATATTCGATTGCAAACTTATTTTCATTATGTTCAATCCAAAACTTCTTTATATCTTTCAACTGAACGACTTCGAGCTTCTTCCCTTGAAAAGTTTCGCTCATAACCCAGGAAATATGAGTTTCACGACTGGGAAGTATCCTCCAGATATTTCTGTTGAATTATTTCGCACTGGACTCGAAATTAGTTATGAAAATGCTCGTTCGCGATTGGTCGTTGAAAAAATGTGAAAAAATATATTTCAGAGTATTCTTGAGTTGAAAAGTCTTAAAACGAAGCTCAACTTTGAACTTTTAAGTACAATTACCATAAAATACGTCACACGAATAGTCACTGTCGAGGATCCTTTGCATACGTGACCTATTGCGGTGATATGAACTCGCACATACACGGGACCACATATTTTAAACGCGAATCCTTTGAAAGCGGACAACGTTAATGTCATTCTAAAAACAGCAGTAAATGTACTTTTTCATATTCCACATTATAGCCAAGCTCTAGAGCTCAAAAGTATTTGTAAATGCACCTACGCAACGGAGCGTTGCAGGAACCACTTCACAGCTCGTGTGATGAAATTTACAGTAATTGCACTTAAAGGCACAAAAGTTGAGACTTTGAGCTCATTTTTAGCAAAAATCTCATGCAACAGCCAATCCTGGCGACCGGATTCGCGCATGGAGCGAAAAACTCATGGGAGTTGCTTTTCAGTGGCAACAAAATTTATTCAAATTTTCTTAAATATTATATAAATTAAAAAAAATCAATTGAAATATATTCAAACAAATTATATTCTGAAATATTAAACAAATTTAAATAAATAACTATAAATATAAATATTTATGTTTATTATACAATAATAATAAATATAAATACGAATGCTAAATAAATTAAAATAAATTTCGTTACACTCAAATGCAATGATTGCATACAATAAATAAAAACAATTTTCCAATGAGAGATGAAAAGAATTGAACATTGAAGTCGTGAATTCTGCCAATCTTGAATCCAGGACCTCGACATATAATGAAGAAAACGGATACCTGTTATTACATGAGTATAACGAAAGAAGAAAATTCAGCGTTCGTCGTGGCGAACCATCAGACCGGAGTCGTTGGTGATCCGAGCCAAGTAGTGGTCGATTCGAAAACAGAAGGTACAACGATCGGCAGCTCTTCGCTCGTCGGGACAGCGACGTCGACGGTGACTTCGATGACGACACCGGCGACGATGCTCACAGCAAACATCGCCGGTCACGGTGGCAACGGTACATCTCCATCATCATCGCCAATTGGCCACGGTCATCATCAGAGATTAACAGAAAACTGTTGTAATGTGACGTGCGATACGATCCGTGGACAGGAGGCAACCGGTGATGGTCGTGGCAAAGTTCGCAACATTTCGGTTAACGTGCCACGATCACCGATGCCTCCTCCGGTCATCTTGCAGGTCCTTCCTAGCACGCCCACACTCCAACATCACAACCTACTCGCATCCGATGTCCACCGTGAGTGTTGCATGAGCCTGGGCTTCTCGTCTTCTCAGCTTCGATTTTTTATTTCTTTTTCTCTCATTATCTCGCTATTTTCGATCTTATCATTCCTGGTTAAGACGTTGCGTCTCACGATAAGGGCAATCGTCACTGGAAACGACAAAAGTTTTCAAAGTAATTTGAGAGCGTATTTTTGCCACTGTATCATCCCATTTGGACCGAATTACGATTCAGTTTTTCAAACTGTGTCAAAAACGGCTTCTGACGTTGGCGTCGTAAACACAATGTGAGATGGAACCTCTTGATGATGAATTGTAAAATCCAACATTTGGGAATATTGACGATCGTCTTGTTCAAAGTACCAACTAAATACTGACTGGTAATTACAACACTAGTCAGCCACCAACGTTATGTTAAATTCGCTGCTTATTAGCCTTTCCGTTCTTGTCTCGATTCTTCACATTTATGATGGAACATTTCGTGGTGCATATTTAAGAGGAGAAATCGAGAGTATTTGTATGACCAAAAGTAAATTAGCGACGGAATATGGAAAATCCCAAATAACCAATTCTTTAGGCATCAACCCCTAAAGGCAATAGCAAAATGTGGTGGAAAAATCACCACAGGACACGAGAGGAGCTTCCAGCGAAACAAAATTTCATCCAAATTAGTGCACCTGGTAAAAAAAATATGCAGAAACGTACTCAAAAAACATTCGAGTCGAATGAACTTTCTATATTTTCGATAAATTTATAAATAGCACAATTTCAATAAACAATGTTTTCATTAAACGTGAAGAAATAGTTTTAGCTAACGATTCTGCTGGAAAAATAGATTCATTTAACAAATGAGGGTTAAAAATTAATCATATCTAATTCTCCTCTTAAAGCTACTATTGAAGAGTATTGTTACGACGGTATAATCGTTCAATGTGCTACTTTAGAAGCATTTTTTTCAGATAATCAGGAAAAATTATCTCATTTAATAGAATCCTCAGATTGAATGTACTTAGGGGTTTGTAAGGTTTGCTGGCTTCGCGTTCCTGGCTCGAGAATCGATTTTTCAGTGTTGGGAATAATAGAGTTTTAGCCAATTGGAGAGTTTTATTTTTTGCATAGTGAGACTTGACCGTATCGTTTATCAGTATCATTTCTTCGTAAAATTTTATTTCAACTTGTCAATCATGCTTTTTCTGCTGTGTTGTTCGCCGAGGCTTTTCTGTGCTGTTTGCTTCTCACTCAAGCGCCAATCTTCAACATTTCATACACCCAAAGCAATTCTCAAAAACGCTCAATAGCAATGTGCTCGCACGAAACTTTGCCTTCCTTAGAGTTCACCCTCGAGTGATTTATTTCCTCTTCGATGAAAACTTCCACAACGAGAATGAGAATTCATGCTAATCACTAACACGCTTTCGATGTTCTTGCTAAGCTTGAACAGCACTTTTTACGTACTGAATTTACTGTCAGAGCTGCTTAACGTTCGATGTTTGTGAAAACAAAAACAAAATTCCTGTTATCCTGTTACGATCCTGCCACAGAATATCCTCGACACTCTCTGCCTTGTTATATTCCAAAAAAATAAAAGATACGTCTCTGAACTTCGATAACATTTATTAGTCATTTCATTATAGTTGATAATCAATTTTATAGATGTGTGTACATGCAGTCGGGTCCAACTAGAACGCAGTATATTGAAACGCAATTGATAGAAATGCGTTTAAATTGGGCGTGATTGTAAAACTTTTCTATTTTAATCTTAAACCAAATTTTCATGAAATTTCAACTCTTTTTCGACAATAAATTCAGTATTTCCAGTAAACTCGAGGCGCCTTTTAAAACTTGAGATTTGGGCTTACAGCGACATATCTTGATCCTGGTAATCTCGGCGATTCAAGACAGTGCCTGAGGGACGGCGGCTCGAGTCCACAAACACCGATAACTGGTAACCACTTGGACGTGCCTCGATCCATGGACACGAATCCGAATCTACTCAGTCCGGAGATTCTCATGCAGAGAAGAGGTTTGTTTAAAAATTTGAAAAAAAATATTTACTAGTGGAAGCGACTGAGACTAGAGGGAACTCAAGTGACTTTCGAAGATCACGAATATCTGAATATCTTTCCACCTTAAAAATATTATAAAGACCTTTTCAGCACGTTATCAGGCTTCCTCAATGCTATATAAAGGTATTTAAGAGACCCCTTGACAGCGCCCTTAATCGAATTGTTACGTCCTACTCATCACATTTTGATCAGGTCATCTGGCTAAGCCTGGATTGGGCAGCTTAGCCATTTCCTCATGATTTTGTCCTAAGCCATCAGCATATATGGACACATGAATCCATAAGCATTAAGATTTTGGCCGAATTGAAATATTTTTCTGTAGGAATTTCAAACTACGTTAAGGGCCATGAAGACTGTAAACGTTGGAATTTTAGGTATTTTTTGTTTCATTTATAAATAAAAATTGGTTGGATATATTTAAATAAAACCTTGTACACATTTTTTACATACTCGGACGTACTGGAAAACAAATTTTCTAATTTTTTTCATGGTATCTTTTTGTAGAATGGTGCGTTGAAAATGGCACCTCTTGGATCGGCATAGACAGCAACCTTCAAAAATGGAACATTTCAGGACAAAAAATCAAAAAGCTTCTTAAAATATATGCCATTAGCTGTCGCACGATGTAGGGGATTTTCTAAATATTGTTTAGAAAAAAATGGCGACTATTTGAAGAAAAGAAAATCATAATTTTCGCGGATTTCTCAGTATAAAATTGTTTATAAAAGAGAAACAAAAAGTTATAAAAAAAACGGCTACGTCATTCTGAAAACATACGTTTTCCTTACAAAGTGCAATTTGAATCGAATCTCTGGGATAAAAACTCTTTCCGTTTTGATGTCAACGCCGATTCGAGGGGTGCCATTTTCAGCACACCATTGTCCGAAAGTATACCATTAAAAAATTTTTTTTTTTAATTTCCAGTACTTCTGAGTATGTTGATGTGTACAAGATTTTATTTAAATTCATCCATTCAATTTTTATTTATAAAATAAACCTAAAATCCTAAGGTTTATACTGTTCTTAGCCCTTAATGATTTTAAATAAATGAGAATATTTCAAATCGGAACAGATAATAACTCTGCACGATATTTTTAATTCTTCCGTTTCGTAATTCCAAATTATTAATTAAGCCATTTACATTTATGATAACCGTAAAGGATATTCGTTGCTCCATTTTGGCGAAAAATCGTTGGGCACTGGGAAGGAACATGCATAATAAAAACCTCGAAATCCAATAACGTGCCTCCACCTTTATATTCTCATGACTTCTCGTTTTTATTTTCAGGAAGCAGACGACCCAGTATCCTTCCCGTGCCGGACATGTTAACGAGCTCGACACTCCATTTACCCGGTCAAGAATCTTTAGATCACGAAGGTGATGAATCAGAGGATGAGATGGATGACGACGTGCCGTGGAGATCGCCGAGCGAGAAAATAGCGTAAGTCGATTAGCAATTATTTATGTTCCACATGCTATTTTATCTCACGACGCTTTAAAATCTAGTCAACTGCTACGATGTTTATTCGCCGATTGTCAGTAGTCACGATTGTCTTTTACGTAGTTTCTTACAACTTCAATCCAACGTTTATTCGTTATTGAATTATTTGAAAAATGACGAGCTACGTGAATTTATAGTCACTTTTATTTTGTGTACTTTTATATCTCGTGGAATAAACGTTACATTTTAGAAACTATACAAAAGTTGAACGTTGTTGATGATATTAATAGACGATGAGGTATAGCTCGTTAGAAGAAAATGAATAGTGAATGAGCTTGTGTCAAGTAATCGTGATACTTAATCGGCACGATATTATTTTTTCAAATAAAATTAATGTTTCGTTATCGTGTCAAATAGTCGAATTAAATGATAATATTGTTACGATAAAATTCCTTTAGTTCATTAGTCGATTGTCAATTATCTCGCTAGAGTTTCCAGATTTCTTACGGTCTCGCACTTCGTGGCACGACATTTGTCACTCTTCTTTCATTTTTCTTTGCCAAAGAGCTAAAGATAAATTCTTCCAATTTAATTAACATAATTAACATGAGGTTTTCGTGTTAATTTCTTTCGAAATTCGGAGAGACAACTCTACGTGTTGGACATTAATTTTCATGAAAGTGTGAACACTCAAACAATTTACTAATTACTTGAAACGTTTTTTTTTTCATTAAGATAACGCTACTCACGATTGTAATGAAAAGTCCTTTTCAACGATGGAAAATTATGAATCGCTCAAGTATTTTTATTATCATGCTTGCAACGACAATCATTTCACCAATTTATTTTTCATCCGTGTTCTCTTCGATTCAACTGTGATCGCGTTAGAGAAGAAATTTTGTGTCAAATACCGAAATATGTCCAAGACGCAGAGAGCCTCTCCGCCGTTCATTTTTCTCGTTATCGTCCGTCCTTTTGCGTCTCTCTTTATGCTCGTTTTTAATTCATTCCTTAATCCGGTGCAATTCAATTATTGAACTACCCAGCACTCATCTACGCAAATAAACTTGATATTTATTTACGTTTGCGGCCCTAAATAACCATGTTCGATTCGTCACCGTTATTATCCACTAATAATTCTCACCATAGTTATCGCTATCGTTGTTTGTGCTGCGCATTCTAATAACCCTGCCAGAATTGATCAATCAATGAATTAACAACCGTCCACTGAATTTCCTGCCCGGAACATGTTGCTCCGCTTCAATATTTTATCCTCAGATAAACTTGGCTTTTCATAGTGTTTTGATAGCGTTTCCGTGAACGTCAAATATGAGGATTAATGACACGCAGGGACACCGGACACCGCATTCGTATTCAGTTGCGGAATCGAAGGGTGGATAACCGGAAAGATGATTTAAATTCGTTGCCTTTATTCATGGTTGATAATAAAGTAAACCGAATAGAATGATTTTAAATAATCATTTATACGTGCGATATTTATCTAAGGAGACTCAATAATTTTTTTTATATTGGTACTGAACTGTGGCCTGCTGGCCCGAGTCTATATTTTCTTCGATTAAATTGATTTAGGCTGGTGACAGTTTTTTCTTGATGTTTTTCATGATTTATTTTTTTAAGTGAAATAACACTGGTCATTTTTTAAAATGTTTTTATTGTTAAAAAAATGTAAGCTCTTTCCAGCTGTCATTGACATTTTAGAGCCAAACGAATAGCTTCAGACCCAAAATTCAGGCGTCAAAATTTCGCTTCATAAAAAAGGGAAAAGGCCAAGTTAGGAATAACGATCCGTACACGTGGTGTATGGGATTCGGGATCCTACACGATAAGCTGTTTCAGAAGATGTCGGTACTCGGTTGGGTGACCCTCGGTCTGGACTGGGTTTGCACTTGTATCGTTCAGCAGGCGCGAGTGTCCCCAAGTTCTTGTTGCTACTGGATGAAGTTTAGGGTTCAGAATGCAGAGTGGTGTGTTCGAGCAAAGTTTGGGCGAAGATCCAAGGCAGAGTCTGGCCGGGAGCACGAACTCTGGAACATCAAATGAAAGAAATACATTTTTCCTTTAACTTTCGGAGGTTTATCGCCTTGGTTTTGAACATGGTTATTCAGAGCGATCATCCCACCATCATGCAATATTACAACCAATAAGCATTAATCGTAAAGAACTATAAAACGGATAATAAATTTGCACTCATTTTAACCATCCATTCGCCTGTTGCATTTTGCTTAAAAAATTCTCTCCTCGCCCAATTCCTGATGAAGAATCCCACAAATTGAGTCTCCAGCATCTCCGTTGAAACCGCGTTCAATCGAAAGCATGGTGAATTCGTTAAAAGCTAGCATCACTGGTTTTCAAACACAATCACAATAAAACCAACAATTCAACTCCACATCACAATTTATTCCATCGTCACTGTCATCCCCTAGTGCCCTTAATATTTCACAATCTCAATCGATACACACACACCCTCATACTCAATATAACCCAACACCATTGCAAATGAAATTGAAAGTAAAATCGGACAAGTCATGATACGTAAGCTCCTTCCGAATATTCCAAAGTTTTTATTCTTATCAATCCACGTTTGTCGATGTGTGGTATGTTCCTCTCAATGTCTGTCTGATTCACTGATGGTACGTTAGCACTGATCGTACCATGGCTATGTCTCTCCCGCCTACCACCTTTACGAAAATTTATAAAATTGAAAAAAAAAAAAAACAAAAAAACACCAATAAATTTCGTTCGTGGATATGTGTGTTTGATGTCTGCCCTCCTACGCATCACCTTTCTGCACACTACGCCTTGCCGCACGCTACTACGTCTCGCCCCTCTACGACGCGCAGCTTCAAGGGGTGAGTTGTTTACACGATGCACCGCGGTGCATCCATTGCATCGTTTATTATTATTATTATTAACAATATTTCGTCACTGATATGATTATTTACAATACTGATGACGTTTTTTTTTTTTTCATTACTATCGTTGCTACTATCGTTATCAATAATACTGGCAGTTTATTATTATTTGAGCTTCTGTTCTATTCCAATGGATAGTCGTTGACTCTGCTCAGGCATTTTCAACTAGTAATTATAATCGGATATTCGTCGAACTCTTCCTGTATCTCGTACAAAGCTTTGCCCTGTGTTTCCGGCAAAAGCATGAGCGTAAAATGTATCCCGAGTGCACCGAAAATAGCGAACGATGCAAATGTCAAGTGATAACCCCTATCAGCAAGCACTGATTCGAAAATGAACTGTATTATCATCGATGACAGATAGAAGAGAGATATGCGGATGCAAAGGGCAATCGTTCTGTGACGAGATGGAAATATTTCGCCTGACAAAATAGGCAGGATATCGGTGTAAGGCCCAGGGTCGAAACCATGTAATAAAGAACCAGCAACGAAGCTGGCAACAGAGTCGAGTAACACCCGTAATAATTGTCCACCCTCGAGCCCACCAGGGTTATCAATGCCAAAATAAGACAAGTCAGGCTCGAACCGAATACTGAAATTACTAGCAGAACGCTTCTCCTGTTGATTCGATCGATCACGAAGAACCACGTTAACAGTGAGACGAAGTTCGATGACGACAAAATCATTCTCCGATATGCCGGTAACTCTCGGTCCAATAACATTTTGGCATTATCGTTTATACCGTAAGCACCAACCATCTGAGTTATACACAAAAATATTAGCACCAATGCTGGATTCCTGCGCTTTCGTGACGTCACCGAAAAAAAACTATTCCTCGATCCCTTCATGGCCGAAACGTCCTGTGATATATGGAAAAACAACTCTATCGTCTTGTACTCCGGATCGATTTCCAGCACTGTTCTCGCTCCTCGCAATTTTTTTAATGCAACCTTTGCATGCAGAGTCTGTAATGAAAACGTCGTCGAATTGAGCACGTATATTCTGTCATGATTCTCTTCGGCTTTGCCAGGACCTTCCATATACGTAATAATAATTGCCTGGTAATTAGAACGCGAGAGAGTATTTCGAATAAAATTTATTGGAATACGTGAATACTTTTTACTTAAGGGCAGGCAGATGGAAAAAAGATACAATTTTAAGAATTTTTTTGACGATACAGGTAATGGTAAATTAATTTCATTGATTGTGAAATCATATTGCAATATATGAACAATATTTCGTGAATTAAAAATTAATTGAAACCCGAACATCAATGATTAACTCGATGGCAGCAAATCTTCAAAGACACTTTGAAAAAAATTGTCCATCACGGTGAACATCATAAATCGAAATCTACTCGACCGATTCTTTTGAAATTTGGCATTATGCTTTTTTACACAATTGACCAGCAGGTATCTACGAGAGGATTTTTTTCCTCGATTTTTTATTTTTTTTGTAACACTTGGAAGTAAAAACAGTGATTTTCACCTAAAAAATGAACCTATTTGTCATTGTAAAATTAATAATTATGAAAAATTGGAAAAAACTTACGTAGGTCAGTTGAGTAAAGAAGTACCGTGCCAAATTTCGAAAGGGTCGATCGAGTAGGTTTCGATTTACACTGTTCACCGGTGCTCAATTCTTTTCTAAATTGCCTCTGCTACCACAGACTTAATTATTGATATTCGAGTTTAAAAAATTCCGGAAATCTTGTTCATATATTGTATTACGATGTCACAATGAATAAAATAAATTAGTATTATCTGTAGCGTCTAAAAAAATTCTTTAAATTGGGTCTTTTTTCATCGAATTAACGTTACCCCTCCCTTAAGGAAAACCATGTTCATTTTTCGGGTTTCTGACAAAATTTTCACGTTTGTTTACGCCTTGGATGATTGGCGAATAGAATTAGTCAATCTTGCAAAAATTCACACCGTTTTTTTCATTCGAGACGTTTTAAATTTTGAAAAAAGTTGATTTCACTCTCAATATCAAAGTGTCATTACCTTCCCCTGAAGAAAGAAAAAGTAGGGTGACTCGATCATCCACCAGCGTAACGAAGCGAGAAAGAACGTCGCCAGGCAGATCATGATGAGCGCAATCGTCCGAAGAAAAGTTACGAAAGTTAGGCAGCTTCCAAAGAGACCACCAGCATACATGCCAGCCGCACCAAGAGCCCAGATAGAGCCCCGTGTACGAGGCAACGAAATTTCGCTGACGTAAAGTGCGCTCGTCGATACAAAAATTCCTGCGGCCAATCCAGCGATCGCTGAAACTAAAGTCAGTTCCTGCAAAAACGACCAAGTCAAACTACTCGTAATTTCAGAAGAAAATTTGCACTTCTTTGAGTGAAAATGAGCTCAACTCATTGTCACAAACGACGGGCACCACTTTTTCAACTGATTCTTACTTTATCTCCTTCGAAAGCAAAAAGGATGACCCAGAATACGAAATTCGAGGTAGAGGCCAATGCGAATGAAAATTTTCGACCGTAGGTATCGGCGAAACAACACGGCAACAGAGCGCCAACGGAACTACCGCAATTCATTATCATCTGACCCGTTGAAACATCGTCCAATGCAGTATTCAAACAATTTCCGCTACAATAAAGCAGGATCAAATAACTCAGAGATGATTCCGGCCAGTCCAGGGTCAATCCAATGCAAACCGATCCTAAACAGACTTGAGAAAAATATGCAATCGGATGAAACTCAACTTTGCGAGCAGAAGTTCCGGAATCGTTCGATATCCGAGAGCAACATCGACTACGAACTAAATCAATGAATTCAAATTGTTGGATGTGCGCAGTTTCGGATGACCTTTGATCCTCTCCCGAGTAAAACAATTTTCGAAAAAACTCTTCTACAAATTTTCAAATAAAAACTCTTCATTTTTTACTTGTTTTCAGAAACAAACTTGTCGATGGTATGGGATAATAGAAATTGCTCGAAAATACTTACGTGACCCAAGAGATAGATTGCGTTTTAGTTTTCCAGTTCGTTGATAGAACGATTCGAAAATCTGCATACTTGATAATCGTAGAGCCATTGTGACCTGTAAACTTTTTGAAAATTGATGAACTTGGCACGGCGAGCACGAATAATATAAGAGACAAGAAACGTGGAACTTTGGACCACAAGCGAGAGAGGAAGGGCGAGTGAAAAACGAAAGAAACAAGGAGCATGGAAACCTGGCAACTTTGTATCTTATCGCTACAGCTAAAGGGTCAATTAAAAATCGAAATCTAACAAAACGATCGGTTCACTTCGATTCGAGTTACCGAATATTTTCCACGAAAAAAAACATCCGTTTGACAACGCAGTCACATTAGTTTTACGAAAAATTTTTTTTCCAGAATCGTCAAGGGATTCCCACCAGTATCACCGTTTATCGGAGTGTCCCCGACTTTGTGCTATCTCCTCAAAGAAAAAAAACCACTTTGTTGTCTCCAGTTGGCACAGGTATGTTTCCGGAATTGTAGAAGTGTTTGTGACAATCAGACGTTCAAAATCACTATTACTTAAATAGAAACGAGAAAAAATGTTGGGTTGTTACAGTGCAAAGTAAAAATACTCATGACAAGGAAACGAAATTTGCTTCCGTATACAAGCAATTTCATGACTTTTTTTTTAATTTGATTTTATAACGAGTTTTCCCAATTTTTTTTTAAACTTAACGAATCAATGACTGAGCACTTCCGGTGTGAGGAAATATCGACTGAAAAAAAGTGCGAGTACCAAAAATTATGGAATCAACTATTGCATAACACAGAAATACGTTTTGAAAATAAAAGAAGAAAAAAAACATTGGTTGGCTTACGATAGGTCTTCGAAACTATCGTCGAAAACGGTGACTGAATATTGAAATATTGAAATACCCATTGTCGTGTATATTTCCACATTGTCTATTTAAATTTTCATCGCAGGTATGCGAGCACTGCAGTTACAGGAATGCAAAGGAGTACAATTGGCAGAACAAAACGATAATACTGGCAGCAGATTATGCGAGTAATGGAATTTACAATTTCATCATACCTCTTCGAGCTCACTTCAGGTATGGAAGTTGATGCACTTGAACGTTTACGGGAGGCGACGTCAACGTTTTCATGCTTTTATTTTCCAAGCTCCTTTTTATCGGTGAAAAAAAACTGCATAAATAATCTTACGCAGATCCAAAACATCATTGAATCCAATAATCTTACTGCTCGAAAGACGACCGGAAATTGCTTTTCTCGATGCTGTATCGTATTTCCCTCTGGTATATTGGATGCTCGGCTCCATCGACTGCCTCGACGATCTTTTGCGCGCTGGTATAACACTCGCCGAGAATGTTGTTGTCGTCAACAAAGAGCTCAGTAATTCCGCTGAAGAGGATACGTTGGCGGACTGCAATACCATCGTCGCCGTTCAAACGATGTTCAAGTAAAATTATCTTCATCAGCATTACAAATAAGTGTTGTCGCTTATCGAAATTTATTTTTCCACTCCATCCATTTTTATCTGCTTTTAACCACCTTTTAACGTCCATCAATAAAGAATATAATTGGCTGTATCACCGGAAATTCACTCTCTAATAATATTCAAAATATGTTAAGCAAACAAATATTTTCAGTTGTGCGAAATTTTACACGCTTTTCTTAACAATCAGACTGGCTAGTCTCTACGTGTATTTTCTCATCCAACGAACGAATTCTACCACAAATTTTGTACGCATATTCAACGGTTACGACTCTCGCTCTCATTACGTTACTTTATTATTGATTCTTCAACCATTCCAGCGTGCAAAAATATGTTGATAAACAAATTTCGGAGATTCTGTGAAAATCCACGATCTCGAGTTGAATTTGGGTACTAAAATTCGTGAGGATATCGACATTTTCAACTGAAAATGCACATAATACATCCTTAAAGATAAATGCCTTAAGCGAATGCGAACAAGTGAGGAGGAAATTGTGGCACTCAACCTACAGAATGATTATTTTTACTCGTTTCTATATTTCGGAAATTTCGACAGATTCTTTCCCAGCATAAAGAGCATAACCGAGCTGTCCCAGTCGAGCAACATGAGATTCATGCAATTCCGGGCGCACGACAAGTACGCCCTCCATCTCAGCAAAATGGAAAAGGTACTCCTCAGTGCTACTACCGATGACAGCTACTCGGCCGAGCCTACGATGGGCTCCCCGGTAACACATAACTCACTCACTCTGACCTCTGATTCATGATTAATTAATATCTGACTGACGAGTTTATTGTGACTAGGATTTTTTTCCCTCACCTCGATTGATATTTTTTCAATCACCTGTAGTAGTCACGAGGTAGCATCGAAGCTGTACGTATGAGCAAAAATTTGTCAATTTTCTAATCGATTTTTTTTTCAAAATGCTTTTAAAGCAACGGTTGATTTGTCAATATTTGGAAGATAGAGAAGCAATTTTAATCACTGAAATTATTCGTCTCAATTCATTTCCGTGTTTGGTCATAAACACAAGATGACGTTACACGGTTTGTTATTCTTTATGCTCGATAACTGTGCGAAACGAATTTGAGAGGCGAGATTTTCTATGCTTTTTCAACAACAGGATTAACTGAAACTGCCACTTACGTTGAGTAGAGCCATCTCGTAAAATTCTACGAGTAGAAATGAACCTTGTTTTTGAGGTCCAAGAAAACATTTCCAACACGGCAGCCTCGACTCTATCCTCGATTCATAGAAAAAATCGCACTTTTTTGCATAACTTTAGAATCCAAATTTAGAAAATAAATCACCAAATTTTGTCCGGCTTTTTTCGTCCATATTTTAGCCACCATTTTTAAGACAACTTGCATGACCATTTTTGACCGGTCTACTTATCGATCTGGAACACCTCGTAGTTCTTGAGTCTCTCATAACCATTGATCCATCAAGGCTATGGCTTTAGTGAAAATTTAATCTTTTAATCACAACATTCAGTCACTCAGTATGAAATAAAAAACGATATTTCTTTGATCCTGAATAGCGAGAAAAAGAGAGAGGTTCCCACATATCGTATATGTTCCGTTTACCCTTCGCCGCTGGCAGCGTTTTTAGTGCGTCGATGCTCGATACCTTACTCTATCAAGCGTTCGTCAAGGATTACGTTATAACGTTTGTCAGACTGTTACTCGGGGTCGATCAAGCGCCGGGTTCTGGTTTCCTCACATCGGTAAGATTTTTTTCATCATTAATTATGAATTTTTTTGAATACTCTCCCCAATTATTTTCAACATGAACAAAAATATGACGTTTCATTGGAGCTGTAATTACAAAAGCTTTGGAGGCCTCGGATAACGAGAGTCAGCATACGGGCCAGAATCTTCAAAAAATTTCAAAAATAATAAATTTAATAATCAGATAAACGAACCAGCATCTTGACACCGAGCAGATTCATTATTTTCCCAAATCCAAGTTGAAAGTTTTTCGTTCGTTAACTGTTTATTAGGAAATGAAAAATAGTGGAAAATGATCGATAACTCTGATGATTTTTACGCCAATTATGCAATTGACAGCATCGCGTTGAATTGAATTGAAAAAAATGTATAAAATATCCCAAACCAGTAGTTCGAGGGTGATTTTTCAACGATTTTTTCGTACAGTGTGTTTTAATGCATGAAATAAAAAATGATTTCATACTCGTTGTATATGATTTGAAATCAGATGTGTATAACGAAAGAGGACATGTGGATCAGGACGTACGGAAGACTGTATCAAAAACTCTGCTCGACGACGTACGAGATACCGATAGGAATTTACAGGACACAGGATACGACAGTGACCGATACTTCGAACGTGAGTAACTTTGATCACTTTTAGTCAGCAGAGTGGCTAATGGAAAAAAGTGAAAAAAAACCTCAGTTGTTAAAAAAAAAGAAGAAAAAAGAAACACGATAGAAATGAAACGCCCTGAGAGCACAGAAATGCCCGATGGAATCTGATAACGTTGAGTGGTGGCTGTGAGTAGCGCATGGCCGTGCTCTCTCGCTCTCCCTCTTACTGTCGCTTTTCCCATTATTCGTAACCTTCCACCATTTTTCCAAATAATCGAAGAACTTTCGTAGTACTCTATAGCAATTCGATATCTTATTCGTATTTATTGATTTTTGAGAATGAAGTTTCTCACATCGAAACTTATTGAAGATTTTTCATTGAAATTATTCTGTTTTTCTCTATGGAAATAATATTTTTAATGCATTTCATGCACTTTTCAGTTAGATACAAAATCATTGGATGAAACACTCTGTTAAACGGTCTCAATGTGTTTTCTTTGATTACGTTAAAACTCATTGAATTCTTCAACATTCAATTCCAGCCCTTTCCCAAACCCCTGACACGTTCCCTTAGCGATGAATATTTATTTGTCGAAAGATCTTTGTGATAGTTACATATACTTAGTGTCCCTGAGATTCGTCGTTGCACAAATAAATGTATTTAACGCATATGTAAATAGGACTTATTATTGATGTGTCTCATAGTGGAACAAACTTTAGTTTTCTGCATCTTGATATACTATAGTCATTGAATTAATTATAACTATATAACTGAAATTTTCGTATACAGGATAAAGCGAAAAACCATGTTGAAATATGCACTGATCGATGACATAATTTCTTTACATTTACTAGAAATTACACCCATTTTTCATTCATAGGAATCGCACACGCGTACTTATTTTTAGATAGAAGAAACTGCGGCTAGAATACCCGGCATAGATAAATCCTCATCGCTCATAATGAATTGTCAAATGACTGCCGAAATTGTTATCATTCGTATCACAACTAGTCGTTCAATAATCATAAGCTGCTCCACTCAATAGACTTCGGGAAAACGATGATGAAGAGATCATTATGAGTATTTAAGGAGAGATAATCACCTGTAATCATTGTCACAAGGGTATGCGCGAGGGGAATAAAAGGAGAGAAGGCCGGTCTGTCATTTGAGAAGATCGAGAAAGAGAAAGGAAAATTGGCAGAAAAAGAGGGCGAGCAGCCTCGTAGTAAGGGTAGTCTTGCTTGTCCTTTTTTGGCAGGGTGACTCCGACGCCGAGAGCGATACGGGCGTTGGGGTGACTTACAAGGTGCGTCGTTCCGCGGCAGCTTCGTGTCTCGCGAACTGCGCCACTCGCGACAAGGGCGCATCCGCTGTAAGTACAATCATCGAAAAAGCATGCAAATATCATTTTTTAAATTATCATTAATATTTATTATTACTCATGTATATTCCAATGTTTAATTAGCCACAAGAAATATTCTTCAGTCGCTCATATTGACACCTGCGCATCAGTTGACATAAGCGCACTCGTATTCCGTGTTGCTTCCCGGTAAACCACTCTCCTTAAGGCATGCCGGCCCACTTTTTATTTCAAGCGGACTCTGGGCTTACGAAAAACTATTCGTTATCGCCTTTCTTATGCAATCCTAACGCAATCCATTCAATTTTCCACCGTAAATACAATTTGCTACAATAAACATACAGTTTAGAAATCCAATGTTGAGGATAATTCGTAATTGTTCATGGCTGATCTCGATTTAAGCGGTAGCGATTGGAGCGCTGGGTCTTGAACCGAGAACGCAAACACGTCAATTCGTAAGAATTTTCAAGCGCTCTATGATATTTTCGCGTGAAAAATAACGCAGTTCGCCAAGCAAATTATACACAAAGTCTATCAACATCGGGAAATCACTGTCACAGAAAATCAGAGAAAGTCGTTTAAAATTGATCGTTCCTAAACCAGAAAGCATCACCGCAACCTCCTTAAAACACGACCCCCTGAATCTTTTGAATTCTGATGGGCAGAGTTTGAAATGAGAAATGACGAGTCAGCGGATAGCGATGAACGAGTAAAGAAAGGGAGGCCAGAAAAAAAGATTCGGAAGGTTTTTTCAAGTAACGAACATTGCACGTTTTTGATGTAGCTCATAAAACTGTGGAAGCGCACGTTGTGTTGTTACTGAGCAAATAATTTGAGACGTATTGAGCTGCTTGATCAATGTCGTGCTAGCTTTGTCTCGCTGATATGGGAGCCACGATACTTCGCTGCCTAATAATAGTGATATTGATTCTGAACATCGGCAAAAGCAGTACAACGATGATACCGGTGGTAACGATTAGTTCGTATTGATTTTGGTATGCCAGGCTGTAAATGTCGATGAATTAATAACGTACGTACGAGAGAGGATTGATATTGATGAAAGAAGAAGCAGGACGAGTTGAGCCGAAGAGTAAAAGTTGTTTTTTTTTTGTTTCATTGTCTTTTCCATGTGACATCAAGCAGTACTCGGTGAGCCTCGCTGACGAAGCTCGGGACAACCATGCTCAGCAGATCGAGAGGGCTGAGATAGCGAATCTCGTGCGGTCGCGGATGGAATCGTTGAATCTACCGATCGCCGATTACGACGATGTTTCAGAAAAGCGGAACAGCCTGTCGTACGTAATAATAAATCCGAGCTGCGATCTCAAGCTGGAGGAAGGTGACATAGTCTACTTGGTCCGTCCAAGTCCATTCTCCGCGCAGAAAACATTCGAGCGTCACAATTCGCGTCGTAAGAGCAACATAAGCTTTTGCTCGGCTCAATTGGTAGCCCAGATGAGCGCGGCTGTTGCATCGGCCGGTGTAACAACGGGTGGAGGCAGTCGTCGGGGCTCGGGTATCGGTCTGGCTAGGGCACCACCTCTCGGTAGCACGAAGTCGAACTCGCTCTCCCTGCCGGACAGTCCCACCGTAGCCGGGAGTCTACGCGGCCGTTCGAATTCGTTGCGGGTTGTCGACGATATACTGCTGAGACGAAGCAACTCGCTCCGTCAGGGATTCACCACGAGGAGGAAGAGCAGCCTCGAGGACATTGGCCTCGGCGCACTCTCCCATCCGTCCAATCACAATCCGATCAAGATTGCGTTGAACGGCTCGATCGGCCTCGAGGTGACTCCACCGGAAGAGGGTACTCCGGCCGGTGGTGCGAGTAACACGGGAATCCTCGACGTCGGACTACCCTCCATGCCCTCACTCGGTACTATAGGTCTCGGACCCAGTTTAGGAGCTGGCCTAGGTGGCTCGTTGGGTGGCCTGTACGATCCACCCCCAATTATACAGGCCAACAAAAACACCGGCATGCAAAGCCAACAGGGACAAATCGGACAGAGCGCTGGACAACAGGATCCGCAGCATATACAGGGAACGATAGTATGATACAACCTAATGTGGGGACGCCGACTCTCCAGTGTAGTTCGAAACAAGTGGCTCTAGCGTTCCCACATAGTCTCCCAAACGAGATTAGATCGTAGCGGTCCCGGCAATCACGCCACTCGTCGTACCGGAACTCGCGACGGTTATAAGATTTAGAGACGATTCGCTGTTGAACATGCTTTACGTGCTCGTGTCGCCGAATGCGTACTCAGAAACGACTCGAGTCTAAGCCAGCTCTCTTCGGGGATATTTACGAGCCGGTTCCTGGCTGGTAAATATTTTCTGGGGACTTTATTTGCTCTGGGGATCGGAGGGTAGCGAAGGGGTTTATTTTCGGACGAAAGCTCTGGCCCCTTCCCTGTCCCCGGTTCTCTGGATTCTGGCTGGCGTGACGAGCGACAAGTCGAGTTCCGGACCATTTTTTAACGCAATGTTCAAGGTTACAAAGGGCTGAGATTTTGATTAAATGCTGGCTGAGTACACAGGAAAGTCGAGGGTGGCACGGATTCGATAAAAGCGGGTTTTGACGAGGCTGTAGATAAGAAAATGTGCACAGGCAACGTGGTACAGAAGCCGGCTGTCCATTTGTCATTGGCAATCGATAAAGACAACCATCAAAGTTCATTGTTCGAGATTCCGGAAAAATCACGTCGCAGTGACGATCGGCGTATGCGAACGTGATCATAGTTACTTGTCGATTAACAAAACCTGAACAACGGATCGATGGTTCAAGTAGAAGCTTCGCGTTGCGATGCATCGAGACAAGAATCCACTTTATCGACGGTCAGTAAACGTGAAAACGCCTCGATAATTTGAGCGTGTTGGAAACCACTTGTCGCGTGTTATCAACGGTCAATCGGAGTTAGACTACGCGGAACGACTAAATATTTGCATCGTTCGAATAACGTTTTATCGAACACGAACGAATTTTTTCAAAGATACTCACTCAATCAATCGCGCACGCGCATTTTCCGTGATCATCGACGGAGAGCACAGAAACTGACGAATCGCCGTTCCAGCACTAGGAACGACGGGCAATCGCAAACGTTTCACATTTTTACCGAGCAAACTGTAAATTTTCATGGAAGTCAATTCAAATCACTGTAGGATACACAAAACTTGATTTTCTTTCGATGAAACTTTACACTTTTTACACCGAAAATTCGAAACCTTCGCAAGAACCGCGTTTATCTTGCTGCAACGTTAGTTTGTCACGATAATTATCTCCGTGTAAGTGAAATTTCAACGTTTCGATAATCCGATATTCTCCGCAATGATTTCAAATCGTTTCTCCGCAATAATGTACCAAATGTATACAAATGAAAAGATTATTATATATATTAATATATGACTGTTGGATAAAGAGAGAAATTTATGAATTCGCGAGTTCGAACGGTTCGACCGGCTCGGAGGTCACTCAGCCGGAAGATGGGAGGTCCGGGAGGTGGTGCTCGTAACACCCCGCGTCCTGACCGACGAGGAGCTTCACCCTCGGCCGATGGAACGTTTTTTAACGTTGTTTTGTTTTGTTTTTGTTTTTGTTTTTTTTTTTTTTTTAATTTTTATCGTCTAATAAAAAGCGATCTACGGGACCTGCAATGCCACGAGGAAAACCACGTCGAATAAAAACGTAACAGTATGAAGAGGTAGCGATTACCCGTAGATTCAAGTACGCAGAGTCACGTGATACACGAAGGGCGTTAATAATTTCATACTTAGATCGAGTAAGAGAAAATTCAAAAAAAAAAAGAAAAGAAAAGAAAAGTAACGAAAAATCATTAAAATACCTAAAAGAACGAAGGGAGTAAAAGAGCCTCGAGAAAACGAGAGAAGAAGAAGAAAGTAAGAAAAGTGAATAATTGACCATTAGAATCGCATATCAAAGCGAGTCACAATACGTCGTGCTCGTTGACAGTCACTACTGTAAACTTACACACACCTTATGTCTAGGCGAACACGATGAAGGATGATGAGAAAAAACGGCGTTAAAATGAAGGAAGAAAAAGAGAATAATGAAAATGAAGAAAAAAAATGAAAATTAAAAAAAATACAAAAATAACAGAAGGAACTAAAAATGTCTTAATTAAGTGTTATCGACGAGTGATTAGATCGAAGGGCCATGCGATGAATAGGCGAGGACTACACGTGTGGCTGATTTCATTAAAATTAGTGTTCGATAAATACTGAGAGAAAAAAACCCAACAACAAACGATGAAGCCAAAACTACTTCGTCAAAAAATGGGAACACGTTACGTGTTAAGAAATTAATGAAAAGTTGAAAAATAAAAGAAATAAAATAAATAAATAAAAGATAAACAGAAATTAATACTTACTACCGGATGTGTAAAGTTAAGAGAGCAAGAAGGAGAGAAAGTCCTGAATGTTAAGCGGCCTCGAGCAAAGGCTTAGGACATTTTATTAATATATTTAATAATTGTACGACGATTGTGTAACTGACTGATCAAAAATCGATAACTCCCGACAAATCATTCGTTAGTTTATTCCCTAATGTGCAATCGAAATAATTCTTTACAACATAATTAAAATGCTTCAACTGGTCTTTGATTAATTTTTGAAAAAATCGTTTCAATCCGACGATTTTTTTACTTTGACAATCCGTTTAATTGTGACAATTGAATTTTTTGTGCTATCTCGATCCTTATCAACGATCGAGCTTGGGATAATCCGTTGATTTAAATTGGCCTGATACGAGCCAAATTCGATGATGTCGAGCGACCAATTTACACACAATTTACAATTCTTTTCCCTTCATTCCGTTACAGCAATCGAATCGTTATTTTTTCCCGCGCATTATTGCGAGATTGTGAAAATGTTTTATTTTACACTTAACAAAAAATGAGAAGTGTTGCCAATGGTATTTTTAAAAATCGTGCCCTTAGCAAGAAATACTCCTCAAGAGTTTTTGTACATATGTCAATTGAGCACGATTGAATAATATGAATCAGTGGCTATGAATTTCTTTCTTTTCTACACTCCAGACGCTCTACGCTGAATTCTTTTTAGTTGATAAATTTGAGGAGGAATACAAACGGCACATCTCTTCATTTTCTTCGCACAACAATTACGACTTTGCAATTCCAAAATTTCTTTATCAAAAATCGAATTTATCCACGATTATTAAAAATAAATAAAAATTTATCTTTCAGTACAGTATGAAACAAAAAATATCTCGATTTAATTCCTCACCTTCGTATATCATTGCAACAAAAATTCAAGGTCACACCAAGGTCCAATAACACATTGCCTGTTCGTTAAAGAAAAAAGAAAAACGAGGAAACAAAAGTCATTGTTTTCGTCCCCGTCAGCCCAGTCGGACAAGTTTTCATACGAAACAACACGAAATAAGTAACCGAAGTATTCTACGAAAATGATCGCCTTACAGACAACATAAACGATTTAAAAACAGCTCTGAGAAAGAACATTTCAAAGTGCTAACTTGCCCGCCGTTTGCGTTGAATAATAATGAAACAAAAAAATGAACAATCAGTGAGTGTGAAACTTGTGAGTAACACGGACGGTCCTTTCGTGATCGCTGTTGCAAAAAATACTTTGATTCGTGGCCAGGCCGTAATTAATTGTTTTTCGAGTCGATCGCAAGGAAAAAATTGGAGTTATTGAAATCTGTATTTTTCGGGAAAATTAACATATTTGCGTGAACGAATTAGAAAGTAAATAGAAATTTAAAGTTATTCGACGTTTTTGAAAAATTATCCTAATATTTGTATTGTTATGATTGTGTCCTGGAATAAAACTGTTCCGAGGTACCAGGAAGCGTGTGAGTGAAAATTCTAAAGAACTTCGGCCGTGTATGAATGATGGAAACATGGAAAAAAAATGAAATGAATCACTTTAAACAAAAATGTTAGAGACTCGACCGTATCAATTTTTTCCGTGGGATCGAATCACTGAACTCGACGTAAACGGACCGGAGACTCGATGTTTTTGATGTCGCATTGGCGTGGAAGAAAACTATAAATGAAAATCGAATGGATATGGCTCATCGCGTGCGGCAGTTTTTTCTAATTTTTCCTGTGACCATGAGCTATTGTAAAAAAAGCCATGAAATTATCGGTTACGATCCTCATCGGAAATCAATTTTAAGGCCAATAAAACAGGGGGGACAAAGAATCAAAGAAGAAAAACAGTTTAACGAATCGAACAGAATTTTGAGTATATACGTAAATGTATTTATACAAATTGTTCTACGACCGATGGCCATTCTTGTGGGCTCGTATTCGTCCTCAGAATCCCCATCTTGAATTCTCATACCGTTTACTCATCAGATTTCTTCTGGCAAATCATTCATTATCGAGCTGAAAACTAAGCCGAAAACTTTGGGCTGGCACGCTGTCTCAAAGTGCTCAAAAGTAGAGTCAAAATGCCTTGGGCCAGTGATGGGGAAGACAAAATTTCGTAAAAAAAAGTTCCTGACGATGACTCGATGTCTTTAAAAGGTTCGAGTCTCGACAACTTTTTCTCGAAAATTTTACGTAACACAAAAACTGTCCTGAGTTTTTATATCGATTTGTGACCGTTTTGGAGGCACTTGAGAAAAAAATGTACAACCCCGAGTATTCGAAAATGACAAATTCGTCGTAATAAAATTTGATCAAAAAATATGTTTGAATGCCGAAAAAAGTCAAAGAGGTCCACAGGAATGATTTTCGGTCGAGCCTGTACACATAAAATCAGAGAGAAATAAAGAAACTATTTGACGGCGAGAATCCCGAGTTATATATTAACAGTCTATAGTGACTTCAACATTAATCGATAAGACGATCCTTGACCACAAGAAAAATAAAAGATGAACAAATAATAAACGGCTGTACGTAATATTATACAATGACGAGATGTGATGAAAAGGAGATGAAAGAAAAAAATAAGAGAGAAAGGAAAACTAAAAACGAACAGAAAAGAATGTACCTATCGTGTGACGTGTCTGTGGCTCACAGTCGCGTGAGTACATGGCGTAAATTTATTATGAATAAATTATTATAGAGCATACACTAGTCCATTTATTTGTACTCCTTCCTACGCTCATCCACTAATGTATCGTCAATTAATTGTATAATTTATTGACTTTCTACTGTTGTATTGTCGAAGATCGTTGTTTTTTTTTCTAGGTCAATGGAAGAAAACAGGTTTTGGATTAATTATAATTCGTCTTTCCGTTCTTGCTCGTTTAATATTTATGTATATGCATTGGAATGTTTATTCTGTATGCACGTTGTATGCGGTATATACATTGTTGTATATGCGTACGCGGTTTAATTCTTAAGTTATTATCTATATATATATTTATAATGTGGATGTATAAATACAGCAGGTTCTTTCGTAGATACAATCACGAGGTTTTTTCGTTGATCATTCACGGCTGACAGATCATGAAACACTCTTCAACGGTTTCAATACGTTCTCGGTAAATTGACCAACTATGTTTCCCCGTGGATGGTAACAAGCCACTACCACGCAGGCTCCGTCTTTCTTAGCCATTGCAATCCCCATCTCGCTCGTATTTTTCCATACTATCTGCGTAAAATGACCTGAAATTCGTGTTCAAACAGTTTTTTTATTAGTCTGCAGGGGACGATGTCCATCGGTTGGTGGGCTGTCAAAAAAAGGATTTCGTGAGTTAAGGAATCAATGTATGGGCGATTCGATTCAAAGTACCTTCATTGTGAATATAAATAGAAAATTGAATAGCAAGTGCTTGTGGAGTAATTCGTGCAAAATCCCACCACCAGGAAGGGTGGGGTCGATTGACTCTATGACTTGACCACGATGAGACCGGTTTCGAGTAGCAATTTAACTGGATCAAGTTATTTGCTATGATTTTTGAAGATTCTTTTGGATTTTTCGTCTTGAACGAAACGGAGAGAATGAGATATTTAAAAATGGGGGTTTGTTCATTTTTCTTGGACAGGTAAGATTTTGATAACAAATAAAAAATGAAAGGTTTTTGAGACGTAGATTTGGAGTTGTGAACCTTCTAATGATAGTGACAGAAAATTATTGCAAAGCAATCAAGAATTGATTAACCTTTAGATTCACGATGCAGCTCAGTATATGGCAAGTTTGACATTTCTTTATTGAAAAAACATCAAATACTTGCTCGACTACCTGCAACACTTTACTGAATAATTGTATTTGCACTTAAACTGTTTTCTAAGCTAGCGAACCAAGGTTAGTATTAAATAACGAGAAAAAGCTGTTCGTGTGAACTTGTTGAATGCAACAATCGCATTTTTCAGTTCGAAGAAGTCGATAATTCAAAGTAAGATAACCAAGCTAATGGGAAAAGAGATACGAGGATAAAGCAGCAATAAATATGAAAAAATTTGCATGAAAATCACTGACAAATGTGAAATAATGATCGAGTTAGAGGACAAATAAGTTTCGAAGTAACTGTAAAAATTCATGAGCTCAATTGTGGATTCAACGAGTGGATTAGTTAAGGGATCGAAAAGGTAAAAAATATTCTACTCGATGATAGATTGGGTAATTGATTGACTTACAAGTGTTGAGAACTTTTGGCTCGCAGCCATATTTGTGATCTTTTTTCTCAGAATACCACTTCGATACAACTTCCCGCGCAGAAGCAATGAGATTCGGATCGGAGCATTGCATTGAGTAAATATTCTCTCCGTAAGGCGACGCCGATTGTGGCACGAGTTTATTCGTATTGAGTAACGTGACTGCCCATGCCTGAAAAAAAGTGGAAATTTTGCGACGTTTCAACGGAGAACCAACCTGATCTTTTGATTCACTTTGATAAAGTGGTTTTGTCGATTATCTACTTGTGATTATCACTTAGCTTTACGCTCAACAAACGTTTTTGAATTATACGAAAAAACGTAATTATATGCCGTTGCATTTGAGGGTTTTCGATTGACCTATCATCCAATTTTGTTCGATTTCACCACTTTCAAGAAGTATGACAATAACCTCGGAGTCACGAAAGAGCGTGAGCTTAAAATTTTTCGAGGCCTACTCAAAAATACTTTTAAGGTAGGCCATGCACGAAAGGATTTTCTTAAGGAAGTCTTGAAATTCACACAAAGTTTCAATGGCTAGTCGACCGTCACGACTCTCAATTTTTAAAGGATTTGTCTCATTGGTTATTTATAGATAAACGTGTTTAAATGTGAAGAAAAATACACAAGGTCATAGGCACTGTGCCTTAAAAATCGTTTATCTTTCCATACAATTTCCAGACGATTGTCTTACTAGTATTAAAGATATATTACGTTAAAGATTTAACGAAATTGGTAAAATGAACAATGGTAATCTCACATTAGCTTATTTCGGTATTTTCTTTCTTCTTGGCTTGGCCCAATTCTGTCATAGCCTTCTGTCTTTTTATTAACACTTTTTTCTTAATCCATTTGAAAAACTCTAGTATTTTAGCCAAGGACGAATATAAGATTTTGGCTTGTAATTTCATTCGCCAAAAGATAAGTTGGAAAAATGTATTTACAATTTTTAATTAATGACTCTAACATTAATTTAGAGTGATAATATCTTCAATGAGGAAGTAAAAATCGACCCAATTTAGACACCCATAAAATACGATCCTCAAGCATGAGCTACCTTAATGCATCGAATGATACTCAAAGCTTTGTGAAACTGAATAAAAATGAACAATCACCTTGGCAGCTGCTGTCAATTCAGGATTCAACCTCAAATTTGGAACCCTGTGACGTCTTCTGCACTCGTTGTGAACGTGAAGAGCTTCCTGCTGCCAGGATGTCTCATCGACCGGCGAGCGCAACGGTTTGTTTATACTCACAGGCGTTCTTTTGCTCGGTGAACCACCACCAGGCATTAAAACATTCTCGGTAAAGCTACCGAGGAAATTTCCAGCTGGATTGTAATTGCACACGACGTAAACTTCGCCATTTCGATTCCTCGCCATTCCAACACCGAGTTCTGTACTGTCACGCCATACAACTTGCGTAAAATGTCCGGTTTTCAGAGTCGTTGGCTCTTTGGCGTATTGATGCTGTACTTCCTCCGCATACCTTTTCAAAAACATTTTTTTTATTCAACAGTCAGAATAGTCGTTGACGATGCGTTTGGAAACTGCGACGAGAAGAAAATTTTAACTTTTTAAAATAAAAATCAGTGAGTTTATTGATTTAAAAAAATGAAGACTTTCTCCAAATATTTTTTTCGAAAGAATATCATCAAAATGAGGTTGACCAATTCTTACTAATCACCATTTTCACCGCTGAATTTTGAACGAGCGGATTCTCAACGAAGCCGATCACAAAAAATGGATTTCAGTTTGTTTTTTTCTGCCTAAGCTTACCATTCGTTGACAGGCTCATCACCGCTGACAATGGTCTTGGGATTCGAGCTCCACATGCAATAGAGGTTTTCACCATATTCAATGTTCGCTCTGTGCTCCAATCGTCCCCTCGTTGCCAGGATATTGGCCCAATCTTGACTTGTTTTACATAGCTGTGTTTGTGGATAAATCAGTCAACTTGAGTAACCCAACGAATCGTATTTATTTAAAGTTAAATCGAATGACATTGTGCTCGAAAACTCAACGACTTTCACGACTAAAGCAAACTCCTGTAAACCTGACAGCCATCGTCGGAAAATTGGATAAAAAGAAACCTCTCAAAACACGAGTCGAGTAATTTTCCCACGAACAATTAAATTCGTTAAAAGATCAAATCATTTGCAGAGTTGAATAGTTTTCTTACGAATCGTCATTCGGTTCCGCTTTAATGTTCCTTCGATTACCTGTTTGCTGAGCTTCAATGGTGGCACTCCGTGTCTCGCGCGGTAAAAGTTGTGAGTACCAAGACACAGGTCGATGAATTCTTTGGGAGGTCCCGATCTGCGCACAGACGGTTTACGCGTTTCAGTCTTTGTTATCTACAACACATGCAACAGAGAAATGTCGGTACAAAACAACCTTGAAATTTATTTATCATTTCGAGACACGGTAGCGTCGATGATTTAGAGGAAGAAAAAAGTGAAGGAAGAAGAGCAAATTGTTCGCACGCGAACCTTCGTTTTATACCTGACCTACAACGACCACAATCTCACATAAAACGACGCACACGAAACCTTGTACGTTTGCTATCGCGGTATAACGAGAGCGTAACCGCAAATTTATCTTTCCCCGATTTATCTAACAAGCCAGAAATAATCTCTATACGCAATACATTCATCCCATTATATTTATATAGCTCGAGATGAAACTGACCCAAAGATATGATTTCCCATGGCACTTGAATTTCACGATCTGTCATATATTCCGCGGGTACTTAATCCAACGACTCGATGATCGAGTCACGATATCTTCTCGCAACGGTCGCTCATCCGACATGAAATTGCAGCCAACGTTCATTTTTTTCCAATTTCAAAAATCGCGTCTAGTTTGATGAACAAAATGGCTAGAATCATTAAAAGTTTTACGAGACTTTGTGAAGGAGGAAGTGACGCTCGTTTTTTCAAAAAATCTACTAAATAATTCATGAACATTTTCATGCGAATTGTTCGTTTTATTTCCAAGGAAAATTCCATTGACATTATTCTATTTTAAGTTCATGCATAAAGATTCCTCAATTAACATAATTTTGACTTCTCTGTCAAAACAATCGTTATTTACAAACTTTTTGGTTTTTAGTTCCGATGATATTTTTAAATCACTGAAGATTGAGAACAATCTTTTTCTTCGAACAAAACTCGCATACTGAAAATATGAAAAATGCGAAAAATATTATTGCAATATCACGAATCTCGTTCATTAAAATATAAATTGGATCGAAATATTCAGCATGTTGATGTGCAATAAATTTTCAACGAGCTACCTCGCCTATGGACACAAACGAATAAATTGAATGAACGCAAAAGTGCAAATAGTGTCGAGACGCATTGCAAATACGAGAAGCGGATTAACGGGGTTTGCAAGGGAAAAAAATGATAATATCGCACATCACAGAATCCAAGCGAAGAGACTCTCGCAAATTACTCCGAGTCAATTTCTCGGTAGGAGTCTTCTTCACGCTGGATGACTAATCGAAAACTGTCTGGTCCGTTGCATTAAGTCGTGCCTCGATTTTTCACACACGCACACACACTCGCATAAACATACAGACAAAAACCCTCGAATGAGAAGTATAAAATGAAGAGAACGATTTTTTTCGCCTCGTTTAATAAAACGCACGCGTGCCGTCTCGTTCTCATTCACTTTTGGGTATGTATGAGTTCGGCTCACAGCTCGCAAACACAGCGCTCTCTGAACACACGTAATACTGTGGCAAACATGTGTGTACGTACATAAATGCTCATTTGCAATAATATACGATTCTACTATTTTCTCCTCTCGCGAACGAGATCGCACGCGTATCCGAGAGAAACTAATATTTTAAGTACAATCTCGACGTAAACACACACACACACACACACACACACACACACACACACACACACGCATACACATGGACGCATACGAATGGATTAGCGGATACGTGCGTTTCTTCATTTAAAAATCAGCTTCGTGAATTTCTAAAACGTAATTTGCATCAACGCTTCTCACCGATCTCGAACGCGTATTCGGCATTTTTATTTTCCTCACTTTAAATCGACGTCAAACTGTATCGTTGATTCGTCGCTGTGCCGAATTTACTGGCTAATTAATGAGGAGAGAGGAGTCGGATTTTATGGTGACTTGTGGCAGAAACCTCCCGATCTTCATTAATTCAGGAGAAACTACAATGATTTTTAGCGTCGCTGATGATTTCATATTCTTTGGTAAACAACATATTTGGCTTAAAATATTGAGGAAGCTGACATTCGAATCGATCTCCAAATGTATTCGTTCTCGAAGGAACGTTTACTTCTTATTTATGGGGCACTTTTCCATCAATGCGTTCGAAATTTACAGGGCAGTGTGACGGAAATGAATTATTGAGAAATACGATTTTTTAATACATTCGTGAAGTAATTGATGGACTTGCGTTTTTGGATGAAAGCTTTTCGAACTCAATGTCCTCTGCCACATACAATGAAACGAGGAAAAAAGTTTTATGGTATGCAGCGAGCGGAATAATCGTTCGATGGCATTGTGGACTGTGAGAAAGGGAATTTCATTATTTCATACTCCATGGGAAGATAAAATCGTTTCCCTTGGAAATTGAGTTGGAAAGCGAAATTGTCCGAGGGATCGGGTTCGACGGTGATGAATAAGAGAAAAGATACTCGGGCTTACCTGTGCGGAGGAATAACGAGCGGAATCCGGGGAGGCTGAGGACGATCTCGCACTACTGCACGACATTCCATCGCTTCCCAGGCTACCATGAAAACTTCCGTGAAAAGAGTTAGACAAAGGTCCTGGAGATGCCGGAGACGCGGTCAAGGGTGACTTGGATCTGACGGACTCTGCCCTCGATCTAAAACGAATATTCGGAGATGAGAAAACCCTCATAAACAACATTTTAAGAAAATATATCATTCCAGGTAAAATTAGCTCGATCGACAACTTTGAAGCACATTTAAACAGAGTGTTGGTAAGCAGAGAGATGCGAATGGCAAGCGCTCGTTCTTGCTCATTGTTTTCATTGTTTTTATGAGAATATCGAGTCAGCTGTTACTGCAAGAATCTCTAAAAACAATGTTAGAGATGGAGAAGCTCAAAGCGCATTTGTTTTTTTGTCGGGGATGCTCATTGTAAGAAAATCTTATGGTAAAATTTATTCAGTATTCACCCTTGGAGAGCTCTGTGACAATATTTTGAAATATCGTTTTTTCAATGATTCAAACTTACTTCGATAATTCCACGCTTCAAATAGTCTACCAGAAGAAGATATCGACTCTTTAATTATTGCTTCACATATTTAAAAACTTTCGTATCGTCCGACCACTTTCTCCGTCGAAGATAAAACCCTAAAGAAACAATGTCATTGTCGTAAAGTCTCTCTCGTACTTCTCGTGCCCTCGGCCACTAGGAAGTGTCAAGAGAAAGCTGAAAATTTCAGAGTTCAACATGACAGACTACGATTTAAGTCGTGACGGAGTTACGACGCATGAATTAATCGATATATCTATAAAAGAAGTGAAGCCAGTTTATCAACAATTTACACTCCTTCACTGTGCAATGATCTACAAAACTATTAACGATACTTATCGGTTAAGTGAGTTTGGTAATTGTCAGTTTTTGTCTCAGACGTAAAAGCACGACTAATCGATTTTTCAAGCTTGCGCTCTCCGATCCGATGCAAATCTATTCAGCAAATGAAGCCAATGAGGAATAACGTTATTTGAAAGAAAAATGCGCGAATAATTTAGTAGGCAAAAAAAATACGATCGTCCTTAAGTAAATTCCACAATGAAAAAGTTCGTTAAATTGCACTAATGAAACTTGAATGCTGCGAGTCTCCAAATGATTTTCAATTGATTGCAACAACAGTGCGAGTCCTTGATGTTTCTTATCAGTATTTTTGTGCATAAATTGTACGATATTAGTTTAAGTGGAAACATTGCGAACTAAGCTGCGAAAGTATGCATTTTTCGTGCTGACTATTTTCGAAGAGTTCTCCTCTAGTTAAATCTAAAGAACTTTGGATTTCTGGTACCTGTCCGGTGACAACTGATCGACAAATCCGACCACCTTCTTTTTGGTCCCACTCGAGCTGAGCGAGGGCATACTACAGGGAAAGGGAGAACAACGTTTCTAATGTGTTTTCATGAAAATAACGTTCTTACCATTTCTTACGTAACAATCCTGTTTATATTTAAATCTACTTCTCATATGATACTCTCCTCAAAACCAATTTTATCCTAAGCTTCTAAATCGAATTACAGCTATAACTCATCGTTCGAGGGCTTTCAACGGAATATTTTTCAAAGACGACAAAGACGAAAACGAGATAAAAGTATTTTTTTCATGGTTCAGGGAATGTAATTGCGCACTTCGAAGTACGAAAAATATGAAAATCACATTTTTGAAGTCTTTCTTAAAACGAGTCTTCCACGTTAAAATGCAACGAATGGAAACCATGAAAAAAGTTTTTTCTGTCGTGACAAAAAGTTGGCTCGTTCATGCGTCATAACGCAGAAAGTAAAAAATTCATAAAACGTAATCATCTTCATCGGTTTCTTTTCCCTTGAAAGCCTCGAACGACTGGTACAATTACGATTAGTTCGTATTTACGTTTTCAAGGAAAGCTACTTCCACAAATAACGAAACGAAAACGACTTGATTTTCAAAATGATTTGCAAACGTACGAATCTCTGAATGATCAAAAGACAGCTGTGATTTCGAAGAGCATTCGAAATCAGATTTAAATACGAAGTCCGTTCTTCCGAAGCTCAAGAGATCATTGAAACAGAATACAAAAATAACGGATTTATTGACACACGAGCAAAGTACTCCGAGAAACTAATTCCACTAGTCGGAAGCACAACTCGAAAGACTTTCGTCCTAAATTTTGATTTGAAAGCAATCAGCATCAATTTTTAAGGGCCGATCCAGGAGCTGTGGACTCAGCTGCTCAAATCTGCGTCGATTTAAATAAAGCCACACACACAAGTATTTTCAAAAATTGTCAAACACCCAAAATAAAAAAGTCTTTTCAAGGACGCAAACTTCGTATCAGGAAATAACTCTTAAAAAAGTGATTTGTTGGATGCAAACCTGTTCGACTTGGGCGTTACGATGTCCCTGGTCTCGGAGGTATATTTTCTCTCGGCCCTTCCACCGTTGAACAATTCGACAGTCTCCCGTGTGACAGTTTCGAGCAAGGGTTCACCGCCGCTCCGTCGACCCTTGCTGAACGTCCGTTGATCCGTTTTTCGTACCATGACGACCCGCGATAGCGGCTGATTGAACTCGTGGCCGTGCATCGTGGGCGGTATCATAGCCAAAGGCTGCGACAGCGGACCACCGACTCGCGGTGATCTACAACAGAGAGATTATATTTCATGTAGCACCGACCCCATAGGCCGTTACGGTAATTGCACCTCCTTAATAGCAACTGCCAGATTTATTGCTAGGAATAACAAAAGTTTTTTTCTTTTGCTGGGATTTTCTGGATTTACAAACTGTCCTAGATGCTGTAGCATCGCCACATTAGCTACGATTATCGTAACTAAGTGCAACTGTATTTTAGTGATTATTAAAATTGCAAGAACCGTTGAGAGTGTGGTCAAAACTGCCACTTTTATTCCAGCACGACTGGCAATTGCGTTCATTTTCATTGGTATCAACCTCAGTCATATTTTCTCGTCCTTTGTTAATTCCATTCGTCGTAATTCCATCAGAATTATTATCCTAATCAATGCTCATCATAGTCATTATCATTTTTTTCAGAAAATTGTGAAAGATCGTTATGCTCGATGCTGTTATTATATCTGTGATGTTCTAACGCAGATAAAACTTTGGAAAATTATTGTGATCGTTAAAGCTGCTATAATTTCCATCGTTGCATGAGCAAGAAAATGCATGGAACTTGATTTCTTTTGATGAGTGTATAAAACGCAGAAGATGAGAAAATAAATGACGTCTCTTGTGGTTGGAGAGACGACGCGCTCTGTCATTACAGTTATTTTATTACCAAGCACTGAAAATTGCGCAACTAATAATGACAAACTGTTTGCATTCGAAACCAATTTTTGAGCTATATCATCGTTATCACCATACGAATATATGTGCATACGTAAGTGATATACTCGAAACTGCAAGCGTCAACTGCACCTGATTGGCTGTCCGTTTTCTTTGACTACTTTTTGGACTTTTTGTGCATTCGGATTGATGGATGATGAGGATATTTCATCGTTTTATTCCACGAATTGTTCATTCCAAAACGTCGTTCAAATGACACTTTCAATCAATCATATTTATCGAAGTTTGTCAAAATACAAATTTGTCGTTGGCATAAATTTTCAGGTGCCAAAACTCAAATCGCTGTCGCACTACACAATTCCTTACGACCAATCGCAGAAAAAAGTTTCTCTCGCTGAAATCTATTTAAATGAAAATTTGTTCGCTATTGTACGATCTAAAACAATGGAGATATCGCCGCACCGTGTCAAAATACCCCTGCGCCGTACGAACCCGTCACCATTGTTTGCTCGCGTGCTAAACTCTTCAGGGACGCTTCGACCAGAGCAATCGCAAGTGCGATTATTCTCAATACCGGCTTCACCCTCGAGCTCCGAAGGATGGTGAGCCTTAATTTGTGTTTGCGATCAATCTTGAGTACCCCAACAATGCGCACACGCTTCGGAAAATCAATTTTCTAATGCAGATTTTCCAAGTACGCAGTGAATATTAAAACCGAGTAATCCATTGAAAGTAATTATTCAATGGGATCGATAAACGTGACCCGTACATCGTGCTACCACGATATCGTTCAATTTTTTTTCAAATTTTCCAATTAAATATAATAACGACCCCAGGTGTCTCGTATTCAGAGATAACAAGATCATTTTTCGAGATATTTTTCAATATTTTTGACAATGAACTCTTCAAGTTTTTCCAAATTACAAATCGATCAACGCAAATTCACCTTCAAAACTAATCGAAATAGAACCAGAACCAGATCAACTCCCACTGGACGACTCTAAATTGCTTCTGACCGATAACTCAACGTTCGAAATGAAAATTCAGTCAATGGAATCGAGCAAAAATAAATTAATTGAAAACAGTCCATAAATCATTGGGTCCAAAAAAATTCATGAAACTCATACAGTTTGTTTATACATAAATTATATCCAGATAAATTAATCTCAGAGCTAAATGGATGAATAATTTCTGTATTATGAAAATCGTGCTGGGTATCCCCATATGCATTAGTGTGATTTTATCAAATAAGCTGACTCCACACTTCTAATGCTTTCTGACACAATGATCCTTCTGTAAAGTTTATTGCAAGATCGTTTATTCTACTCTTCTTCTCAGTGCGGGTCCGTTTCATTCAAAGATTGTGTTACGGTGTATGTACCAGTGCGATACATCCGCCGACGTGATTTGCTGAATGAATACTTTATGTTAAACAGTTTCGCGTGATCGTTGCTTAACCGGGAAAGTTCCGTTCATGATTTGTTGAATGATATCTTCGCTTTTTTGTTATTTATCGATAAAATCAACGATGGGAAGGAAAATACGATTTTTTAATGGAATGAAAAAGTAAAAATCTTGATTTTAATTCTTCGTTTCATTAATAGAGGAATACTTGGATCGTCGAGGACGAAAGTTGATGGAAATTCATCGAGAAAACAACATCGTTTTTGTGAATTGTGATTCTCATTCATAGACTGTGGTGTTCGATGTTTCGATCAAATATTTTTGAGATTTCATTGTTTATCAAGTGACAAACTGACAATGAGGCGCTTGTGAGTGTTTCAACAGGTAATTCAGGCCGTTAAATTGATCTTTCCTCAATTACGAGGAAAGGATGTCTGGGAAACTGAGTAAAAATTGAGTTAGCGACGGTCGAATCGTGCCAGTTTTTCTCAGCGAAAAATTCTACAAAACTTTGGCGTGGCTTAAATTATGGCGGCGTTCCTTGATGCTGCCTTTTTAGTCGTTGCTGCGTCCTAGATACATCACAAATGTTCCTACATGTTCTTTTATTGACAATTTCGATGCAGCCTTTGAGCAGCAGCTGCAATAAATGAAGTACTTTTTTTTAAAGAGCTCTTAGTTAAGATAAAAGAATACGCCAATATAATGGGTAAACCAATAAAAAGATCTCTAGTTAGTGCTCAATGTCCAAATGCAGCTAATATAAATCGAGGAAGTGTGTTTCCAATACGTTCGACAATTGAAAACGTATCCTGGTGCAACTCGGAATCGATTAGGTCCTCCTAACGAATTGCCCACGCCAAATTATTGATTAAATCAAATTTTTTTACGAATTATACCTAGAAAGTATACTTCGAATATGAGCTCGTAAGGTTTGAAAATCATTGAGGAACTTGACGAACTCACTCGATGATGAAGCGAAAATGTAAAAGTTTTTAGACCTCGACATTTTTCATGTTGAAGGATTTTAAAAAATGTGTATGAATATGTGTATGTGTAAAAAATGATCTTCGTTCATACTGTTGGAGACGAGAAATGAAAATTTTGTAGTAATCTAAATGAATTTTGACCTTGGTTAGAAATGAAAATTACGATATAAAATAAACCCTGTGATAACTGCCTTCGAAAGCTGATCGAATGCATCGTCGAGTCCCATCGAATAGTCGATTTAAATAAAAGCAAGCACCAAACGATTTGTATTTTATGAGGAACTAAATATTTATGAATTTGACGGATTCACGTAATTGCATTTAATTTGACGCAGCAAGAGAATGCGAATTACTTAAAATTGAGGCTGTCATTTTCACGTGCCTTGTACAGACTCTTCAAGCACCACTCGGGAATAAATTCGGCAAAACTGTGTCTACGAATGAATAAATTTAAGAAAATCATTAAAACTGAGTTTCGAAGAGCTCCATAAAAGCCGAGCCCTTCGAAACTCATTTTTAATCGTCTCTGCAATCTTAGTGGCCGATAAAAAAAAGAACTTACTCAAAAAATAGTTTTGGGATAAAAATTCCAAGTTTTATCCTATTCTACACGACTCCTCCATCGTATTTAACAATGTATCGAAAGAGTTTGGTAGAAAACGCACTCGCGCTCGGAGGGACAAGGATCTCGGATAGTTTCGCGCCGGTTCGATAAGCACCGCGGAGGAGCACAGCGTATGCAACGTAACGTACAACAGACTCGGCCAACGGAACCGTCTAAACTGGCACGAGAACGCCGTCTCGTGCATTATACCGAGCGCACTATCATGAAGAGAGAGAATGCTCTTCTTCTTGGGTGAAGAGAGGTGGCCAATTAGCCGTTACTCCGCGTACCATGCCTCTTACAAACCCAGGGCCCAACAGACCAGCGAACCACCTCCACGGCCATTCTCCTTCGTCCGTATACTCCGCACGATCGTTTCTCGCATGTCTGCTCTCACCGTTGCAGTTGCATCGCGGCGTTTCGAGAGGATCCTAGCACAATGTATAACCTCAGCGTTTATAGTTTTCATTTTCTTGAGGATATCACAAGCTCGCATCGTGGACCAGGCCGAGTCGTAAAGATTAAAGATTCAACTACGAAGTGCGGTACGAACGCAATTATTATTTTTCCATTCATTTTTAAGGATTTCAAAATCACTGCTTTCTATCTTCCGTGCAGTCTCACTTTTATTCTCAAATCGTGCAGTTTCGTGGATTATTCCAATGAAAAAATAGGGGAAACAGGTCTGAAAAACTAACTGGCGAAAAAAGTCCTTAAATCGACGTCTGACAGTTACTCGTCGGACCTTTCGATCAGCTGTCACAACATCTCACGCGGACATTCCCGCATCCTTGAGATCATTTCGACCGCAACGTTTTAGGAACAGTTATCTGCGGTACGAGGAAAGCAACCCAGGTGCCTGGAGACCGGAGGAGGGAACCGATTCTATTATCACGAGAAATGATTAATTGTTGTACGAATAAAATAGGCTAGCGCTGAGAAACTGGAGTGAAAAAGAATGTACAGTTTCTACGTTCCATCAACGAGCGAGAGCGGTCAAACAATCGAATCTGCTCGAGGAAAGTAACCTTCGCTAATTCAGTTAAATTTTACTTACACGTTCGACTATGAATCGTTATTGAACCGCTACCGCGCGTCTCCTGATACAACGAGATGTGACAAAATTTAGGCAAAGTTTTGTGGGTTTAATTTATTACTAAATTATTATTATATTATTGTTACAGTTTCCTTCTCCTGTATGAGCATGAATTTGTCTCATTACTAAAATGAAGATCTTGTGCTCGACAACGATCGTCCTTAGTAATAAACAAGATAAAAGACACAGAAGACGTACGAACCTCGAGTGATACGCATCACATTGTATTCTGTTGTATAACAAACTGCCTCATACTAAAAACTAATCAAATTATTTATTTCACTAACAATATTATATGTATATTAAAATATTGTATACAAAAATATAAATTGAATGTAAATATAAAAATGAAATCATTATTGAATTATCAAAAGCGTTCCGAAACGATAAAAATTTCAAAAACATTCATTCGCCTTCCCATTTTAGGAAGGAACGACGCGTGAATCTGTCGGTTTGTCGATACTGTAGAAATTTAAATAAACAAAGTAATAGAGTTGAGAATTTTTCGAATAATCGTCGAACAGCGATGACTTCGTGTTCCAGGATTACGACGATAACTGAAATTAACAACTACTGTGTAACGACGTCGTTCGCGCCGCTCGTGGTTGGAAGGCTCCGCTATACCAGCAGTGTCAGGTGTTTATGGACATTTGGAAACATAAACATGGATACGTAGATACGAAAATGTGGACGCACGTTTACGTAGGTACGGTAAACAAGTCGTGTAAAGGATTTCCATTTCGTGGTCAACGAGGATGGCGAGCTTGAGAAGATCCGAGTGAGCCTCCTTCGGAGAGCTCTCGATGTACCGCTATCTCGTCTGACCGGAATCGGTGCTCTGGAACCCACACATACACAAAACCACGGGGGAAGGGAAGGGAGGAACTCTTATGAGAATCCCGGGCTTCCATAGTTGAGGCAATCCTCATCAATTCGACCTGTTTCTGACCCTTTCCATTCCAATTTTTTTGTCCCCGCGTTACGTTGTGTGCAGTCTTCCAAAAAGTGTCCTACTTCCATTTCCTGCTTTTCGGGATGCCGCTACAACGTGTTTTTTTCCCTCATATTGTGGAATGGAAAGGAGCCAATTTACACTTCAAATTACTGCGTATGAGAAAGAATAAAGTTGTCCGGGGGCGGAACGCCTGATAGGTGAGCAACTTTCGTCAATGCTCCCAGTCCCTTTATTAGGTCTTTCAATCTCAAAGCATCGCGCACCCCACGGACCGTATTTTTGAACGACCGTAAAACAATGCGTGGAAAAAATCATGAAATAACTCTTCAATCAATTCGACGTGGAATGTTCAACTAGAAATGCGTACGCACTCTGAGCCAGGAAAAAATAACCTGAATCGTTACCCACGTGACGTACGCACCTTTTCGATCACTATCAGCCCCGTGTACGTGTCAGTCTACATATAGCGACCGTGGCGTGTCGGCGCACATTCAATGCCCTGAGCACGTGCGAGGCAGATTCTTCGCAACGCGTGTCAATTCGCAATTGTGCCTGCGGGAAAACGTTGGCAAAAAATTGGACCACTATCCCGGATTCTGTGAAATAAAACACAGAATATTGGACGAAGAATTAAAAAGTTTAGTTTCTTTCATATCCTGGTCGAGAGCTACCGATTCTTTCGATCAATTGACCGATGACTCGGCATCATTCGAGCGTGATGTACATAATGGTGATGAAATCTCCGTCCTCTCATCTTCTTTCATTTTATTTCATCATTGGACCATTTTGTAGCCGGTTTCCATACATTTCACTTCGAATCGTTGAACTGCTGCTGCTGCTAGGCCATGCAAGAATAAAAATGTAATACTCCAGCTTGGAGGGCTTCTCAATTATTATCGAAGCGCGCACCGAGCACTGAGAACTCGACTCGCTTTCCGCCCTCTTGATAGAAGGAACTATATCTCCGCAAAAAAACCTCGTGAAACTTTATGTAAGATGGGAATTCTCGAAGAATTTTTCCTCCAAAGGCACTGAACACGTAACTCGATTTTTTCAGCAATCTAAGGAGTGGAGACTCCAATTTTGTTTGTTTTTTTTGTTATTTTTGAGTTACGAATAAAATGATTGAGTTCGTATTTTGTACTGCAGTCAATTACTGTTTCGAGTAATCCGGATGAAAAATAAGAGCCGAAATTGAACCTTTTCAACTTTCTCATCATTTTTTCTATTTATAAATAATTTTTCAATCAGTTTTCTGGCCACTTCCACGGAAATTGTTTCCTGTCAGTTTCTCAGGTTTCAAACCACTTATGTGCAGAAACAGAATCGTTTGTCAATGGATTCTCTGTCTGGACACGCGTCGCGATGAATTTTTTCTCAACTAATTTCAAGCCTTGATCCGAATTGAGAAATATTTTGTAGCGGCGAAGAAGCAGTAAAGGTTGAAGCGACAGAAAAATTTGAATTAATTCATTCAAGATCGAATATACTTTTGAGATTCCGTAAAATTGAATTTGCCAATGTGAGAAAAGCTGAGAAAAATATACTGCATCCGCCTCGTCTTCGGGGGCTTCGTTATCGCACGGAATGATTGATTCGCGTCCTCGCGGAACGTATCCGTAACTCAATACGTCGCGAGGTCGTGAAAAATGCGTTTTGTCGGTGCAGTTTATTTCGATATGCAATACACATGGGTGAAAAGACGAGTGGCGAGGAGGATATTTGAAGGAGAAATAAGAGAAATAAAAGGCGAGGTGTCGCGGCGCTTTTTCAGCTAGAGTTACGTCCAGCGAGCACCTCGTTCAATATAATTATGTAATGAGGATATCAGAAAGGACGCGCATGAGACTGACGTAATAGTCACGACAAACGCGTTTCGGGATGGCGTCTATCATCGGGTAGCCGTGACACTCGAGCGTTTTGACCGCACTCTTTTTATGTCATTATTTCTATCCGCAGATCGCGAGCGATACTCGATTTTCAACGATGCATTTGAATAACGAAGATTTTTGTAAATTCTTATTATTTCCTGACTCAGAGCATTTTGGTTTTTAAATTCTCTTTAAATCGACCATTGCGTCATCAGGGTTCCAAAATTTTCAGAATTTACAGTCCGAAAACGTGAGTCGAAAATTCCTTTGAAATTATAATTTCCGACTGTATAAAGCGATATCCGCTATCTCGTTTCTCGAAAATTCAACTTATTCTTGTATCAAGATATAATAAAAATGTAGAGAATAATAAATGTGACGATAACGAGTCGTCACCATAAATTTCAGGCGTGCTCTGCGGCGTGGATGGTTCGTCATCGCGTACTTTACGTTTTATTGACGTGAGGCGAGAACAAAAAGAGTGAGAAAAGGTTTCATAATGTATTCGACTCGACGGCACTGCCTTCAATTCACTTTACCGTGTGGTGTTACCAATCGGTTTTTTTTCTTCGACAATATTACGCTTTCAAAATTCTTTGTCTCCCGAATCCTCGAGCATTCAGCGCTGTGGCGTTTCATTCGAAACTCCAAGTCGTAATTTTCTTTGGGTTTCGTTTATTTTTCTCAAAATGAAAAATAAGATTGTCTACTTGAAGGCCGTGGATTTAGAACTCGAGAATAATTTATTACGCTCCGAACGAAGAAGAATCGCACGAGGCGAGAGCGAATGGAAAGAACTCTTGAATAAACAGGCCGATGTTTTTGGGAGCGTCACCCAAATTTGACAACATCCTGTCCAGACATAAGGCAAAAACGAACTTGCCGGAGTAGATAAATCAGTCAAAAGCAAACTACTGTGTCTACAAGAATTCGACTGACTGAAAGCTCAAAACAGTTTCGAGTATAATAATGCATCTCAAATGAATAATTGCATGACTGTAGGAAATTCTGATCAAATGCTTCGCCTCGGATCGTCCTCGTATCAATCACTCAGTAAAGAAGTTTCGAGATAAACAAATCTTCATGGCCGATAGCGCCTCACTTTTAAAATGACTGCCACCCAATCGTGCAGTTTTTCATTGAGGAAGTTTGAGTCGAGTGACTATGTGGGGACGAAACAATGATGGAAATGTGGAAAAAGTGAAATATTTGATGAGGAATTTCGTATAAATACAATTTCGAGACCTCTCTGAAAGTTCACCAATTTTTTATTTCGAGAATTGCAAATTAGCTACATAGCAGAAATCGAGAATTACTGGAATTACTGGAGACTTTTTTTAGATCATTTCTTTGGACTCCAACGTTGAAAAGTTCAGCGTCATATTTCGAGCTCTACAAGTCCTTGGTTTCGTCTTTAGTATAAATTCAAATTAAATTTATTCTCCTCAGGATGAAATTCAATGAGATTGTACAAAAATTGACGCGTAATGTAATTTTGATTGAAATTTCATCGACGAAGGCGCGGTGTTGATCGATGCATCTCGAAACGTATTGGGTGAAGACTAAAACTGTCGATTGCTGATGCAATCCATGACGTTATCTGTACCAACGTGCATTACACATACACGTACATACATACGAATCTATGGGCTACTGGCTGTTCTAATGACCGATAATTAGTGAGCGGCACCGACGGGAGGCTCTCTTGCGATTACATAACCTCACGGTTTATATGCGGCGAGGCATTGTCGACTAATATATTCTTGGCTCAACAAGGTGCTTCGAAAAGAAATCTCTCGTCTAGAAAACACTCCTCTTTTAAATGCATTCGCTTGTTCTGCGGTGTATATCGCGAGAATGAATGCTTCCAGTGTAAGGTTTTGTTTTCGTGCGGAGCACTTCCCATTTCAGTACGTTTTCACATACCCCTTAAATTGCTTTCAAAATGTTAATTCCTCTTGTATTATAAATGCGAACTGATGAATGACCGGATAAAAGTATAAGACGAAAAAAAGGGACAGAGAATTTAATTAAGTGCGAAACAAATTCGAGGATCCGAGACGACGTTTCGGAGGCGGTAAATTGCTTTGTTTTTTAGCGCTTCCGAAACTATTCCACCGCTAACAGGACTCTTCCTACCTGTCACCAAACCACGCTGTTACCAGTGACTCGATCGGGCACCAAATTGAGACGGGGAAATGTAATTTCGATAATATCAAAAAATGCAGGGAAAGTAGATTGGCGAATCGAACTGTATCTCGATTATGATGAATTTTTGTGTTGGTATTTTTCGTCACGAATGACCATTTAACCGTGGCAGTGAACGAGGCATCGATTGGGAAAGTCAAAGAGAATTTTTCGTTGATCATTTTACTAACATAAACATGGAAAAATTGAAATTTGTAAGTGCGTTTGTGGCGCCGTAACTGTGCAGACGTTTTTGGAATTTCCTCTATCGCCAAAGGCCGTTGTGATCGAATTTAATCCACCAAAGACTGTGCGAACTCCATTTTCGAGACGTCTTGTCGCCAGAAGTTTCTAGGGATAAAAAAATAAAGACAAAACAAGTGACAATGAACGGTTCACGCTTCGCTGAGCGACCGTGGTCGGGAGGAAGTCATGGACACGTTTTATGACTTCTGTTATTCCAAGGAACACCGTGCGGAGAACGAAACTACGGTGGATTAAAATTTCGCGATCTCAAGAGCACAAATTGTGGATATACAACAACGATGAGCCAACTGTTCTCAGTTCAAGAAATACTGTTAACAAAAAACAGGCAACTCTTTGCTAATGACATGTGTTGACATCGGCATGCTGTTCTTTAACGTCAACGTTAAAAGATAACGGAAGATGGATCGTTACGAGGTTCAGATGTCGTTCTAAAAAAAAAAATGAGGATCCTCGTTATGCGTTGACCGAAACCGGGGTCAATAGGACGAGTCGCGTGACGAATGGTAGCTTGTTCTGAAAATAACTGGCATATGACAGCATTTTGTAAAATCGTTTCGACAGTAACGACATTTTTATCTGTCATGGGGCCCAATTCGACCAATTATAACCGAGGCTTCCTGGAACGTCAGCTCAAAAGAGGAAAATCGACAAAGTTTTTTGCTAGAGCAGCACAAAATTGCCGACGTACCAAATGATATGATTTTCATCATTATTTCACGATAAATTTCTACGAATAATGATAATGAAGTGCTCGGAGAAATAGAGAAAGGATCGTAGGCTAGCGAGTTGGTACTTTTGTCTAATCAGTTTGGAAAGTACCAAGATCGAGCTCGGAGAGATAATTAAAATGGAATTTACTGCTGCATTGCCGCACCGCAACATAAATAATTCGGGTTTTTATTTGAATTTTTGTGGCTGTATCAACGCTCGTATCACCACAAATACGTTGCTTTTTTCGCCTCACACGTTAGTACAATCATCCACGCTAATGACTCAACCGTGTTTTAGCTTACCGCAGGTGAATCAAGGGCGTAGAATTACGCCGCACACGTGAAATACCGACAAACAAATACCAAGCATTTTTTCCATTCTGTTTACGGAACTTTTCTGCCTCTGCTTTAATCTCGGAGCTGAGCAAACGTTTTGCTGGTTTCATTCTTTCGTTAAACGGCTCTATCAAAAGTTCGTTTTCTTATCAATATGGAGAATCGAGGAAACATGTTGAATCCATTCGGCGTTGGCATTTACATCTACGGAATCATCAAACTGATAAATACTTTTCATCTGTGTGTTCGTGCAAAGTATTTTCAGGCCAGAAAAATAATGCCTCTGCGAGGCCCATGTTTTTTCAAATATTCAATAACTGCGTAGTTTCCTTATCAGCTAATCTTCTCATTTTCACAAAAAAATCGTTCGAATCTTAAAGTTCGTGTATAATGAGTTGAAATTTTATGGTACGAGCCTGAATTAGTATTGTTTAAATTGGCTGAAGCAAAATGACATTTATAATTATCAAATTTGTACACTCCCAAATCAGAAATCTCTCTAAACAATTTTATAAAAAGAGAAAAAAATGGTTTACGATCGAACTGAATTCGATTGATTTTTTCTTCGTGGATTCCCTGTAAACGAAACAAAGTATGAATGTACATTAAACCAGATTCATACTCTGTTGGATAATGAATTACGGAAAGGCAACATTGTACGTGGACTGATAATAACTCCTTCCAGTGGAACTTTAGTGAAACTCCACAATTTATCGATGTTACTGATATTTAAATTGCGGTTAAGCCTAAAGAGGAGAAGGATTTGATATCTCTTCGTGACGATGGTGGAAAGATGTGGTGAAAGGTGGATACAATCGGTGTTTACTGAAGTATCGAGTGTTTAAGGATGTTTAGCTTTTAGGCTGAAGGGACAGGCAAATCCAAAAGTTGTTCGTACCAAAGTTTCAGAGTTCCATGAACGTTGATAGTTTGTTTAATGAACTACCGCAAGGACACATCGAAGACAGAAGCTCATGGAAGAATTCATTTCTACGGTACGACCTCAGAAACCTTCTGGCAGTTACATTTTCATGAAAAATAATTTGTACAATAAAGAAATATTCAAACGTGATAAAACGACGCTAAGAAACGGTGCTTCGATTTTTGACACGATCAAATTTGCAAAGTGAAATAATTCTAGGGAAAAGGAGCATCGAAAGCAGCTCGAGTTTTGGTCGCGATTGTACAAACGAGTATGTCCTGAACTGCGGAGCACCTGCTCTTTGCCAGGATCTATGGATCTTGGATCAATTCAACGCTACGAGCTCGAGTCGTTTAAAAAGAGAGGGAGAAGAGTAAGAGAAAGGAAACATTATAACGACGACAGTGCTATTAAAGCGGACAGAAAAACGACTCTACGAATCCTTAAAAATCTATTCAATGCAAGCAAACTTGGTTTTTGCACGTGGGATAAACCGAGCAAGAAACGATGGACAGGTTCGTTTTTAATTAATGGCAAAGGTTACAGTTGAATGTCGCTCCCTCATGAATCAACGTTATTTTTGTTTGCTCCAGCTTCTATTAGATTTTAACAAAAAATTAAAATGATAAATTTTCTTTTACGAAACCGTGAATTCGATTAAATTCCAAGTTTTTAGCGAATACGTCGTAAAAAATTGGCGAAGGAGACGACGCCGAGTGCACATGAGAACGTCGTCTGCGGAGACACTGATTCGGGTTCTTTTCATAGCGCATAATCCCCCAGGGAAGCACCTCGGTCAGGTTCAAGTATTTTCCATTGACGACACTGACGAATTACGCAAGATTTAATACACACGACACAAGCAAGTCATGAGAGTTCGAGGTGAACGGTTTTTCCTCTTGGTCGATTGAACAAAAAAATAACTGATGAGGCGATGTTTAGCTTACGAGCAGAATGCAACGCGTTGAGAGCAAAATGAGATTTGAAAAAAAAACCGAAAATATGGAATAAACGCATTTTTTTCTTCGATTTTTTCTCACTGGAATTTTCTGTGTCACCGACCAAATTCAAATCTTTTCGGTATAAAATGTTCATCGAAAAACAGGCCTTTAACACTGAAATATTTAACATGCTCGTTGCATCGGTAGGATCTTCGTACACTTAGATTCAATGACTGACAGAAACTTAAATGGAACTAACTCGATCGAAAAGTGCCAAGGTAACGGTAGATTACGAGCGAATCGAATATGTGTTGGCCTCCATAAAACTAGACGAGATGAGTATCACGATGTACCACATTTCCGGCTCGCGAGAGTTCCTCGATGACTCAACTACGATTTATAATGTTATCGCGTTACAAATCGAGCAAACTTCACCTCGAAAATCACTGAAAAAATCATATTTTCCTGGCACTGAGTGTGATTTTAATTAAAAATCGACGCACCCATTGTTTCTGCATCTCATTTTCAATCGGGCAACAATTATGTGGGTGTCGGATAAAAGTAATTACAGATCGTCGTGACTCCGTAATTTTTCGCACGGCTCTAGTTTCGATCGATAAATGACTCATGTGCGATTACGAAAATGATTTTGTGCACGTGGAAGCGAGATACATCCATAACAATGAGCACGATGCTTCCCTCTTCTCGTATCGCGAGGCTATCAAGCTACTGGAATTAGAGAAACTCTCTCGTCAGGCGAGTAGCAATTTGGAATAACGATCCATGCAATTTTTCATCGTGACGATTCTCTGACGTTTAATGAGCAAACACTAAATGCGAAACTCTTATAAATGCTACATTTATAGTCATCGATTCCGCGAGCTCCTCTTAACAAAATTGTCTTCCGCCTACAAAGATTCTACCCAAGATTCGTTAATCAACGTTACTAAGAATAAGTACAGCGGTGGAATAGCTGCGTGCCAAATTTTACGTGATTTATCGATTGTGCTGCCCCTTGAGCGTCCCCCTGGGAGAGATTTTCTCCCGCGCAGGGGTGGCTTCACGTCGCCACGCTGTAACCATCATCCCTATCGATCCGCTCGGGAGAGAACCGCAGGGCGTCGTTCCGTGTGTACACATTTACATCTCTATTGGAATTTTCTCAGTCCAGTGCCAAGAGAAATTCTTGATTCTTCTCTAGCTCCGAGACTCGGAGGCTACTCGCTTCGAATTTTAACCTGATTCGATAAAAATCCATGATTCTTAGTCAATTTGACTGATACGAAAAAATTGTCCTATTTTGTGGTACAATTACATTTTGCAATTGAATAAAGTTGGACTGCCAGGATCCGGTGAATTCAAACATCTTTCGATTTTCGAGGAGGCAATTTTGGCAATTATTTCACTTGCACAAAAGAGATTTTCGTTGTCTCCTGCAGTGGGGTGTGTGGAAATATCCTTGTTAAAAAATTAACGATTCCTTGATCTGTTCTCGCTGTCGGAATTGTATTCTACAAATCTTATTGGACGTAATAAACAATTGTGAGAAAATCACACACGAAAAATTTCCCTCTTAGTCCGAGGTAAAGTGAGCTTTTGTCAATAATTTGCAGTATATTTTCAAAACCTGGAATTTTTGTGTTTTTCTTTGAATTTCTGATGGCGAATCATGAGCATAGGAACAATCGCAGGGCTCCAGCGTGTAGTCTCGCCCGTTCATAAGTTCCCCATACGGTTTACCTTGAAGAAAACCGATGGAGAAATAGGATGAAATGAGCGAAAGAAGAAAAGAGAAGAAAAGTGAGATGCGGAGAAGTCTGGCAGACGGCGTGTACACGCAGGCTCGAGAAAAATAAGAATCCGAGTGAGCACACGCGTCTCCGTGAGAGTCGAGTTATTTTCTGTCTGCGAGACTGACACGTCACTCTTTCCCTTTCGCTCACGCACTTCTCACATATCCCTTCAAATCTCACGTATTTCTCATTCTCTTTTTCTTTTTCTCATTCCCAAACTCTATACTATTTTCCTTCTGGCCCTTCCTTCCTGCCTGCGTGACTCGACAGATTCAGGCATAATATCATTAAATTATGTGCTTTAGAGATAGCCCCTTTAAAAATCCTCTCGAACCGTACATTCTTACATTCCAGTAAAATCGCTGTTTTTTAACAGTAAACCGAGAAATAATAACCGTGCCAAATCCCAGTAGTTCCCCAGTGAAATCGCGATTTTAATTCTCCCCACAAAACACTATTATTTTCATCTCAGACTGTGAGAAGTTGATCCGCCAAACCAGGGTTGCGTTCATTTTTAATTGAGAGTTTATCCAAAGTCTAATTAACGAATAATACAATTTTTTTTACACAAAACAATTAAAATCGAAGCTATCAAAAAATTATTAGAAACTGAAAGCTTTTTCGTCCATTATTTTGAGCTGACTATCAGGAAACGCGTTTTTGTTGTTCGTTAAACGTATTCGATGAATCTAAATTTCAATAGAAAGAGCCGAGTCCGCAGTCTGCTTGACGCTGTTCATCTTCAACGTCGTAAAAAATCAATGTTAATCAAAAAGTTTCACTCGAAATCCCCATTATTTCTCTCGTTATTTATTTCACTCGTCTTACCTCACTGAGTAAGTTCTTCCTTGAGGTTTGGAGGTCATTGCACTTTTTCGCGTTGCGGTATAGCCGGAGTGATCGATTTTGTTCTTGTTCTCCCCCGCTGCAATTCCGACTGCGTGACGACGACGACGAGCGAGAGCGCGCGTTCGGCGTCTCTGTAATCTTCAGCCCTCTTCTTTCCTCGATGCTCACTCGCGTCTACTACGACCCTTAAGCTGTTACGTGCTCTTCGGAACCCCACCCTCCTTCAAAACGGGCAAGTGCAAAATAAGAAGAAGCGAATAACACGATCTACGCGTCGCACTGTCCGAATAGAGCATCCCCTTCAAAAGCTTTTAGTATCGAACGTATGAGGTCGTAGAACAGAACATTATACATGGGTTGCTGAAGATCGATGAAGTGGCGATCGGACTGGCGCCGCTCACTGTCGTAGCTTTCCGTTCTCTCTTATATTCAGAGTAAATATTTTTTTATCGCACCCGGTACTTCGGTAGCCGGGCCTTGTTTCGTGAATCTATGTCGGCTCTTTTGAGGCGAACTTTTCAAAAAATTCTACGTCAGTTAAACCTCCGTTGGGAAGTCAGTGTAAAACAAAAACAGTTCGAAGTTTCTCAGCCGCGTGTTTCTACACGTGTGTAATCACAACACTCCGAGGGTTGAATGAAACGTAGCAAGCCCGAGAGGGCGCTCGCAATACGATGGCGTGCACCGTTATTTCTCTCTTATCTTCGTTCTCTGTCTCTTTGCCAGTCCAAGCTCGTGTCTTAGGGTCAGCGTAAAAGACTCGCGTAACCTCGTGAAGGGCGAAGGAAGCCTCGCGAGCTCGAGCACACGAACTCCTCGGGCAGAAATTCCTCACGGTCGCGTTTGTGACTTGGGGCGCGTCGAAGAAGAGCTACCGCTGTCCGGGCTCAAGATCGAGGTCGTTGGACGAGGCTCAGTCATCGTCGACGATTCTCCTCGTTTGTTAGAATAATTATGCTTGACTTTCGACTCGATTTTAACTTTCCTGACAAATCAAATCTCGGAGATATTTTTTTCAATAGTTTTATCGATTTCTTGCTCTCGCGAGATTCAAATTTTTCAAGCTGGGACACCGACCGCACTGTTTAACTCACAATGTCATACAATGCTTCGATTTTTTGTGCCAATCGCCGACTAATTCGCACGTTTTATTGTTGCAAGGACGTGCTCGCACTTGGTAATTTTTCAATTATTTCTTCAGTTCCATTGATCATCGATCCGGCAAGATCGATCGACTCTCTTTACTGTTTCGTTCGCAGTTCTCCGATCTCCCTTGAATGTTTTCCTCTCTACGATTCCTCTCTAATTGGATTAATCACTGACCCGAGAAAAGGAGAGCAATTACCGAGATAATCGGGAGGGCAAAGAGTAAGCGCTAGTCATTCTTCACGATCGCTCCATTGATCTCTTCGGGGCACTTTGACTCGTTTCAAGGTTCGATTGGAAGAAAAAATCGATTATTTGATAGCGTTTGATCCAACGAATCAATTGACGGATTGGCCTGGTTCTTTCGACGATCTATTCTCACAGGATGAGCAAAAAACAATGATGGAATCGTTGGGCGAACCAGAGTGAGAAATCGATCGAACGAGCCGATTTAACGATCTCTGTTTATTTTCATCGTAAGTAGTTCATCGATCTCAACTCCTTTCTACATTTTCGAATTAATCGAACTTTGCAATGTAATCAATCGTTCCTTATTGTTCTCGCACTCTTATTTTATTCGAGTACATCCAACCGCTCGGCGCACATTGAATACAAACTCGAACGAAGCCTTTTTTTCACTCGATTTTACAGTCTTTTGTACACATTAAGCCAGGTGTTTCGTCCCGGGAATAACAACGCCTCGGTAAGCACGACGTGGCAATATTTTTCTTTCATCGTTTCTCTGTTCTCTATACGAGCGAGCGTTCTGTAGCTACCAATGAGTACAAAAAAAAATGCGACGTGAATATCGATCCGGCGAAGATATGCCAAAGTCCAAATACTCTTTCAATATTTCGAATTCATCGGAACGAAAACGTTCGGTTTTACCGCTCTCGAATGAACGAGGCTTGGAAATTATTCGCTCCTAGTCTGATCATCGACGACTTTATCCACTGTCACCCTCGCTTTATTTTCAGTTACGACGATTAAAAATCGTACCGGATTCGAAAATTTCGTTTATTCAAATAAAATTGAACGTCGACTCCCCAACGCTTACACCGTCCTCGATAAAACTGCTCGAAAATCGAACAATTTATGTTAAAATACCCGATAACACGTACGCAAGTATAAACACACGAAATTCTATAACGCGAAGCGGTCTCGTCGCGACGATATCCCAACGAGGAATGAGAGCCGAGCACTAGTGACTGTAAAGACACACAGGCGAACGAGTGCTGTTCAAGCAAATCAAGTTGCGAGTACACGCTATATCCCGCTCCCGCGAAAGAGGGTGGCCAGTTTCACCGAATCGTTTGAATGCGCGCGCGTTCTATGCCGGCCGGCCCTTGGGGGGTGCCGGTGGAGGTGTGTTACATTCTTAAAGCTGCATTTCCGAAACAAGTGAAAGACGAGAATAAGTCGAGAAGAGAGAAACAAGAAATGTTACTTCCTTTTTTTCGTCAGAAGAAATAATTCTCGGCGCTGCATCGGAAGTGCAGAATTCGAGGATGTTTGTTGCTCATTTTTTTTCGAGGTTGACAGAATTTCTGTAAATTCGGAAAGTTCGTTTTTCACGCTAAGGAAACGAGAATAATTTCGTCAAAAGGGCTCATTTTCGTACGAATCTCGACGAATCGATTGTTTCTTTGGGTAAATCACTGTAACAAAAAGTGACCTCGAAATATCTGTTATCAAGCTACCGCTACGTGACTTGAAAAGAGATAATTTGCCAGTAAAATGAACGGAGATAAGGCTTTCAAGACGTCACTGCGACTGCAAATGAAATTTTATTGAAACTATTCTGAAAAACGAGAAATTTGATATTCAAGGGTTTACTCTCATTGTTGAAAAGTATAAACAAAGAATCATATACACTTAAACGTTATTTCCAGTCTTGGAAAGATCGAGAAGTCGAGAAAAAAATACGTCAGGAAAAGAGTGGATTTTTGACGAGAACTTCCTCTATTAAGAAAACCAAAATAGACAACACACGAGGAGCGATGAAAGGATGAACGAAGGGTCGATGAGACACTCCCCGGAAGAGGCACGGTACAAGGAGGCAGAAGAACGTTAAGATGAACGTGCAGATTCGATGGCTTTACGACGTCAGAAATCGAAGTCACGAATATTTTGATTCGTCAGGAACGAAGAACTTTGGAAACGTGGACTTCGTCAATATTCTGATCGTGTCCAAGTCAAACGTCGTGCTCCCCTTTTCTCGAGTCGATCACACAATGACACGAGTATTAAGGTCATTTATTATTCTCAGTAATCTCTAAAATGGCCAAATAAGCTGAGAAAACAGCAGAATAATGAGTTTGAAAATAAATCAAACGAAATAAAAAGGTTTTGAGTGACGACGATGTTTTTTTCATCGTTCGCGCACATTCACACACATGCTCAGCAACATTTGGAAGTGTGTCTTCTAAAAATAGTTTCCATGACCGACGAACAAAGCGTTCTGAGAGCTCCGAATGAGAAAGCAACGATAATTGTTAATGAAAGAAGCAAAAAGTACTTTGAGGCAAGTGGAATGATTGAAATTCTGTCATTTCGTGACCCGGCATTCCCAGTCTACTTTGCACAGTATTTCGCACGTATCGCGCAGCAGAGGAGACTTGACTACTTCGCTATCGACCGTATCGCACTGCGACGACGTAAACTCGGCACACGCGGATATACGTTCGCCTCCCTCGCAGTCACCCCCGCCCATCCGCGGGGGCCCGTGGCTCTTCCCGAACGTGACCTCGCGACGCTCGCGAGAGTCTCCAATCGGTATGCACAGGCAGACACATATTATAATTCATTATTAGCGATTAGCGATCGCTCCCGTCTCTGCGTCCACGCCCACCTTCCTCATAGGCCTTAATCCTGCGGTCCATGCGAACGATCTTACAGGTGTTTAGGTCGTTTTAATTCTTGGATACACGTTCAAGCATGACCGCGAGACACGATAAAAAGATCGACGTTGCTGTTCCGACAGTTATGTAATACACTTTAATCTTGATTTATTCTGATTTTATTCGTTAAATAAATCATTCGAAATTCTCTTTATTACTCCTTATTCCTAATTTATGTGTACAGATCAGTATTATCAATCATTTTCCGTTACTCAATATACGTCGTGGCTATTTACACCCTTAGAAGTGAGTGCAAGCGAGTTTTGTGAAGAATAACTATTTTTGTTAATGAACGAATCGATTCATTGTGCAGAAAAAAATTACTTGGAATCTCAATTTATTTTGCGATTTTTTTTACGAAGTATGCGAAGACACATTTTCACTGCAGAACTGCTTCGCTCTCATATATAATCTTTATTCGAAAATCTGTGACATTTCTGTTCCCCAACTTTTCATATCTTCTGACGTTTCGAATCTGATTTGTACTCACTTGAGATGGGGCTAGATTCGTTTATTAAGCAAATAAATTCGTTGATTGAACAAAATGTTTGCTGGTTGATTCAAACACGCGATTGGCTGACTCAGATTGATATTTCTCACTACGATGAAATCATTTTGTTGCATCAACAACAGTTTTGGTGAATAAGCACATCTCGAAGGCTGAAGTAACGACGAACATAAACGATATTGGCCCAGCAACAGAATTAAAATACAAGCACGCTGGACACAAACGTCAACAATGACGCTGAAAATTCGTTGATTCGATAGAAAACATTGCCGAATCGACAAATTAATTTTTTCAATTTTCTCGACAAACTAATTTTCTCTATAAAATTACAATCCAAAACTGCTTTGCATTTCGTTACTTCTTATGATTACTCGCTTCGAAATATTTTGTTTCTGAAATACTTTCAGAAGCAGAGACATTTGAGGTAGAAGAAAGCACAGAAAAGTACTGTCAATGTAGGCAAATGCCATTTTTTAAAACTTTTCCATCAAATTCTTAAATCAGAAAGTCGAAGGGGAGACGATTTTCTCGATGTGTTATTAAGACGTCAAATGTCGTTGCAGATGCAAAATTATAGTAACAAGTACATCAAATAATTTGTGTACCGTCCCCAGAAAGGAAGGAATAATTAAAGAGTAATGAGCACCCTGTTAGCAGAGTTTTATGTCCCAATTTTCTTTCTTCCATGCCTTTCTTCATTCTCTCTTCTTCAGCAATCTCTGTCAATCACGATTAACTTGTTCAATCTCTCCAGCGAGTCTTTCACTTCCCTCTAACGAGGGTTGCTCAATAGCCCCATTACTGTTCCTCGTTTCAGTAATTATTCCGATTTTCTTTAAAATAAATTCGTCATTTTTTGCAATTATGGTAAATAAAGATCAGAATTTTTCAATAATTCGTATCCTACACACGATGACAACGAGCCCAGCATCGTCGATCGAAATTTACTCCAAATTGTCTCGAATACAAGAAATTGGTACGCGAACAATGCTTCTCAGCAGGCCTGCATAAAGTTATTATTACGATGATTCGTCGCCTCAGATTCCAACAGAGTTCAAAATCCTGTTTTCCCTCTGTTTCTGGCGCTGCGTCTCTGGTATTCAAAAATTTCAGTAGTTTCTCCTACCAAACACTGATGTTACACCACGACCACGGAGGCAGACTGTTTGGAGCCTAATGACCGCGAGAAGCTGTGGCCCGACTAATTGCGAGTGCGAACCGATGCAGGGTGCTTTTTCTCTCCTCTGATTCTCCCTCTGCTGCTCTCGCCAGTCCATGAGAGCTTCCTGACCATGTCGTCGCGTTGCACGTCTTACTCTTTGCATATGTTGAAGACACGCGGAGCGAACAAGTCGCGGTAAGAAAGACAAAGAAAACCGCTTGAATTCCTCTCGCGTTCCAGACGCATAAATCCCTCAGCGCTCGGGAAACACACGCACCGGCCTGAAAAGTACACCTATGCGAAAATTCAGTTCACCAACAAATTCTTCATCATCTCCCGGTGACAAATATAGTATCACTCCACTGTTCCTCATGAATTATATACTACGAGCTTCCCATGCTGAGGTTCCTTCTCGCATCCGAGCAGCAATGAGCGCCATCGTACAAACGTTACTTCGCGTACAGACCTAATGACGCTTATATATACGCTTTAAAACTGACGTTTAACAATTATTACATGACGAAAAAATGAGGTTAACTGCCACTGATTACTTTGGAGTTGAACAATTCGTTCGGTTTTTTTATTTCCGATGAACGCTTTTCACGGAGAGTGGCCGCTACGGGAAGGCTTAAAATGCGTTTTTAAAATCTTTCCTTCGGCCATATTTCATCTTCCTTTTCTTTCTTCTCGATAACTTTATTTATTCTTTTATCGTGCGCTTCTGCATCGCGTGCGGTTTCGGTAGTTGGAAAAAGTGATTGAAATTCCTTCCATGGGTTCGTGAGAAAAAACATCGAAAGTCCGGTTTCTTTTTAGCGCCGTGTGCAAGTTGATGTCCAACGATGATTTGAAAACTCATTGAACGCGTTTGGGAAAATGGTGCTACAAAATTTCGTGACTGAGCGAGTCCCCTGTCTCGTAACTGTCTCGGTGAACGAGAATTTCGATCTTCGGATTCCCTAAGCCACTTTCTCTCGGAAGAATGTACAAGGAAGAGTTAAAACGCACCTTGCGAAGGATAACTCGACGGAGCAGAGGTGAAACGTTCTCGCTGGAGCGTGAATCGATAACAGAGTCCTCGTGTCCGAGTGATTTTTCATTCAATCCGCGATTGGATCGTCGCTATGGGTCTCCACGATGGGTTTTGCTGCAAGGAAACGTTACACGCCGTTGATACGAACGTGCAGGCTCTGAATGTTCCAGTTTCAATGCACCGTATGATTTACAACGATTTTAGTCACGTAGGGATACAGCTTCGATGCCGATTGACACTTCCGTTAAGATGTCAATGTAAAATACAATATTGAAACGTGACAATAATATTTAATTTGCGAGATGCAATCGTATGCAAATTTGAACACAGTTTTCTGAGAAGAAAAAGACGCTGGCGCTCTCGTGTGGTACCTGAAACTGCACAAATGGCTTCGGTTCTTTTGTCAGTTGCTCAGCAGTGAGTTCTTCATTCTTGAATTAGGATCTGCATTGAATTAGGATCTGAAAGCGATGATGAGACTTCAGTTAATCTCATTTCTACCACTTTCCCATTTTTTATCAAACATAAAAGACCCTTTCAATCGACAGAAACGCTCATTCCCAAGTCCTTAAGATAGATGGGTGAATATTCGTTACCCAACTTAACGCGATGATATTTTTCGTAGGCTAAAATGCACGCGTACTGGATAGATTTGCAAAATTTGGACGCTAGTTACCGTGTGGTTTAGCAGCAAATTAATTATTGAATATCGACTTTTCTCTAGCACTTATCACTCCGGCACACGAAAGTCGTACACACATGAAAAGTTATTGAATTTTTTAATTAGTTATATCCAAGATTTCGCAAAACACAAATCGATCGTTGTGTTTTGTGGACATTCAAGAATACTTAAGTATTTTAGTTTTTGAGCCTTAACGTTAAAAATCGGCTGAAATATTAAAAAACATCGCTCTTTTTCAGTTTTTACAAAACGACCATTTTTTATCCCGATAAACAATTGTATCGTTCATTTTTTCATTTTTCTCCACTGCAGTACTACTTTGCACAGTAAACTCACTTCATAACCTATAAAATTAGTAAACAAACCTGACAGCGTGACAAAATGAACTCTTCAAACATTTTTTTAAATAATGAAATTGTATAAAAATGTTGGTACTGTACCGATTATATTTCTTAAATAATAATATTATTATTTTCAGGTAAGTTTCGTCTTTTGAAATTTTCGAAAAATATAGTGGTGCAAAGATTACGTACAAACCCATCTAACTTAAGGAAAGCTGTCAACCTTGTTGTTGTGCCCCGGAAATATTTTGAGCTAATTATTTCTGCATTAACACAAAGAAAAAACGGCCACTAACCTCAATCTCTCGGTGTTCGCTGTAACGTGTTTCTTATTGCAAAATCATGTTAAGAGCGATTTAAATATTGTTGGATCTCGGCTTTCGACGTGATAGATAATCGCCGTAATGTAAACTTCTGCTACAGCAGAATTTAATACGCATCCGTTTAATAAATAGTTTGAAGACATGCAGTAGCAAATCGTGATTAAAAGAGCTTGACTAATAATTCCTTGCGGGGGAGGAGAGAAAGAGGAAAGAGAAGGGATAGACACGGGCATTAATTTCTCTGTTAGTGGATTTATTGTATCCTGCTAACGCACCACCTTTCACTGAACGTATACAAATGCACGTTTATCGCTTCAACGAAACTTCTCTCATTGCACCTCGTGCAACAACATTTTTTTCAGAGGCTCCCAGATCGTATTCGCTCTATGTTTATATTTTGCGATCACAAAGCTTTTCAGCGCGATAGAAATGATGTACGTTAATGTTTTCTCCTATTCGTATGTATTGTAAAAGGTTTCGATGCAGATCCTGGAAAGGTTAACTGCCTGATTTCTTTTGAATCATCTCGTGTCCTTTTCTTTTGAGGGATTGTAGCATTGAGAGGGAATATCGAACCATGATCCCGTGGATACGAGGACAAAAATATTGCTGCATTATTAATATTTATTGCCTCGACTATAATTGATTATTTAATTGATTGGTATGTTACTGAGGTGTTTGCAAAACGGTGAACTTTCGAGAGGTAAAATAAAGCTCATTTTCTAATTTATATGATTCTGGAAAGTTCGATGTTTACCTGAGGCTGAATTGCGGGAACTAGCTGTCCAAAAACAAACTTGAAGCTTGAACTCTTGTTATTTTTGAGCAAAAGAGTTGTTCGTTATTGAATGCTTTGGCGGGTCCATTTAACAAAATGGATTGGGACTATTGAAAAAGTGGAGACCCTTCGAAAGTGCTTTGTAGAAAATTGATGTTGAAGGTTTCGAATGCCTGTAGTGAAAATTGTACAATGTGAGTGAATAAAAAAGATGCAAGCCAAAGGTCAAAGTGTAGCAATAAATATTCGATATCGAAATGCCAGCTGAGCAATTCCTTAAGCCAAAGTGGACTAGATCAATTTTTCATCTCTATCATCATTGCTAAAGGCTACCAATCTTGGATATAACCGTGCGGTCTATCAGCTAAAAGCAGGGTGTGTCGCTATCTCTTCTGAACTGTGGAAATGAGTTTTTACGGTCTGTTTTAAATGGAGCATCTCCATCGCGATATATTTTCGTGATCCCAGAGTAGAATCGATCAGAATTCGCTCATATATTTTCCCGACATTCGCATCTGCTCGAAGTTTGTTTTCGAGCCTTCCGGAAGTCGTTCAGCTGGGAAGAGAAAAATAGAGTTTGACGAGAACGGTCGCCAGCAGATCCTCCACACGTTTTCTCTATTTCCGGACATAACAGGTCGTTCAGTCGCTCTAGAAAGCGTGCAAAACTCGAGGGAAGTCGATATATATCGAGGGCGTGTGCCCCCAGAATGAATTTCACGTTTATATGTGTACCTGGGAAAAACTCGACTGAGGAATCCAGCTACAAATGCATTTCAATCCCAGGCTCAGTGAGTTCTCATCGCGTCATAATGATCCGTCTTTCTCGTTTATTGTTTCTGATTCTATTTCGCAAATTTGCGATTCATTCATGCCAACAGTTGTACAACAAATGAATGTTATATAAATATGCTTTTGTAGTCAAATAAATACGAAGCGAACCTCGTGAGAAAATACGTATGTGCGCAGGGAGAGGTCACAAGAGGTCGTCGACGACTGCATATATAAATTCGCCATTTCGTCTCGTGGACGATAAAATTTTTAAGATATTGATTCAACGAGAAATAGGTCAACCTTGTCGTCAGGACCGAGAACGAAGCTTATTCATCCACGAACATCTCGTGCGAAAAACTTGCTTTGTGCAAGCATAAATATAGTAGAAACATGTCAAATGGGGCCATTTTTAAATATTAAATTTGCAAATATGGAGCACTCGTTTTGCAATTATTTTCGAAAACTAATTTTTCCAATTTCTCGAACCAGCACAGATTTTCCAGATCTTCCGCCTGTGTCGTTTCGATGGACCACTGGCATGCTGATCGAAGCTCAAACTAAACGAATAAATTATCGAAAAAAAGAGAAAGACGGTGCGAGAGATCGCAATCGCAAAATTCAGATTCTCAATAATCTTCGATGAAAAAAATTGAGAGAAAATAATCTAACCAGTGCCTGGATTCGGTATCACGAAAAATATATGCAAAAAAAGTTTCCTACGTACGGAAGCAGACATTCGTTCGATAAAGTTTACTAAGAAAATAAAGCTAAAGAATCCCTCATCCGAAATAATGAAGTACAGCAACGATCCTACTATTGATGCAGAACCACACTATAAAAAATACAAAAGTACGTAAAATATAAATTTAGATTCTATGGCACGACGAAGAAGAAAAGAACACACACGTAAATACACACACACACACACACATCGTTTTGAGTACATAAATATGTCGATATATATTTCCATGTTTATCCGCCTCGACTGGAGACTGAATAAAAGAACTGAATAACTGAAAAAAAACGCGTAAACCCTCTCGTTGCACAATTTTTTTCCGTCTTTCATTGTCGAGACAGTTGCCTCGCGCTGTTACATAACGCTCGTGTACATTACACATATTGTACGTGATGTCGGTGTGCTTCACAGGCTTTTTAACCCGAAGGCATTTCAGGTGCAGCGGAAAGCAGGTATATTGCCCCGACCGAGCACGTATCTTATAAGCAGCAGCAAAAAGGTTACTGGGATAGGCTGCTTGCCTCTGGCCAATCATTATTCTCGATGGCGGAAGAAAGATTATTATTGTAATAGACGTTCTTATATGTACACATATTCTGCGATATATAAATCCGACGTTGAATTAACGATGAACACAAAAGCATATTAGCCCAGCAACACAAAGAAAATACGAGCAGAGGTTGGATGCAAACGTCGACAATGAGATAGACAGGTGGACGAATTGCCATCATCGACTTTTTTTTCCACCCTGTCGAGAAGTAAACGTATTACAAACGATAGTTTGCACAGAATATAATGGGGCCAGAACGATCAACAGTATGCAACTCGCGAGTTAGCTTCATGCTTTCGGGGACACGCTGCAAATTGAGAAATTTTAGCTGACGTTGAATAATTGAACTGCCATACATGCATTTTCAGGGCATAAAAAAAAAGCGATAGAAATACGATGAGTCTTTCAATCGAATGATTGTTGTTATTGGGAAATTTGAAAATTTCAAAACGACTCTGAATAAACGTACGAGAAATTTTGTTTGTTTACTTTTATTGTAAAGTTATAATCTGTTACTACAAATAACAATAAATAATTGTGAAATTATGACGAGACAAAACAAGCTTCAGATAAAGCATCCAGCCGTGCTTTATATCTCTGTGTTGGCTCTGTGTTGGGGAATGATTATTGTCGTTGGAAAATTCGAAAATTATAAACAAAATTGAAATTAAAATTAAAACGATTCTGAATGAAAGTACAAGAAATTCGGTATTTTTATGGCTTTTAAAATCGATAGTAATGCCAAGGTTCATAGTCTATTGCCTTCGAAAAAATTTTTTTTTTCGGGCATTACAACCTTGTCTCATTCGACTCAGAATCGCGTGAAACATGTTTCGAACCCATCGTGCGAGGTCATTTTTTGATTTTTGAAATTTTCGAAAATTTTCAAAATTTTTGAACCTTGACATTTTTTTATGGTCTATTGCCTTCGAAAAATTTTTTTTCTCGGGCATTACAACTTTGTCTCATTCGATTCAGAATCGCGTGAAACATGTTTCGAACCCATCGTGCGAGGTCATTTTTTGATTTTTGAAATTTTCGAAAATTTTCAAAATTTTCATGGTCTATTGCCTTCGAAAAATTTTTTTTTTCGGGCATTACAACTTTGTCTCATTCGACTCAGAATCGCGTGAAACATGTTTCGAACCCATCTTGCGAGGTCATTTTTTGATTTTTGAAATTTTCGAAAATTTTCGAACCTTGACATTTTTTCATGGTCTATTGCCTTCGAAATTTTTTTTTTTTTCGGGCATTACAACTTTGTCTCATTCGATTCAGAATCGCGTGAAACATGTTTCGAACCCATCGTGCGAGGTCATTTTTTGATTTTTGAAATTTTCGAAAATTTTCAAAATTTTCATGGTCTATTGCCTTCGAAAAATTTTTTTTTTCGGGCATTACAACTTTGTTTCATTCGACTCAGAATCGCGTGAAACATGTTTCGAACCCATCGTGCGAGGTCATTTTTTGATTTTTGAAATTTTCGAAACTTTTCAAAATTTTCGAACCTTGACATTTTTTCATGGTCTATTGCCTTCGAAAAATTTTTTTTTTTCGGGCATTACAACTTTGTCTCATTCGACTCAGAATCGCGTGATACATGTTTCGAACCCATCGTGCAAGGTCATTTTTTGATTTTTGAAATTTTCGAAACTTTTCAAAATTTTCGAACCTTGACATTTTTTCATGGTCTATTGCCTTCGAAAATTTTTTTTTTTCGGGCACTACAACTTTGTCTCATTCGACTCAAAATCGCGTGAAACATGTTTCGAACCCATCGTGCGAGGTCATTTTTTGATTTTTGAAATTTTCGAAAATTTTCAAAATTTTCATGGTCTATTGCCTTCGAAAAATTTTTTTTTTCGGGCATTACAACTTTGTCTCATTCGACTCAGAATCGTGTGAAACATGTTTCGAACCCATCGGTGCGAGGTCATTTTTTCGATTTTTGAAATTTTCGAAAATTTTCGAACCTCGGCATTTTTTCGAGTCTCTCAATCTAATGATTATTTATTTTTGTTACTTTTATTGTAAAATTATAATCTGTTATTACAAATAACAATAAATAATTGTGAAATGATGACGAGACGAAACAACTTTCAGAGAAACCACCCAGCGACGCTTTATATCGTTGGGGAATGATTATTACTGTCATTGAAATATTCGAAAATCAGGAACAAAATTAAAAATAAAAGTAAAAAGATTCCGAATGAACATACGAGATATTTGGTCTCTTCATCATACATTAGTTCACCAATGTCGATCGATATCGATACATTATTTACTGATCTCATATCGCAATTCAACCGCACGATTGATTTTCGCCTGTTAAAATTCTCTTAGAGAATCACACGAGAATATTCATCCAAGATCGTTGAAACGTACAATTGTCTATGAGCTATGAGGCTAAGGTAAGTCGAGGCACGATCACTTGTACCAGTGCATGCTTTATTCACACGTTGAAGTGTACGCCTGGCTGCAGAATGCAACGCAATACACATCTCTCATCGTGTTCGAAAGTGCGCTGACAGTCTGCAGTCGAGATCGCGATGGAAATATCCCTAGTTAACACTCTATTACAGTCCTCATGTTACAATAATATTATACTATACGCCACAGTACGAGCGTATGCTCGGGACCTGAGAAATATATTAATACAATTATATAAAGAATGTAAAAGTTATTCCATCGGTTATGAGGAAGTGGGTCATCGTCGTAAGATGAAAAAGTTCGGATCTCGGGAACAATGGATCACGGAATCCCTCGTGGGAACAGAGTACAATGCACTCGATCATCTTTACTTCTCTATTTCATTTGGTTGAATGGAACATAGAAATGGTAAGGAAATTTGTTTGATTGAGTTCCCATGAAAGTGTTCACGAGGCTTGGGCTCATAAATGCAGCTGTCGGTGAGCCCGAATATTTTGACAGCTCAGGAAAAACTCACGAGGCAGGATTAGATTAAATTTTGAAAAAAATGAGGAAATTTTTCAATATTCCACAGACTACTCTGTAATACTTTTTAAAAGACTCAAAAATAAGCCGAAGAGTCTTCGAGTCCGAGTGAATCAAGGAGGAGTTTAGAGTAGCCAAGTTAGTGCTAATGATGAAAAAAATTGAATTTATAAAATGAACTGGCCACTGAAATCCGAACAAATGACTTACTCGGCCGAGGGATTTGGGGAAATAATAAAAATTGCCCTTGTGAATATGCCAAATTCGAATTCTCCGTGTCTACGAACCCAAGAACTTGTGTAAACGTAGAAAGGAATTGTTAACGAGACCCCGAGTCTGTAGCTTCGCGCAAGTATGTCTTGACGACGTGAATGAAGATGCAGGCCACCGGGTAGCTCGAAAAACGACGAACGGGAAAATGCACTTAGAATCTTGACTACTATAATGCTCCGTAAGAAAAAAAAACTGTAATGTGATGAAAAAAAGGAAAATTGACGGTAATAAATGAAGTCGTTGGATCCTTGAGATTCGCGATGTAAAATACAGTGTCTCGCTCGTTGAAAGAGTGTGTCATTCGTCTTTCCGATGTTTCTCACTGTTGGAGCACACTTTCTGGTGGGCTCAATGAGCGAGCAAGCGGAAACGCACTGAGCTATGCCTGCGTTTATATATTTCTTCGCGAACCCATAACCGAGAGGGAAAGAGAGAGGCTGCTCGGGAAAGATTAAAATAGGAAGTTATTTTTACGAGTAAGTGAGTTAGACTTTCCTCGAGAGCCTTGCGAAGGGTGCGCATTTCTCCTTTGATGATTATGAGGCGAAAGAAAAATGAATGCGATTGGTGGAAAACGGAAATGGAACAAATGGCTGATGCCAATGACATTTAGCTTCAAAACGTCGCGATGAATTTCCCCATGTTTTTCTGTCAATTCAATTCCCAAGAAAGTCTATTGAGACGCTCAAATATCGGTGGAGCGTCGATTGCTTTTTCCCTCTTCAAACATTCCAAACGTTTCTTATCGAGACTTTTTATCAATACGATATGAAAACTGGAAGTACGAGAACGTTGGATCGAAAGTAATTCGTGTCGAGCTCGGACAAATCGAGCAGGAAAACGGTCGTCACTGGTCGTTCGTTTTTGATGGGAAGAAGCCCGGGGTGAGCGTATTATACGCGCTCAAACGCGGACACTAGTCTCAGCGAACACGTGGAGAAAGTCTCGACTGCTCGTTCGAGCGCGAGAGAGCCGCCACAGGGAACCACAACTCTCGGAGGATTAATCGCGTCACTGGAATTCTAAATGCATAAACGGCGTCCGAAGATGAACGATGCTGAAAGACTTTAATCTCAATAAAGTTCGACAATATACATTCCAACTTTCAAACACCCGATTGATCGATCGAGAATCCATCTTGTCACGGCTTCGGATCTTCCATCCAAGTTGAATACAAGGCCGTCGATGAGAACGTCTCCGTTTCAAAGTCCCCCTATTTTCCCACTGCAAAGCATTTTATATGGAACTGCTGCAATGTTTAAATCTCAACGATTAAGCAGAGACGTCAAAAGTCACATGGGTTGAGGTTCACCCAAAAATGGCCCTTTTTTTCTCAGCCTTCAACGTTATCCAGAAGTCAAATTCAACGAGATTTTACAATTGCGATAAAATTCCCAGTTTGCCAGTTGCATTGTTACTTTTTTTGGCTATTTTTTTATCGCAGCAATGACTTTGACTTAAACTTTCTCCAGATCACTTCCACACAGCTGTTTCTTCTCCATCTACGAAATCGAATTATGGAAAAAATGAATTTGGGAGTGAAACATGAATCAGCCAAGTGTACAGATGATCAGAAATCATTACGATTCAATCGTGTTTTAATTATTTGTTTAATTCTCACTTTATTTTATGATTACGGTCTTGTCGATTATAATCTGGCGATGTGCACACTTGTCAACTAATTTACTCAAAACTTTTTTTTATGCTGAAGTATTCGGATTACATGAGCTTGTAATTCGAAAATATCGACGTAAATAAAATTACATTTCAAACTTTCTTGACGAGCAGAAAACATTAATAATTAATACGATAGACCGAGTAACAGTTCAAGAACGTTTTACTGTCATACTTTAATTATGGACCGTTTCCCAGTGCTGGACAACGTTTAATCGGAGCTTCTCTTTTATGATGGGAAAAATATTGAAGTATTCATGCTGCAAGGCACAAATGGCTGGACTGGCAGTTAAAAAACCGAACAAAGAAATTGTTGGATACAACATTTAGTGTGTGTAATACGACACACGTCGTCATACGAGCCACGTAACGTGACGTCGGAAGCAACCTGATTTATTATTCAAGAATATCAATATACACGATAAACTCGACGTTGTTAACTCGTCGATCGATATTCATGTAACGAAACAAAGCCTGCCCCATTTTTGTTGGCAAAATGAAGGTTTTGCGACGCCACGAATACGTCGCTTTATTTCCGTTAAAAAATAGCAGTTCCAATCAATTTTATGCCCAGAATTGACGTCGACGAGACCGAAGTTTCCAATCCTTTTGTTGGCTTTTCACGGATCGTTGTGTTAACTTAATTTTGCGCGTGCTACTTTTATTTCTTCGATACAACGCATTTTCACGGTTCACAGAGATCTGCGGGTCTCGAGCGTCAAAACTTTGCTCCAATCTTGCCTACAATATTAAATCATACGAACACGAGCGAAGAGTCGTAAAAAAGGCTCAACAAGGACGTTAGAAGCGAGTTGTACGACTGCATATATTATACTTTTTAGCTGCAAGATAATAACCAATAGGTGCAGCAGGAATCGAGTCCATGCTACGCTCAGAGCGGCTTGAATAATACCCGTTTGTCAAAAGCAGTTTTTGAAGGATTTACACCACAGCGATAAATCGATTGTTTTGTGCCGATATACTCACTTGAGCACTCGTGTCAAAATGCATTTCATGGGGACGCGTATATTTATATTCGAGGAAGTTCAGCTTCGGAAATAGAAACATTGATTAGCACGAACGAATGTTCACTTTCATGTGATGACCGTGAAAACTCGACCCCGAAGAAAGACGAGAATAGAATAATCTCATCCTCATTCAATATACCGGCTGTCCCGAAAACTATGTTGACATAAATGTTGAACCAACTTGGAAAGAGCAAAAACTCGAGTGGATTGAAATATATTAATCGAAAAGGTAAGAAAATAAAAAATCACTTTGAAAGTTTGGAAGGTTCCACAACCTCCAATGTGAGATGGTGGGAAAATTTTGAAATATAACAAAGTGTAGACACGTTCGATTAATCGAAAGTATAGAGAATCGGGAAAAACGTCATTCACAGTGGCTCGAAGTGTGTGATGTTTTTGTTCGTAAATCCAACTTTTTAAAACGCTTAATAAATCGTACACTATTCTTCTAGCATCTGCGGAGCCGCATTATATTATGAAAAATGAATTTTAGAGGGCTGTTGAAACGAGAAGGCTTCCAAGTGTTTTTGTTTCAATTGAAAATGTTTCTGGCGGCTCCAAAGTGAAGGGTAATTTCGAACATTCAAAAAATATTGAAAAAAAGGTATTTTGTATTAATAATTTGAAGATTTTTTGCCCCAAGACTGGAGTTTAAGTACGAATTTTCAGACACGTTGTATACAGAGAATCAAATCGAGATCACGCACATTTGAAAGTGAAAAGATTCGACTTCTCGATGAATGACCAGCATGAACAATGAGAACACACGCAAATGCGTCGAGATATTGAAATGAGCTTCGAATGTGATGGCTCGTGAAGTCGGCTTCATTAACAAGGAAGATTTCCAAGCGGGAATTTCCGACCAAGGTATCCGGAAGCTCGGAGGTAAAGGGGAAGCCTCTGATGAGTGCGTGTGCACGTTTGAATTATCACGTTACGTATTCCAGCTGCGTCGAGACAATGACCTGATTTGAGGTCGAAACGATCTGGCTCATCCATACTCAGATAAAACCCTCTTGCTCCGGAAATCATGCACACATTCTTACACACTTATGCTACACAAAGCCTGTATCAGGTATGCGGAGACTTTCGCGAACGAGGAACGTAGTAACGAAATAAAAAGTCGTCGAACAGCTTCGGGGAAAAGCCAACGAAAGCCAATTCGCTCTTGCTTTCCTCCGGTACTCCAGAGCGTTTACCCATCGTCAAAAACCGGTTTTCTCACATTAATTATCATTCATTTTATTTACTTACAATTATATGAAGTCTGATCTATAAAAATTTGATGACTGGCGGAAAACGGTTAATCCACAAAACAAGTACTATAAAATGATTTAATACGAAGATCGAGCTTATCACTTTGACGTTTAAAAAAAAAATAAAAATAAAAATCTCTCTGGAAGAGTATGAGTGAAATTAGCTTTGAGGTTTTATTCCATGATTCCTCTTCTTGTTTCTAGTTTCGTGAATGTTTTTTTTTTTTTTTTTTTTTGAAAATTGAACTACTGGTCACCACGCATTTATCCATGGTGTTTCATGGATTTTGTTGAAATGAAATAAAACTTTTTTTCGTAAGGATCTCTGCAGACAAACGAACAATGTTTTCAGCGTATCTCTTGCATAAATGTTCGATGCACAATAAAATCATTTACGATCCATCAATTTTCGGTCGTATTTTCCTGCGACCCAGACTTTCTCGGGTTTGATCTTCGTATGAATGAGTTTCTAATAGTCGAAGGAGGGTCTGAAGCACTCTGTCACAGGTCGGTGACGCTCATCGCGTTGCTGAATTTCAGTAATTTGTTATCATTAAAAAAATGCTCCCTAAAAAAATGTCCCAGCATCGTAAAATCGTGAATTCGTTCCATTCAATGGCGACTAAATATTCGAAAAAGGAATGTGTCGAACAAGAAGGAAGTTGGCCAAGTAAATGCACCGGGTCACGTATGCAGACTGAAGTTGCGAAAAAAGCCAGGTCATTGGAAAGCAAATTCGGCTGTCTCATCAGCAAAAAAAACGATGAATTAACCACTCGTTAACTAAAAACTGATTTTAAAAAATTAAAGAATTTTCATTCACGAGATCTAAATTGCTTCACACAAATAAACACCACTCACCATGACAAACCAAAATTTCATGATCGATTGCTAACAAAACACGAAAGAAAATTTATTTATATTCGACACCGAATGCCCTGTACAGATTAATGGCCAAAAGGTGAGAAAGCTGAGGCACCTAAAACTTCGGAAGTCACGTTGCACTTCCGTTTTCTCTTAAGGTAGTACAAATACTAACAGACCTCGGTTCACAATGCTTATTATCAGTGAAAGTTGTTAGTGCGTGAACGTTATACACAAACGTGGACACAGTCAAATGTACATGTCGATTTATGTATTATTACGAGAACTAATTATCAAATCATGGGGACGCACATAGATTTTTTCTCCGCGAAGTTCAAATCGAGTCTTTCAATCCTTCGTTTACGAGACAACGAATAGTTCACAGTTAAAAACTCTTTGAGACACTTACTCCAGATCCAAGTTGTCCAGTTGTTCCGAAACATTGCTCAAACTGTCAAAAGACTGGCTGAGGTAGGAGGTTTCAGCATGATGCATTTTGAACTCTTCCCTAGAACAAAATCATTCAATAATTAGAACGTCACGTTAATACTTCTAAGATAAAAATATTTGTGCGTATCGTAATGGAGTTCAATTTGCAGCGTTACTATTCCATTCTCTTTCTTGACAATGCATGCACCAAAAATGAATATGAACAAAATCCAAATGCCGCTATTCGATCTCTCATCGAATCATCACTCCAAAAATTGGAGCGTTCACCCTTCAATTTAAACTTCTCATTGAATCGGACCGTTCGAAACGTAAACATTTAACAATCCGTTTCAATTTCGAGACTAAATAGATAATTGGAATTTCGGGTTGCCTTCCGGGCCCGGAGATTCGTTCGGACGCTCACCCTTTATCCAACTTTGATTATAATTTACCGTCCCAGGCAAGAGATCCGCCCAATGGGCAATTAAAAAAACGCCGACGCACGATACGGAGGCACGATAAAACGTCTACGATTCCGAGCTCGTACGAGGGACAAATGAATGAAACAATTCACGAAATATCACTGTGGAGCAGACGTAAAAACTAACGAGACGAACCGGCCATCTACCCCGCCGCATACGACGTGATAACTTTGGAACTTGCGCAATGCGTGTTCTTTCTCAGTGCATATAACAACACGTATACGTATATACGCGGCCTTAATCGAGTTTAATTGGCACATATGGGTTTTCCGACACGAACTATAATGCTTTTTATACAGTCGACTATATAGACGAGGTGTTTGGTCCAAGTGTTATTTAACTTTTACTACCGGGCACGTTGTACGAGTGCTTGTTTTTCTCTTTTCTTTTTTTTATATATTTTTATCGATGATTTATCATTAAAGGATCGTTATCAATTTAGCCACGTACTCGTTACTACTGACGATACGTATTGCGAATATTTCAACGAAACGTGGTCCGATTATTGTTTTTGTCATTCTAACTTCATCTCCAATTCGATCAGTATTATTTAATACTATTTCTTTCTCGATGGTTTTGGCGAATCAAGTATTTAAGAGCCACAGCCCTTGGTCCCGACACCAAATCATGGAATTTCAATGTGTGAAGAACTATTATCGTTGCATTCGTAATGGTGTTCTATAAATGTAGTGAAATGAAGCTCAACTTATGGGAACCTCATTTAGATGGAATACTTTATGGAAATATATTTTTAGGATCGAATTTATCAAGGTTATCGACGATCAATTTCGACGATGGAAGTTCACGTACAAATAATGTGTTTTGGACCAGTGAAGAGAACTCGATCGTAGCGTAAAACTTGAATTTTCGTTTGTTCGTTTGATCTAAATGTTTAGCTACGACGATATATCTCAAGGGCAGTGCGTGAAAGTTGCACATGCATTTCACAATCGGATAAGTGGAGCAACACTTTATACACTTTTATTCAAAGAAGGCATGCAACAAGAAAAACTCGGTTGTTCGTACACGTTTTTTGGTGTCATCCACTTCGCGAACAAGCACTCACTTGACACCTATTTAACATTATGTCGTACACGAGCGACTGTATGTAAAGTTAAGTGTCGCGGATGGACAGTGAACGACGTGTAAAAGCAGCGACGATATCACCGGAGTATCGAGGTCTTCCGCCTCACCCCACCAGCAGGTCTATAGCCACGATAGATACGAACGACCAACTTCCATATATTCGTGTCCTTGATCCCAAATGTACTGGGGCACTGCGTGACAGCAGAAAGAACAAAAACTGGCATATGCACTCGGGAAACCCCTTAAACGCCCCTTCATCTTTTATCACCGAAGCTTGGGTGACCCAACTCTGTAGTGATGCTGATTATCGGGCTTTCTCAACCTTCCCGATATAAAAAATAATCGGAGGTCACTCTCAGTTTTCTACTTTCTCGCAGTAACTGCGAATATATCAATGAAAATCGGGGCGAGCGAGTTTATTTGTCAAAAATCATTGCGACGCGTGGATCAGACATGAAAGATAAAATTTTGAGCCTCGATCATCGCGGTTATAGCCCAACAACGATGTATTTGGGTGCGATTTGAGTTCGTAATCTTCATTTTTTAAAATTCGAGCCCTGCTCGCACGCTGAGTGCGACTTTTAGGAGAGCCTGTAGCCGCTGAAGCCCCGGTTTCCTGTTTCGCACTAATTTCTTCCCGACGAATGAAGTCAGAAATAAATGGGCCTGACGGCACAGCGGATATTTCGTTTTTTGTTTTCTGTTTGTTTCGAGATTGAAAGCTCGCGCGAAGGGAGAATGAGAGTAAATAAAAATGAAGAAGAATCAATTTTTGTTCGTGAGCATAAGTATACAAGCTTCCGTTGAGCACACCAGGATTGTAAAAGGCGGAATACGCGGAAGAAGATACCGAGGAGCCTCAAATCCGCTGACTCTCGTGGGACAGAGAATGCTCGCTGCTGCTGGGTCTCTAAAACCTCTTTTGAACGCTGGAAGTAACTTCGTGCTCGATGAAAAACTCGATAACGCTAATTACCCGAGCACCGACAGGCACGTGCACTCGGTTCAATCCGAGAGCATGCTCCGTTGGGCAATTTCTGCAAAAAGACTATTTAGGACCGAGCGATAACTGAACGGGTCTCTTCGAAAGTTGCTGCGAAATCGGTGCACGAATCGTCACGGTTGTCTCCAAATAGATATTGGAAGATTGAAACCATCGAATATCTCAACAAATCGTGTTTTATTTCTGTTATTTTTATGCCACAAAAATGCTTATACCTTTCGAAATTTTGTCACAAAATATTCCGAAGCATTTCGCACGAGTTTAGTTAGTGCCATTGACTGTTAAAAGTGCAGAAATTAACTTCATACGTTGCGTCAAAAAAACATGAAAAGTATTATCTGCAACGATGTTTTGTGGTTTAACGGAATTCGATTTTTATTCGTCGGCGACGAGGAAAATCATTTTCAGCGAATTTTCTGCACGATAACGAGTTTTATCGAACTCCTTATCAAAGCCTGCCCACTCAAAGCGAGCGATCGATTTTATTTATCTGATAACTTCAGGCGAAAGAAAGCGGAAATTGAATGAAGTTTCCGGGCCAGTTCTAAAGAAAAATTCCAACAACAAATTATTTTGATACACTTTATTTACTTGCAAAAAGTATTCAAAATTTTACACAATTTTCGTTAAGATCAACGATAGCAGCTCAGACAACCGGTTTAATTTAACTCTCAGCGATAATGTTATCATTCTTAAGATTTTTCATCATTGAACAATAAGAAAAATGATAATTGGGTGTCTACTCGGCCTGTCAAAATCATAACGACGTTCAGCGAAGCTCATTTCTCGTTAATCAGAACGCACATTCGCTCGCACAATTGTTCGTGATGTTCGTACTAATCGATCGGTCATTAAACCGTCTATTTCTGGTATTTTGGCGAGCATAATTCAACGTACTGGAAACCCATAAGCACTTGTACAAACAGATAGGAGGCTATACCATGAAAACGAAGGAACAGAGAGCGAGAGGAAACAAATCGTTGTAGAAATAAACTTGCATTAATGTGTCGATTCAATGAATGATTATACTTTTCTTATTTTATCACGACGAGAACACATTTGCGATGATGATGCATGGGTCTACGCGCAGAAGGGAAAACAATTTTTTCGAATCAGTCTCACATTCGTGCACACTTCAATACGTGAATTGATTGAACGGATAAGAGACTCGTCAACAAGCAGAAGTGGCTCTAATTATCGAAATACAGATCCTCACCGATCGCGATGGCACTCCGGATCAGCCGACATGTTCTCAAACCGCAAGAAGCCTCGTATCGTGATGGTGGACACAAAAAGTCTGAGAATTTTGTACGAGTTGCAAGAAAAGCTTAACTCACACCTACGATCGCGACGGACTCAGTGAAGAGAGAATCGACGTTCTAGAAGAAGCAGGGAATGACCGAGGGTTTTGTCAACCCAGCTACTCGTGGAGTTTATCTGTTAGGAGCTTTCTCTATCTCTCTCCTCCGTCTCGTTGATACGACAACAGCTCATCGCGATTACACACGCGACCGCGAACCCATTGTATTTTGTCGTGGTGATGCGACTTGCTCGAATTAAGCCATCCGGCCTCACCCATTACAAAAAACATTAAAAAGAAACATAAAATAACAGAAAGCTAATTCATGGGAAAGTGGGAAATATTTGAAGAGATGGAAAAAATAAGAATTCGCTAACTCAAGGTAGTTCAAACACGAAACGATTTTCTTAAGAAAGGCTTGAAATTTACACAGAGTTTCAATGGGTGACACGCATGTCAATATTTAAAGGGTTCGTCTTATTGGTTATTTAGATAAACGTGCTTAAATATGGAGAAAAATACACGGGGGTACAGGGACTCGTAAAAAATCGTTTATCCTTCCATATAACAAATGAGCGGTTCTTACGAAGTTTGTGAAAAAGTACACAATAACAATGAAGCATCTGTCTTTTTATTTATACTTTTTTCTTGATCCATTTCCCGTTGTGTTTTCCCTCTGCGCTCTCTAAAGCGATTTTTTACGCTAAAAACTATACTATTTTAGCCAGAGACGAATAAAATTTCGGGTTCAGTCAGTCATGAATCCCCGATTATAATTAATGGCTTGTAATGTCATTCGCCAAAAGATAAGTTGAAAAAATTTATCTACAATTTTTAATTAATAACTCTAACATCAATTTAGACTGATAATGTTTTTAATTAGGAAGTGAAAATCGATCCAACTCAGACACCCATAAAATACGATCCTACGGGCATTATCTGCCTTAATGGATAAAGAGAACGAAGCGTACAAAGAACAACCACATTTGCAGTACCAGTCGATCGCAAACTTGAAATATTACAAGTAAAATCTCCCTCTACTTTCATAGTTCGTTGGATATCGTGCTGATAAGAACTAAGACCTCGACATATTTGCCAATAAGTGCTGTAGATATCGTTCGTATCAATGTTATCAACTATATTTTCTAACTGAGACGGCTTTTATAGTATCCAGCCACGTAGAAACTCCTCTATTGACTCCGAAACGAGAATTATTGATCTTGAGTCATGTATACTCACAATTTTGATTGGGCGCATTCAAGGCTGTCTAATCTTATCATCTTGGTGTTTATGCTTTGTGTCATTGCCTGCCGTATGCGATCGAAAAGTGCCATAACAATCCCATCCATCAGTTTTTGGATTTGAGATCGATTTTACCAGTTCGCAGTTCAGAGCTATGGGGGTCATCATTGTCTGCTCGATTTTGATACAGTTACGCGGAGAGAAAAAAAATAGTAAGAATCACTATGCTGCTATGGTATTGGGGTTTTATATCGCCCATTTTGGAGGTTTTTACCAAAAAAATTGTAATTTCTAAGTCAATTCTGAATGAAAATTTTGAAATTGCGTATTTTGCTGTGACAAAGGTTTAAACCGTGCTATTTTTTCCTACATAGTTCGCCAAGGAAACTTTGTAAAATTTATGTTGACTCGATGATGAACTGTCAAGTAGAATTATTATGCCGTTTTGCTATGCTCAGTACTGTTTTCACAATTGAAATATACGGTTGAACATAGTAAAATTTGAGGAGCTCGAACACGAGCATCGATCATACGCCAAAGTGTTTAGAAATTTACTATGGTAAATAACAGAATTTCATTCTCGATTGTACGATAATATACCGGTATACATGAGTAAGGATGTATTTATTTTGACATCACACATCAATTTTCATCGAGCCGCTTAACCAAAAATTACTATGTATGTTCGTAAGAATTAATAAATAAATATTACGATATAGAACCCTACTTGTATGGCACCATAGTAGTTTTTAATGAAATTTTCTCTCCGTGTATCTGACCGAAATTCATGAATCTCTTTGTTAAAAAAAAACATTGAGAAATATCTTCGGTGCACACTGCATTGTCCAACATTTTTCGTTAATATCGTTAACGCACTTTATCACAGTGAAGATAATTAAAAAAAAATGCGTTTTTCCAGTCTTATCATCAACGAAGCAACCCCCTGGTAGCACGTTCATGCAACATTGGATAAACGCATTATGTGATATTTTTTGAATTCGGAACGAACGAGGCGTATAAATAACCTCGTCACGAGTAAAGTTTGGAAATATTCGTGCCACAAACGATTGCTCGATCTTCGTAGCGCTCTTCCGAAGGCGCAGGTGAAAAAAGAAATAATTTTCGATTTTTTGCAGTGTCAAATTTTCTTGAAAAATATGAGACTCAAACTGGTGTTGGTTTTCGTCGTACTTGCTATGCTGTTGAACGATGTTGCATCGAGACCTCTGATAGGTAATTCGTCGTTTTCCATCCACTTCATTTTCCTTCAATGTTCTGTTACTAAAGAGTGCATTTAATATTTCAGTTAAAAAGGTCTATGTGGTGGAGAAGGAAAAAAAACCTGATCCGGCGCCCTCGCCTACAATATGCAGCGTCGCAAAGCAGGCAGTCGATCTTTTGAAAGCAGTGCTGACACTACTTTGCTGAAGCACCAAATCGAAACTCGAATTTGTGCTTCAGCAAAGCACAAAAAGCTTTCCTGGGGATGGGGAGCTCCCAGATTTTAGCGAAGTGCTTAGAATTGTCTGAACCTTAATTTTGCAGTCTTATTTTTCACCTAAACCAACAATCGACTGACGACATCCGCGTGGAGTGGGCCGGTCGAAAAAACTTTCGCATTGACAGAAACTGGAGGAAGTTAGGATTCTAGATTTTCTCTAGTGCGGAGTATGACATTCACTAGAAAAACAATTCAATTGTTTGTTTTGTGCGAGAGATTTTTCACCTTCGGTTATCTACTTACACCGAACCGATTCAAGACCGATAGCGCTTGAAGGAGCAGCTCGAATCGCAACCAAACAACTTCGAGATATTTTTGGTTCCGTTTTGATTACAGCTAGTCGATGAATGGTCAGTTTCATAACCAAAACAATTGAATGTTATTTGTATACGAAAAAAGGAGAATGAGCTTCGTTGTACATGATTTTTAAATAAATTTTCAATATTTTTTTATACATTTAAAAAATAAATGCATTTGAAAATATAAACATCGATATTTTTACTTATTTTATTTTTCTTTATCCAACTCGTGTCGTTTTCATTGCCAATTTACACCCCGAGCACGGTTTTCTTCCGGAAACAGTGTTACTTCTTCACAAATTTGTCCCATCTTCATCGAACTTGATTATTTGTTAATTTCAACAAACCATAAAGTTCCAATATTGATATTTCCTGTCCTTCTACTCTGTCATTCGAATGGCATGAATTGGAAGCGATGACCAGCAAAAGTGAAGCGAAAAAGTCGAGCTACTCCGTCACCGATGTCCTCTTACATAAAGTGCAAAATGAACGCATGAAATTGGAGTTCCGTCGCTGCTATTCCATGCGATTCTAATTGGTTCGCCGTGGCACTGCACTTAGCTCGCTCTCGCGTTAAATTTCAAGTCAAATTATGAATCCGGAGCAGTATTTTTGCCCTTTATAATGTTGGAATGACAGTTAGTCTCTCAAAATTTCTGCAACTGGCATGGATTTTCAGGAAGTCACAAAAAGAAAAGAAAAAACAACAGCGAAATAAATAATTTTGTTGAATTTATCAACTTAAATACGATTTTGATTCGAGGTTTGTTTTGGTATTTCAAAAGAATGATGTTTCGTGTCAAGATAGCCGCCAGCACTTAAAATTCAAAACGATTGCGTATTTGCAGATAAAAACAATGAGCGTGAAAACGTGATCAAAGCCGTTGCCCTCGATCCATGATTTGGTTTCAATATCTACAGGTGCGTATATATTTGTACGAAACTGAGAAAAATTTACGCAGTCACGTTTGGAAATTAACTCGGTCGTCAACGTGCAAAAATTGGGTTATAACTTTGTCGAATAATTCAATAACGTCAAGTTAGTCGTAAAAGTAATGAAAAAGGAATGAGATTATATTAAACTTTGTTTATCAACTGAGGCTTAAATAGGAATTTGCGCGTCGTTTTTTGTGCTCCGTTTTCTCAAATTAAAAGGCCGATCCCTTACCTTCGTATTACGCAGCTACCTCGCTTTCGTTGGTAAGGTAGGTTTTCCAGGTTAATTAACTTTTATCAAAATTAAATGAAAAAAATATTGACCTTAATTATTAAATTTTGGTATTAATGAATTTTGGTACAGATGTTTGATACAATTGAAATCGGAAGAAATGTCTCTTGCAGTACACAATATTATTTAACAATTTGAGCGAACTTGTGCAATATTATTGTGCACTATTATTGAAGGTTGAAGGTGTATATGGGCCGCCTACTATACGAACTTTTCATTGATCTTTTTATTCACCAAAGAACATGGATATTTGGCTGAGGTACGCTGAGCGCTCACCCCGGTTACTGTGGCGCTGCTTAAAATACGTGAGCACGCATACACTTTTTGGTTTCACGCTACGCTACACAGCCATATTTCTAAACGATCAGCACGTGTTTATTTTCAACGTATATGTACTGCAAAAAATAAATATATTTACGTTACATTAAGGTAAGTGAATTAACTCAAAAAATGTTTTATGTCGTGAACATTCTAAGAATCTCGGGATTGATTGATTTATGCGAATGCTATTTCCGTTAAAATGTGATATTTTGTGGTTAGGTTATGTCAGTTTTTTTTAACCTAATGCAATTATGGGTGTAAACAACGCTTTTGAATGATTCTTTAGAACTATAAACTTGCATCATTTCCCTTATTTGAGTATTTATCAGCAATCGATAGCATATTTTCAAAAGCTTTGGAGTTATGAAAAATCTGAGCGCACTGGTTGGAATGCATTCTTTTCCTTGTAGGCATTAGAAATTTCATAAAATTTTGTAAGATCCAATGGTGTTAAACATTGACTATTAAGGAGGGTGGCTAGCGACGATACAATGTTGCCATGCTAAACCATGTTAAATACATTAAAAATTTCAAAATGATGAGAATTTAATAAAATTTGGTGAACATATTCTTTAGTGCCAAATTTGACAATACAATTTTTTTAAGATTTTTCTTCTGTACAGTTATCGAATAATTGATCACTAAAGTTCACGTGTATAAGCATAGCGTTTCCATATGTATAGGTATACATTCCGGGCATAAGAAATCTGCTTTAATGCGTAATTACTCGATAACTAAGCAGAAGAAAATTTTGAAGAAAATGGTGTCTTTGCACTTGATGTTGAAAAACATTATCAACAAATTTGATCAATTTCTTATCATTTGGACGAATGTAGCCACCCTCCTTAATTTCCTGGGAGTAACTCAGCAACATGATACAAAGTTTAGTATTAATGTTCGCAATGCTTTTTTTTCTTAAGGAAAATGGCAAAGTCACTCAGAAGCAAATGGAGGAGGAAATGCAGAGCTGTAAAACGTGAACGTTATGGTGCCAAAGAACTGGAAAAACTCAAAAAGACACTGGGTATCGATGCGAATGCTCAGGGTGACGTTGAAATGTCTGAAATTTCGGAAATTGCAACAGGTAGCAGAACTTACATGACCCCGAAATGATAATTACAATACTAAAAAATCATGAAGTACCTTACTTCGCCTTATAATCCTACTGTGTTTTTTTTAGCATTGTTCGCGTTCATGTCTAATCAGAAGGTCAGAAATAATATATCTGATATTATGTTAAGACGAACATAATTTGTTTATCATAAGAATCATTTGCTCCTTTCGGAAAAATTGAAAAAACATGACATAAACCTTCAAATGTATGAATAGTAGACAAATGATTTTCAACAAATATGAGACTTGGAAAATTGGTTCATTCGTCGAGTATTTTTGAGCAACAATAATGATTTTTTACGAAATGCAACACAACTTGAATTTTGGTGTGAATGAAATCAGATCTTTTATACCCCAATGACTTTCTATACATAAATGAGAAATGTGAAAGACACTATTTTATCCAAAAGATCGAATTAACAATAATTTTTCAAATTACAGTAACGGACGCAGCCTCAGTTAAGAAGAGCATCAAAGAGAAAACGGAAGCCAATGGGAATGAAGTCGAGAAAATGGATGAGGACGGAAAGAGAGTTTACAATAAGAAAACGTTACTCGATCAACATGGCAATTATCCGGTTTGGATGAGCAGAAGAAAAATAAACAAACACAAGAAAGGCAGAGCGAAGTCAAAGAAAGCTACAAGTGCGCAGACCAAGAGGCTCACAAGGAAACAGAAAAAAGCAGCCAAGGCATAGAAGGAAATGATATCATCGACCGATAACTCAGGCCAGGCGTTCTTCCTAGATTCCTCTTTCAATATCTATTTTTTAAATTATAATTAAGCTCAATAATTATTTATTGAGATACAATGTTGAACTTATTGATACATAATAAAGATACGAAAAGATTTAAAATATTGAATGGCAGTGTAAGACTCGTCGGACACTCTTCTCTGTTAAATCTTCTAAAAACCGATTCACTGTATGTTTTTCTTATTTTTTTCCATGTTCTTGTCTGCGCTTGAAGAATGCGTCCAACTTCAGCCGTTAATCGTGCTTCTGCAACGAAGCCTCAGGCGAGTTTCGAGATCAGCAACGCGATTCGTCAAATGTTGGAGCTTTCGACTCTCCAATTCGAATTGTTTGACTTTTCCTCTCATGTCGTATATCTCCTGTTGCATCAATTGCTGAAACACACAAGAGAGTCATTATGGAACGTACCAAAACATAAATTTGGCATGGTAAAGAATATGACGCAGCTCAATATTTTAGTTTTATTACTCGATTCGAACGACTCGAAAATTTACTTTACTAATCAATTGCTTTTAAGCAGTCTTCGTGCTAATGCTAAATGGTGGTGCATCATAAAAACGTGGCTGTGAACAACAGTCTGGGTGGTCTCGCAAGAACAGTGAAATGAGATTGAATCGTCACTCCAGAATGAAAAATTTTGATCGTCATATTCGAGGTTAAAAAAACACTTTGGCGACGTTGATTACTCACGACATTGTCGACAGCTCGTCTCATCGCAGCGACACTTTCAATCGCTTGAGTTATCTTCGTGCCCATTTCCGTAGCTTCGATATCACGTTTTCTACCTCGAGCTATTTGTTTCTCCAGCTTAGCAAGTCTCTTTAGTATTATATCGTAATCTCGATTGAGATTCCCTTCGCTCACCTCGTTCTCCGTGTCTACAAAAACAAACGGAGAGAATGAAAAATAAATAAACAAACTTCAAGTCATCCACGGAAAATCATCACTTCCGTCAGCCAACAGGAATTTATAGCTTCGGAAAATTTTGAAGTATTTTATTTTTGTTTGACCTTGCACATTGCACAAACGTCGCTGACACTTTCAAGTCGTTGGGGCTCTTCTGAACTACGATATTTTCCATTGTTTTACTTTTCATCCGGAAAACTGATACCCGCAGACGTAATTAAGTTGTTTTCTTGATTCAGAGACCAAATTTTCTATTTTTACAACTCTGTGAAAAAATCGATTTTTTTCGTAATATGACAACCAGCTACTTTCAATCGTGGAGATTCCCATGAAATTTCCAATGGACCCCAATACATTAGACTGGTCTACAAGACTATTTTTGAATCTTCATCAACGACCATTTTTTCTCACTGGCTTCAGAGCTTTGAAAAAAATTGTGATTTTGCTAGTAAAACTTGGTTATCGAGATTCGAAGCTAAAAATCAGATTTGACATTGACACAGGACCAGGACAGGACCCGTTCACGACAAACGTTTGAGTTTTACTCGAAATATTCAGTAATATTCCTTGCTCTCCGTCTTGTAAGACCGGGACGCGAAGACCGGACCCGGAATGAGAAAAAAACGACCTTGTTAACCCGCATAAAATGATTTTGGTCTCAGTGAGTAAATTGAGAAGTTTTAACGAGTATATTGAGCGTATAAGTACAAGCGGCAGAAGTGAAATGTACACTGGTACTATAACGACAATATGAAATGAGAGGAAGCGCGCCGAGCTCTCTAAATCCGTCGTCCAGTTGCGGGAGTAAAGATAGTTTTCATGAAATTTCTCCGGCCTCCGCAAGCCCCTTGCTCTTCCTCGTGCGCACTGGCTCTTTGGTGACTGACTCAGACGCGAGAAGCTCAAAGTGTTTTGTACTATTCCAAAAGCTTGGAAGTCTGTCTCCTCTCTGTTTTTCGAATGTCTATGTATATGCTTAAGTATAAATATATCCATATAATTTTCATGAGAAATATACTAGCCATGAGCGACCGGCGTCGTTCTTCGGATGCTCTCGGGCGTCGTGCTCGTTGTGAAACCGTAGTCGTTCTCCAGGTCGCGAGCTTCGAGGGCGGTTCCGTCGCTGCCTGTTGAGCGAAATTAAAAATGGGTATAAGAAAAGCGACAAGAAAATAAGTACGAGGCGTTTAACGGGTCGATTTGACACAGGCTGTCAGTCGGATCGCATTGACAGGGATGAATTTCACCTCGTCGATTTATTCTCTCTCGTTCGTGACTCCACCGTACACTTTCGGTACGAAATTTTCCACTCAAAATTGCCCACGGCCAGAGAGTAAAGAGTCAAAAAAATAAAACGTTTTTTACCGTTCTTTCGACAAGATTGCCCGTCCGGTAAGAGATGAAATCCGTATCTGCAGTGGCACTCGTAGCTCCCGGGTAAGTTTGTGCAGAGCTGACCGCATGGCTTCTCGGTCACGCACTCGTCTACGTCTGCACACGTGGAAGAGAGAAAAAAATAACAATTAAATACGAATTTCAAGCTCCACGGTCACGCGAGACTCTTCTTCTTCTTCTTCGTTGCCTTTTCCTCCTTCTTTCTTCGTCGCCTCGTATACTTTGATGCCAAAATCAAATTGTTACACGCAGTGATTGACTCTTCGCAAGTAATTGACTGAGCAACGAGTGACGCCAAAATTATGTGTTTAACGAATGTGCGAAAGAGAAAATGAGTATTTCATTTAACTTCGTTTCATTACATTTGGGTAAGTACGGCTTTCAGCATGCAATCGTTTCCTGCGTGACCAGCTCGCTTGGTCGGACCATAAATTTGTGACGGAAGACAACTTCGACGAAACGTTGTCACTGACAATGACGACTCTTTGGAATTCACATTTTTTCGGACATTGGTTCCAAGTGTTTCGATATTCTTAATATTTGAAATTGAGTAAAAGCATTATCAGACAGCTCCAAGTCTTGAAACATAGGAAAATTTATTCGAAATTTTTCTCGTCTTTTGCATTTATTGATTCTCCACAAACACGTACTGATTAAAAATAGATTAAAAATTGAGCAATATTATTTATAAAAAAAGTCTCTAAAATATTTTTATAGTGATTTGGAAAAACCATTTAAAGGATCAACGACGAAAATGGAGCACTTTTATGCTGCACAATCGTTGAGTTAGGACAGCAATGCAATAAAATAAGATCAGTAATGATAAAATGATTTTTCTGCTGAGAAACATTCCCAATAATTGCTCGAAGGTAGTTTTTCATACGTCATCTCGCAGGAAGAGTTCGTTAAAAAACAGCGGTCGAGCATGCCTTCAATAGAAATAGGCGATCGATTAGATAAAGAATATCGACACTTTCGCACTGGACATTTATGAAGGATTTGCGACACGATTGTAAAATAATCAGTAGGAATTGATCTTTCGAGTTGGATCGCGAGGATCGAGTGAGAGGCGTTACTCGATACGGGATCGTTTCCGGTTTGAGATTGAGCTAATCGATTACGGACATTTGTATCGCAGTGCGGAGAAAAAAGACGAAAATCCAACTCTCCTTCTCTAATCCCCTGATCTACAATCTCGAAAGATCTTTTGCCGATATCGAACGGCTGACTCGTCCGATAAACATTTCATTTCTATTGTTACTATACGCAGCTCCAGCGATATTGACGACGTCGAGTAGGGTTCGTAAAGAAAATATCAATTCCCTCGACGCTTGTTCTATTCTTGGAGTTTCGCATATTTCTTTTTCTTTGTGCACGCTTCCTATATTTTCATACGCCAGAGCTAAGACGTGACTAAATATTTCATGCACAAACTAAAGTATTTACGATTTACACGTTTTATGTGTGGGAAAATTTCACACGTAGAGTAAACCTCACCCGCTGGGATGTGAGCCGCCATCATTCCCTCGAATTTACCGCGCTATCATGTGAATTTATGAAAAGGAATAAGCCGTGGCGAATGCTTGTCTTGAATGCTGATTTCATTGTTACGATTCAACAGCGACGAGGAAGTAACGAAAAGCTGTTGAAAAAAGTGTTCAAAACTTAATTGAACATCGAAGCGAAGTGTATTGAGGAAAAAAATAATTGGCACTTAGAATGCAATGGAGTTCAATGATTGCAAAGCAGTTTTCAATTATTGACTCGAGGAAAAAATCAGGATTTTTTGCCCATACAAATGAATGAGTCGATAACGAAATCGAGACGCCCAGTTACGACTCGTTTCGGGTTTAACGACTCCTTTTACTCTCTCGTCCGACAACTGTTATATTCACGATAATATGAATGGGCCACCCACGAGTCCTGGCAGATTACGCTGCCGGAGACTCGAGAGCCAGTGTCAGCGCGAAAAATTCGCCGGAGACTCATATGGCGACTACCAAAATCCCGTTGAGCAATAATGAGCGACTCTGTAACAAAGTGGATTCGTATTTTGTTTTAACCTCCGAAAAAAATATCTCTCGAGGGAAGAGAATTCGATCGAATGTTCACTGTCGTTCAAAGTGAGCGACTTTGTATCGAAACTAGCATTCGAATTGAGTTTTTTCCATCGGGAATTCTATTGGAGCATTTTTTTTATTTACTTCGAAACCTAACGATTCCGAAGCGTTCAAAAATCAAAACTCGATAGCAACTGAATCCATCGAGGTTCAAAGTTTGTCCAGAGAACGATGGTGTCAATGCGGAATACCGTTGAGTCGGTCCAGATTCTCAACCTCAATCTGTATGCGAGAAAGTAAGCGTGAAGAAAATAAACGAGGCGTCGAAGGAAAACCGGGGCAAAACGGAGTGCGTAAGAAATTGAATTTTTTTCAACATTTAATTTCAATCTTTTTCAATATTAAGAAAGAGAAATTTTCAAAGTTTTTTTCTCATTTTGGAAACTATCGAGATCGAGAGAAAACGAAAAGTGCAGCAGTGCTCTTATTACCTTAATAAACACATTTTTTATTTCCGACTCAAGACTCTGAAAAATGCACGCTTTGTGGGCTGTGTGTGAGTATTTTTATTACCGTATCCATATTACCTGTTTGGCACTGCGTCCCTGTGAACGCCTTTGGACAATTGCACTTTCCATGAGGACCGCAAACCCCGCCGTTGAGACAGGGAGCCAGGCAGGTGGCTGCGTCAAAGATACTCATTCACTATTCATGGCTCACCCGTGACACATTATAATCGAATGATTGTCGTCGTAGCGAAGAAGAAAAAAGCGTTTGAACTCACGTCTGTTGCAACCGTAACTTGTTCGTGACACCTGCGACCATCCAGGACAGCAGACAAATGTCGAAGAAGATAATTCCGTGTACATTAGCCTGTGAAATCGTTTTTCGTGTCCACATGAAAACCAGTTGAAATTCATCCATAAATTAACGGCGCTCTAAATCCGTGGGTTCGAGTTCGTGCCACTTTTGATCAGTGAACAATTATTTTTTCAGTGAACTTTTCAGATTTTCCTCGCTCTCGTCATGAATAATTTGAGCTTCAATATTATTGATTAATCACTCGAATTGAAAGCATCCCAACCATCTAACATTGGATCTCTGCCTAAAAGTCTCCTAACAATTGTAACTTCGGGTCAATAAAAAACGAACGAAGGTCAATGCTACTTAATAAAAATGATCTAACGACGTTGTAACTCAAAAACCTTTTGCCAATAAAATCGACAAAAATCTTCACCTGTACTGCCTCGATCGGTGGTGATGCGTCATCGACGTCGGCCTGCTGCACACTCTCCGGCTGCAACAGATAATAAAAGAGCATTAAAAACAAAAAATACGATTCATCGTCCCTCATCTCGATTCGTAGTAATTTTTGGCTGAAATTCGCCGAGTCACGGACCGTCGCACAGAGTGCGACAGCCAGTAAACTTCCTCGACTCCGCGAGAGCCGTCCATCTCTGTCAGTCCGCATTTCTCGTAAGTGACGCTGAAGCACGAGAACGGTCGCTAGTGCACGTGCTTAAAATAGAATCCCACGATCTTACTACGCACAGAAAGAGGAACCCACGTAGGAGATGTCGCGTGCTAAAATCAATAAGCAACGCTCCTCTTTTGTTTATCCAAATTTTCTACGAGCGACGAGGTTCATGTTCTGAACACATCCAGTCCCCAAAAACATGGGAATGCAGAGGCGTAGTGCGATGAGCCGTTGGTCAATCTTTCATTTTGTTACTCTGTTTTTAATGTCGTGCTGTATCTCTTTCCTTATTCGATCACATTCATCATGCAGGCTTCGAGGAAAGAAAGACTAAATATGAGAGTCGAGCAGTCTGGAACGGAATTCTTAGAATTTTAGAAAATAAAAAAGTGAATCCAAGACGAGTGGACCGTTGGTGAAGCGATGCCACCACCGTTCGTGAATTTGTCAATTTTTTTTTCTTCGTGTCGCGGGAAAAATGTCAACAGATTGACGATAAGATGGCAACGAAATTAGGAACCCGGAAGTGATAAACTGCAAAAGAATTCGCGACAGGGAAATTTCAACTCGCAAATATAAGGTCGGGGAACTGAGAGATCTTTTTGAGCCTCGACATGAAGTGCCGGAAAATTTACGAGCATGGGGAAAAAGAGACGGGATAGAAATTCCACACTTTTTTACTGACCGTCAGATTGCTCCGAGGCATAAATAGAACGAATACAAAGTTCCAGAGATAACGAATTGTGAGAAAATTTTCAGGACGGCGGAGCTGAGTGAGTGGAAAAAGCTGTGCTGCCTCAGCCCAAGGATTTTCGAAATTCGAAAAATTCCTTGCAGGTTTTAATATCCCTGCGCTACAAGGGAAGACGGAAAATTGTGAATTCTGTTGAATCTTATGCACGATATTTTCACAGAAAAATACAGCACGTGGAATTTATCTCCTCAATTATTATCGTAAACAGCTCCTTCGGGGTTGGCTGTCAAAAAAAATTTCCTGTCGATCTGCAAAACCATCGTATCACGAGCGCCCCGAATTGAAAATAATCTGCATTAATAGACGCAGAATTAATGATTTCTCACTCCGAATTCTGTCTCCTACAAATGTCCCATTACCACGAACACCAAGATTCGATTATCGCCAACACAGAGTTGGTTTCAACCATCCGTTAAGATCAAAGGATTAAGCGCAATAACTCTCCTTTCGATAAAGCTGCGATTCACGTAACAAGCATTTGAAGCTAAATTATAACAAACAGCAGTGATCGATGATGGTACCGATAAAATCTCTTGGCATTGTGAGCTAAGCAAACGTCCGAGAAAATATTAGTCGAATGTTGAGAGGCGTGTGTCGAGAAGGTGATTCGAAGGAGCGATAAGGAGTCGGTAAGCGTGAGTAAAAGGAGAGAAAAAAGCTCCGGAGGTGAACTACACGGATGGTGGGTACATGCCGAAAAAGCAAAATCCATGGTGGAAAGATTGGCAGAGCCTCTCTGGGACAGAACCATTTTATCACCGTCATGGTACTTTTACTTTCTCGTTTCGTTGCTGCGCGTACACTCGTTGACGTGGATCGAATCTCGTTGTTCGGAGAGCGGGGAGAAGGCATAGAAAATTGTGTTCCACCCTGTCGCTGTCATGTTCGCGAAACGCGTCTGGACGTTTACTGTCCCAACAACGCGAATCGTCTTGTGCGAATGGCCTAAGGCAGGCCCTCGAGGATTTCCAGTCTCTTCGTTTCGCTCTCTCTCTCTTTCTTCCCCTCACTCTTCTCCAGGGTTCGTTTTTCGATGTGCGCGCGTGGCAATACCTCATCAGAGTAGACTGACTCACGATCGACTGAGAGCTAGTGCAGGCGGATGCAACATCGATTTTAGTGTGCGAAGAAGAAATGGTGGCGAAGTCTCTTTCGGAGATGGCGAACAAGAAAACAGGATTCTGTGCGATGCTGTTTGAATTTCGATACTTTCGCTGCTAATATCGCACATGCGTTATTTAGATTCGTTCGAATCTGGTTCGAGTTTTTACGCACAAAACGCAAACGGAGTCGCACGTTGCAGCTTTCCGAGCAACTTTATTTTTTGCTTGCTCGGCCACGACAGATACATTTTTATCAAAAGAATCTCACTTGTCATCTTTGCTTTGGAAATCATCGTTAATAAAACTGTCGCGATTATCGCGGTCGTTTATTCTCGAAATCATTATTTATATCCGTAGCATTGCATGCTTATATATTCGACCCAATTAATTGTGTCACTGAAAAGCTATATACGATCTCAATTCATTGGAAACAGCCGTATCATGGAAAATAATTCGAAAGTGTTAAATATTTGAATAGTGAGGAAATTGCTTCTCGAATTATTGATTCCTCGTCATTTTGGAGAACTGTATTAATCGAAATATTTGAATATTTATACTCACATTTTCACATTAGAAAATCAATTTGGAGCTTTGATTAAAATTGCTTTCCGAATCAACAGCAATATCTTAATATTGTTGTTTTCCAGCAATTTTCCCAGCTGTAGGATTTTAGTGGCATAAATTCAAGATAAATTTGTGATTCGTTTATATTCCACAAGGCGATTGTAAGGCACAATCAGTCGATTTTGTGAGTCTGATCAGTCGGCATACGCGCATTGAAATTTCGAAAGCTGACCGTACAATTGATTGTGTTCAATAGTCAGAAAGCTGAGGCTCAAATATAAATCTTTGGGAAGCTCAATGTTTTCAGAATTAAACAATTCCTGCTGCTACTTTTTGTATCTTCGATAAGGAGGAACTTCAATTTCGATTTTGAGATTGATCTCAATTGACTAACTTCGTTTATAGCTGCGTTTCGCACATGAGCAATTCAACTTGACCCCAATTGAAGACACGCCTCAAAATCGTGAACTTGAAAAATGGTTCGAAGTATATTTTATTTGTTCTCCTTGACCCCACGTTCGCGGAACGGGAGCAACAGCTGGAAACCACAAATTCAAGTGAAAACATAAAAAACAATGTTTATCTTAATCCTCGAATGAATGGAAGGTAGAAAATAAACCGTAGCCGATGGATTTCACGAGCTGTTAAGATAAGACTCCGAAACGCATTTCGTCAACGATTCAAAGTGCTTCTTTATTATTTTGCATTCTTTACAGCAATCATACAGATGCAACCACGACTTTAAAAATTCATCCGATTATCAGTTAAAATCGCGATTAAGCGATTGATGTCAATGTCACTGCTTCAATCTGTTTCCAACCTGACGCCTTCCCGAAATTTCACACTCTTTGTAACCCGTAATGACTCGCGTCATTTTATTACTTCCACTTGATTAACCCAGAAGCAAAATCAGCACGGAGCAGACCAAACCCAAGTTGATTCGTACTCGACTGCTTTGTCTCGCTCTAAATTATATTGTCACCCAAAATAAGGGGAACAAAAAATGGTCGGAAAGCAGGTTTCATCATCTCTGTCGTGATGAAAAGAAAAAATAGTCGGAAATTCTTACAAACTAGTATTTATTCAAAAGTGTAGTTCGGTTCATGTACAAAGGTCATTTCTACACTCCATAACGGAGAATTCGGTGTCATCGTGTATCTTTAGACGTGAGCGTGCGAAGATTCATAAGCATTGGGACAATCGTCGTACCGAATGCAACGTCCAGTCTCGCCATTCCTCACGTATCCGCTAACGCACCGGCAGTCGTGCTCGCAGAACTGAAAAATGAAGGATCAAAATAACAATCAATGATTAAATCCTTAGTGAGATAAAACAGTGTCTAAATAAACGATGAAAAATAAAGAAAAATTCAAGACAAAAATGTACGAAAAGAGACATTTTTCGATGTACTTTTGTTCATAACTGGGCTTCGAATATCGAGACCGGGAGACTCGAATCATGATTAAACTTTTGTTCCGTATATCGCCCACAAAGCCAGCGTGTACCCGCCAAGATTCAGTGGATAATTATATCGACAATAACTAATGAAGTGAACTGACCGCAGGGTTGACGCCACAAAGACGATGTTGGGGGTGCCTGCAGCTGGGCTCGCACCATCTTCCACACAGTTTCCTTTCCGAATGTTCTCCACACCCTTTGACAACGTCCGCGCCACAAAGATCTGCAGTCGATGAGATTAATGAATCAGAAAACAGCCCGTAAGTGGTGCGGAAATGATAAATCGAGCAATAATGTTTCGAAATAGTGTCTCAGGATAATTATTATTTTTATTAGCATTATTATGTTTGGATTTTATAACAAATAAATAAAACTCGTGAAACTTACGTGTGCAAACGAGGGCAATGACAAGGGCTGCAACAAAGTGGGATGACATGTTGAATGTATCGAGAGTTCAATCGGACTGACTGTGTCGACCAATGTGGTCAGCCTCTTTATATACGGTATTGAAAAATCATGCTATCGAATAATGGGTCAAGTTATATTTCCACAAGTGTTTGAATGCGTTCAAAATTATGCATAACGCATTTCTCTTTACTTACCCTCATTTGTGTGATAACGACATATCTCTCCGCATGAATGACTAAATTTGGAAAATGTGTTCATTGAGCTTTAGCACTCTCAGCAAATCTTTGGTCAACCCAATTTTCAGAAATGCCCTCAATTCCAACTGCTAGATTTTTTTCTGTTTTTACCAGGTTAACGTGGGTCATTCCTTTCCAGATCTATTTATCTTTTTATTATGATGATAAAACTTATAATCTCAACGGAATTGGCACGAGTCCAGAAAGAGTTCGACTCAAAAACCCGAAAATTTTCGTTCCGGGAACATTTTCCCTCGAGCGAAGGGACATAAAAACTTTTTACTGATCTCCTGTCCATTCTTCTTTAGAGCAGTTGAGCTTTCGAGAAACATAAAAGTTGTACTTTATTCTATTTCCGACCAGCGAACGAGGTGTGACTGCTATTCTCAAAAAAATAATGAATTTTTTAAAAATCGAAATCTCCCGCAATGATAGCGCTGCAGGACTTACGCAACTGACAACTGCACGACATTTTTACACTGTTTTTTGAAGTTCGCTGATGATTTTTCATTCACGAATTTGTAATTTGATGAAATGTGACAAGCTTCTTTACTATTCGATTCGAAGTTATGAAAAAAGGCTTTCTTTCAATGCAATGCCACTTTTTGTACACAAACATAAAGGACGTTTACCAAACTAGATTCAGAGCCAATTTCTTTTTTATTCTTATCTACAATCTAATAAAAAAAATTTTATTTTCGAATGCGAGTGTGTTGGAACAAAATTTCACGTGCGTTCTGTAACGTAAGCACTCCACGACGCCTGCAGCTTTCGATCCACCGAATGCAGCAGTTTCGCCAAAAAAAATATCGTTCGCAAAAAAGAATCATCGAAGAGAAGAAAAATGAAAAAATTACATAGCAAGATCGTCCATCAGAGTTTCGTTGTCGATTCAATTGAAGGATTTTTCTTCGAAGAATTTCTTCCAGAGTCCACCCTGTACGTAGAAATAAAATGGAAGATATACCGCCCTCGAGCAGACATCCAACGTGTTTTGCAGTTGCCTCTCCGGAGGCTGAGGATGCACACAACAGTCGGGATATAAACCGAAGCGTAGCGAGACTGTCACGAATAATTAAAAGCCACAAATAATCCTATACAGTCCCAGTGAAAAAGAACATTTTGTTGCTTACCGAGAGTCAGACAAAAATCGTTATTCGCACAAAGAAGAGCTCGAGCTTCTTAATTTTACTTCATTTTAACAACAAAAATGTTGTCATCCAGAATTATTTGAACCCCATCGCAAAAGCAGTTCCCGTCCTCTCTCGTGCTGAGATATTACCGAAAAATCAAAAAATGAATTTCCGAGCTCCTTTGAAAATGATTCCAATAAAAGTCCATAATTCCCCAAGGAAAACTTCACTCGCGACATTTTTACCGCCACTCCCCCCAATACATGCGTACACTCCCAACATTATTTATCTGTCGCATCGATAAACGTACGATTTGTGTGTAGATGAACGTACATCGCGATCTTGAAGGTGTAAGGGCGCGAAAGATGATTGCGCCTTGAGGCTACGCAATTAAAATGCTCACTTTGAATATACGCACACATTCGCCTGACGACATGCACACAACTTGTATCGTTACATCTGGCCCATGGATCCAGGAACATTAACGTGATAAATCGTAATACGCGTATTCTCCTCGGTAGGAACAAACTGGTCGCACAGAGTAATAAGTACAAATAAGCAGCAAGCGCGAGGGACCGTGGGGAGGTGTGATATATGCGAAGATGAAAAACCAAACAAAATTTCCGCTTCAGGCACTCATTAGTTTCGATAGAATTTTAATAATTTTAACAATTTCGTGTCCCAGTTGCTCTTGGAACTAACAAGCTCGGTATTTTATGAAGGTCATGGATTTTTCGTAAGTAGAGATCATCGTTCAACTGGATGACACAATTATCATCAAAAATATGATCGAATCCTGAATATTCTGAATGAAAGCAATTTTAGAATTTGTTTAGATGATTATCGCGTACAATAGTGGAGAGTCAAATTTTTGGTCGAGCAATAAATTCTGCCTCTTCTTCGCGATGAGAAACATCGAAATTTTGGTACGAAATTCAGTAAAATTGAAGCGAATCTCATTTGATGGTGTTTTGAAAAATTCAAAATTTGATGAAACATTCAAAATTTCTTTATACTCGATTGCAACGAGATCCTACGAGCTGAAGCTCAGTTAAAAAAATTTGAAGAGTTTATCGTAAAGCTCTTCTTACTGATCACTTATTTATGGAACGGAGATTGGATCGCTCGTTGCATCGTAAAGTGAAGTTGCCCTAGCGAGTTGTGTATAGCGCCTGGCGCTAACCGCGTGGGACTTGCGGTTCGCCGGAGAGCCTTCAGCAAATGAAGTTCGCACGTACATCGACCCCTTTAAAGTAGAAGAGGCGTATCGAGAGTTCACGAACGCTGACCGCGGAGACTTTTTGGCAAGGAGCCACGGATATAAATATTTCGACTGGTGAACAACGAAAGGGCGTAACGCGGTGCCCGAAGCGATAAATCCTGAAGGTCGGCTCATTCTTGTTTGCCAATTTATGAATTATGATTGAAAACGTGAACTATGTGAAAACTGGACCCGTTTTTTGACCGGATTTGCACATTTTCGTGCCAGGACAACGCATATCGAAGAAAAAAATGATAAAAAAAAGTTGGATCAAGAAAAAAAATGTTCAACGTGTATCGTTTCACGGAGGACTTAGCAGGTGCGAGTTTGCGGAGACTCGCGGTGATCCGCAAAGTCCTGTTTCTCCGGAGCCTGATAGCCGCACTTCATTCCCTCGTGCGCTCGTTTTATTTTTATTTTTTTTCATCTCGAGATGTCTTTCTTCCCTGCTGCTTATCCTTTCTTATGTGCAGCCTTAACAGTTTGCGGAAACCTCTCTAATCCCGGGCTCAAGTCCCGTCGCTGAGAGATTATATTGCAGGTTATCCATTTGGAGCTCTTTCTTTTCATTAATTTCTTTAGTGAATCGTTGTAATTGAAATGTCTCTGATATCGAGTAGCTGCGAGGCACAAAGCATTCCTGATAATGGAAACCCGTAACCAGATGCAATACCAGTTTTCCGCGACAGTTTTTTTTACCTATTTATCACGAGGATCAATTGCATCCACGCGCTGCAACTTCAACCTCGCTTTTTTCTCAGTATTATCAACGACAGACTCAGAATGAGTAAAATTCCCTTTTCTGCTCGGATGTCCGCAGATGTTCTTGGAGATTTCAACGTTCCAATGCTCGTGCCACAAACTCATTAAGTACTGATCGACCATGGAAGAATTAATGCCAATTGATAATCTCCGATGGCAACTCTGATTTGAGGGACTTTTTCAGCAGCCGAACCAGTCGTTATCGATACATTAATATATAAAAGGGACAAATATGATGAGGCGAATGGGCATGTTGCGTAATTTATACGGTGTGTAGGAGTCGTCGGTCCGGTTACCAGATAACTGCGAGAGCGAGATGTGTGTTGATCTGGCGACTGCTCTGGGCGCTAAAGTGCTGCGAAGAGCCGCACCGAGAGACGCTAAATAAGTAATTCCCTTTGCACTTATATACGCATCCGAGTCGAGAAGGAGAGAGAGCTACTGAAGTCTCGATTCCAGGGATATTGAGCTCGGGAATCCGCCTTAACAGCTTGGTAAGCACGAGCTCTGGACAGAGGGATGATAAAAAAAGGAGATAAAAAAAGGAGACGTAATAAATTGATGGAGCGACCGATTAACTGAACGCAGACGAACTTTTAATCCCAAACGATAATTTTATTCAGCTCTTTCTGAGGCTTTGATCACGAATGAAATACTTGAGAGAAAAATGTACCCTCGGACTCTCGATGAATAAAGAATTTGATGCAGTGTCGTTGCAATCGTTACGATTATCGATGGACGAAGAAAAGTTCACTTCAATTTAGTCGATATAAACGTTAATTTGATTCTTATAATTCAGCAGGCTCAGATAACAATCATTCAACGACGCGTGTAAGACGAATGATTCACTGAATAAAAGAAAACGCGTGCACTGCTCTACTGTGGCGCAACGATGCAATGGCGAGCAGAAAAACAGTCGAAAGGAACCAATTAAATTGCAGGTTTTTAAATCCTGACCTTTGGCCTCTGGCTCTCCCCTGAAACGCCCTGCATCCCTGCTCGATCGATCTTTTGCTACCTCTGCTAAGGGATTCATTTTAAAAGGTGGAAGCTACGATTAAATTTTGCTATGAAACTTTGAATAATTGATGCACAGCACCAAAAAAAGTGCCACCAACCGCCAGTGAGCAACGTCCAAAAATCTAGGTCCAGACGACCACGTGATCTAGCGTCGTTTTTTTGTCCAGAGTCTCGATCTCGCATTGAGCGACTTGACTCTATTTAATAATGGCGGAACGAAGGATCAGCTTCATCATGATCTCGCCTCTCGTTGAACTTAAGCGAGCATTCTATTTGGAAGGAGTTTCATAAAAAATGGGATTTCGGGGTCAACTGGAGCGTCTTTGAATCGGCGTCGTTCTCTTTAATAAACACTGACTTTTTATTGCTGAAAACTCCCCTGTCGAAATCCTCTCACAAGCTCCAACGTTTTTGGGGTCTCTTCTCGACACACTTGGCACATGCACGCATGCATTTTTATAAAGGTTTGTTTATATACGTGTATCTGTAGGGAATATTAAGTTGCTCTACATACGTATATGTATCCTTGAACCCTCAACAAAATGCCCATTTACTTGGAGCGAGCCGATCGTAAATCAATCTCTTAACGAGAACTAAGTGTAACAAACGTCCCTTCGTGTTAGGTGAACGATGCTGTAAATCCTCCTCGTTACAGTCTCTATATAGATATACTTATCGAACTCTTGATACCCTCAACTTGTATCAATATTCTCCGCTCGTCGGGTCAAGACTTCCTGAATTGTAAATTTTAACTGTATTGAGATACGACGCTTTGGAAAAGAGTTTATATCTTTCATCTACTATCACTAAAATTTGAACTATCGAAAAATTTTATCATGGAAATGAGATTTTGAGAGGCAGAAAATTGACTGCGAGATCAAAAGAGTTTTTTCAACCAAAATAAGTACGCAAGCTCATTCCAATATAAAATTAATTTAGTTCCATTCGGTTAAGGTATTTTTTTTCCATGATCGTATTTTTTGATGGCGCAAATTAACGCACTCGAAATTTCAACTGATTGCTAAAAACTTCTGCTTCTCCCATTGTTCCAACTTCTATCGTTAATATCTCTTTTAAGCATTCGGTAAAACATCAAAAACACCAAATTTTTGATGTTTTTATTCTTTAAATGTTCGATAACCTGACCTGAAATTTCACCAATCCATTCGCATGCACGTTTACTTTACTGTAATTTAAAATCCGCTATTTTTATAATATTCGGGTTCGCGAGAGGAATACCTTAAATTAAAAGATGTTGATTTTTCTATAGCGAACGTTATAAAAGATATCGTGATCAGCGATCTTTATAAACCGAAATTCTGCTGTCTTTTCATGATTCTACGCGAAAAATTTTTTCCTGCACTCCCTTTTCTTTCATTTTTTTTTAATGACAGAGACATAATACACTCGTTAAGATTTGAATGTCGAGCAGACATGCGGCTTGTTGAATGGAGGAAAAAATAAAAAGGCCTTCAGGCTTCGTAAAGTGGACAGCTGATTAAGTGCAGTCTTGTGCCTTGTGACACCTCATTTCTCTCGAGGCGCGTTAACGCGACTAAAAAAAGTTGTCCTGTGTGATGCAGAGCGTTGGCAGAAATGCGACTGTTACATGTAAATATTTCCCATCTCTTGCCCTAATTAACCTCAATGTTGCTAATGAAATAGGATTTTGTTATACACTTTATAACTCGGATTTGGCATCCATCGTGAATAGAAAATATAATGAAAAAAATATTTATGGAATCCAAACACTTTTGATTTACTGAATGCACATAAATTTTTCTTTGGAATTGAGAGCAGCGCGCGTAGCGCATCAAATAAATGGATCAAGAGCCAAATAAATAAGATCTGAGATTCTCTGAAATTCATTTCGTTCAAACATCGAATCGCAGAATAATGTAGATCGAGTCGATTTTCTTTAAGGAGTCATACTTACTCCGTGTTCCGTGTTCAGTAATGAGCAATTTTCCAAGCTCTGGATACACGATTCTGTTGATTGAAAGCAAATACCTCCCACAAGAGAAATTAAAATCGAGGTGAGTGAGAACGCGAAGTGCAATCGGACGATTATATTTAAAAATTCGTTATACTCCTTATTTCCTAAGCACGAGCCCATGATGATGGATGACAAGATCGAGTCGCTCTCGTTTTTCTTACTCATTCATATCCTTCTGCTGATTTATATACGTGCGTCCCCACGTTATATGTATCCACACATAAAGCAGTTTTGAAAGAACGTCAAGCGCACGCTTCGCGTGATTTTCGATCTTAAGATCATTATCGAATCGAGTGGCAGCGCTCGTCCCTTTCCACCGATCGTAATTCAATCTGTCCACGAGACATACGCACCGTGAATGAATAATAATTTGCGCTCGTGGATTAACTTGGTAGTGGACGTAGGACGATAAATACATGATCATAAAAATGATCCTCAGCTTCGATGTACAATGTACGAGAGAGAGAGAGAGAGAGAGAGGAAGATGCCGATGAAAAAAGAGAAAGCACGTAACGACTTGGTGGATTATAGAAATTAAATTAACGCTCGATTGTCAAATGATATTCCTCGCAAAGTGTGAATAGTGTAATTTGAATCGTTATGGGTATACATTTAATGGGGAGATCGAATTCTGCGTCTCCCAACAATAGCGTATAATTTAGAGGCTTTGAAGAAAAAAAAGTGCATAAATATTAATAAAATATCGATTGACTGGAAAAAAATTAGATCTTTCCTCGGTCTGCATTGTTTATTTCTTTTCCCACGAGACTAAAAAGGCGCACGGCTCCGAGTCGAAATTTCACGTCAAGTTTTTCTCTCGAGATACGCGGCCGAGTGGTCCGCAAACCCTTGGAACGTTTTTTCGCTCGCGAGGGCAAAAAATTCAACGGAGAAACCTCCAGTCATAACGAATCGTAAAGGAACAAAAAATTAAAGGGTCCCGAGGCTGAAGATTCGAAAAAGTGGAAAACAAAAATGCCTCTCCTTCGTGATGCATGTGCCTCACTGAGCAACCGAGATGTCCCGATAATCGCACGAGACAGACTGGCATGCGAATGGGCTTCGCGATTTAACGCCGTCAATTAAGGGCCCGATTAAGAGGGAACAGAAATTAGCCATATTTCTTCGGCAATATTGTACATCGCGAATTTCACGCCAATTTCTCAACGCTTGGCCATCATTTGCTGAAATTGGTGCACGATTTTTCATTTTTATTATTTAATCTACGCCACTTCACGTTTTTATCCAACAATTTTTTATTATTTTTTTACTGCGGTTCGAAATAAATGTTGTAATCCTGATTCTTGCTTACTTAATAAAAAAAAAAAAAAAAATTCTTTTGTGTCACCAATTACACTTTCTCGACTTGAAGAACCAACGTCAAACTGTCAGAATGTTCTCTTCAGCTAATTAACCGATAATAAAATCAGCAAGAATTTCGATAATTTCCCCGAAAAATTAGAGGGCAGAATTGACTTGAGTGGTTCAATTCTGCATAAAATTGAGGTGATCTGATTGTATGGAGCGTCCGTACTTGCATTTATATTTAAAAAAAAAAACGCTCTCGTGACACTGTTGTCAACACGCGACGAGCACGAGTGCGTTCAAGCCTCCGATGTCAGAATAGATTCTCGAGAAAACATTCAGTAACCAAGAAAAATGTTTTTACAACGGAACTCTTCGTTTAATTTTCTAGTAAAATATATGAGCAAAGTGTTTTTTTTTTATAATACTTATGAACCGATTTTCGCTTCGAGTAAAAGAAACCAATTTGCTAGATACCATTTTTCTGACACTCTAAAAACTCTCACTAGAAGACTGTAGCGGTTAATGTCACGTTGAATGAGTATAAGCTTGAATAAAAAAAAATACGAAAAAAATGAGGATGATTTAGCATGCTTATCTGCAAGAGAGATGAATAACAGTGATCAAAAACTACACACGTGGTGATACATAAAGTGAAAGAGAAATTGCAAGCGTGCAAGAGCATCCTCAGAAGTCAGCAAAGGCTCTTCAAAGGCTTTGATGCAATACGCTGGTAAACGTTTTTTCATACATATTTCCTTGCTGTGCACTGTGGGGGTCCGTCTTTCGTTTTCTTATTCTTTTTATATATATATCACGAGCGGGAACGTTTATGAATCTGTGAACTGGTGATATATCACGTTTGACATTGCTCTCCCTTTTAAACATGCTTTTTCTTGAGACTTTTCGGCGTACATATCGCCAACTTGCAGGAGTTTCAAACATTATTTTTTTTTTTGAAGTCTTCGGGTTTGTGTTTACACTGATAAACAAGCGAGTGCAGCCCGAAGCCACCGAAACCAGATCCAACAATGTGTATGTACAGACTCATTCAATTTTAGATGAGCCCTCATATTTTTCTTCGTTACAAAAAATCTTACTTTTTTGTGCTCACCAATTCAGCTTGACATATCAATTCTGAGAAAATACAAGATCCTTAATAAAACAATTAATCCAGCAAACATGAAAAACTTATGAATCGGTTCTCAATTCACGTCATTTACTGTGCCATCGCGATGTTAATTGCCAGTGAGTAATCGTTCACAGGTGCGGAGTCATTTGCTATAATAATATTGGTGAGCATAAAAATCGATTTTTACGTGTCACTGGAAAAAGCTAATAATCATCGTTTTCTTTATTAAAAAAATGTCAAATAAATGAGCACGAAAAAATGTTCAATCTACCACCCGATGGGCGCGGTCGTCTAATATTCGTGTCTTTAAACGTGATTGCCTCGGAATCGTCTTTTTTGAAAAATACCTTTGCGATGGATACGATTACTAAAAAACTATTAATTCGATCCATACCAAGTTTATACCACTTATTTATTATAATAATAGTTAGAGCGTGGACGAAAGATTTTCTATTTCGTTGAAAAAAAAATTGTAACAAGAAAACTGAAAATTTAACACCTCAAAAATGAATTTTTTGTTAAAACTGTCGCCATTTTATTTCATCAAAATTTTTATAAATCCTTCGTCCAGGCTCGAGCTGTTATTATAATAAATAAGTGGTATAAATTTAGTATGGATCGAATTAATAGTTTTTTAGTTTTCATGCCCACAGCGACCGATGCTGAAAAAAGGTGCTACTGATGGAGTACAGCTGTAGTTGCGCCATTTTGAGAAATTTTCTGATGAAAAAAGTGGTACAATTACATGGACATATGGACTGATGAATGTCGTTGACAGTTTTTCAATAAACATTGATTTTCTTGTCGAAAAAAAATCAAGAAAATCACGTTTTTTCGGCCGCTGCAAATGTGTATAAGACCTTAAGATTAAACGGAGTGCTAAAAAGTTGATAAATGTTTTGCAATTGAATGAAAGACCTGCTTTTATCGAAGAGTTTATTTTCAACTAAAGTTCAACTACCCCCGATAAAAAGAAGAATTTCAAAGCGAATTTTCAGTGTGTCGAAAGTGTTTATCCAGCGCTCCCTTCCGCGCTTGTTTCTCGTGTTGAAGAAGAGCCCGGGGCCTCCCCGGATCCTTTTCTCAAGCTCGGGCATGCGCGATGCGCGCAGCGATCGCACCGTTTCGCGTCAGAGTTCGTCCCCGAGCGCGCGAAACTTCCAAATTACAAAATTACTTGATTGCTGGTCTGTCGACGTTGCGATCACTGATGCGAAGTAATTACGCGCCTACACGGTGCCAATAAGATGCCGAGGCACCTCTCATTACGATCTTATCTTTCTCGCACACGTTCGGCAGCTATACTTTTACCTACGCTCCCTCTTCGTGCGAGCGCTACTTCTTTCGTATATTTATAACCACGAGCACCTGAACTCCGGAGAATGTTTCTTGCTACCATATCTCCTCGATATCCACTACGTAAGATATTGCCGATGGCGAAGCTCCATGCAGATTCGATCTCGGCTCGCAGCTCGTCCTTTTAAACTTGACTTGGCAAAGTCCCGAGTGCACCGCTCGCTCATCAAAACACTTATTTTTCGGAACATCATTAAAAATCCTTCGAAATACCTCGGGATTTGTAAAATTTTTATGAAATCAAGGCCAAAGAGGAATCGGGGCTAGAAAAATCGACTTCGATACGAAAATAACTGGCGAGCTACATTCGTGGGCAACTCAATGCTCGTGAAAGAGTTTCCTGAACTGGAATGACGAAACTGCTTCCCCGAGGGAAACGGAGCTCAACATTTTTTAAAATTGCCATTCATAGGAGAAAAGTGTTCGCTGTGCATTCATATAAGAAGCTTTGTTCAAATACTTTTTCACTCTGCCACGAAAAGAATTATAATTGATTATCCCATTAAGGTTTGTAGAATCGGAATGGATATTGTTCGATATTATTTATCATTTTATGACATGACAGTTTCGTAGTATACGAAAGACATTTTGAATGAGACACGACCTTAAATGGAATCGAGACATTAGTAGAGTTCTCGTAGATCAATCTTATCGTTGACGCCCGAAAAAGTATCAAAGACAAAGGATAATAGTTGAGCTATTAAAAACGGCGGGAGGTTCCTTTGTTCATAGGACCTTGCCCACGGCCTAACCAAACCGATTCATGCTGCACCAATCTCAGCTTTCTGTCTCTGTTACCGTTTTCCTTTCCCTCTCTCTCTCTCTCTCTGGCACTCTTTCACTCTCTGCCTCTCTGGCTCCCTCATTGTTTCTGACTGGTAAGGAATGATAAAACTCGTTTTACCGCGAAGCAGGCTCTTGCCGGCTCTGTACAAAGACGTTTGTGAAGGAAACGCAAAAAGAAAATTTGCAACCTTCCCGGACACGCCACGCAAGGCAATCCCGGTATGGTAAGTCTCCGGGGATTTGGTCATGACTGTAATTCCCCTCGGTCAGTTGACTACAAATATACGCACGTATTCGTTGTAAACGCAAATAGTTAGGTGTTTGCATAGACACCGGAAAATATGTGAACTTTTCGCACGAACGACACGTTCGTCTCGTCAGTCGTGTGGACTCGGAACAATGTGAGAATTTTTACCGAGAGTAGCAGTTTTTTGGAGCGTTTACTCAACCGTTTTTCACTTCTGAGCACTCTCCAACTCGAAATCAGAACGAAAGAGATCGAAGTTGATACCGATGCAAAAGACACTGATTTCCGACCAAGCCAAGACCATCATAGAACCGTAATAAGAGCGTTTTTCAATTACAACAAATCCCCTCGAGGCCTCTCTCCATCTCTATACGGCTTCGTAATAAAAGTATTGGTATTTACGTAATCTTGCGATTCTTCGTACAAGCTCGATGTACCTGTCCCTCTATCTTGAATTTTCGCTTATACCTCCCGACCCGTGTTCATCCATGATGATACGCCCACTCTCGTATCGACCTCTTCGACCCCACGATGCTCGCAACAGCACGTGAAACTCTCTCATATGCGAAAGCTATACGAAGATATGTATACGTCATACCCAACAGGTATATACCGAGTGTTCGAAAAGCCTCGAACGAACGAACAAAGCCTCGATTAAATGTCGAAAAGATTGTGGAAACGATCAATGGAAGCTTGGCAAAGTTCTGGTAACATGGAAACAACATTTTTTGAGAATTCTTCTGCTCGGGGTATTTGCGTCCCATTTTTTGTTGACGTTCCGCGAGGTTGAGGATCGGGACATCCCGTATGTCGTCGAGGGTAATACCTAATGGATTTGCATGGCTCGGGAATTCAGCGTGCGACGTCCAGGAGGGTGTACAACCTACTACAGTGCACTAAACCACATACATGCATGGACGTAAGTACATGGACATCGCGCCAATGCTATCGGAGACCAGAATTACCTTCATGGGTATCCGGTACCGAAGTCTTCTTCGCACGACAGGTTTCATGCGGGCGAGCTAGCGACGACGCGAGAATATGCGAAATATATGCGATTATTCGAAAAGAAAGATTGAGTGTTGAGCAGTGCTTCTAACGCCTCTCTCCCCCGGCACATGCCCGCGCCTCGAGCTACAAAAGAAAGAGGGATGAAGATTGAAGAATAATGTCTCGGAGCAGGCTCCAGTCATAGGTTTCCGTCTGCGAGAATAATGGCCACAATATCGCCGGCGAAACCAACTCAACGTTTGTTCAACGAGTTCGTTGACCACTTAGACATTTTTTTCCCAAGCAGTCTTTCATCATAAATAAACAAATAGTCCCATTGATTTTCGTTGCGCGGCTAATTTCGGAAGGCAGAATAACTTGCAGTGCGTCAGGAAATCGGAGGGACGAAAAAACCGATGATTCCTCACTTTTGTTAATGAACAAAATTTTGGATCAGTTTACAGCTGAAGAGAAATTATGATTCTCGAAACTTCTTGCATTTTGTAGCTTCAGAAGGTATGCAGGAGTTCGTAATGCTTCTAATTCCTGTTCAATGCCATTCAGAATCAATTACACCAACGTACAATCGAGCTACAACAAACCCGATATTGCTCGCCATTTTTTTCGCGCAAATCCGTGGGTGAAATGCCAGGAGAAACAAGGTACATTCGTATCGTGATACCAATACATACACATACCGCATATTAGTTCTGATATGATCAGAGGGCATCCCTCGAGCTCGTTTGTAACGTAATCCAACGATATGATCGCTCACGAGCGAGCTTGTAGCCTGTTTCGTACAATGATTGTTTGTTCGATAGAATCATTACTCGCTTGTGCAGATAGAAGCGTGTATGGCGTGGCGTATGATAATCAAATCTCTTAACAGAACGAGCATTGAATAATTAATCATGCAGCTGCATGAGTACGAAACAGATTGAAGCCAACCAACTTGGCGATGATTTTCATTTGACATCTTGAGGAAACAGTGCTTCGAAGTGACCAATTTTAGCACGCGGATTTGCCAATTATGCGTTAAGGGGATGGATCAGTCGGTGTATCGCAACCGTGAGAGCGAGAGAGATAGCTGCAAATTTCAAAATCCAAATTCTTTGAGACAGTTTGACCAACTGGGAAAAGGCTCTGTCAGCCGATTTTTGCCATCGTCCTTCGTAGGCTGACGGAGCCTTTTTTTAATCGGTCAAACTGCGTCAGAGAATGTCGATTTCGAAAATTCCAAGTGAGGCTAGTCGATTGATCCATACTCTTTTAAGCTCAATTATCTTCCAACGAGCCAAGGACGAGCGATGATCGAAGTGTTCGCGACGAAAGTTATGGCTGTTAAGCTACTTTGATGCCTTGATTAGTGCATTAGTGGGACTTTGAATCGAGCAATTGTGGAGTAGATTTTTTGAATTGGGGGACTGTTAAATTCCTCGAACATCGAATAAAATATGGTAAAACTTTTGCGTCAACGTTTAAAACTGTCCACAACTTGTACCTATTAGGAATTAGTAGATTATGAAACGATGAGTCACGAGCACTGCGAAAGCTTCCATTAGCGAAGCTATCCAAAGATATTTTGACTCATCATTGAGTTATCTCGGCGTGATCAGGACCGAGAAAATTCTCTTTGTACGCAACCCTTGATCAATTTCATCCTGCTTTACGTCTATCGTAAAGTTGCAAGGATTTACCGCAGGCCTTTAAGACCTCGAGACGTCCGATCTAATCAGTCAGTCCTACTCAATTATTTTATGTACTTCTTCCCAAGGGGTACGATCATTTATCATAATCCTCATCGTATCCATTGTATTCACGATCGTAATAGGCACAATCTTTACCTCTGCGTTCCGACCGTTTTTTTTATCTCGAACCTTCTTCACATCGTTTGCCAATTGGTCAGTAATTGAAGGATTGCCATCGACTGTTTCTTCTCTCTACGGGTCTCAGTCGTTGCAGCATCCAATAGTTTTTGCTCTCCCACCATCCCGCAGATTTTCTCATCCAATTTCTTCGAATTCATTCGTCTTGTGCGCGCGTTCTCTTTGCCAATCTCTTCGGACTTGACAGGCAGAATGCTACTGCACACTGTGGCCAAAGATCTCAACAGGCTGCGTCTTCGAGGCAACGCATGCGAGAGAGAGAGAGAGAGAGGGATGGAAAGGTGAAGGAAGGAGGTTGCTGCGCGGTGCTCCAAGACCGGATGAGGGCAAAGATACACTCGGTAGCGCGAAGTTACCGGTCCCTTGTGGGGGTGGGGGGCCTCTTTCTTCCTCTCTTAGAGCATCGCACACGGGGTTGAACGCCCCGAAAGACATTCTCTGCTATACTTGTACGTTGGAACTTTCTGTCTCTCTTATTTTCTCTGTATACGTTACGATTATCGTGAGACCTGATGGTCTCGAAGAGACCGCGAACGCTCTATTTGCAGACAGGGATCGTATCTGGACCCCGAGACTCCTCTCTCGCTCTCTCTTTCTTCCTCTCGTCACGGCTCGCCTTGTATTTCGTTTGCTCTTATTCCCCTCCTCGGTTTCCTTCTTCTTCTTCATTTTTTCCTCTTTCCTTTCTCGTTTTATACCTTCTTCTTCTTCTTCTACTACTTCTACCAATGAGGCGTGCTACCCTGCTTTGACTTTCTTCGGATTTCTCCTCTCAATATACCCGAAGAAATAGATCGTCTCGTTGGGAAGCGAAAGATGAAAAACTCCCGCTCGCACCGGATATATCCGTCAGGGTTAACGGCTGCGTCTCGTTTCGATCTCCATCTCGCGTCTCTTCTTTTGTTTGTTTACTTTCGGCTATTCTACCCCGAAGACCCCGAGGCTGTTGATTTATCCCATTTACTCGTTCCCCAATTGTATATTTGGACGCTACACTTTCGGGCCGCGTATATGATCGAGCTCTGGTACACATTCGACCAGGAAATAAAGTGTAAGTGCTTTCGCCGTTTTCAAATAACAAATTTATCTAGTTTTTCAGACCAAACGGTGGAAAAGCCTGAAATTCAAATTGCCATGCAATCCCTTCGGTACACCGCTGTATAACACTGATTAAAATCGATATTGCCAGACTTGGCGAACTATCTTTGGAAAACATTTTTCCCCTCTCCGATCGTGCGAACAATTTATTTCTCAAACGAGTTTCCTCAGTCATTTACTCAGCAATTTCGTAATTCTTGTAAGAATACTCCCGCAAAAATGGTCTTATGATCAATGGATATTGCTGACAAATATGAAAAAAAAAATAAATAAATAAATAACGCCCAACAGCCTTTCCTCGCATATTCTCATGTTATAAACAAAGTGATTGACATTACAGAAATATTATCTTGTTCCGAAGCAATGAGTCTGTGTATAGAAAGGCTTCAAGACTGTTACACAGTCCGATGCACTAAATGTCGTACGTGCCGATGTTTTAATGAATTATCATTCGATCGTTAAACTCTCGTCTCTTTAGCGTATATGCATGTATATAAGCGCGGACCAAGTGAAGGGTTCATTCATGCATAAACGATCATCGACGAGACACGATCTATCATTCGACTCATGATCGCGCCTCTCGTTTCATATTTATATAAATAAAGATATACGTGCACGCGATAACTATTCGCGTATGTGCTATAAACTATAAACAATCGTAACGAGAGACGCTGGACTTGAAGCCAACTGTTATAGATGCAGGCACACGCGCACACACTTTTCTATATATACTTACAGAAACGGTTAATTGCATCCGGGGAAAGTGAACGCGAGAAACATTTCCCTCCAACGTGACCAATTATACTGACCTCACTCACATATATACGTGTGTACATTTCTTAACAAAACGCGAACGCGAGAAGGGATCCACGAGGGATCGTAAGAATTAAATGCCAATTGATCGAATGATCGTTTATACATAATGGAGGCACTTTTTATCGATCCCAGCTCGGGTCAAGTGCTCGTAAAAATCTATATCAATACTTTTTATCCTGGCTAAATGGCAACATAACCATTTCAGGTTCAACCACTCCAATTACCATTTTTTTACTCCGGTGAATATTGCTACGCTCGAGGATTCCGGCAACGTGCAGGTGTTCATTTTTTTTTGTAAATTGAGACGTTCTTGCATTTTCGGATTCTGCTTGCCCAATTCAATAAATTGGGCCCTCGAAATTTTAGTGGCTTTGAAATGGCAAAATACTGGGTGCATCGAGCTCGTCGAACTTCAAGATTGCTCCCACCTATTGATCTTATGAAATTTTTAATTAGAGGTCGCCCTCAGCTTGGTGAAGGTGAGAATTCACTCGAAACTCAAGCTCTCAACCATGAACCTGTGACCTTAATAAAAATTCATAGCACTCATCCAGTGTAACAACATTTTAATATAAACTAATGATTGGTCGTCAAATTATTTTGACGTCTCAGGAACATTGATTCATAACGCACGAAGATTTGACCCGTAGACACCACACTGGTGCCAATTTGCATCAACGAAATTTTCAAGTGCGTAGAACTTCAAAAGCCTTTCCTTCAATTTGGCCATTTTTCTATAATAAAACTTGATTTTCCAATTTTTTTAAATCATCTAATCGATTACTAAGGAATTGTTGCCCTTAAAAAGTATCGTTGTAAGATTAATTCCATACATTCATGGATGCAATAAAAAGTTTTGAAAAGTCCAAGTGCAAATGTGCACCGTTGTGACCTCAATGGGAGTGCCGTGTTTACGGGTTGATCAGAAATTATAACCATGATTCGATCCGCCGATCAATTGTCACGTGATTTCTATACTTTTCAAAAGTTAGGAATTCGGATTTGTGAATTTTCAAAAAAATATCTGACACCAGCTCATTGTTGAGTAGCTGAATAAGTTTGGGAACTTACCCGGAGTGATGTTTCGTATAAATCGGCGTGGCCGGAGTGGCCAGGATAGCATATCCAGGAGTAAGGAAGTCTCGCGTTCTCATGGGATTGTAATCGTGATTGTGATGATGGTAACCGGCGTAAGCTACGGCCCTGGTGCCCGTGTACTCGGCGACAGCGACCGCGGTCAGTTTTTCAGACTTGTCGTCTGCGTTGGAATCTTGGTTCGTCCTCGTCGTGGTCGTCGTTCTCGTTGTCGTTGTTGGCCTTAAGGTCTTCGACTCCGAGAGATCGGTAGCTTCGTTCCTTGGGTCGTGAATACCGGAGAGACTTTCATCGGCGGTTCTCCTCGGGAGTGTTCCACTTGTCGAGTTTCCGTATCGTCGAGAGTGATAACCATTTTTATCGCTCTTTTCCAATCGGTCTAACGCGAGCTCGACGTTATTACGATTACGTAAATTCCTCATGAGAGCATCGTGGAGGGCGCGAATACTCGTGTGAGATCGCGAATGCGAAACTCCCTCGTGTCTCGGCCGAAAACGATCTGAATCCAATTCTTTCTTATCCGCTGATAGGGAACGATCATTCATCGACGAATCGTAACGACGCTGAAACCACGATGGCCAGATATCCCGATTGGAGAGAGACGAACGATTGTGACTTGGATGAGGGCTTTCCGAGCCTGCTGTTTCGGCTATTCGGTTCGCAAGGCCGGCGATTATCACGATAAATAAACTGTTTCTGATTGCTATTTTAAACACCATTTCCGCGATCTTCATTGACGTTTTTTTCCAATTAATTCACCAGAAAATCAACAATGAATCACTCTCTCTCTCTCATTAAAAACTGAATCGTCGATTCACATGTTCACCGATTTTTCCAATACTCCCAATGAGCCCTCCTCAAAGCCTCTAATTAACAAAATCTTCCCGTACTTCGTCCCTGGCTCGGTGGAGGGTCAACGAAACACGTTCGACCTCCGGTCCGCACGTTCTTCTTTCAGTAAACGAGTTATTTCGATGAATCGTTCCACGGCGACGAATGCGAGCGGGGGAACGCGGAATTTTCGATGTGCAAAATTGTCCGAAGGCTGTGGAGGCACTACTGAATGTCCAAGAGGAACACGAGGCACAAACCCCGAGAGATCTCTCGCTTTAGGTCTCTCTCCACGTGCTTCAGTTGTCCGTGTTTCTCTTCCCCACCCTTTGGCGATCTTACAACGCGCTCTACAAGTTCTCGCGAACTCATGCGCTCGGAGTATCTACACGTGTATGTGCGTAGCCTCCGGTGTGTACGTGTAGAAAGACCCATATCGCGTTCTCCCTTGCGCCCGTCCTTGTCCCGCTCCTTCTTTTCTTTTCTCTCAGCATCTCGTGAATTCTCTTCTCCGAGCAGCGACTTTCGCTTTTTCTTCAGTTTCTTCGACAGTGGCTCATTGTCTGTCGAAGGGCCAGGTAAACCGTGTCAGTCTGTCGGGAAATTATGGAGAATACGTAACTTGGGAGAGGGCTGTGAGCGCTGCTCGTGTCAGGATATGAATCGTGATATATTTTCACGATAACTTGAACCTTAATTTACCAGGACTTAGCGCAAAGTACCATTATAATTATTTTCCTTAAATACCCAAGTGACAAAGAATAATTGTTTGATCAAGAGTTGATTTGTTCGCCATAAGTCTCTATGGTGAAATGATTCTTCGCAATTTGGAATCGAAACTGTCAATCATTGATTAGTGCCCATTGATGATAAGATCTTCGAGAAACCGAGAGGCTCGACGAGACAGGACAATGCTTCTCGGTGTTGCGCACTCTCTGCTATGAGATGTCGACGTCCAGGCTGCATGCGGACGCAGTAAGTGTCCTATATGTCTAGCGTGATAAAGGTATCACAAGTTATTTTCACAGGCGCCTCAGGTTAAATATATGCATACAAACGCCGATGGATTTTGGAGTGGAAAAGTCTTGCAGGCCGTTCCTGGGCATGGCTCTCGAGCCCTTCTGCTTTTGAGTATCGGATATGCTTGAAGAACGTTCCTTGCGAAAGCCAAGAGTCCGAAGCTGTAAAGGACCAACGAGCCGAGTGCTGATCGCATAGAACAGTGCTTGTGAGTCACGCAACACACGTTTTCCGTGCCTGTGTACTTCAGCCACTGCCACCTTCGGTCTGCAGCTCCTTTTATGCGAGGATTTATACACGTGCATGTATATACAAGGTGTCCTGGGAATCGTAGCAGAATTTTCCAATGAAAATTTCATAAACGATGTCGGAAGATCAAAATTCTTGCCCGTTGTCAGAACGAGGACTTTCATTGCTTGTGATGGAAACGAGTGAACTCGAAGAGAGTCCTCCGAACCGTTAAACCTGGAGATTTAGCCAATGACAGAAGCTTGAAGTCCACCGCGTTGATGATCGAAACGTAAAAGTTACTCTGCGACAACAATTGTTTGGTACGTCGGCGACGTTCTCTGCCACGTTGAGTCGTCGACATTGATCTCAGAAATCAAAGAAAATTACTTAAAAAACATGACAGTGTGGAGTTTCATTCACTGTGAAATTAATTCAGAGAAAAAAAATGTTCAATTTAGGATTTTTTCGGACGCATAACAGTCCTGTTTATACGGAACTCTGAGTTCGGATGGCAAGCATACTGGAATCAGGACCTCAGTCTATTATGTCAATAGTAGCATCAGACACTCTGACAGTGCGTTATTTCCACTGGAGAATGAAGCATCCTGGCTCCCAGTGGACGCATCGCCTTTTCTCCTACTGCTTAATTTACTGGACCAATGAGATTCTCTCCCAGGCACTTATGAATTTACCAATGAGGCGTAAAATCGTCGATAATATTTTCACGGATGATGGCTCATCAGTGAGAAAACGGATAACGGAAACGCGAAATTTTTCTCTTAAGGATGTTCACTCTAATCCACTCATCCACATTGCACTCTAATCCACACTGATCAGCCCGGTTCCTGGTACACCTTGTATATTTATGTTTATTCGCAGACACATATTTACACATACGCACTCCACATGCAGACCACATTCGATAATACTGCAGTGAGTCTCGGGCTCGTCTAATATACAAGCAAGGCAGCGAGAAGAACGGGTTTTTTGCTCGGGCACACTTCTTACCTACCATCATCATTTGCCTCCGATACTTTGAGGCAGCCGGATCATCATGCGCGTTACTAATATTACATGAAAACCGCCGGTAGAATATTGAAAATTAGGGGTGAGAAAATTCATTTCGATAAATTGTACAGCACGTGTACACACGTTATACGTTTCCCCTGGTGTATCATTTGTAAAATGCATGTGGTGGCTTCGAATGCAAAAGAGATGGTGCAAATTGGAATTACGCGAAATTCAAATAATCAACGTTTTACAAATCTCGTATATTTTCTAACCTACTGCGTTTCCCATTGAAAAATGGATTCAATTGGAGGTGAACGGACCAATCTTGAGCTTGGGAAACTGCTGTGCCACGCTGAAAGCACGAGTTTTCGTCCGCTCTCTGAAGTCAAGTACTATGAAACACGGTTTCACTTGGATGGATGCGGTTTATCAAATTTTCCAAAAACACTGATTGGCTCCTTCGACCTCGCTGAAGCAATGGGTTCAATGAATTTTTCAAACTCTTTAGAACCTAAACTAATTTTGGGGTCAGTATTAAAGGTGATTCTATTTCATTGTTTAAATGGAAACTCAAACCGTTTTTCCTGCAGCAGGTACGCATATGACAACGTTTTATTTTTAGTTGATCAAAAGTTGATAAGACACGAGAGTCTTCTAGCTCGGAAAATCTTCATACAACAAGAAATATTGATTTTTAGGAAATGAGCTCGTTTGTATTCCCGATCTTTCATATTCAAATATTTTTCCCAATATTGCTGGAGAAGAATGTCTCGCCTCTTTTCACCGAAATCCAATAAATTCCAGGGAATAAATTCCCTGATTTCTTTCGTGGTAGGATCCCAGATATATACGTGGCTTCCGTTGGACCGAATGTCATCCTGAAAATGAAGCTACGCCAACGGGAGGCGATTGGACGCGTCCTAAAAAACCGTTTTGAATGTAGCCTAGACGCGTACTTTAAAACGTTGGAGATAATCGGAGAGCATATGTGAAAAATAACTTGGTAAAATTTCAAATAAATCAAGAAACACGAGAGCTCGATATCGAAATGTTGAGCCCACTAAAACTAACTGGGAATATTTTTCTTGAATGTTTGTTCGAAATTTCCATAAGATTGACTCATCAATGTTCATTTTTCAAATGTGAATCCGACAAAATAGCCAAATTTCCATTAAAGCTGAGCCAAGGTTATTACTGCAATTAACGTGAATGATCGATTCAATTAACGCAGCAAATTTCGGCTCGATAAGAGAAACCTGTAGCTCAATATAAATATTCGTTTGGGTGGATCATTACTCACGTATAAATCTACATGGAAGCAAAAGATTTTTTGTCGAAAACGGTTGTCCGATTATGTGGACCATTACGACCACTCAGAGACGAATACATTGCGAAAGTATCGCTAAAACAAGCTCCGTTCTGTTGGAAGGAAGGAAAAATGAATAAAAGATGCTCATTGCTCATCCGGTGACGTGTATTGATCCTGAACTTGACGCTCATCTACGCGAGGGTGTCCTTTTATTTTTTCAATTTTATTTCGCATCCATTCATCACTGTAACCCACGGGATGGCCAAGGTCATCAAATTTTAACAACACGAAACGAAAGTGGAAAGGTCGGCCAATTTGCCGATGTTGCACGCGATTCAACCGCGTGGAGGAGATGATAAAATGAAACAGGAATAGTGGAACTGTGCTGTCTTCAACGATTATTCAACCTCAAATACGTATGGGATGTTCCTCCGAAATTGGCTCACGTCGGAAACTTTCCTTAGTCATTTCACAGAAAATCTTGTTTTTTCAAAGTTCGACTCCGTCCCATCGAATGCCCAGAAATGAGTTTGAATTTATTTTTTTCCAGGTACCAGCATTAAAATCTTAATCAATATTATTAATGTTCAAGGACTCTCGAACGTTCATAACCCACTGTTTGGTTTCACGAAGAAAATTCGTTAAATGGAATTGAAGTAAATAGAACTCTCGTAGCAAGTTCCGATGATCTTCCAATTGATTTTCTCACTGTGAGAAAAGAGGGGTGCCAATGAAATATGCGATCATCACAAGCTTAATCGAGTGACCAAAATAGTTTCAGATCGAACCACAGGTTCATTCTCCCCGAAAACATTGCACTCGAATGAAGGAAACTCTTCCAACGACATCAATTTCTATAGAATCAATAATTTTTTTCTCACTTTTCCTAATCAATTGTTTCCCCCGTAACACCTTACAATTATCCTGAAAAACAAGCCTCATTATTTTTCTCAGCCTTCCTTGAAAGCCCGGCTCATTAATGAAGCTGTAACCAATAAACCTAATGGATTTCGAGGCTAGATTCATAAACACCAACTAGAAAAGGCGTTTGAATTTCAACGCCATATCCCTCGTGCAAAACTATTCAACATTCCAATATTTCGTGCAGCTTACACGCCACAGCTGTCCCTTAAACCAGAGATTAATGAGGTTTCCTTCATACACGACTGATAAACGAACACACTAAAGGAACAAGCCTACAACAAAAGCAACAAGAAGCAAGAGAAAGAAAGAGAGGGCGAGAAGAGGGGCGAGGCAACGTTGGATGTATAATAGTGATAAAAAAAAAAATTGACAAGAATAGTTGATTACTCTGATCTCACCGCGGAACTGACCGGCTCTAAACGTAAGGCCACCTGGTTGCCAATGCACGTATCTCCACGTCTCTGTATACATGTTATATATTTTACATTATATTTATACAGATATGTAGTCATGCACGTATAAATGTACGGTCCACGAGTAAGGCTTTACAAGATCCTTTCTCTCGATTATATTCAACGCTGAGACTCCCTCTTGTGTATAAATAGCGACATAAATAACGAGAGACCGTATACTCATAGGATATAATGCGATTTCAGTACATACGCCACATTGCATAGGTAATTTTTGACTAATTTTTTTTGTCTTCATTTAACGCGCGGACCGTGAGCGTGCATTTACTCGAAAGGTCTTCATCGGGAACTCGTCTCGTGCGGTATTGCAATGCTGGCACCAACGAATGGCAATTCCAGTCGCTAATGAGGGGCGGAAAATCGGCGGCCTTAATTAAGCGTGAATTTAGAAAACTTTCGATCCCAAACGATCTTGAATCGATTATTAATGCTCAGATTTATCTTCGTCGGACTTGAAGACATATTTTTTTTTTTTTTTACTTTTGTTCTCGGACTTACACGCACGCACACACGCGATGCCGCACTCTCAAATTGGTTCTTCAACAGTTTCGCAATTATTTTTAATGCTGCGCACACACGTGTTGGCTGAACGATGCTGGTAAGGAGCTTTTATGGTGAAATTCTCATTAGGCCTTTTACTATGTACGTTCCATCTTTATCCTTCGGCGGCTGAGTACTCGCGCTGCGCTTAAAATTCTATAGGGAAACGCTCTCGCACGTGATGCTTGAAAAAAGAGGTAAAAATCGTCCCGTCGCGGTGATCATTCGGCGTGTAAGGCCTCGTGGATGAGGTGCTTCTCGTATACGGTTCCGCTGGTAAGTACCATAAATCATAGGATCGTTAAAGTCGCGCATACCGGCAACGTCACACATACGCCCATCTCATAGAAAAGCGGAATTAAATGCGTCTCTTAGAAATATACACTCATACGCGCGGCCACGCATGCTGCTCATTAAAAAATTCAATCCCAGGGACTCGATGATTGCCGAAATTCCAGGAAAACTGGAGGTCACTCGTTGCCGACCTGATCGACGAAATTAATAGGAAGCGGAAAACGAAAAATCGCGAGGATCCAACGACGCGGATGATCCTATCCAATAACGAAAAAAGAGGAAGAAAAAAGTGTTGGCAACAGCGCCTCCAACTCTTCGAATCGCAACATCCAAATTATTAACCGTTTCCGTCAATTTTGAGGAAGAAAATATTCACTGGGGGCTAAGTTTTACGGGGTTTCTCCGAGGGTTCGAAACGCGAATATTTCTTCAAGGTTATGGCCGTCGCGGTACGGTATCTTCTTTAGTTTGTCCATGAATTCGCACCAAGGTCACTGCGACAGTATCCGAGATATCTCAGTGGGAATTGATATGCTGCACTTGGAGCGCTGCGAGACAAGATGGTGGGAGAAATGCCTGAAAAACAACATCGAGAAATTCCTCGGTAGAGCTGGCAAAAAGGTAAAGAGGAAAGAGCGAAAGGGAGAAAAGAGAGATGGAAAGCGAGCAGTCCAACTACATCCATTAAATGTCAGGTGGATGTATCGTTCCAGTTTGCTAGGGTGGTTTCTCCTTTTCGGGTCACGTATCCAGGCTCCGCGACCTACTGGCACGTACCCGTGACGTCTCTGCGGAATGGGGTTGGATCGAAAGCCGTGAGGCGTTGGATACAAAGAAGAAAAATAGAACGGGAGAACGAACGATAGGAAAAAAGGGCAGGGAAACACGAGAGAAAGCGTAAACGAGAAAGTGCGAGGAGAAAAACAGAGAGGCGGCTGCATGGATTATTGGGACGAATAAAGGACGGAGAATAAAAGCGTGCGGAGAGCGAGAATCACGAATGAAAACGAGAACGATGGAACGAAAACATGAATGAAGGACAAATGACAGTGGTGCCAGGGGACTAGACGCTTTGATAAGCGAAGCTTGGGGAATGAGAAAATGGGAGAAAGCACCGGAGAAAAAGAAGCGAAATGGACGACCCCCGTCAAGATGCGAAAGGATCCCTGAAATGGGCAATTCTGCAATGATGGACAAAGGATGGATATTCCAGATACGAGCAATAAGCTTGGTCCTCGTTCAACCCTGACCAACTCCTGAAATACCAGTTTCACTCGCCACTCGACAAGGCCAAAAAAGTCTCTACGTCGATAAAAAACTTGAGACTGCACGACTGAAACAAGGTTGAACGTCGCAAGGGTGAGAAAACGGAACGAAAAAATTCTCCTAAAAGTTTCATCTCACGCTAGGCTACTCCCAAGAGTTTTGTAATCAGTGCTCCCCTCCGTACGACGAATTTAAATTTATTTATTTAATTAAATTTCAGGCTATTCGACCAAGACCTTTTCTGTTCTTTAACAAATGTTACACAGTCATTTTACACACTTTCGCTTGTCTGTCACGAAACGATTTTCTTAAGTCTTGAAATTTACACAGAGTTTAAATAGCTAATCGACTGACACGTATATCAAATTTTAAAGGGTTCGTTTTATTGGTTATTGGGAGAAACGTGTTTGAATATGAAGAAAAATACATGAGTAAAAAATCGTTTATCTTTTGATATAACGATTGAACGCGTCTTACTAAGTTCACGAAAAAGTACACGATAACAATGGAATATATAATGAAGGTTTGGAAAAAAATTCGACACCATAGTCTTACTAGTATTACGTTAAAAATTGAACGAAATTGGTAATGAGCACTCGTATAACTTCACATTTGCTTATTTCGGCATTTCGTTTCTTCTTGATTTGGCCCGTTTCTGTCACAGCCTTCAGTCTTTTCATTAATACTTTTCTCTCGATCCATTTTTCGTTGTGTTTTCCCTTTGCGCTCTCTAATGCGATTTTTTACATAAAAAACTATATAATATTTTCGCTAGGGACGAATGAAATTTGGGGTTCAGTCAGTGATCGATTCTCGATTAATTAATGGCTCGTAATTTCATTCGGCAAAAGATAAATTGAAAAAACTTATTTACAATTTCGAATTAATAACTCTGACCTTAATTCAAAGTGATTATATATTTAATTAGTAAGTGAAAATCGATTCGTTTAAACACCCAAGATACCCAATACGATCTTTCGGGCACGATCTACCTTAACTGCATTCGTTGAAATTTTTATTCAACCGCCAAGTTAATCTTCAACCGAAGAAGTGTCGGTTTTTGGCTGTATGTGTGGATAAAAATTCTTATAATGAAAGCATCCTTGCTGCAAATATGAAGATGGTCGCAAGCGTCAAAGATCGAGCGCACGTAAAATGGGTTAACTTCACGTGAATCCGACGTGGTGTCAGCAGCTGAACGCAGCGCGGACCGGTCGCGATCCTTTTGTCTAAATTCTTTACGCTTCATATGTTATTTTTTTTACACAAAATACAAATATAATATGTGTATATATTATTATTATTGTTAGATATATATTTTTTTATCCGTTTTTTTTCGTAATTATGTGGACAAGTTTTTCGTTTACATGAATATATAAGATCGTGACGTAACGGGAAAATTAGCCGGTGTCCCGTGGGGCCGAGGAGCAACTAGCCCTACCAAATCATCGGGACTGTGAAACGCGCAAAAAAGGCTATGAGCTGAGGAAGCAGCTTTCGTCCTTCTCTCTCTCTCTCCCTCCCTCCTCTCCTCGTTTTATCTCGTGAACAGCTGGAGTCACAATTCTCGGTCGTTCGGTTGAATTTCACGCGGGGATATTTGGTCAGTACGAATTCTCTCCTCTCAAATTCGTCGGTCAAACCTCTCCGTTCCAACTCTCCGTTCTGTCCCTTTTTTTTGGTTAGCCGTCAGTCTCGAGAGACCCGCCAAAAAAAAACGAAATTTGTCTCCTCCTCCAAACCTCATGATAAAAAGTGCCCGAAAAAGTACCGAGCAATTAAATTCCTGCATAGCCGAGCAAACGCGAGACTCAACACGAAATTCAACGAAAGAAAACGCCGATCGACGGAGAAACGACTGTTATACGTATTCATGATTACTCGAACGAAATCCTCTGAGACTCCTGTCTGACAGGCTGATATCTCACTCGCGTATAACACATTCTTCGATCAATCAACTGGAATAAATTCAAAGTCAAGAGGAACCTTGGAACGAATGAAATATTTGTCTACCAACTACGTCATCTGCTTAGTGAGCATTGAAATTATTTAATATCTTATTTGCTGTTGGATTTATGTCCAACAGGAATTAAGTCATTTTGGCACCTGTCGAGTGTTCGTGGATTTCAGAGTCATCCTTTCTATCGCGATTCGAAAAAATATCGCTTCACTTATGAGGTGCAATGAACTTACTCGAATATTGAAGTTTTCCAAAAACTTTTATTCAGCGGACATTTTTGTAAGCATCAGTGCCAACGTGCCAGTTTCACGATTTTGAAAAGTCTCAAAGTACAAATATACTGAATGATCTGAGCATTAATAAACGATGGTAACACAACGGTAATGGTGTTTCAACAATTTCCCAGATCCCCGTTTGTCGTAGTTCCCGTCCACGGCCATTCTATGTTTCGTCTAGTCGATCGACCCTTAAGTTTCAGGCAGCGTGCCAGCGAGTGGATATATAAGGTCAGTAGAAAATGCCACAACGTAGAAAATCACTATCCCTGAGAGGCGAGGAATTAGAAAAAAGAAAGAGAAAATGGAATAAGAGGGTGTGGAAAAGAGACGAAAAACTAACGAAGGTTACGTGCGACCCTGGGCTGTCGGCATGGAGCCATAGAAAAGAGTTGTGAACGCGTCACTACAATCGCGACATCACCCCTAACGATATTATCCCACTCGACTTTCCCACTGGGACTCTTCGAATTTTCTCCTTTTTTTTTCTTTACCTCCCTTTTTCTACTGCTCTGCCTACGCTTCACGACAAATCTCGACATTCATCGTTTCTCACAGATCTCATTAACTTTTCCACCTTTGAGCTCGGCAGTTCAGACCAAACCTTTAAGGCCCAAAGTCCGAAAATTCGTTTCAGATTCATGGATCTTACTTGATTCGTTTGGGAGATAACCGATGATGGATTACAAATCATCCTCGTAAAAATTAATTTAAAGTGATGCTGAATAATTAATAGTCAAATGACATCAGATTCGTGAGAATTCGCCTAAACCTCGAGTAATCTTCGAAATATTGACAGATTTGGATTTACAGTGACAGTTTCATTTGAACTGACAACGTGCGAGAATTGCAAGAAAAAAAAATCTCAGTAGCAATTACGGTGGAAATAGTCCAAATCAAATAAGTGGAATTTTTGGAAGTCATGGGGTCAGAGAAATGAGAGACATTCTCAGTTTTCTTTACCCAATCTATTTTTCTCACTCGTCCCAAACGTAATTGAATTTTTTAACGAACGCGATAACGATGAAACCGAATACCGTCTCTTATTCCCCGAAGGCTTTTAATTATCGTAATGAAATGACGAGAGAGAGGGTGAAATTTGCTCACGACACGGCTGCACGAGTGAATTGCTGAATTGCAACTCTTTCGAGCTGCATAAAGCAGCCCCTGCGTAGTATTGATCTATTCATGAACTTTCGCATTTTCTTTTATGTGTACGTTGAGTCTTTTATGAGGGGGCTTTAATCGAAAAAATAGTTCGTAGTCAAGATCAAAAGCAGATTTTTCATCGGAGCAAAAAACGAGTTCAGATCCTCTTTTTATCAACTATAATTGAAATTCTCGTAAATGACACAGTTTTCAAATGAATTTTCTTCACAACCGTAGACTCAATTCCTTATCGACCACACCAAATTTTTCAAAATTTCTATGATCTTTGACAAATTATTTCCATAATCATTGCTTACCAATTGCCAAGCATTGAAAGGGAGCATTCGATTATTTGTTCATAGAACTGTTACGCGTTCCGTTCCATTTCGATTTATTACAACCAAAAATATAAAAATGAAGTTGACTCCGATTCTTTCAGTTTATTAAAGCCGATACTTCCAAATATTCCAAAATAGTTACGTCACAATATTCTTTTCGAGATGAAAATTCGTTAAATGTCAATAAAAGTACAAATTAACAGTAATGAATGACCACAGATGCTGTTCCTCTGGTCGAGGGAACCTGTGCCTAGTCCACGAGCTGGTCCGTGGCTCGCATGGTTCGCGACAGCTTTCGTGCTTTGGCGTTGCAGACGTCGCATAGCCAAAGCGATCCTCGCAGTATCGCCGCTGCGTTTATTAAAGCGTCGTTGCATAGCACCGGTCCACCCACATGGAGTTTATGTGCGAAGATCATCGAACAGAATTCACCAAACATCGACGAGGTCAGCGACAACGACGACGACGAATACGCAGCGCGAGCACAACATCATCGAAAAGGATCCGAAACTGAGTCTCATACTCAGTCCGAAACACACGACGGGCATAAAAACCCGAGTGAAGCGTTTGTGCACTGGGGATGGTCCACACGTTTCCGGTTGCGTACAAACAGCCCAACAAGTTAATTATCGGGTCACGAGAAGCGGCAGAGTTTACGGAAAATATCCCAACAAAAGTGCTACTCAGTCGATATCATAAGTCGATGAAAAATAAAATAAAATTTCAAGCACTCTCCGAATTACCACTAAATTTCAAATGCAAGTTTCGTTGTCGAATGGAACCTCGAAATTAGACTTTTCTCTCGAAAATTTTATCGAACTTGTATACGAAATATATTTGTGCAGAAATCCAACCAGCCTACTTAGCAAGTGTATAAATTTCTTTTCTCTGTAAAATTCTGTAAACAGTCGTGAAACACTTTTTTAATCACGTTCGTTCAATCGTTGTCCTGTAGCCTGTGCAGGGAGAAGATTAAGGGGTCTACCTTGATTAGACGGGCAAAAAAAACACTATTTTCACGAATTTTTTTGACCGGTATAAATTATAAATATGGATATAAAAAGTGTAGGGCTAAAAAGTACACTCTTCAAATACACAAAAAAATTTTTTTTTTGTATTTATTTTACTCAGTTTTTGTACAGAAAAATGGGAAAGAAGACGAGTCCAAAAAAAAGATGGGCGTGCCCTGTTGATAAAATCTCAGGAATGGTGATCGGAGAAAAAAAATGGCTGTAGCGCATATCATACGATTTTTCATTTTTTCAAAAATGATAAAATGGCGGCCATTTTTCCAAAAACTACGAAAAAGCACATTTTTTTCATCGTTTTTTGCAAAAAAAATAGTTCCGCTACAAAATTCAGTATTCATATGATATGCGCTATAGCTTTAGTCATAAAAAACATGTGGTAAAATTTTGGTAAGAATCGGTGGAATAGTTTCGGAAATTTTATCAACGAGCCGTCCAAAAACATAATTTTGAACGAAACGCGTTTAAACAAAGCCATTAGCTCGCTCAGACAGCTGAGCAAACGTCATTCAAAAGTACACTTAGACCGCTCAGATCTTTACAAAATTTTTAGTATGAAACTTTTAAATATGTATACTTTCGAAGAATGCAATAAAAAAAATCGATTTTTTGAAAATTCTAATTAGAGTAGACCCCTATAATTTGAACAATTACCGTTCAGTAACGATAGTGCGGTCAGGGACTGCAATTCACCGTATTATTATGGGAAAGAAATTGAATTTTCCTATTAAAAAAATAATATTTATTATACACAGCAGGGACTTTAACCGCAGTATTCAGTAAATTTTGACGTCACGATCAATTTTACCGCGCTCCACTGAAAAACTTTCGTACAAATATTCATGCCAGGATGTGGCTAAACTGGGCACATGGTAGGGATATCTTGTCGCTATGTCGGCCTATTTTCTCATTGTTTTTATATGCTTTTATATGCCTTTGTTGAAGTGTTCAAATCACCGGTTCAGTGCGCTACGAAATTCGGAAGCAAGTGACCGACATCTACGTTAGGACAAAGACATTTTACCGTGACGCATCGTAAAATTAACTAAACGTTTTGTAAATTTTAGTTTACGTACAGTAAAATTTCCTATCTGCAATATTTACTATTATAAAAGAGAAAACTCCGAAAAATATTTAAAATTTTACAGCGAATTTCACGCTAAATATTACCGTTGAATACTCTCCGCGTATAAACCGCATGCATGCAGAAAATTTTACATCCAAAAAGCATCTACTATTCTTTATATTTCAAAAAGTCATTCCTTGGGACTTTTGTTCTTTCGTTAAAAAAAAATCGATATAATTTGAATTTATTTTACCGAATCCCTTGCATGCGAACAAGAAATACCAAAGTTTCGCCTCTGACCGTTTGAAGTCATGTCAAATTCGTCAATTTCCCGGAAAAAAGTCAGCAATATTCCAACTTTAATTTGCATTGAAAAAAAAAATAGAAGTAAAACCTTTAATCATGATTCATCGAACGAAGATTCGATCGCTCAATTCCAGAGGAATATTAAAATGCTCTGCAGGAGATTTCTACGAAATTTCCAATAGATTAATAATCTATCGTCGTCATGTTTTTCACCAGGCATGACGAAGGCTCCGATGTGGATTTCGACGACGATTCGTGTCCTCAACCCACTTTCCATGACTCGGATACGAGTACGTAACGAAGTGCAAAGCCGATTGATAAAGACCTTCGAAGCGGGGTCGTCGAGATGGCACACCGGGTGCACATCATCATCCCTCGTGAATGGATTGACGACGGACGTCTGCTTGCACATTGAAAAACCTCCTTGTAGCTATGAAATATGTGTATAAACAACGCTTGTGGAGCGATTCTTCTATTTTTATGCAGTTCAACTTGAATGTAATGCACGTAATAGCATTCAAGAGGTATTTGACAACAAATTGATTGATATCGAAGGATTGGGGCTTACGCAACCGACTGAAAGGGGGCACATGTTTGGGACTTTATCTTATTTACTTCAAAGTCTTATTACAAAGGTCGAGTTCGATGGCTGCGATAATCATATCGGTGACGACGGAATTTATTTTTTTTCAGAACTTTATTTCTGAAAGTGGCGGATCTGCAGGGGCATGAAGGAGACGATTGAGTGGAATTATGTAAAATCGTTAAAATCCTGCTCGTAAACTTCATATTAATTGTCTTCCGAACACGTATGCCGATTCGCCATTTTGCAGAATAGAATTCGGCCAATACGTGTGTGGCAGCCTTGAACGTGGGGCACGAAGTTTGAAAATTATTTTTAATTCAAGTATTGAAAAAAAACGGTGAGGAGTCGACTCGTTTTCAAGTCGAAATCATGAGCCAAACTGCTTAATGTTACGGAGCTTAAAGAACTCCCGATCGATGCTGAATTCTTTTCCCACGATCGGACAAAGAACATTTGACAAAATGAGTCGACGAGTTGAAAAAGCGAAATTTTGACATTCGATTCAAACGACCGTTGCGAAAGTCGAAAACGAAAGCCCGAGTGATGACGGGCAGACGTGGATTGAGCTGTGGCGTATCTTACTTGTGTGCTCTTGAAACTGAAAAATATCCACGCACTTTGAGCTTCTTCGTACCCGCTCACTCCTCCCTCGTCTATCATCTTCTCCTCTTCACCCCGCCGCTACCAGCCCTATATCGCTGCGAACTCCCCCGCCGCGTTGAGATCAATAAGCGTCGCGTGCGTTCGAAGGGTCTAGGACGTTCCCGCCGCGACATTCTCCCTCTCTGTTTCTCTTTCTCCACAGATATGTATCTGTAGAGAACTATCGATATATAAATGTGCCAAGCGGTCTGTAGTATTCGATCAGAGCCTATAGAAATTGGTCCGAATTTCAAGCGACCGTTTGGTCTCAGTGTTGTCCGCTCTCTCAAAGTGTTTCGCCAACAGTGGAAACGTAAACGGTCCATTGCATTCGGGACAAGGTTGCCGAGGCCCAGTTTCCTTCGAGCCTGTGTCTTATGTGCACTGACGATTTTCATCAAGCGGAATTCGCTCTGCTCCGTTTTCAAAGATCCACAAATTTACGGATCACTCGAATCGTCGCGATTGGTTACTGACTGAGCAAGCCGATCGAACGCTTTCACTTCTATCGAGTCAGCCGAAAAATGTCGAGGGAATTCGTGGGTTGAGGCTGGGATCGTATCATTCTTTTGTCATCGAATTATAATGTTCGATTTCAATTTCCTATTCAGTTTACGCCTCGGTTGGCGGTGATCCCGAGCGATTTAATCTTGTGACACTTACGGGCATTTGGATTTGTAAAAATATGTAGAAATTCAAACACTGAGCAGCTTGTCTAAATTCTTCAGCCAAGTATTTTGTTACGTACGATCAACTATGATTTTCGGCGCATCAGACCATTTGGGTTAGATTAAATGAAAACGTGAAATTAGAAAGGTACAATTTTCCAAAAAGCTTTTTTATGCAGTGAATGAAGTAATGAAGCTCGCGTACTGCAGGAATGGATACTCGGAGTTTTTTTCGCAAAGTCGAATTTCTTTTTCCCTCTGCTCAATGCACATTCCTTATTTTCAAAAAGGTATTCAGCTTTTCTTAAGTGGCCTTCGAAGTCGGGGTCACTCAAATCTTAAAAATGCTTGATTAACTATGATTCGGATGATGAATTTTCAATTGTGTCAGTTGAAAAATAAAACGTTTGTATCCCCCCCATTAAATAAACTTTAATCCAATCCTCTCGATCGATCTTTTCCCTCTTCCCATTCCACTTAGTGTCATAAATAAAAAATGAATGTTTCTTCGAGGAAAAGGCTGCTGCTGAAACTGATTTCTCGTCCGGAAATCGTGCGTCATAAATGAAAATTAAGTTCTCACGAATCCGAGAACGAATAAGAGTTTTCCCTATTCCTCGGCTCAATGCGATGTACGTGGAATATGAAATTTCAACAGTATCTCTGCGACTAAATAGAATTGGGACTGTGAAAAGGTTCGCTCGCGCTGTGTGAAAACGAGACGATGTGACAACGTCTGGAACAAGTTTCGTATCAGCGATGTCCCAATTTGCATTGGAAATGGTAGTTCCACAAGTTCTAGAAATTTCTCAGGAATAAGCATTTACCTCTTTTGTACGAAGTACCGTCTGCGCGATGCGAAAAGTGCGGCTGAAACTTGGGAGGTGAATCATTGTGCTCGAAAGTGAGAAAGATCATGCGCCAGATGAAATTGCGAAAGTCGCTTGATCGAGCGCAGCGAAGGACCGCAGCATCGTATCGAGTTCTCGGTACCGTTCATTCAGTAACGAAGCTATCGATTAATTGGATAACCTTGTAAATTTCATTCAGTTTTATGTTTGAAACAACCTGACCTTGTAAGGAAAAATATGAGGCATGGACGAGCCCTTAACGCGTTCAATATCTCCCATAAAATCTAACGACCATTCGAATATTCTTCAGCGCAGAAACCAGATAATCGCTTATAGCTCTATAAAATGTATGGACGACCGATGTCACCGTAAATTATGAGTTTTCTGGGGTGAAATACCTTAAAGGACCCTCCGGCTCTGCAGGTTGAGTTTTGCTCAACTTTCATCAAATTTTCACAGAAGAAAAATAACAGAGCAAAAGTTCAGGACGGTGAGGTCGAGCAGTACTTTTTGAAAATCACAACATTTTTTGGAGCAGATTGCTGTCGATTCGTCGTGTCAATTATGCCTCTTTGGTGGAATGACTCGAAGAATATCGATGCCCACTGACCTGTGGGAAAAAAAAATCGCGAAAAGTCTAGTATTTGGAAAACTCGGTATTTTTCCACCGCTCCGTCCCCAGATCGAAATTTCCTTCGTTGAAAAAAGTTCCATGCAAATAAGATGAATCCTCGTTTTCTCGAAAAGGGATAAATCTGTCGTGACAATGTAAACGAGTCTGTTGAATTCCCCTGTAAACTATTTATTGACCCATTATGTAGACTATTCCCATGTGTTTCAACTCTTCTAATTAAGGTAGTACCTCAAGGGAGATTAAAGAGGTCGCCCAGGGCGTTAGCTGAGTCGAGAACTTAATCAACTCGATTCCTCTGAGGTGACTCGATGGAAGGAGGCCTATCTGATTTGAATAGAACGGGGTCGGTAAGGGGCTTCTTCCACCATATAAGGTCAGAATATACTCGGCATCGAGCTAAGCGTTACCGCACTCGCGGAGTTCGCGAGAAACTCGAAAACGTACGGCAGTACATTCGAATTCATGGAGATTTCGATGAGAAATCTGGAACTCCGATTCGATCGGGATTTCTCGTGCTCTATTTATCTGAAAGAGTTTCCTTGTTCGTTCATTTTATTTTATTTTATTTTTTTCATACTATTTGCTCAATAAAAATAAAGATTATGAGGCGTTGAAGGTGGAAAATCGTAATATTTTATGTGGAATGGCCTTCGTATGTTTTATGCAGTGACAAAAAGGGCTCCTGAGATCGTTTGATCAAAGTATTTGTGTACGTAACAACCAACACTTCGTAACACTGGAGACAGGACTGCTGGAGATTGCCTACCAGAAAGTATCGGATCTCATAAATATTTATCGTATACCGAGTCGTCGAGTTCTCTCTCTCTCTCTCCCTCCCTTCCTCTCTTCCCCTCTTTATTTCTTCCTCATCAGCATCGTCGTTTCTCACACCTCTCTTCTCGCCAGGGAATATTAACTCTCACAGGGCAGAGGAAAACGAGCTTCGCTCACTAGCTATATGTAATCTCGTGATTTCCCAGCGAACTGTGCCATGATGAAAAGAGGAATATAGCAACGAGAAAGGAGGAAACTATCCTTCTCGTTGCTACACGACAAGATTGAGTGTCGTCGAAAACGAAACCATGAATTGCGAGGGTTGCTGGTTGCGAGCTGAAAATATGAATCCATTTTTTTAAATGCATCATTCGTTAGCAATTTTGAGGTATTGACATTTTGATCAGGAACTTCTAAAAATGTACAATATTCAAAAAAATATTCAAAGTAGTGATCAAGTTCATGTTGATTGCACTGTTCAATCATTTTTTTGTTAATTCGACAAGTCGCGGGGAATAAATAAGGTTTGTTGATCCAAAAAATGTTGTTGATCCAACATCTCTTCGTTGTAGTGAAAAATATTTATTCGAGCCATTGAATATAAAGCGTTGGAAGCATTCAAATTTTTGCTTGGTTCAATCAATTATGGAAGCACATTTTTAACGATTCAGCAGATTTCTTCTCTTAGTGAGCTAAAGTTTTTATGACGCAAGGCGAGCTAATTTTGGAATAGATTTGGATAATTTTGGATCTTTAGTAAAACAATATTTTGTCGATCGCGACAAAATACCGGCAGTGAACGAAGCACGCTATTCTATTCTTGGTAACTGGAGCAAATTTTGTCTCGGAGAGTCTAGTCAGCGTGAAAAAGGGTTGGAGATGAGGCTGTATTTCAAGTGCTTCAGGGCCTGAAATTCGTTGTCCGAGGTATCAAACAAGAAAGCACGAAGCAGGAAGGAGAAAACTTGAGGGCAGATTTCTGAGAGTGACGAGCGTGTCGATAAAATCATCGACTGAGAACAAAACTCAAATCAGCAATGAAGAACTGAGTCGGTTGTCGAATAGCGCCCTCGAAGCATTGAAAAGTAAAAAGTGTAGAGTGAATCCGGACTTGACGATTCGAACGAAATAATAACGAATCATATTTCAATCCGTGAATTAAATTGAGTTGAAACCTCGTCGAGACCACCATCAGTTTAATTAGTACTATTCAAATCGATTTTGCCCACACAAAATTTTGCAAGTTTCTCGCAAAAACGCATATCCAAATGAACTCGATTTCACTCTTTCTTCATTCGGTCCTTTCAGTTTCCTCATACTGCGACCAGCATCTTCAAATTTATAAATACAAAAGCTCCTTCCGTTATCTTTATGAACAAACCCTTATTTTTATACCTTTTCTTCTGAGATAAAACGCTCCTTCCCCGTTTTAGTTTCGGATTACTCAAGTTGATAAAGAAGCTTTTTATCCGACCGATGAACAGTTTCCTCGATGTTATCCGGTAGTTACGTAATACGATAGCCTTCGGTATGACGTTATGCTCGACACTCTAGTTTCCGGTACAAGAAAAAATAATACGAGCCTCGAGAGAAAATTGTCTCGAATTTACAGACTTTACACATTTGTATGCCGAGAGTAAATCAAATCCTAGAACAATTTTGACTCACCCATTGCATCATTTTTCCTCAGCCATTGTTATATAGTCTGATGAAAACACTTTGAATGGAAAAACTCATTAATTTTTTTCCAGTATTCTTCGCAGATTATTTGACGAGCTACGAGGTAATTCAGTTGATAAAAAAAACAATGTTTTTATGATTTATTTGTAGTGTTTATGTTATTATTGTAGGCGTTGGTCAGCTTCGATGCTGGTGCAGGAACGAAAGGTGGTTGGTGGAATAGCGAAAGAAACATTCATTCACAAAATATTCGACCATTGAAATTCCCCCTTGGCAATTGAATCGATGCACAAAAATGTCTCGGAACGTACGTGGTCAGTGAATGAATTAGTAGAATTTCATTACCGTTCGTACGCGGAATGTTTAATGACATATGGAGAAGTTCTATGTTTTGCTCCTGCTATGGAACGCGAATAGTTTTCGCTCATTCCACGCCAACTCGCTCCAATTGCGATCGACTGAATTTCCATTCGCTCTGCTGAGCGCAATCGACCATAGAATTATCACGGCACGAACTTTGTTCAGTTTCGGTTGACGGAGAATCCGCGCGAATGAAGCTCTCTTCACATGAGAATTTTCAATAAATCTCACCAAAAAACTCGTCGAAAACAAACTCCATTTTTTCGGAATCTTTTGCAACGTGGAATTCTCGTTCAAAAAATTCCATAAAAAAACAAAACCGTCCAAGACTGTACTGTGTTCGGTGGCAAAAATCGAAAGAATTCTGGCCAAAGATATCAGCGAAGGTCGACAATACAATCACAAAAGTGAAAGCAATAATAACGAATCCGCTGATTCTTTGCTTCCATCACATTTGCAAATCAAGTTTTCTTAGTCCCTGCTTCTGTTCTGACGAAAATTTCTCCTCTTCTCCCTTACCTCCGATAGAAAGTGTCGTAAGAAGCTTTCGGTGGCTGTGGGTGCTCGATGTTCAGTGAGCAGCACACGACCAAGCCCTGTGTCCACAGCTTACATCAACTTGCCAAACTTACACAACGTTGAAAAAAAGTTTGGAGAAACACAGTCGCACGGAGCTACGTGCTTAATTCATTAGGCGATTATATCCCCATTGATCGGGTGCACGCTGCGACGAGAATATGGCCAGCAGTGGCAATAAGATCGAAAAGATACTGAGCGAATTTCAGTACATGCCGGTGTGATCGGGGAGATCCAAAAATGGTTCCTCAACGAGCCTGACGTTGCTGCAATCTCTGTAATTACAACGAACAACGATCGATCATCCAATCTTATTTCTCGTCTTGCAGAAGACCGATGAATGTCACCCTAAGTAAGAACAAAATCGAAATGATAAATATAATTTAAGAGAAAAATATTGAGATTGCCTGAAGTGAGTGCAGGTGCACCGGACGTACTTTGCGACCTCAACGAATTCGTGAATCGAGGGTGGTTGTGCATCCCGACCGGAGGGATGGAGGGGGCTCAATATAGAGAAAGAAGAGGAGAAGGAGGAGAGGGAAAGAGACAGAAGAAGATTGTACTTTGGTGAAAAGGGCGTAAGAGAAGCGAGTTTCCGATAAGGATACGAAGACACTGGAGAAAGAGGGAGAGAGAGGAGGAGAGAAAGTATCTGTAACGATAAATGGGGGTGGGGGCAGTGAGGAGAGGGAGCTCGCAGGGTGGAAAAAGGTTGTAGGGGTTTGCGCGCAGGCGTTCTGCGCGTAGTATATCGATGCCTGCAAGCGCCCGGGCACTGTCGCGTTCTGCGAATGACTACCAACGAATTTTCTCTCCTCGTCAGTAGTAAACCCCGGGCTAGTCAGCCGTACAGTTCGCGGGCATTTTCGAGACTCGAGGGGTTCGAACCCTTGCGAACAAAGGATTGGAAGTAAACGCAAAGTAAAAACTGTGCTGATCGCTCACGTTCGCAGGCTTATTTCCCACCGAGAATAATCGTTTTTCACTCTCAAATATCAGCAGTGCATAACGGTAGATCCTCGGCGTAACATCCTTTTCCCTTCCGATCATGTGAGAAAAAATCAACGAGATTAGCCCGAAATCTCGTTCGTTGAACGAAACTGAGAAAGGAAGAAAAAAGGGTGGTCTCTCAGCATGAGGGCGACAAGGTACGTGCACCAGAGTCAATTCCATCCCACCTCCAATGAGAAATAGCCGAGAGATAAAGAGCTCCGTTAAAGATGGCAGTGTGTTTCTAACATGGACGGCTACGGGGATGCTGCGCGTGGACCCAAACCGAGATAAAATGTCCCCGTTTACATAATTTCGTCCACTGGGATTAATTACTTTATATTTCGCTCGCCATCGGCACCGTTATCCGACGATGTCATGCCCAAAATTTATGGTACATTATTTATCTCACTTACCGTGGCGGAAATCTGCGGCCGCAAGTATGGGACGACGAGGAAGGGGGTTGAAAATAAATCATTTTGTGTCGAGAATGCGTTTCACGAGCCTTTCCATTTCGTCTCGTGAGAAATACTTGTCTTGTCATTTCTCGTAGAAATTTTTATACTTTTTTTCAACATCTAACCAACCTACGATACGTAGCGAGGAATATCAAAAGTATTTGAAAATTTGAAAAGTATGCGCATGCATGTTAGCTCGGCTCGAATAGAATTTTTATAGAAACATCGCTAGAACAATTTCAGTAGTTAACGTTACAGTCTACAAAAGGGTTACTTTTATCGGACGAATTTTCGTAGACGAAAAGGAGATTTTGGGCCCGGAAGATGCTGCAAAGATTTCATCGAATTCTCCATTGATTAAAAATTGACGAAAATTTTCATAATATTCTCGAATATTCCTAAATAAAAGTCCGGTAAATGCGAAATTTAAATTCAACGTGTCCCATTTACTTGTTTTATTCGTGAGATGATCAGATCTCTCGTTCAGTATCACAGAAAGTTTCCTCCATAAGTAGGCTAGCACGACTGAAAGGTTACTGTCGATTTTTGACGTTTCATTTTAAAAAAATGGTGCCAAAAATCGGTAAAGATTTGTACATCTCGAAGAGATCGCTGCATGCCATTTTGAGGGATTCTGTGTCACGAGAGAGCTGGAGGTAAAATAACGGTGTATCGGCCAGGTCGGATCTCATCTCGACATGCGCGCATCGTTGGCCGAATATATTTTGTTAGAGTTTGATAAGTGCGACGATGGCTGTGGAGGAATGCTAGTATGTTAATGGCCGAGGGAATGGAAGTATTGTTCTATCGACTAATATTAGTATCGCGTTACTGCTGCACGACAAAAAGTACACGTATATAGAGTGAATTTCATTCGTGTATCTGTGATTTATGTGTGTATTGCGTTCGTATATTTGTCCATAAAGCCGGAAAGGTCTGAAGACCTGCCGGAAACGTGTGTCTTTCCATACAAAAATGATTGATCGACGACAGGATGAAAAGATTACACAAAAGAAAATATGTTTCTCCTGCTAGTTGTCAATTAGTTTTATTTTTTCTTCGATATTCCGATTCGTTAATAATTGCAAGAACAAAAGCTTTTTAATGAACCAATGAATATTTATTATTAGGATTATTAAAACTTGGGATTGATGATATGCCTTCCCACAGAACTCTCTCATTTAAAGCTTTGTCATTCCGTGGTTGTATTCTAGCTGAGTAAGATTGTTGTATCGATATTTTTAGCTGGAATAGCTGCATCGTCATGGAAACACTGGGCCGTTTAGGAAAATCATAAATGCATGATCAAACTAGGAGATATTTAAGGCGGGATTTACTGCTTCCAGTCACGAACCAATCAGAATTGATTTCACGAATTTTAAATTGTTTTCTGTACTTTTGATACAATGGACAATCATTCGTCACTTGAAATTCTTTGTGAATGGGAATTTTTCTATATGGGATACGATAATCGTTGAATAAATATTGCAAAAAATCTTTCGTCTCGAAATTAAAAAGTCTTTTCATTCCAGATTTGTTTTCGTAATCGATTGGACACAAAAGTATTTGAATAACTTATTTCACTGTTTTGCCATGACACTTAGTTTTCAAATGTTATCCGAGTTGACTGGTCTCCCGTTGCTATCTGACCTTCTTCTTTAAATTCGTACAACCTTCTTAACCCTCGCGGAGAGAAGTGATTAGTCTTTTCCACTTAAATCGATGGGTTTGTTTGGGTCAATTGGAGGATCACGAGTTCAGGTATTCTCGAGCGGACGTACACGTGCCAAAGCGTTTGCAGACAGGTAGACGCGACGTTGACAATTTTAGAGCGGCGGGAGAGGCATAATAATATTTATGTAAGTAGATGAGGGAAAAAGCTCGTGTCCAAGAGCTGGCGAACGAAGAATGCGACGGAAGGAGCCGGCATGTGAAAAGGCGCTGACCCTCCTTTCCCTTTGACCGGTACCCAGAGCCGAAGGGACGTTACAAGAGTCTTGAAGCCGCAGCGAAATTGGTTTTTTTCAATATTGCGGTAGATTAGACCTGAATACAGCGACGAAGAATCCTTTCCATCGCTCCTCCGCACCGACTCCGCATCGGACAATCGATGGAAAAAGGTATTCCGCGATGGGGCAAAAGAGGAACAACTCTCGGCTCGATTTTTCCACGAAACTTTTTTGTGCGCTTTGACGTTGCAACAAAAACGACTGTGTGTGAACACACGAGGCCATCCGGACGTAAATAAATGAAGCGATCGATATTTTGCCAGGAACTTTCAAGGCACTTTCGGTCGACGAGGAGGCTTCGAGGGACGCCAGAGCCGGAGGAACGAGGGTGAAAAAAGAGGAGCGTCGTGTCACGTGTTTCAGTTTTTATCTGTATTCGTTTATATACACACGTATCATGTAAAAATGCGGACGTCGATACGTAGATTCATGTGTATCTGTGCATTTATACGCCTCATCGATATATCATATTCTGCACGGAAATATCACGCGTAAGCAAAGGGACTCGAGAGAATAGTGAGAACGAGAAAAAAGACGGAGAGAAAAAACACGTAACTCGCTAATCCAGGGTTACAAACAGGGGCTTCCTAATCTTCTTTTCATGTAACAGACTTGACTCTCGCGACAGCGGTCGCGTGTCGACGCAGTTCTCCCCGCTGGATTTACTTTAACGTATCATCTATCGTCGAGCCCTGACGCGATCAGTTTGCCGGATATGTTGCGCCGGTAATGACACTCACACCTGGCAAAAAGTCGACACGCTCATCAGAGACCGAGCAAACACAGATTGCTCCTCGTTATCCTGCAGTCTTCAAATTATTTTTTACTTTTCCTCCGTTTCATAGTAATACGATAAGGAATCTCGTTTTTTAGGAATCTCGTGTTTTTCGGTTTGTGGACATTTTTTAGAAGACACCCTGCTAGAGTCGGTGGTAGAAATAATCAGCACGAATAACTTGAGTCTGAAGGGGATTGTGAAAATTGATTTTTCAATGTGTGATGAGAAAGTATTTTTGATTGGGTAACTCGTGAAATCGGAATGCAGAATTTTAGTGTTTCTAGTATTTTTGACCACGACTGAAAATGCCTTAAATCAAACTCGTCTGTGTCTCGTAACATGAAAAGTGAATATTATCAAATTTTTTTCGCACCTGATTAAAGTAACAAATCGCTTTCGTTCATTGATATCGTAAGTTTGAAAGCGACGTTGAATCGAAGGTACTCAAATTCCAAAATCGAGATCGTACGAATTACGATAACGTGAATGCTAATCACGATCGCGAATTATCGATAGCATCAATAACGTGAATCTGCGACGTAGTAAAACGACGGAGGAGTGGATCGTAGAGAGATTTGAAGATGATATAATTTGAGAAAAACACGCGATATTTAAATCATGAATCCCCGAGAACTAGCGCGGGCTTTCAAGAATCGTTCCACTTTGAATCCTCTTTTGAACGACGCACGCTGAATAAGCCCAGAAAACGATGAAAACGGTTCTAAAAACGAGTTTTTTTTCCGCACGCTTATTCAGGCACGGGTGTACATAGAAAGGAGGGTTGAAAAAGAGACACGTAATGTACGTAGCTTCCCCATTGAGTGAAGCAACTAAATTATGAATGGTGGTCGATAACGCTGAGACGCGTGCACCCCCTCGACGAAAGAAGTTACAACAAGACAATGATTCCTCACAATAAAACGAGCCCCAGCGATGTACACCTCCGCAGCGATAAAAAAAGGTCAACGTACAGCATTGCCGTCGATAAAAATACATTGAGAGCAACACCTGCTGTTCCGTTCGTCCAGTACACAAGGGTGTTATACGTAATGAGATTTTATCGTGCGACACCAAACTAAAAAAAGCATAATTTCTTCTATCACACGAAGAATCTCGTCACGGTGGTTGACTGTAAAAAAAAGTAGCATTCGCGTGTAAGATTAAGGCTGTAGAGCATTTCGAATAGGGATTGACGAGAGGAATGTTATTTCGGGCATTTTTCATATCCGTAATCGTGAAACTGTTACTTTCTATTCCCGAATAATTTTGTGGAGATTTTTCATTGTCGTTTTTATTGCTTGCAGTGATGTTGATGGCAGGGATTATTGCGGGGAATTAGAAAGGCGAGGTGCCTGAAGCTCCGCAAGGGTAACTGCGCTCGGCCGATTGTAAAGATCGGACGAAACACCGGGACGGAAGACGGATCGTTGGAACTTCATTTATCACGAAAAATATTCTCGAGGTGTCTTTGCGGCACGCTATCGGTGGTCCCCGAAGGGGTCCACTGCCAAACGGTGAAGGGTAAAGTGACCGAAGGGCGGGTTTTGGGGGGATGCAGCGCGAAGGGGTAGCGGCATGGAGGAGCCCTCACTTGAGGCTCTCATGCAAGCGGGCCTCATCTTCGTCGTCGGCGTCGCCATCATTCTCTCGAACCTCCTCATCATCGCCACTTACCTCAACTTCCGGGGTAAGAAACCCACTCGTTCGACTCGTGCTTTAATCACAATTTACCACCAGACCATTGTCGACGAATTAGAAGAAAAAACAATGAGACCCCAAGTGGTCCAAGCCCAACTTACATTTATTTTAAATTGTCAAAATATTTTGAGTCCCCTAAACTTTTATTTTGCGTCCGAAAATCATCGGGGAGAGCATCATTTCGTTGTTTTCAGCCATTAAAAAAAGCAAAGTACCCGACGAATAGGAAAGATTTAAAAAAAACACTCCTAACTCTTCAAATTAAGTTTGATGCCTCGTGTCATCCCGACAGCCTCGTACTTGCATTATTTCTCCTCGAAGTCCCGATAGAAGGTCGTTACTCTATCAAATAAAGTTCAAATTGATAAATCTATGATGTTTTTTTGCCAACCACGCCAACTGCCAGGTCCCTCCGAGGTGATAAACTACTATTTGCTATCGTTGGCGTCGGCGGATCTTCTATGCGGTCTGCTGGTAGTACCACTCTCGGTATATCCGGCGCTCGTTAGAAGATGGGTCTACGGGGACATAGTATGCCGTTTGGTCGGTTACCTCGAGGTCACTCTCTGGGGGGTCTCGGTCTACACCTTCATGTGGATCTCTGTCGATCGCTATCTCGCAATCAGGTAAACTATCTGCCCTAATACTCGCGTGACCTTCACCGTGGGCCACTCAGGCTATCCTCTATTTAGCAACGTTCATACCCGTGTCGTCACTTCTATAACTTGCGGTGCTGAACATTCGTAGCAGAAATCTCATTAATGGGACAATGACGCTGTGACCAGAGTGCAACTTACAAGTGAATGTGACTGGAACAAGCTTGGGAAACGATAGGAAATCCTTTTTGGTTATTTCATGATCATGGAGTCGGTCAACTGTACCGACTGGGGAATGAAGAATTTTTAAATCATGAGATTTCTGAATTATGCTTTTGGTTGAATGCAAAAATAATCGTGAGCAGCGTTGTTGTTCCATTTCAGTGGTATAAAAAACTGTCGTTTGAAGCTTATTCAAAATTTTGCTCGATATTACAAGTTCTATCGACACAGAGCTTTCGAAAAACACTACTTTTGGGATGTCAGCAAGAAAAAATTAAACTCCATTGGTCGTGGAAAGTTTTATGACTCGACGGGGCAAAAGTCGTTTTGCTTTCACTATTGCTCGTGCTTGACGAGTACGTACGAAATTGTCTTGATATAAAGGAAATAAAAGTTGCTTGACTCACGGGAGCTGAACGTTCCTTTTTCAAGCAATATTTAGCCAGGAATTAAGCTCGTTTGCCACGTACGTGGCACTTGTACTGATATGGAATTTTCTGAATTTGGATATTTGCCAGGAAACCACTACGATACGAGACCGTACAGACAAAAACTCGTTGCCAGTGTTGGATGGTCTTCACATGGATAAGCGTGGCCATGATATGCTGCCCACCGTTGCTCGGCTTCAACAAGCCGATCTTCGATCGCGAGGCCTTCATATGCATGCTGGATTGGGGAAACATGGCCGCCTACACAATCACCCTATCGATACTCGTACTCGGTCCTTCGGTCATAACAATCGTGTACACGTACTTCTACATATTCTCAATGATGCGACGACTCAGATCCGGTGTGCCGATACACGACAAAGAGTACGCGACGGCGTTGTCCGAAAATCTCAGCAATCCAAGCCACATCATGTCCTTCGTTCTTGTAATGGCGTTTTGGGTATCCTGGGCACCGTACGCCGGACTCAGGATCTACTCCAGCCTTAACGGACCACCTCAGGTATTCTCATCTTTTAAATTCTTATTTCCTCGTTCTAAGAAAGTTGAGGCCGTACAGTCATTTTTTTGACCCAAAAGTTATGACCTGTACCTTTCAAAGGTTAGGCCAGTTTACAGTTTGGCAATGTTGCATACACTTTAAAGAAGAGCTGGGAAAAAAAAGACGAAAAACTGGTGAAAGCTCAGTCGAAAACACGGACGGTGACGATCCTAGCCTCAAAAAACTGCACGGGAAACAGATTATTATTAATATAATCTCAGCAAATCTCCTAATAAATCTGAAGAAAAATTGACATTATTCAGCAAGCCTTGCTCATGTTGCCCAAAAAATTTCATATTTTGAGCATCATTTTTAACGGAGATATCACCGAATGTGTCTTGACTTCCATAAGGTTACATGTTATTTGGCCCAAATTGTTATTGATTTTTCTCAGCAACGACGCTCCTAAACTGTCTGAAAATTTAACTGATTTTTTCTTTTTTACACTTCGCTTTATAAGATGCAATCGGTTTAAAAGCGATGACATCATTTTCATTCCAATGCCTCAACTTCCTTAATCCAGTCGACTAACTGCCCTCGGAGCGCTTTTCTAAATTCATACGACTTCAAAATTCCTCATTCGATCTTCCAATCACCTCAATGTTGCTGAATGCTTATTCCTTGATAAAATTATCGATCGAAATCCCGAAATAATCAGGGTGCGTTTTGCTATTACTGCGGAAGTGCAGACATCGCGTTTCGTGACTCTGAAAACAGCTCGTCTAAAGGAGTGTCCTGGAAGTCGGGTTTTTAAAAACATTTTCATTTTCTCCCAACGCAGGTGCCATTCCTGAACTTTGCAGTCGTCTGGTTCGGGGTGACGAACAGTTTCTGGAAGGCTTTGGTACTGGGTACCCTGAGCCCCCAGTTCCGTCTAGCAGCGAGGGTCCTTTGTCTGACATTGTGTTGTCGTCAGCGAAGACTTCCGCCCGAATTGCTCGGCCTGGACGACGACGATTAAAGATCTCGGCAGGAGCAGCCGAACGAGAAGCAGAAGAAAAGTAACTAACGAGGAGGAAGTGATAAGGTGAACGAAGGCCGGAAAAAACCGTTGCAAAATGTAGAGCGCCGCGCATTCTTAGAGCATCGCTGTTTATCGACGATTCTTTACGATCCAAAAATCTTTCGGTCGGGGGACACTGTTTGATTGAGTGGACGAAGGGAGAAAACGGGGGCTGAAGATGGACTTGGAATGGGGCAAATTGGGGGATGGCCGTGAGCGATCGGGTACTCAGTATTTGGCAAGAGCAAAATCTCGCTTCGCTCAATCTCTCGTTAACGAAAGGAAAATAACAATAACCAAAGAAAACACATTATTTAGAGTAAGATCGGGAAATAAAGTTTCTGAATAATAACTAAAATGATTATTCATACGGGAATAAGTAACGGGAGCTCGGGACGAAAACGGCGATGTTGAATGTCTTGAAAAAAAAAATAAAACAAATGTTAAATAATCGTTGCCTACGTACGTCTTAAGATCACGCTCAATATGTGTCGTAGTCGAGCCAAAAATGTGTCGCACGTGTTGACCGCGATCCCCATCGTCGTGTCTGTACTCGATTAACACTGAACAAACCAAAGAAGCTGAAAACTGAAAAAAATATTACCAAAAACGTCATAAAAAATTACGAGTAAAGATGTTTATGAAAAAACAAAAACTAGTCAATTAACGGAGATGTCTCTACGAATGTGAAGCGCTCGCGTCAGTCGAAATGTGCTGTATGAGAGGGCGATTCGAGAAATAAAGATAACGGACGATTGGGATTGAAAGGAGATGAAAACGGGAGTGTTCACAAAGTTCGCGCGCGATACGCGAAGCTGCTCGCAAAACAAACGTTCAATGGGCTTACGGGGTCGTAGTTCACGAGACTCCGTCAAAATTTCTCGCTTATAAACAAAAAAAGAAGATGAAAATTGATGAATACGAATTAAGCGAAAAAAATAAATAAATCATGAAGCTTCGCTGGCAATCGGGAGGAAAGTAAGTGAACGTACAGAAAAAACGACGATTGAATATTTTGGGTGGATTATAAAACCCTCGTTTGATTTAGACGTTTCGCAAGCAATTTCGATGTTATTTCATTAAAACGATGAGGAACTTTGACAGTTGGTTTTACAGAGGGAGCCACGGCCCCGTGAAGGACCGTAAACTCCGAAACGTTTTTTTCGTATTCTCTTCGAATTACATAGTTAGTATACCAAGCGAGATTTAAAAGACACATTTAACGGCAGTTTAAGGAATAAGAGCGTAGCGCAATCAGCGAATGTCGCAAAGATCCAAGCTAAAAACGAGATGAAAAATTCAATAAAAGCGTTTATTGACTTATCAATTATCTTAAAGATTATGATAACTATTGGCGTCTTTTTTCAAGGGCTTCAATGGGCTAAGGCACATTTTATGGGAGAATTCAAAAATTGACTTTCCATTTAAAACACTAGGTCGCAAATGCTATCAATTTTTTCCTTTGAACAATGAAGAATGGAAAAGTCGTTGAATTTTTTTTTAAATTCATTTTCAAAGAGTCTCGATCATTGTTCAAAATCCGTGTGAAATACTCTCTGTAAAATTCCGTCACGCACCGATGAGGCCCAACCGAAAAGTCGCGACGTGAAAATTTCCTCGGCGAAAGAGAAAAAAATAAACAAAATTTGGCTCAACTTTGCATCATGTCTACACGATTCGGATATTAAAGATTTTGAAAAATAATGAAAATATAGAGCTTAGCATTAATTAGGCTTATAGACGTGGGCGCGCAGCGGGACTGCCACTTCGTTATCAAAGGTTCGTGATATCACATCTATTCGTCGGTGAAACAAAAAATAATAATAAAAATGAAGAAAAAAAGATTGAAAGGAGAGAACGATAACGTTGCGTGAAATTAGTGGGAGTCACGAAACCGACGGGGAAGGGTGCCATGGGTTAATACAGTAGTAAACATTTTCTATTACAATTATTGTTAAAAATCGTATAAATTCGTATTAATTGGACTCTTGATAATCGATTGTTAACCGAATGTGGATGATTTATCAACTGTTTATTATCGATAAGTTATTTTTCGATTGGTGCCCATTCTCGGACCCGATGGATCCTGAAAAATATAAAAAAAAACGAGTGAGAGAACGAACGAGAAATAGAGAGAGAAAGAAGAAGACATTATTGAGTGAATAACATATGAAGTGAGAAATATTAAGTAGACATTAGGAACGGTGAAATGAATTAAATAACGTATTGAAAAAAGAGATGAAGGAAAATGCGAGGATATATTAATACAACATATGAAAAAAGCGAGAAAATACTGTTCGAATTAGTTTTTAAAAGAAATGCATACAAAACGTCGTTTCAACGGAGTGTAAATAGTGTTATAATAATGATAAAAATGCTTGAATTATAAGTAACTCGTTTTATGGAAAATATAAAACGCGTCACGATCGATCGCTATTGTTTTCAAATTATATATATTATACACTTATGAGGATTCTCGACACACCAATATAAGATTTAAAAAAACGTTTAAAAAATGAGATGTATAATAAAAAAAAAGGTACGAGTTTATTTGTCGTTTTTCAGTCTCCACTTTTCTCTTTCTCTGTCTCTCTTTCTCTCTCTTTTCTTTTTTTCTATTTCTTCGCTTCTTCTCTCTCTCTCCCTCTGTCCGTCTGTCTTTTTCTAATCTTTCTTTTTTGTTGTTCAATGCTCGACGTCTACACTATATTTTTGCTTAGTCATGGAATCAACGAACGATCGAATCTTGGTGTCTTTCATTATTCCTTCTTCTTTTCTTCAATTATTTCTGTCAATGAGGCATACTCACCAGAAAAGTAGGATTGTGTATGAGCATATATTCCTATTAATTAGATCACACGGACTTTTCTTATAGAGATTTTTCGAACGCAAAGATTTATTGGGTAAATCTTTGAAACGTGCACTCCAAAATAGTAAAAATGATAAATTTGTCAAAAATGAATGAGCCTTTTGAGAAAAATTGTTAAAAAATGTTTCCAGTTGCACCCAAACGAACCGAATTTGAGCAAAGATTTTCTCGAGCAATGAATTAACCTCATGGAATGAACTCAACACCCAGCGGTTTCAAAATGCGAATAAAATATTTGCAATTACGATATTTTATCGAATATCCCTAGCCTCATGAATGCCAAACTCAGCTTCGATTCAATGCCTCGAGATTAACGCTTTGCCACTCGAATTGTCGAATGGCGCTTCGCACTTTCGAATCGTAAATTCAATTTGAGAATGAACAACACCAAAAGTTTCGCAATTTTAGACACCGAGAACCTCAAATTTTGGAAAACAATTGCTTATCAAGAGACGCGCTAGCGGCTCGACGCCAAGTATTAAAAGGAAAAACAGCAGCGCGTAAAGAAAAAGCCAGAGTGAGCCCTGCCCCACTCTTGTATACGCGAATATGCCGATTTATGACGTCACAGAGTTTTCAAACGGCACTTGCGGACAAACCATATTATTAAAAATCAATTTCTACACGTTAATGCAAAATTACAAAGTTCCGATGTTCTCTTTATCAATGCTTCAGTAATTGTATCATTTCCGTACTTCGTTAAATGTCCGGGAAAAGAAGCCACGCAGGAAATGTTGATCGACACAAAAGTCGGATGCGAATAGAACGTAGGAAGAAAAACTAATAGTCGTTGAGCTTTGCCCAACGAACACTGAGAACCGCCAAAATCAGCAGTATTCACGGAAAAAAACGAAGAAAAATAACTTAGTAGTAAAAGTACGAAATAAATCGTGAAAAGAATAACTAATAAGCCATAAATTCGATATTAATGATATATTGATATGACATGAATGGTATACTGTTGGAATCTATAACGAAATTCTAAAGGAATCTAAAGATTAATGAAGGGAGCGTTAGACGACCGCGGGAAGAGCGTCGAGATCCTCAGTTGTCTTTCTATTGCGTTTTAAATGTCGAATAGCATCAGGTCCCAGACGACAGCGAATCGTGCCTATTTCCGAGTTCGTATGAACGACGAAAACGAGGGAGGAAAAAATTAAGAGGGTGGCAAAAAAAACTGAAGATTCAACGTTAGTAAAAACGGAAGGTACCAAAGACTACGAAGGGCAACGTGAATGCTAAATAAGGAGGGAAAATAACAACAAACGTTACTGTGGCATCCTAATTCCATGGTGTGGCATAATCCGTCTCGGACTTATCACTAAAAACATGATTATTCGTGGAGCTTCCGTCGAGAATCAAAAAAATGCTTTCACTTCCGATTCCTTTTGGGATGAAAAGTCATTTCGTTTTGTGAAAAGTCTCAGAGGGAAGACGAGGGCTCAGAGAACTATGACGCCACAGTAGTTTTCGATATTATGTTTCCTCTTTCTATCCACGCATACGAACTTTTGTGAGTCTGCAGCTCGGTACAGCTGATGATTCAGTCGTTTCGGTTGAAATAAGGAAGCAATGCTAAATCGCTCGATCCACGTTCGTCCTTCAGGTACCCACCAAAGGGAGTGAGTTACCGATTGTAGTAATCGACGGACTCATACATGGACTGAAATTGCGAATGACGAGGCAATTTCACAAATGAGATGATTAAACACGAGAAAATATAAATGAAGCGAAAGATTGTGAAATAAAAAGAAAAACTGAAGAGAATAATAAAAGTTGAACGGATATATTGGTCCCTGGCAGTTTCCCGGGCGGCCTTCATTATTAACGATTAATTACAATTTTTGTACCTAGTTGCTAGTTTTGTACTAGTTTTGTAACGTACCTCATCATGGGCGTGCTGTTATTAAATATTTTAAATCGACGTCGAAAAACTATATTGCGTCAAGAGAAAGGGAACGAAGAGATGACATTGTTCGGTAATTGTATGCGCTGATACTCGACAAGTTTGTCATCGACACAAATGCGAGGGAGAGAAAAAGTGATTACAGATCCAGAAAAGAGAGAGTGATTTTTCTGTATCAGAATTGGTAAAGATCTTTTATGGATTTTCTTTATCGTTTATGCAGAAAAAGTGAAATTCGATCGAAGCACTTTAGAAAACCCTGAATCACACAATTTTTTTCTTCAGCAAAGAAAATCATGTGATGATGGTATTCCTCAGAGTGTGCATTAATGAAGCTGCGACATTGATGCACTCGACGAGGAGCTGCTCGTTGTTAAGGCAAAACGAGACGAATCTGCGAGAACCGAAACTGCAGAACACTCATTTACTTTGACTTTGTATTTTAAAAAAATGTACATTGAATAATTTTCACAATTTGGATCGAATATGCTGATATTTAGTGAGTTTTTATTAAGCACCTGATCATTTTTAAACGTTCTGTCAGTGCTGTTGTTAAATAAAAAATACGACTCAATTTTTTTCCATCCGCAGAAGTCCAGAAAAAAATAAGAGCTTGTAACTGGAAATAATACTGAGAGAATGGAATACATAGAGAGTATGAAGGAACGCTGAATTGGTAGAAAGTGTGATTGTATGCGGAAAGAAAAGAGACTTTGAAAGAGAAATAATAATGAAGAAACGACGAAAAATAAATGGGTGCTGTGACGATACTGTATAATGATTAAAATGATGACGGTACGATTAGATCGATTCTTGTCCTAGGGTCTATAGAGTAGCAAGAAATTCCAATAATAAACAGTGAGAGTGTAGTTGCTGCAATTTCACATCGTGCTCAACTATTATATGGAAGCATCACTTTTATTCGAAGTCGCTGTCTCACGTAGTTATTTATTCCTCCATTTTCCTCAAATTCCAAATAACCATATTGACTCATCGTATATGCGAAAAAATATGAGCCGTTCTTTTCAAAGGTGAAAACAAATTTGACCCACTTGTCAAACGTTGTTGTGTAATTTACAATCCTGGTATGTGGGTCGATGAGTAAATTTCTTTCTTTGCACACCAAGGGTAAGTATACCAGGCAACAATGCATCTTAACCGTCCAACATCACGATAACGGCGCAGCTCCGTATACACAGTGCCTCACGAGTCGCCTCTGCACCACAATGTCGAGGCTGACACACGGAATTCTGTAGAGTCGAACAATCTACACAAATTTCTTTGGGGATTGAGCTTGTTGAAATTATGACAAGCAAAGTCGAAGAATATCCGAAAAACTGTATGCAACTGTTGGTCCAATGGGCAGAGAATCCCATCGTTCATTCTGGGCAATACAGAAAACGCCGAACATTGGGAACGTTCAGACTTACAGAGCTGCGCTCTGCAGTGAATTCAAATTGCGTTCTGAGAATATTAACTGACGAGTATGAACGATATAGAAAAATAATGAAAATTTTCACGTGCTCCAATAGCGTGAAAGATTGCTCGATAAAGTTATTGGTCAAGAAACCTCCAAAGAAAAATCTCTAAAGATGATTCGGAATGCATCAATTTCAGCATCCCCGTGATACAAAAGTGAAAAACGAGCTTGCAGAGCTGCGTGGATTTGGTTTATAATGGCAAGACGCGATTGTGAATATTGATGCAGCTCTGAGTCAGTGCTTCAACACTAGCTGAATCCTTCTCGATCTCGACAGATTTCCATCAATGCGAATGCACATCGAGCGAGAATATTTATTCCCAAACGCCGACTCCTCGCCAGTCACAACGTCGTATTGACTTCTTCCCTGTGAAACAGCATTCGAAAAAATATAAATCGATTAGCGACGTCCAATCCGGTGCACCGATAGCAAGAAGTGGGCGTGGCGAATGCAAAGTAAAATGTACTCGGTGTAGCAAAAACCTTCTCCCTCTGCGTGCCCCATTTCCCAGTCTACCGTGTCACCATTTGCTGATCGATATTTCATGAAGCATGCCGACGAAAAGAAAATCTTAGGAAGACTTTTTTCAAAATTTTTCTCGGCTACTCGTGCCCTCGACGTTTGAGTCGACTTTTGAGATACTCGATATATCGAGAGAATTTACATGTACGTATGCAGGACCGGAGAGATCGAAGAAACGTGCAAGTACGCGAGCGAGGGTAGTTCGCTCGACGATGGCGTGTCTGACCTGTTACAGGCTGGCACTACTTCGAGCCGAGGCGTATATCTTGGTCGTCAAACAACGTACCCATATATACAGGATTTCCTTATGTTTGTATATTTATATATGGTCTTACTGTGCAATCGTTTTCGTCGTCTCGATGTTTTTTTGCAGGCTTTTATGCCCGAGCACACTTCGCGTATGTAAAATAAAATAGGAGGCAATGCAGCCTGATTTTTCAGCCGCATACTTCAGGAAGTAACGATGAAACGAGAGCAGCCATGAAAATGAAAGAAAAAAAATAAAAATGAACACGGGATTTGCACCTTAAATCGAAATCATGCGCTTGCATACGAATATGAATAATCAAGTTCGGTGTAACCCCTGCAATGTTTTCTCGAAGCCTTTTATGCACGATAACTTTTCCAACTCTTGGTTTTCTTTCGTTTTTAATTTTGTTTGTTTTTTAATTTTGTAAACTGGAGTTTGTGGCAATTCCTCGGGCGGTATTCGCTCGGTGAGAGTCTTGCCAAGAAAACAATTTTCGAAGTATTCGTTCAGCGAGAGTTGCTTGAGCTTGATTGGAGATCTCGAGGGGTCGGGCACCGTCGAAGGCAACATTGTTGGGCCGATAATAGCTGAGGACGTAGATTGAGAAAGCCAAGAATATAGCAAGAAAAAGAAGAACAATGGTAAAAGAGTGGGAGTAGATTGAGCTAAGGGTAACTTACCTAAGAAACGAAGGGATCGTTTAGTTATTGTCGCATAACAGTACAAGCTGCGCATGTGAAAGCAGCTCGTATCTCAAAGGATAAGAGAGATAAAAACAAATATTGCAAAACGAGAAATCTTAGACGAGTGGCAGTTTTCAAGTTTGACGTTAATCGAGAGAGATTTTCACGATGACGGACGAAGAGGAAGCCAAAGTGAGTCGAACATTTGGAAAGTTATTATATTCTACGAATATCGACTCTCGGGTACGGTTGTGTCAGCTAACTCTTGATACCAAATCGTCCCAAGCCAATGAGAAAATTTTAATAAATTTTCACATGATGGAATCTTCAAGGCAGTCGACGATGTTCACACGAATAAAAAATGGCTCTCGTCTTCTCTGCCATACCATTGTGATAAAAATCAGTTGGGTACACGTGACACGTGTTCCGAAACTATAAAGATAAATTTACAGAAAAGTGGCACGAACTGCGATGAAAGAAGTCTCCTATAAACGGTGTTCTATTTTGTGTGACTCACCAAACGTCCCAGAACAAACGTCATTTTGCTGCTATACATAATCGCTGAATTCCTAGAAAGATAATCTCTATCCTCGTGTCTACGATCAACGACTACCTTAAATTCAATAATTTCCAAGCAGAGATCTGCCAGAGAGATATAAACGAATAAACGAATTTTTTTCTATAGGAATTCGTTGTGCTTCGAAGCAGCGAAGTTTCGACTGAAATTTAAGGACACACTGTATACGTGAATTTCCTTTATACATCGACACACAGACGTGGCTTTGCAGGTAGAACGCGCGTACACATATATTTGCATAACATGGTCTGAGATATGCAAAGAAGAGTTGTTTTAAAATATGGTTGAGGAATCCCAACTTCCATCGTAAAGTTATACGATATGGCGCCTGTGCAAGAAGGTGCCGATGCGTGAGAGGGTGTAAAAATGCAAAGTAGTAACAGTGACGATGAGTCAGACGATTATCAGGTTGATAAACTCACCTTCACACGCCATCCCGTTTCCTGGTCTGGGCTCGTTCTACCCGGCAATAGCTCGCAGATAGGCTTGGAAACAGGGGAAAATACTCAACACGATTGTAGTTGCTAATTATACGCTAATTGACTTTTTACTGTTTTATTGAGGGAACAAACAGTTTCCGGACTTTGTACACACCGCCGGTTCATTCCAGTTTTATGAGTTTTTTTATTTCTCAACTTTTTAGATGTTTTTACATCTCGTTCGCTCTTTCCCTCTTCGGTGTTCGAAATGCATTTTCATCATTATAAAAACAACATTTACGACGCAGGTGACAGGGGATCTGGGAAATTAGATTTTCTTGAGCAATCGATCGAAAGAATGATTCACGAATTCCTAGATACTCATTTTAAGTCAAAATCAGTACAACTAGAGTGCACTGAGAGAAAATAGTCATTGCAACAACGAAATGTGGAATTAAGGAGTGCCAATGGAATGTATGATCATTGCAAGGTTAAAAATGATTTAATGACCAACATTGTTTTAGATCAAACTGCAGATTCATTCTCTCCGAAAACATTGCAGTTGAATGAAGAAAACTTTTGCAATAACATCAGTAATTTTTTTCTCAGTGTAGCACACTCAAAACTACTGAATAATTATTAGGAAAGAGTTGAATGCAGAAACCACTGTCGACACTTCTCACGAACTGTGGAGCGACTAATCTAAGCAGTAAACTCGTTAGACTACTCCTTAATGAGATCACTCCTCCATCAGGATGCTTCTTACAGTCGTCATCTCGAAACAGGAGCTAGAAACTCCTATGTTGAGTTTAAGATTCACTAATTCGAGTTTAGTATCTACTGCTCATTATTCAGGGCATGATTTTCATCATTTTTGCGGAATTTCAATGCTGATAACATAAACGAATAACTACGACGAAGTGAACGCATCAGAAAGTAGAAACTGAAGAATAAATGTTGCCTGAGGATAAACTAATTTTGTTTTTATGTAATCGATGACAGCAATCCACGTGTTCACTGATAATGAATGTGCAATTGAAGTTTAATGATAATAAATTTCAATAATTATCGTACTTACACCACACGTTCGTATTCAGTGAATGGGTCATAAAACTTCAATTGATGGAATATTGATTGATCTTCTCCACAATAGAACTCGTGGCACATATTTTGTTTCGTGAGGTGTCTCGCAATAACTCACATGTGGCTTGGCCGGAAGTTTTGGCATTAATATCTGAGCATTTGAATGCGTTTTGACCCCGATCCGGACCTGTAAACGAATCATCTGAAACAACATGAAAATAGATTCCCATACGAATTGAATCTCACAAAGTCGATTGAGTCAAAACCTTTCTTTGTATTTCTCAGCTAATCGTCAATATTTCGCACAGTTCCATTTAATCACAATGTTGATTAAATTTAATATAAATGGACTTTCGATTTCCCACTTTAGTATCGAAATTTATCATGACGTCTCCTTTCCGCCACTAATTCAAAATTCAACAACCAGCTACCTGAAAATCAATATATTTGGATTGAACTCACCAGAAATCAATACAAAAGTCTGGTTCACTGAGCCCTCAGCTGAGCCGAAATAAAGAAATCAGCAAATTTTGACATTATTTTGAACTGTCACATAATAATGGAAATTTAACACCAAATTTTATAAGCTAAGAAAATTTTATAAGTTTGAAATAGTAATTCAAAATCAATAAACATCCTCTTTGCATCCACCCTTTGAATTAGATGTCTCCAACAACAATAAATATCTATTAATTTTTTAAATAAAAAACGAATATTTGTATAAAAGGGGCTATTTTGCCGAATGGTATCCCACCGGAAGCGGCTGAATCGCTCGCGTCATGTAAGGCATCGACTGACGTTCGGACGAGACAAGCCCTTCGATTATCTGAGGAAGAAGAGCTAACGTGTGTGCAAGCAAACAGGATATATTTAGAGGCGTTGATAGTCGGTACCAGACACGAGGGAGGTATCCAACGTTCGTACACCCCCTTCCAAAAAAGTCTCACTCCCCGTTACGTGTGTTTCAACCCTCTCTTGCTTTCGCACACACCTTCCTTCGTCACCCTAAGCAGTTTCTGCGAAATCCGACAATCACCTCAACGTCTTGCGACTCCAGTGAGTCTTGTGACGATCTCTCGCCTCGACACGGACGATTTCCACAGTCGTAAGGGAAACTCCCTACCTGACTGTCGCACTAATTAAAACACTATGTTCGTTCAGGGTCCAAGAGTCGTTTATGACAAATCCGATAATTCTGACGATTCGAGCGATGAGGATGAGCCGAGTGGTGATGTACTTCAGGTTCAAACCCTTTTAAATTTCCAATAATTAGTTGCGAGAAAGCCTTTCAAAATTGAGTGCTTCTGGCAGCCCCGTTGGGGGAGGAACTTGTTTTTAAACTGTGAAATTAAATTGATGTAAGCTTTCGTACGAATTGTCAAAAACTAAAAATTTCATTTCGAGAACCAATCGAGCATAAAACTCGAACGAAAAACCTACACGTTTCGAAAATGCTCTGAAAATTCCTCATAAAACCAGTTCGATAGTTGCTCGTGATTCTAGAAATGCTAAAATACCGCGCACTGACCATTTCGTCGGGAGAAATCCGGCTCTGAACGAAGAGTTAAATCACCGCAAAATCAAGAATGAAAATCGTGAAAAAAAAAAACATTCGTCGACGCAATCGCGAAGGGATTAAAAGAATTGATTCGACTGCTTAAACAGAAAAGGCGAGAAGAATGCGAGCGGAAAGCACGAAGAGGGGAGATGGACCCGAGGCTGGAGTTCGCGTTTCAGTTACTCGTCGACGCGACCGGTTTGCCACGTCACGAAGTAATGGACCACGTATTCGAGGGTGGCATGCTCGACGAGATAAATCAGTTATTTCTACCTCATATGAGAGCGACCCTCGTCTGGTACTACCAGGACGTCGAAGAGCCCGAGCCACAACGTTCAACAGATACGGTATAGAAATTTTTATTTATTTTTTATTCATACACATGCACACACGTTAATTTTTTTGTGTTGCGCTTAATGCTCTTCGTATCATCAATCATCGACGTATCATTTATTATTATTATGCAACTCGTGCTATATTTATTTATACTTATGCGTGCATACATTGCGAGGAAAGGATTGACATAACTGATGATGCTAATCCAGATGCATTGAAGTTCCTTTCACGCACTCTCATCTGAGATTCAAATGAAAAGTTTTCTCATGATCGTCGCTAAATATGTTGCCTAATCTTTTGGACTGCGAATTCGTTTGTGAATTGCTTTCAATGGTTCGTTGAACTGGCGATCGAGTGATCTTGGCGAGAGAAATGAATTGAGGGATTTCAGGGAAATCTGTTTTCTATTTCATGGATTGGATTGGTTGACATTTTTTATAAGAGTTTAAAAGATTTGGCTCACGTTCATTTTCGTGACATAATTATGTGAGGCCTGAACAATTCTGGATGATCACTAAGGGCCCAGTTGCGAAAGGAGGTGGATCGAGGGCAGGCCAAAGTACAAATACACCGAAGGTCAAAGACCCCAAAGAATCGAAGGAGCCTCCGAAAAAGAAGCTTTTTCTTACCGATGGCTGGCAAGTTCCCTGCACTGGAGTTTGCATTTATATGTTTCGGCAAGTAATTTTCCAAATTTCTCGAACGAAATTTGTTTGTACGAATTATTTGAAAAAATAGATGGAGACAAATGAATTTTTTCTAATAGTTAATCGAAAGTAAAAGTTTCTCTGGACAAATTTTCAATTCGTGCTCAGTCAGCCCCATGATAATGAAAAAAAACCTTCGCTCAAAATTGAATGATCAAGATTTACCTGAACATTTATAATTTACGAACAAGATGCTGTTGTTTCGAAGCCTGACGCAGTCATTTACTGCTCGTTAATCGTTATTTATAGCGATTCAATTCGTTGCTCATCAAGTTACGTAAATTACTGAAACAATTTTTTTTCTAAAACGGAAAAGAGGGTGAAAGAAACTACTTAAAGCGTTTAAAAAAATGGAGAAATAAATTACAGTATTTATCACTGAGAGCAGGATCAACACAACGAAGCAACTGCCGGAGGAAGGTTTTCATCGAGATCTTTACACGGGCGTTATAGATACCGCGAAAGTGGGTGTTATAGCTTCGATACAGAGAATCGTCGAGCAAGTTTTTATGGACGCACTCGCGCACCCGGGAACCGAAGATGAGGATGATTGCCCGATGATAAAGAGCCTCCTTTTGCCTGGCCTGAGATCGTTCTGCAGTGCTCTCAAAGGTGAGTCTTCGATTCCACCCTTGCCAATCAACAGTCCGAGCCTCTTATATTTACAATTCATCTGATCAATATCCGCGATAATGTCTTTTGATTTTTTTTCATTAGTGTGCGAGATGGTGGCGCAGGAAGGTAGCATATTCGACGACGGTGAGTCAATGATGGACGATATCAATAATTTTGAGGATGCCAAAGCACTCGTAGCGAAAGAAGGAATCGTTGAAAAAATCGAAAATCGTGTCAAAGTTTGGATTAAAAAACTAAAAGATTTTATTCTTGAAAGTAAACAAGTGAGAAGAGAAAATGATAGTTCAGGACCTCAACAGGAATTGGAATATTGGAAGAGGCGAGGTGCTCAATTCAGTCAACTTGCTGGACGTCTTCAGGTACGATACTAATGCGGCACCAAAAGGCTGTTCACGAAGGTTGAGTCATGAAACGAATGCAATAGCAACGAGGCTTTGAAAAAAGTACGATGAAAAATTAAGCTGCAGGAAACACTAAAACGATTAAATTTTATAAAAAAAACGTTTTTTAGGCAACAATCGAAATGAGACTCAGCCGAAGGCACTGAAGCTGCGATTAATCAAAGTATTTACTGAATAAAATCGTCATTTATGAAATATTTGTTCGCTTTTCTCATTTCCAGAGTCACGAGGTTCGAATGTCACTTCTTTGCTTGCAAGTCTCGCGATCAAAATTAATCAAAGACTGGGTCGATGCCGAAGACGAAGTCACGTACTGTTACAATGAAGCCAAAGATAACGCTAAATTTATACAAGCTTTGGAAAAGTGCTGTCATTGTCTCTATCTCGACGATCCAGTAAGTAATTCCTGTATGGAGATGAGATTCATACATTCTCACATCAGCAGACATTTTGAGAATCCTTCAATCATCACAACTGCATTGGATCGATAAGAACCTAATTTCTGTGCTCATAAGCCATTGGAAATAGAGTTTCTCCAAAAGATTTTTGAATACTAAAAAATACGATTATTTTTCAAGGTAAAAATGCGAGATTCTCTGGTATCCCTTCTTCAAACCGTGCGCCTAATTTACAGTGTATCGCGTTATTACAATACATCGGAAAGAACATCGTCACTGATGGTCAAAATCACTAATCAAATGATAGTGGCGTGTCGTGATTACGTGACAAAAAGGGGGCGTGAAACTGTTTGGGATTTGGACAGGGCGGCTGCAAGATCAAGACTGAAGCATTGCTTGAGACTGAACAAGTAAAAGAAAAATCCAAAAAGCTCCATGATCCCTCTCGACAATCTTCGTACATTTCATTCTTACAGAGCCTACAGAGAAACGTACAGACTCGTGCGTTGCTCTCCAGCAGTTACGGAACAAGAATTTTCGTTTTCGGAAACCCACGTCTTCGGAAGATTCGACTCTTTCTGTGCAAGGATACGAAAAATTCTAACGATGTTCGACCTCATCGATGATTATCAAAAATTGTTCGAAAGACGGATGGAAGGGCTTCTGTTGGGAGAAGGTAAAGATGGTGCAATGTAATTTTTCAAATACGATCGATTCCTCGCTTATCGAGTAGTCCCGTGAAATTTCGTCCTCGTGCAAAAAGACTTTTCTTGTTTCCAGCTCTCGAAGAAGCTACGAAAACTTTTCAAGAAGGCAAAAAAATAGCGACCAGCAAAACGTATGATTACTTGGACCCGAGGAACATCGAATTCGACAAAGACTATGACGTGTTTATGACGAAAATGGATACACTTAAGGAAAGCATCGGAAGCATTATCGAGAAGAATTACGCCGATGTGTGGGAGACCCCTCAGGGAATTCGGTTCCTTACAAGATTCGAAAAAGTACTTACTCCCGCTTTTGCTTTCATTTTTAGTTTCTTTCATTTCCTTTTATTTTTTTAATCACAAAAACTGTAACGAATAATATTTTCATGCGAATTTTTTGAATTAGTGCCTCGTGGCAGCAGACGAAGAGATTTCTTTCGCAGTGTAAACGTTCACGTGTTCGTAGGTTAGCGAGAAAATTCCTCTGACTAAATTGGACGAAAAATATCAGCTGGTGGTGAAATATTGTGACAAAGAAGTCGAAAGGACGTTGAAGCTGTTCAAAAAGCAGCGAGACGATCCTCCTTTACCCAGACACATGCCACCAATTGCAGGGAGATTGACTTGGGCCCATTCGTTAAAGTAATAAACTTTCTTTACTTTTTCTAAAGCCCCAAAGATTATCGTTTTCTTGGATTAATTTTTTTCAACGTTATTGCTAAGAGTACATCTGGACGAATTAGCAGCTTCCGTCTGCACTCATCCCATCCTGAAAACGTTGCCCCTAACTTCCGACCTCGTCCGGAGATACAACCATGCAATCGCAGTTTTACTACAATATCAAACGGACATAGCCGAAGTTTGGACACACCAAAATTCTTGGGTCATCGAAGATGGTCTGAAGAAGTAAAGCTCTCTATCGTCAAGCCATCAAAGTTCTTTAGAATTTTTTATTGGAGGGGAAAATGATTGAGTAGATGGATTCATGATTTGAATTTGAAAAAATTGTGCTCATTTGTTGATGACTCCAATGAACCTCCATAAAGATCTTAATTTTTTCTGACACAACGTTGAAATATTTTCGAAGTGAATTGTTCAACAGCGAACGATTTGAAATTGTTCTGAACGATCGATCAATTATTTTCATGATTTAGTAACATTCAATCTGTAGGAAAGCCATTGAAGAGCGTGTGATTTTTTCAGGCCTCTGCTAGCAGTGGATCGAGAGACCAATCGAGTCAAAGTGAATTTGGAGGGTAGAATATTGTTGCTTTTACGAGAAGCTGATTGTCTGGCAAAATTGAAGCTCGAAGTGCCAGTGGTAGCTTTGACGATCCTGGTGAAACGAGATCATTTTACTTTGATAAACGATTCATTACAATTGGTGATAGAAGAATTCGTGTCCACCGCTAGACGCGTGAAGTTGGAAGTCAGGCCACTGTTGCTCCCTCATTTGGTGCGCGTTTCTTCGCTGCTCGTACCAGCCCTGCAAAGTATAACGTGGACGAATCCAGATTGGCGAGATTTTTGTCAAACAACCCGGGAAGAGATAAAAACCTTTGACATTCTCATAACCAGAGTTCACGACGTTTACGCCAACAGAATTCTCCAGGTGCTCGCGAGCATGCAGAAAATAACTCTCCACGCATTGCCAGAGGGTGAGCCGTGGGGAATCGAAGAATTTGTAGAAAAAACTGAAGAAGCCTGCAGGCTCGCTGCGATTGATTTGCATCGTCGAAGTCTCATGGTCGAAGAAGCAGTCGAGGAAGTCTTGCAGTTGGTGAAAAACGCCGCAGCTCTGTTCAAAGCAAACCGAGAAGCAGATCAATTCGATTTGAGCAACGCCGATGGCAAGTTACATAAATACTCTTCAAACTGAATCTATCGACAAAAACTTCGTTTCGTTGGAAATTAATGAACAAATATTTCTAGGATCTCAAGGGGGAGATGACGAAGCTGCTCAACAGCAACAAGACTGGACTGCTGTCTGGGCTTGCTTCGACGATCCTCATCAACTGCTCACCACGCCGGGAGGCGGTCTGTCAAAAAATATGCAGGAAATGGTGCGCAACGCTGTCTCGGAAATGAGACGATATTACTCGAGAAAAGTCGTCGATGTACTCATCAAAGTAACGAGGAGCTCTTTGGATGCCATAAGACGGAGGTTCGTTCGTGAGAGCGACCCTGGTGCGTGAACTCGTGGTTTTTGGCCAAGCGATTTTAATTGCAGAAAAGAAATAAGCAGCATAAGTATTTCAAGAATTTCCATTTGTGAAGGAAAAAAATGGAATTGCACATTTTTTGCTGCAGACGAGCCACCGCTTCCGGTATTCCTTCTGCAAGCGACTCTGATGATTCCTTCAGTGGTCGTTAAACCGAGTCTCGAGGAAGTGCAAGAAGCATTGACCGCTGCAGGCAAAGCAATCGCCGGAGTGTCGAAGGGCGTTGCTCAGTGGAACGCAGGGACGAAAGTATGAACGTTTAATCGACTACAAAAAATGCAGGCTTTTAGGTAGAACTCAGGGTCGTTAAATTTGTCCGAAATTCACATGAAGAATGCTTGGCGAGGCGTTGGATGGGCCCCGAAAAGAAATCTCCTCGACGCCGTCATGAGAGCTCAGGGCAATAATGATCGGCAACTTATTGATGGCGAACCCGAGGATCCGAAAGCTCGACGACGACGACTTTACAAAATGATTTCCGAAGAGAGACCAACCTTTCCGGTACAGCAAAGGAACTTTCAAACTATGGTGATGGAAAACAAGGAAGTGGCCAAAGTTTTATCGATGCTGAGCTCCTGCACTCAAGAACTTCGTCAGGTACCTCAAGGCTTCACTCAATTCGACATTTTTCAATTCTAAATGGTTCTCAGTGGTCTTCTGATCTTTAGGAACCAGAACAAATAAATTTCAAGCGGATTATTACTTTCCTATGACGTCATAAATCGGCATATTTACGTGTAAGAGTGCGCCAGGGCTCGCGCTGGTTTTTCTCTTACACGTTGGTTTGTTCTTCTAATATTTGACGTCGAGCCGCTACCGTGTCTCTTGATATTCTCACGAATCCGTCCCACCGCCGTTTAATCTTACTCCACCAAATGCAATTTTTCCAGTTTAGAAATAGGCCCCGATAGAGATTGAGCCTCGACCAATATTCCCTAATGAACTGCTGTGCTGCATTTTCATGATGGCTGAAGATTTCCGGAGGTGAAAGAAAACTTTTTATAGGATCTGCTCGACTTCATGGATCGTTGGAAGCCGTACAAATTTTTGTGGAAGAACGAGCGAAGTGTTCGCGAGCTGTTGTTAATATCACTGACGGAATTCGAGAGCACACTTCGGAAGCACGGGGAGCTCGAGGATCGTCTAGCAACCGAACCGGACATGATATTATTCGCAAAATCGATAGCTCTATCAACGGAGAAATTGAAATACGGTTTGTACACGGAGATCAAAGCATCGACCCACAAGATTGGTCAAGCGATGAAGAAGAAATACCGACGAGAAATGGAGTACGTTTATGCGGTAATGAACGAGATGGAACGCAAGTTGGATCGTCAGATTCGTGACCTCGACGACGTTAGGCTGATAATGGACACTTTGAAGAAAATTCGGGAGCAAGAAGTCGATATGGAGCTACGAATAGACCCAATCGAGGAGGCTTTCAACATCGTCACGAGATACGAAGTGCCCGTCGACCGAGAGTGCCTCGAGCAAGTCGATAATTTACGGTACACCTGGCAGCAGCTTCTGGGTCGAGCCCAAGACAGCCACGTACTTTTATTGAAACTTCAGCCCCAGTTCGAAGAAGAGCTGAGAAACAATTTGGACAAATTTCGTATCGACAACGAAGCCTATTGCGAGGAATATCGATGCACTGGACCCATGCAACCCGGTCTCACACCCAGAGAAGCATCCGACAGACAAATCCTCTTTCAAAATCGTTTCGATGGCATGTGGAGGAAACTCCAGACTTACCAAAGTGGCGAGGAACTTTTCGGCCTTCCTACTACCGATTATCCCGAGTTGTCGCAGATTCGAAAGGAATTAAATTTGCTCCAAAAATTGTACAAACTCTATAACGACGTTATCGACAGGGTCAGCAGTTATTATGACATACCTTGGGGCGAGGTAGGACTTTAGATTCGAAGCTTATTCGCTTTTTTAAAATATTAAAAATTCTTTGAATAATTACAAAAAATGTTGTATGATTTTTCAATGAAATTATAAAATTGTATTTACTTTTCGTTGATTTCTATTCAATAAAACTTGACGAATTATTTCGAAGGTCAACATCGAAGAGATAAACAACGAGCTGATGGAGTTCCAAAATCGCTGTCGCAAACTTCCAAAAGGTTTGAAAGAATGGCCAGCGTTTTTTGCACTAAAAAAGACGATCGATGATTTCAACGACATGTGTCCACTTCTCGAGTTGATGGCGAACAAAGCAATGAAGCCGAGGCATTGGCAAAGAATCGTCGAAGTCACAGGCTACACCTTCGACCTTGAGAGCGAAGGTTTTTGTTTGAAAAACATCCTCGAGGCTCCGCTCCTCAAATACAAAGAGGACATCGAGGACATTTGCATATCCGCGATGAAGGAGAAGGACATCGAAGCCAAATTGCGTCAGGTCGTCAACGAATGGACGTCCCACGAGTTGACCTTCATGACCTTCAATAATCGTGGTGAATTACTGCTGAGAGGCGACACCACCGCTGAGACAATCGGACAACTCGAAGACAGTCTCATGATTCTTGGCTCCTTAATGTCCAATCGTTACAATGCACCATTCCGCAAACAAATACAACAATGGCTCTCGGACCTTTCCAATACCAATGAAATACTGGAGCGATGGCTCTTGGTCCAAAATATGTGGGTTTATCTCGAAGCAGTCTTCGTCGGTGGTGACATTGCTAAACAATTACCTAAAGAGGCCAAAAGGTTCAGCAAGATCGACAAAAGTTGGCAAAAAATCATGCAACGAGCTCACGAAACTCCTGGTGTCGTTCCCTGCTGCGTTGGCGATGACTTACTCAAACAATTATTGCCACATCTTCAGGAGCAGTTGGAATTGTGCCAGAAATCATTGAGTGGGTACGTAACCGTTAAATCAAATTTTTAAGGTACGATAGCAGTCTCGAGAGCAAGCTCTTGTTTTTTGTCATCTGATGATTATCGTCCAGTTTTCGTGTAAAATCAACTTAAGGGACGATTGATCTTCTAGGAAATTGCTTTTTTCTTGAAATGCTACTAAAGGCCTCGAGTTTTCTAGCTTTTTCACTTTTCTGTGTCCAGGTATCTCGAAAAGAAACGGATGATGTTTCCACGATTTTTCTTCGTCTCTGATCCAGCGCTACTGGAAATTCTCGGACAGGCTTCGGATTCTCATACCATACAAAACCATCTTCTCTCAATATTCGACAATACACGATATGTCAAGTTTCACGATATCGAGTACAACAAAATGATGGCTATCGTGTCTTCCGAAGGTGAAACCATCGTGGTATGTGAAAAATAATCAATCTGGACTTCAATGATTCATATCTGAAGCTTCTTTGCATTTTAGTCATTTTTAGCCTCATGCAAAATGAACGTGACCGAAGATAAATAAATTTCACAGGAAAAAATCGTTTTTAACTCAAAACTTTTAGCATTAAACATCAGTGTTAGGTGTTCAAAAATACTCGATTCTTAGCCGTGCTCACTTTAAGCTGATCGAATCAATTTTTTGGTAAACCATTGTAACAGCTTGAGAGAGCAGTACGAGCCGAAGGATCGGTGGAAACTTGGTTAATGCAACTCCTCCAAACATCGCAACAATCGCTCCACGCGATAATACGCCAATCGCACACGATGATAAATGATCAAAATTTCAACATACTCAGCTTCTTGGATAAAATGCCTGCTCAAGTGGGCATCCTGGGAATTCAAATGATTTGGACGAGAGATGCTGAATTGGCGCTTATGCAGGCACGAGCAGACAAAAAAATCATGGGGGAAACGAACAATCGATTCCTCGAACTCTTGAATACCCTCATCGATCAGACGACCAGAGATTTGACGAAAATTGATCGCATCAAATTTGAAACGCTGATCACTATTCATGTTCATCAACGTGACATTTTCGATATTCTTGTAAGTTTTCGTTTTTATATTCTAATTCATCCTTGAAGATGATACTCAACGCACAGCGTTGAATTTGTGTCCGACATTTCTAAAATAATTTTTCGCTTGACTATCCGGAGATCGAAACTTGGTAAAGCAAATCACTGCGCGATTTTTCAGTTTCAAAATCGACTTCGAATTGAACGATGACGAAAATAATGAACGTGGATAATTTTATTAGAGCATTCAAAGCAATAAGCGCGAGTTGTCAAAAATCCATCAGGATTAGTGTGAGAAATCAATAATTTTTAGTTATTTGTTTAGCATTTTTTTCAAGCTTTTGATGTTTAGTTAAGAAGAATTAATATTTATCGTCCAGTTAAAAGTTTTTTTAATTTTTCGTCTTTCGTTGTGAGAAACCAATTATTTTTGATGATCTGTTTAGAATTTTTTTTTAAGCTTCCAGTGTATAGTTAAAAAAATTAACATTTTTATCCTCCGGTTAAAATTGTTGGTGTTCAGTTGTGAGAATCCCAAAAAGTAAAAATGTTCTCAATCCAGTGTCGCCTAAACGTCCGAACGGTGTCAGACTTCGAGTGGTTGAAGCAATGTCGCTTTTACTTCAAAGAAGATTTAGACAAGACGGCAATCTCGATCACAGATGTACAGTTCACTTATCAAAACGAATATCTCGGATGTACAGAGCGTTTGGTGATAACACCACTGACAGACAGATGCTACATAACGCTCGCTCAAGCTTTGTCAATGTCGATGGGCGGATCACCGTGTGGACCAGCTGGAACCGGTAAAACCGAGACGGTCAAGGACATGGGAAAGACGCTGGCGAAATACGTGGTCGTTTTCAATTGTTCCGATCAAATGGATTACCGTGGTTTAGGGAGGATTTACAAAGGATTGGCACAGAGTGGCTCGTGGGGTTGTTTCGATGAGTTCAACAGGATCGAGCTTCCAGTTCTTTCGGTAGCAGCTCAACAGGTCGCCGTCGTGCTCGCAGCGAAGAAGGAAAAGAAAAAACAATTTGTATTCACTGACGGTGATCAAATCGAAATGTGTCCTGAGCTCGGGATTTTCATAACCATGAATCCCGGTTATGCCGGCAGAAAGGAACTTCCAGAAAATTTGAAAATACAATTTCGCACGGTCGCCATGATGGTGCCTGACAGACAAATTATCATCAGGGTCAAACTCGCCAGTTGTGGCTTCCTCGAGAATATAACACTGGCAAGAAAATTTTACACTCTTTACAAATTGTGCGAGGAACAATTGACCAAACAAGTTCATTATGATTTTGGCCTCAGAAACATTCTTTCTGTTCTGAGGACTCTCGGAGCTTCGAAAAGAGTCAACTCGAAAGATTCGGAAAGCACGATCGTCATGAGGGTTCTCAGGGATATGAATTTGTCGAAACTCATTGGTGAGATTATGAAAAAACATTTCTTTCAATTTCTACGATTTTATTGACCGGAAAGACACAAAATTGGAGCCTCAAATCAGTGTCACGTACGAAATCACCATCATACAAAAATTCACACTTTCCTACCTAAACTTTCAAGCTTTTCCATTCAAAATTCAACGCCATTCCAAAAACGTGATTAATTTTTTATCTTCTGGTCTATCGTACTAGATGAGTCGAGTTTTCCTCTTCACATCAGATCAAATTTGTGATAAAAGTGAACATTATTTCCAGACGAGGATGAGCCACTTTTTATATCACTCGTAGCAGATTTATTTCCGAATCAAGCCCTCGAGAAAACTTCGTATCCAGAGTTGGAGGCTGCTATTGACCAACAGGTACAAGAAGCTGGTTTGGTGTACCATCCGCCTTGGGTTTTGAAATTAATACAGCTCTACGAGACTCAAAGAGTGCGACACGGAATAATGACTCTGGGACCAACAGGAGCTGGAAAAACAACTTGCATTCACGTCTTGATGAGAGCTTTATCACAGTGTGGAGATTTTCATCGGTGAGATACGAGCGACCATTTTAATTGGCTTTGATCTCTCGTTATTTTTTATCTTCTTGGAGGGTCGACGTGACTAACCATTTGTAGGTGAATCGATCAAAATAAACAAAAAAGGCTGACAGAACTCGAGGCTTCGTTACAGTTTGTCACTCAATTTTTTTCATTCTATTCCATCAAGCATGCATTTTTTCTTTCAAAAAATTCTTCTCGAATTTGAACGAAATGAGTGAATAGAATTTATGCTTAAAATATATGTTCTCCTCCATCTTTTGGAATGTTTTTCAAAAGCTTGAAAAACGATGAGGGGCGAACATGTTTTTTTTAAATAGTTGAAGGCATAATTAATTGAATCGATTCATCAGAGAAATGCGAATGAATCCAAAGAGCATAACAGCGGCTCAAATGTTCGGTCGTTTGGACGTGGCGACGAACGACTGGACCGATGGTATATTTTCTGCGCTGTGGCGCAAGACGTTGAAGATCAAACCAGAGGAGCACGTCTGGTTGGTACTTGACGGACCTGTCGACAGTATTTGGATCGAGAACTTGAATTCCGTGCTCGACGATAACAAAACCCTGACTCTGGCGAACGGTGATCGGCTCTCAATGGCTCCGACTTGCAAAATTATTTTCGAGCCACACAACATCGATAATGCTAGTCCAGCCACAGTATCGCGCAATGGAATGGTTTATATGAGCTCGTCAGGTCTCGATTGGAAGCCAGTCGTGACCGCGTGGTTGAAAAGTCGAACGGTCCTTGAACAGGAAGTTTTGGAACAGGGCTTCGACGAATCCTTTGCACAGGTAGACACCGTTGGTGAAACTATTCGTTTACATGAAAAAGTCAGATCACGTCAGTAAGTACCATTTTTGAAGAATTAAAATTGAATCAATGGAAGCCATTCGATGATCCAGGAACGGTTTAGGATCAAATGAAAATAAAAGAGAAAAAGCTTCAAACTGAACGTTCATTCCCCTTATGTTCCTTGCAGATATACGCCTGGAGTACTCAAACTCTCACTCTTGCGATGAAAGTATTACAGTGCAACGTAATCCGTCAAATGCTGTGTCTTCTGGAAGGACTCGTCCCGCCGGAAGTGCCTCTCGAAGAGGTCGAGGACGAGGACGACCTGGAGAGAGACAAGCCGCAGCCAATGACGGCTGAACACTTGAAAAGGCTTTACGTATTTTCTCTCGTCTGGGGAATCGGTGCACTGCTCGAGACCGCCGACCGTTCAAAATACGACGAGTATATTCGCACAAACTTCGAAAGTCTCGATCTTCCAACCTCGGATAAATATCCAGAGGCTAAAGTATTTGATTTCATGGTGAACGAAAAGGGCAAGTGGGACACTTGGACGACGATGGTTACAAATTACGTTTATCCGGATTATGCCACTCCCGATTACAACAGCATATTGGTCCCGATAGTCGACAACGTGAGAATTCAATATCTCATCGACCTCATTGGTCGTCAAGATCGCGCTGTCTTGTTGACCGGTGAACAGGGTTCTGCGAAAACGATCATGATGAAGTCCTACATGAAAAAGACCAACCCGGACACCACTCTAGGGAGATCGTTCAACTTTAGTTCAGCCACGACACCCTTCCAGTTCCAGAAGACCATCGAAAGTTACGTAGAAAAACGTCTGGGCAATACTTTTGGTCCACCGGGAGGCAAGAAAATGTTGGTCTTCATAGACGACGTGAATTTGCCACAAATTAACGAGTGGGGCGATCAAATAACCAACGAAATCGTGCGCCAGACTATGGACATGAAAGGTTTCTACTCCCTCGAGAAACCAGGCGACTTCACGACCATAGTCGACGTCACATTTCTCGCTGCAATGGGTCAACCGGGCGGTGGAAGGAACGACATACCGTCCAGACTGAAACGACAGTTTTGCATCTTCAACTGCACACTCCCAAACGATACCTCGATCGACAAAATATTCAGTGTCCTTGGGGAAGGTCACTACAATACGAAGAGAGGATTTTCTCAAGAGATAAGAAGCCTCGTGAAGAAAATGGTTCCCATGACGAGGATCCTTTGGCTACGTACGAGAGCCAGACTTTTGCCAACTCCTGCTAAGTTTCACTACGTATTCAGTCTTCGCGACTTGTCGAGAATCTGGCAAGGTATGGTCGGCACATTGTGCACCGTTATCGAGAAGGAAAACTCCCTCATGCTGCTGTGGAAGCACGAATGTTCGAGAGTTTTTAGCGACAGGCTGACCCTTCAGTCGGACAAGGATTGGTTCGATAGGGAACTTGTGACCGTCGTTGATGAAACACTCGGACAGGCGTACGTCGAAATGATTGGTAAAGAGCAACCGGCTTTCGTGGATTTTATGAGGTGCGTTTTCGTCTCGGTGATTTTGGAAATTGCATGAAGCGTGGACGTGAGAAAATTTAAATTTGGAGCCACTCTAAAAATCAGTGTTTGCTCGAATCCCCTTTCTCTAACACGTCGTAAAATTTTTTGCAGAGATGCTCCCGAGCCCACTGGAGAAGAAGGCGAAGACGCGGACATGGAATTGCCAAAAGTTTACGAGCCGGTTTACGATCATCAAATTCTGCGGGATCGGCTGGAAATGTTTCTTGCACAGTTCAACGAAATGCAGAGAGGAGCTGGAATGGATCTCGTATTTTTCCCAGACGCTATGCTGCATCTGGTCAAAATATCACGAGTTATAAGACATCCGCGTGGCAACGTGATGCTCGTCGGTGTGGGAGGTTCCGGGAAGCAGAGTCTGACCAAGCTCTCTTCTTTTATAGCCGGCTATAAAACATTCCAAATAACACTGACGAGGTCGTACAACGTTGCCAATTTCTTGGAAGATCTTAAATTTCTATATCGTTCTTGCGGAGGTCAAGGTAAAGGGACGACCTTCATCTTCACCGATCTGGACATCAAAGAGGAGGGTTTCCTCGAGTATCTAAACAACATACTGAGCTCCGGAGTGATAAGCAATCTCTTCACGCGAGACGAACAAGCGGAAATAATATCCGAGCTAACGCCGACGATGAAACGAGAGAATCCGAAAAAGACGCTCAACAATGAGCTCGTGATGGAGTATTTTTTGCAGCGAACTTGTCAGAACCTTCACGTCGTCTTTTGTTTTTCACCCGTCGGTGAAAAATTTCGTAATCGTGCTCAACGCTTTCCAGCTTTGATATCCGGCTGCACGATAGATTGGTTCCAGCCCTGGCCTCGTGACGCTCTGGTCCTGGTGGCTCATCACTTTCTTCACGACTTCGAAATCGCTTGCAGCCCCGAAGTCAAGAGCCATTTGGTCAACGCTCTGGGCTCGATACAGGACGTCGTAGCTGAAACGTCTGCGGAGTACTTCCAGAGGTTCCGCCGAGCTACGCACGTCACGCCGAAATCTTATCTCAACTTTATCGGCGGTTACAAAAACATCTACAGAAACAAGCAGCACGAGTTGGGCGAAGGAGCCAGACGGATGGACACGGGGCTCGCCAAACTCGAGGAAGCCTCGATATCCGTAGAATTGCTGAAAAGGGATCTCGCAGCTATGGAGCAAGAGCTCGTCCAGGCTTCGGAAAAGGCAGAAAAAGTTCTGCTCGAAGTTACGGAGCGTGCTATGCAGGCCGAGACCTTCAAAAACCAGGTGCAAAAAGTCAAGGAAAAAGCAGAAGTTTTGGTAGGTTGTATTGCCGAGGAGAAAGCAGTCGCGGAGGAGAAATTGGAAGCCGCGAAGCCGGCTCTCGAAGAAGCTGAGGCTGCTCTGAACACGATAAAACCAGCGCATATCGCAACCGTGAGAAAGCTCGGTCGGCCTCCTCATCTCATCATGAGAATCATGGACTGCGTGCTCATACTTTTCCAGCGAAAAATTGGTCCCGTCGTGCCAGACCCCACGGCCCTTTGTCCCAAGCCTTCTTGGGGCGAGTCTCTCAAAATGATGGCAAGCACCACGTTCCTGCTGCAGCTCCAAAACTACCCGAAGGACATCATCAACAACGAGATGGTAGAGTTGCTGCAGCCCTATTTCAAGATGGAAGATTACAACATGGAAACTGCTCGGAGAGTCTGCGGTGATGTCGCAGGCCTCTTGTCGTGGACCAAAGCAATGGCGTTCTTTCACTCCGTCAACAAAGAAGTTTTACCACTAAAGGCTAATCTCACCCTGCAGGAAGCAAGATTGAAACTCGCGATGGAGGATCTCGCAGATGCTGAGAGAGAACTTTCCGAGAGAGAAATGGCACTGCAAGGAGTAAAGGAACAGTACGACAATGCCGTCTCGGAGAAACAACGTCTGACGGACGCAGCGAACGTTTGCTTACGTAAAATGACCGCTGCGACTGCTCTCATCAATGGTCTGGGTGGAGAGAAGATTCGCTGGACCGAACAGAGCGGAGAATTCAAAGTGCAACTGGGAAAATTAGTCGGCGACGTTCTGTTAGCCACGGGTTTTTTGTCCTACTGCGGTCCCTACAACCAACATTTTAGATCCGGTCTCGTAAAGGCGTGGATGAATATTCTGACAAGTCGAGTCATCCCCTTCACCAAAGATCTCAATATCATAAATATGCTAGTGGATTCTGCGACGGTTTCAGAGTGGACTTTGCAGGGCTTACCGAACGACGATCTCTCCGTCCAAAATGCCCTGATCGTCACCAAGTCCTCGTCCTATCCGCTCCTCGTTGATCCACAGAATCAGGGCAAAATGTGGATAAAGAACAAGGAGAGCTGCAACGAGCTGCAGATCACATCTTTGAATCACAAGTACTTCAGATCACACCTCGAAGACAGCTTGTCTCTGGGCAGGCCGTTGCTCATTGAAGACGTTGCCGAAGAGCTCGATCCTGTAATTGACAACGTTTTAGAAAAGAATTTCATCAAATCCGGATCAATCGAAAAGGTCGTTGTTGGCGACAAAGAGTGCGACGTTATGCCAGGCTTCATGCTTTACATTACGACCAAGCTGCCCAATCCTGCGTACAGTCCTGAAATATCGGCGAAGACATCGATCATCGATTTCACCGTCACGATGCAAGGTCTCGAGGATCAATTACTCGGTCGCGTAATCCTCATGGAAAAATCTGACTTGGAGGCTGAACGAGTCGCGCTTTTCGAGTCCGTTATGACCAATCAAAGATCGATGAAGGAACTGGAAAGTACTTTGCTCCATCGACTAACTTCTTCCGAAGGATCACTCGTCGACGACGAGGCCTTGATCGGTGTCCTACGAGAGACCAAATCCACTGCTGAATCCGTCAATGAGAAACTCCAAGTTTCAGCTCTGACCGAAAAGAAGATTACGATTGCTCGCGAGGAATTCCGAGCTGTTGCTGGACGTGGGTCCATCCTCTACTTCCTCATTGTCGAAATGAGCAACGTCAATACCATGTACCAGAATTCACTCAGACAATTTTTAACGATATTCGACAATTCTATCACTAAATCTGCCAAAAGTTCTGTCACTAGCGAAAGAATTGAGATTATACTGAACCATCTGACCTACGAAGTTTGGGGTTTCACTTTGAGGAGTCTCTACGAGAGACACAAATCACTGTTCACGCTGATGCTCGCCATGAAAATCGATTGTCACCGTGGCAAAATAACGCACACAGAATTCATGGCTTTCATCAAAGGTGGCGCCTCTTTGGATCTCAACGCCGTCACTCCCAAACCTTTCAGATGGATTCTCGATATAACTTGGTTGAATCTCGTGGAAATCAGTAAACTCGAGGTTTTCGGTGAAATTCTCACGAAAATTGAATTCACCGAAAGGGAGTGGAGAATTTGGTACGAAAAAGAGAGACCCGAGGAAGAGGAATTACCCTGCGGTTATCAGAAGAGTCTCGACGTCTTCAGAAAACTTTTGCTCATCCGCTCCTGGAGTCCTGACCGAACTTTGTCGCAAGCTAAAAAGTACATTATCGACTCCCTCGGCAAGGAGTATGGCGAAGCCAAGATTTTGGATCTCGAAGCCACGTGGCTCGAATCCGAACCTAGGACACCCCTCGTATGTATTCTCTCGATCGGCTCTGATCCCAGCCCTCAAATCACTGCTCTGGCGAAACAAAAGGCTACTCGTAAGTTGACCAATCGATGAATCGTTTTCTGTGCAATTGCATCGTCGCTGAAAAATCATATTGAAAGTATAAATTCGCCAGAATTTATACTTTCCGTTTTCGCGAGTAGCAAAAATGACGAATCGTTACAACCTCTTTTTCCAGCACTCAAATCAGTGTCGATGGGTCAAGGTCAAGAGTTTCATGCGCGTCGTATGATCGCGGACGCAATGAACGCCGGATGCTGGGTCCTTTTGCAAAACATTCATCTTTCGCTGCCTTTCTGTACCGAAGCTATGGACGCATTGGTCGAGACGGATAATATTCACGAATCCTTCAGGCTTTGGATGACGACCGAAGTACACCCGCAATTTCCAATCGGATTGTTGCAGGTTGGGAAACTCGTTCGAAGTGACAACTCCGAAGTTTTTAATTCGCTGCGTTGTCACAGCGAATTAACGTGGGATAAATTTTCCAGATGGCGATCAAGTTCACGAACGAGCCTCCTCAAGGTATAAGGGCGAGTTTGAAGAGAACGTACCAGGGTGTTACCCAGGATATCTTAGATTACAGCACGCAAGGCCAATGGCCACCGTTGCTCTATGCTGTCGCATTCCTGCATACGGTTGTTCAAGAAAGACGAAAATTTGGTCCCCTCGGTTGGAACGTACCCTACGAATTCAACCAAGCAGACTTCGCCGCCTCGGTTCAATTCATTCAAAATCATTTGGACGACATGGACCCGAAAAAAGGAGTGTCGTGGCCGACAGTTTGCTACATGCTTGGAGAGGTGAATTGGCAATCGATCGATGGAAACGACCTCGAAGCGCTTCCTATCAAATTAAAGCGAGATTCAAAATGTTTGAAAAACTATTTGGATTGGTGCTTGAACGATTTGGCGAAGTTTATCGCAAATCGAAGATTATCTCAACGTCAGAAATGGACTTCAGTGTGACGTTAAACTAAAACTCCGTTCAAGGACGGAGAGTCGAAGAAACGAATTGAATTTTTTCTTAAAGACATAATATTTTCAGGTCCAATACGGTGGCCGAGTGACAGATGACTTCGACAAACGTTTATTGACAACATTTACTCACGTATGGTTCTGTGACGTTTTACTCAGACCAGGTTTCGAGTTTTATCGTGGCTACAGAGTTCCTCAGACTCGCAACATTCACGGATACGTTGATTACATAAACTGCTTGCCAGCGAACGATACACCAGAAGTATTTGGATTGCACTCAAATGCAGATATCACCTATCAAATAAATACTGCGAAAGCTATTTTGGACACTATTTTGAACGTACAGCCGAAAGAAGGAGGTTCGCAGGGCGGTGAAACGAGAGAAAGCGTTGTCTATAGACTCGCTGATGACATGCTGAACAAATTGCCTAAACAGTATAATGCTTTCGAGGTCCGCGATGCTTTACAACGAATGGGAGCTTTGCTGCCCATGAACATTTTCCTACGCCAAGAAATCGACAGGCGAGTCGCTTTTCTAATAAACTTTACAACCGTGCACAACGCAAATTGCTCTTTTCTTGCACCCACGATGTGACCAAACTTTTTCCAAAGCCTCCGTTATAGCACGTTTTTAATTATACCAAAAATGACTAAAAGCGAGTAACAGAAAATTTTCATTTCGTTATTCTGTCCTTGCTATTTCTTGGAGTCAACTATTGACGAAAGTGACCTTGACGAAAGTGTGGGGACGACTCATGTCCCCAGAGTGTTGGGTGAAATGATTAGGAATCGAAATGAGTAAGCCCAGATTCCCCTCGCACCTCTCCGATCCAACCTATCGGGCAATGTACAATTATTATTAAGTATGGACTATGGTTTTATGAGTAATTATGTACAATTTTATTCCGAGGCCATTTTTACGAAGTCACACTAATTATTTGTGTATGAACATGGAGATTGGATGCCAAACGTGGTGTAATTGTAGTGATGAATTACGATTTCTCATTACAAGTTCTTTTTATGATGGATTTTACGAATTGAAGCCTTTTTTGAACGTACCACGTGGAGGAAATGTCTTATTAATTGGTCTCTCGAACCAATGTAGCACGTAGAAACTTCGTTTCTGTAGGAAAAATATAAAACTTCAAGCTTTGTTAAGTTCAGTTTTTCTGTTGGGAACTCACTTTAAATTGTATATTAAAAATTGGGATTCCAGAATTCTTTTTTTTTATTTTCCCGAGCGCAGTTATTTCGTTGAAAGGGTTCTACTGATTGGGAGGCTTTTTTGAACAAACTAAAATCTTGCCCTTCAATAGTGACAGTTAGTAGACATTTTGAACATCAATCATAAGATAAAATCGGTGATTTCAAAAAAATTGAAAGATTTGTGATCAGAATCTGAGAGAATTGGTAAAATTCCTATTTTTGTGGATGCTGTAAATTGTTAAATTTGTTTGTTAATTTGTAGATTGTAAAAATAAAAAATAATGAAAAATTTTAAAATGTTGATGGTTTCTATAAATTTAGTTCGACAGATTTTTGCAGGATAGTGAAGATTAAAACATCGGAACTACAAAGATTCTAAAAAGCACGAACTGTTGGAACTGAAGGGAGCATTTTCGAAGAATTGCATTTTGCCTTTTCAGAATTACTCGCGTAATCGGTGAAGTCCAATCAACTCTAACGGATCTCAGGCTGGCTATAGACGGGACGATCGTGATGAGCCAGGGTCTGAGAAAGTCGCTCGACGCTATGTACGACGCTCGAATACCCGAAAAGTGGCAAAAAATATCGTGGGAATCAGCCACTCTGGGATTTTGGTACACCGAACTTTTGGAGAGGGACGCACAATTTAGGCACTGGTGCATTAATGGCAGACCCAATGTTTTTTGGATGACTGGATTCTTTAATCCACAAGGATTTTTAACAGCCATGAGGCAGGTGAGCAGTAAAAAAATTATTTTGCGAAAAAGGATTTTTGTAATCAGTTCCATCGAAATGAATGTGTGAGAAAATACAGAATGCTTTGGTAAAAATGACAACAGAGCGAATAAAAATCGACTTTAATACTGAAATCTCAATGCTTTGAATCGATTGTCTTTTTAGGAAGTCACACGTGCCCACAAGGGCTGGGCCCTGGATTCTGTAGTTCTTCAAAACCTGATAACGCGTCACAACAAAGAGGACATAAAAGAGCCAGTCCAAGAGGGTGTATACGTGCACGGTTTGTTCCTCGAAGGTGCATCGCTCGATCGCAAATTTTCTAAACTCGTTGAGAGCAAGCCAAAAGTACTTTACGAGCAAATGCCGGTTATTTACATTTATGCGATCAACACAACGGCTGGCAAAGATCCGAAATTGTACGAATGTCCTATATACAGAAAACCGCAGCGAACTGACCAAAAATACGTCGGTTCGATCGACTTCGAAACCGATCACAATCCGCGCCATTGGACACTGCGCGGTGTCGCTCTATTGTGTGATATCAAATAAACTAAATTGCCTGTATTTGTATTTAATTAATATTGTCACTGTGCTATTCTTGAAACGTACAGGAAATAAGATTGTTGTGAAAATGAAAAAATTTATTTCCAACAGAAGAGGATAATCTCTAAATACAGAACCTTAAAATAAAATTATCGCAATCGCTTTAATTTAAAGTTAAAATGCAAAACAAAAATATATAAATTTATATTTATTCATAATTCGACATACGATTTATCTAATTGATATCACACGTCCCTGTCAAAGGGCAATATTCAACTTTTTCCCCTTTTTGTCTTTTTTTTTCTTCCGCACAACAAATTTATTCCAATAAAAGTTGAAAACTTTTTAGCACTTTCTTTATAGCATTAATTTTCATGGCAACAATATCTTCGCCGACCTCAATTTCAACAATATCCGGTATTGAGTTTACTTTGAGGAACAATATTTTGTTAACTTCGTTGTCACACCCCTCGAGAACATAGCACAATTCCATATTTAATAAATTGAGAAATTCTGCCAATTTCGATTGAATACTGTCAAGATAGTCCGAATAACACTTTTCTTCGTTGTCCTGAGCGTATTGAACGAGAGATTCAAGATTACTGACAACTTCGCTCCTCTTTGGTACAGATTCCTCATTGAAGGATTTTTTCAATTTCGAATGAAATTCCGCTACCTTAACACCGAGATTCGGTTTTTTTGGATGAGTCTTGGTGAGCTCAGGGTAGATTGATTTTGCCAATAAATTCGAAGCATTCAGGTCTACTTCCTTCTGGTCTTTCTTCAAACTCGCGTACACACTCTCCTTGTCTGTAAGATCAGACACCACATCCTTGAGCCTTTCGAGCATTTTCCTCGAAGCTTCGTGTTTCGCTTGTTTCTTTGTCATGGCCCTGCCTTCCTCTTTAAAAGTCGATACTACGCATTGATAAGTAAATATTCTAGCATGTGGGGGTCCAACATCACTGATCATGTTGTACTCGGGATCTTGGAGCTCGTTCTCCGCACAAAGATCTTTGAGTTCGCCAATCGCATTGAGGAATGGTTCATTGGGTGAAATTTTTGGCGAAGCCGGTAGTTTTTCAGGCAACGGTGTTCTTACCGGTGAATCTACCGGCGTGGCTGGCAATTGAGGCAGACTTCTTGCTGCTGCTATTGTTTCCAACATATTTTTTGCAGCTGTATGCTTCGCATCTTTCTTACATCGCCCCGTTCCTGTTGCCATTAAGCCATCGCACGTTACTCTATATGTAAATGTATTTATGTGCGTTCCACCCCCATCGTGGATCAGATCATAATTTGGCTGCGTCCCTTTCTTCACCATCATCTCTTGAAGGATCGAAACATTTGTTTTCACGTTCATTTCTGTGACATCACAAGCTCTCTTCTGGGTGCTTATTAATTGGATTCCTCTAAGCTTCTTTACCTTTGACATAAATCACGGATTCCTGCAAAGCAAAGCGCTTTTTTGCTGAGACAGAAACAAAATGAATTTTTGTTAATCGCTACTTGGGGAATATTGGACCACATTTGTTTCCTTATGACAGTGTCAATCAAATTTTTTGAAAAAATAACAATAAGAAACCGTTTTGCCCAATGTAACTTTCATTGAGTTATCAAGATCTAAGGCAATATAAATGAACAATTGAAATAATCAGAAAAATTAATGAGTATTCTTGGTTGCTGTTGCAAATATCTGTAAAACCAATCAATTTTTGATTCAATGTTATATAGATTTTTCATTGTTTCAATCAAGCTGATTTTCTATCGATGGATCATCGCACAATTATGATGAAAAGTTTAGATATCATATAATTCTAAACTATTGCATTTTTTTTGAGTCTCTAGTTATACTATGAAAATAAAAATTTTCTTGCAGTTGAAACATTTTCAAACTGAATAGGTTTTTTTAAATTGAGAATTTATACAAACGCCCAGCTAAACTTACTTTCCTTATTTTTAGCAAACTATCTTCATCAATGTTTACCTGCAGTTATTTGTCTGATGCTATCTTTCACTTCTATCAGATTCTCAAAAACGCGAATTTATAACCTCTAAAATTTCTTCTAGATACGACCGACACCTTGCATATGACTGAAGATTTTTTTATCAGTAAATCACATTACTGTTTGTCGGAAATATTTCTATACATTTTTTGTTGTTTAAGATAAATTACAGTTCCAACTTGTGTTAATAAAACTTATCATGCAATATGCCATATAACCTTCGTCGTATATATGTTTAGAGATCTCGTCATCCACGATAAAAAAAAAAATTTCAATAGAGATTGAATACTTGCTAATCTTATCTTCCAGTTATCATCTTACCATCATGCATTAATTCAAATGGAAAACCACAATAACACTGTTCAACCTCCGAGTTGGTATTTGTTACACCAAAAATAAATCATATATTCGTTCAAACGAGAGCAGAGCACGAGAGTTGTTAACTGACATCCTGACATGTTCTCTCATATAGCTCCAGAGTTTTAGTGCAATTTGTATTTTTATATTTCCTTATATCGTATATTATACAACATCAGCATTTTTTTTTATGTTGTTTTGAGTAGCACTTTAGATTCGTAACAATCGATAATTTTTAAAAATGTATATGAATTGATAATCTTTTAATACTGAATTTTTGTTTTATGGTATTGTACACAAAATGTATAGTATTTCTTACCTGAACGCTTTAGAGTACGCGTCCCATACATAACCTCAAAATCACCAAAACTTTCACAATTTAACATCAAACATCAACACTTGTGAACGGAAACCCTCGAATCACAAATAGAACTTCAACGGTCGATCAAAGACTACTTTTACACGGCGCTTTTATTCCGGTTTAGTTATATCAATATAGATATACAAAATACATATCTGTCGATATATATAAATATACCCGTCTGTATATATACAAAACCGGAATAAGAGGGCCGTGTAAACGTACAGTCAATTAGTAGATTTCATTGTGGAAATTGTGAAACTCTTGAGTGATGATTAAGACAGGAATCTGACGAGAACAACATTGAAGAAAGATTTCGTCGTTCTAATTAATTTTTTATTTTATTTTATATGACTGTGATCCGTACATATATAATGCATTTGTTCATTAAATGTAATCTGACTATGATTGGTAAATATTATTGTTGCTTATGAAAAAGTTTAAATAAATATTTTTTCTCGAATCGAACATTTGCTATGATATATTTTTAGAATGATGGCTTTTGTACATGTAGGGTTATACCGCGATTGTGAGTATGGGTAAAGTAGGGAGTGTCCGTGCCGTCTACGCTGTTGCTGTGTTCCACGGCGTAATATTTTGCGTACTCAATTTTACAGCGAATTCTCGATTCTTGAATATTTAAAACGGTGCTGTAAATTCTAATTTCGGAGATGCTACAAGATAATCTGATATTTCATCAAACCGTACCAATTTTTTCAGCTCTGTGCCCTGTGGTAGCATTTTTTTAGGAAATATATCTAAAAAACTAAAAAATGTTCGGAATGTTCCCATAAGCGTCATGTAAAATGCGCATTAAACACTTTGACTTTCCGAATTTTTTTCTCTAGAACGGTACTGTGAATCGCCTTCAAATTGCACAGAGCGTTCAGCGAAGGGGTCATAAACACACAGAAAAAAATTCAGCTTGGTGATAGCATTTTTTGAGCTGGCCCCATAACAACCTTAAATTCTATAGAGAAAATGATTTTTCAAAAACTTCCAAAGAACAATACTGCAATAATAAATATAGGTCGAAGACTATTTGAGTTACAGCGCTATAATGAAGAGTTGAAGTTCAAAGATTTTAATTTTACTATAGGGAGTTCATTTTCTTCTTTCATTTTATGAATCGCCAAGTGCGTCGGTGGCGCGCCCGCGTGAATATACCATCTGTTCATCATGTAGTTGCAATGTGTTTTTCTCATCACGTGTCTAAAAGGTAAGTAAACCACAAACAGCACAAACACGTGGACGCGGATGCGGTTAGTCCGTATTTTCATAACCTCAAAAAAAAAACCTTCGATGAATCTATCCATCTAAGTATTCTATTGAATGATCCACCAAAATGACGCTTAAAAAGAAAACCACGCAAATATCAAGTGACAATTCTGATTCCAAATTGAACATGAAAGCATGGAGTTCGATGGGTGTACCCCAAGTTATTATAAAAGCGCTGGAAGATCAAAAATTTGAAGCTCCCACAGCGATTCAGGCGTTGACTCTTCCACCTGCATTAATGGGACGTAGAGATATTTTGGGAGCAGCAGAAACAGGCAGTGGTAAAACCTTGGCATTCGGTATTCCTATTATAGCGGGAATCCTCGATCTTAAGCTTCGAAAGCCAGAAACACATTCTACAACGCAAGAAGTTAATAAAAGTAGACAGAAAGCCAAAAAAGCAAAACTGAGCGATGGTTGGTTGGTGGAAGATGTCAATTCAATGGAAGACGATGCGAATAACTCTGGTACATTATTTTTGTTATTATTATTATTTAAAGCAGTGTTGATGTTTTTTCTGTTTGAGTACCAAATTGTTGGGCATTCCGATCATGTATGGATTATGATCATCATTAGTCATTGATTGTCGATATTAATCAAAGATACGCTGAACTAAAAAATAGTGCAGCATTAAGTTTTCATACCACGATGAATTTTCTGCTTCAAGATGATGATTGTCAAGGATCAATAGACTCTGACTCTGAAATCGAAGGAGATGAGCTTGAGGATGAAATAAATCTGGATGAAAATGGTATAGGTTGTGTTCGAGTTATTGACAATATAGATTTTGGCACGTTTCACAAAAAATCTGACAAGCCGTTGTACGCCTTGATTTTGACACCGACAAGAGAACTGGCTATGCAGATAAAACATCATCTTTGTAAAGCAGCAAAGTATACGGACATTAAGGTAAAATGGATATTCTTAATCATACTGAGGCTAAAATTGCCTTATTGAAACAGAGGAATTGATAAATCCAAGAAATCTTGTAGCTATTTATACCAATTTTACAGCAAAGACACCTTTCGTGTTCATTTCGACAATCACCTTGTAATGTTGTATAAATTTATATGTTCTAGATTGCTGTAGTAGTCGGTGGAATGGCTGCTGTGAAACAAGAAAGAATTTTGAGCAAAGGACCCGAAATAGTGATAGCAACGCCCGGTCGTTTATGGGAATTGATAGATCAAGGAAATCCTCACCTCAATCAATTAACATCGATCAAGTAATTACACCCGCAAAACAGTAGTTTTTTCGATTTTTTTTAGCTAAAATGAAAATACAGAATAATTAATTGTTTAATAGATATTTGGCAATTGACGAAACCGATAGAATGTTAGAAAAAGGTCATTTCCAAGAACTGCATCAAATTTTGGAGCGTATGAACGTTGATGAGGAGACCATGCAAGAACGTCAAGTATTTGTTTTCTCCGCTACACTCACTCTTGTCCATGAAATTCCTGAATATCTCCAGAGGAAAAAGCAAAAGAACAACAGAAGCAAAATAAGGAAACTAACGCCTGAGCAGAAACTACAAAAGGTTATTGATTTTTTGAAAATAAAAAATCCCAAGATAGTCGACGTCACTCAAACTTCAGGTATGCCTTTGTTCAATAATTTAGAGCTTGAGCTTGATAACGAGGTAAAAAGGAATCAGGAATTTATTCGCTTGGCATTGTCGTATTGGTTAATTTAAATGTAATTATTGATTTGAGGAAATACTCAATGTATAACACAATGTTTAGGAACTGCAAAAACTCTAACGGAATGCCGTATCGCCTGTACAATGGATCACAAAGATTATTACTTGTATTATTTCTTAAAACGACATGAAGGACGTACATTGGTATTTTGCAACAGTATTGGCTGTGTCAAGAGGTTAGCTACACTTTTCGGAATACTCGATTGCAATCCCCTTCCTCTTCACGCCAGTATGATACAAAGGCAACGTCTAAAAAATCTAGAAAGGTATGTCAAACGAACATAAGATAAAAAAAACTCTGATTTCCGATCTTATTAAATGAATTCGCAAAAGGTTGAAAATCAACTTGATAATGGATTTACAATGTTTCCAAATTCATACGAATGTTTGAAGTAAGGAAAATCCTTTAAACTGGGACTTTCAAGTTCTTTTTTGCTCTAAATTTCCAGTTTATGCAATAAAATAGTCAAAATCCTCTCAGTTTTTATACTTTTATTGTCCAGAAGTTCTGGCCATCATGAATTATTTATTATCTTAAATTCGGAGAGACACCAGAACGTAATAATACATTTTAATATCCGTATCTAAACCTTGATTTTCAAAATAGATTTCAGGAAAATGACAACGGCCTTTTAATCGCTACTGACGTTGCAGCTAGAGGTTTAGATATTCCTAATGTGGAGCATGTTATTCACTACCAAGTGCCTAGAACTTCGGAGGTATGTGCTCAGACGTACATTATTTCCTTCAAATTTCCTGACAATGCAAATTTTTTAAATTATGAAAATATCATTTATTTTTTCGTGGAAACATTTTTCAGAGTTACGTTCATAGAAGTGGCAGAACGGCTAGAGCACAAAAAGAGGGCATCACTGTCCTGCTGATGGAACCTTCAGAAATGCAATATTATACGACACTTTGCAAGACACTGGGCCGGAGTAAGTTTTCAAATCGTATTGACATATTTATTACGTATGATTGTATGATTGAGTCAATATTTGCACAAAACATTTTTTTGGGTTTGTTTGGGTACTAACAGATGTGCAATTTACGTCTTGGCCCGATTCACGAATGTTCAAAATTTTACCTCAAAACTCGTACTTCTCGGTCGATGGAAAGTGTATCTCTGTGCTCTTTTTACTTTCAGCTCAAGATATACCCACTTTCCCTGTTGTGGATAGACTCCTCGTGGCAGTGAAAGAACGAGTAAATCTTGCTCGAGAAATTGACAAACTCGAGTTGAGATGCCGAAGAGATAATGTCCAAAAAGGTTGGTTGAAAAAAGCAGCCGAAGAAATGGATCTGATTTTGGACGAAGATCAAGTGTGAGTAGCTTATGTAATTTCTCTTAAATTATGAGAACCAAAGGTTATTGCAATAATTATTACTTTGATTGTCACATAATAATATTTTACGTTTTGATATCCCAAAATTGTTTTCCCATTTTTATGATTTTGATGAACACTTGATTGCAGTGAAACAACTATGGAGGACAAAGATTCAGCGGATTTACGGCGACAATTGAAAGGGAAGAAGGCACAACTTTCCAAGCTCATGTCAAGACCACTTTTCCCAAAAGGTTTTTCAGGAAAGTATCTGGACGGTACACTTGAACTTGAACTACAACAAATGGGTCAAACTGCAGTGGAATTGATGAAGAAAACCATCGTCGAAAATCCTAAATCGCGAACGTTCAAGACTCCGGGTATAGCAAAGAAAAGTCACGTGATAAGAAAAGAGAAAAAAAACGAAGGCAAGAAGAGAAAAAAAATGAATTAGAAAAAAGCTGATACAAACAAATAAACTTCTCAATATTTTATTCGTCCATTGGGTACTTTTTGTTTTTAATTCTCTTCGGTATTCGAAGGACAATCCCACATTTAGTCAAAAGGAAATTCAACTAAAAAAATTCAAATATTCAATTAAATTTTGACTTTTTTGCGTCGAAATAAAGTGGACGCAATCGTTGATTCATTTTTTTGTCTAGGACAAAAAAAAACAAATTTACTACAACAGTTTTAATGGAAATATTGCAATATTTACAGATTAAAGTAATCATTTTGTTTTTTTACAATTCTATGTATGGTACAGTTTGCGGAAATGTGATTCATTACCGTTTATGCGAAGACGCTCTATCATATTTTATCTTTTTAATTTTCTAGCATATTTTCTCTGTGCCCAATAGAATTTAATCGAAAGAAGTGTATTCGACTTGTAAACTATGTACATAAAATACAAGTTGAACAGGAACATTCTTCGGTGGCAACAAATAGACTTTTCGAAAACAAAAATTTTCATTGAGGTAGTCTCGAAAGATTTTCCGGTTGAATAATTTTTCATTGCTCATTACTTGGCAAGGTATCGATCAATTTTTATGCGATGCACTCATCAAAAAATCGTGTTGTATATGACTTCATCTTCGGTACTGATAATCGAGTCCATTTGTTGATCGGATATGAGAGAATTTCTAAATTCTTCTCTCATTCTTCTGTTTCTTTCATCGTCTCTGTAAGACTCGCTACTCTTAACGACGATTTTTATTCTCGCAATAACGTGACTGCCCGAGCACTCGTGAATTTTAGCTGGTGTATTTTCGCAGATTTCGGCATAAATCTCATCGTTTTTCGTGCGTCCAGGTGAGGTCGAAAGCGGCGGGGAAGGAAGTGGTGCGAGACTGTCGCGAACTCTCGAGTAATTCGGTTGGAGCTCTACTTTCGTCGTTGTTGCTGACGAAGCGAGCGGTGAATTTTCTAAAACACTCGTCGAGACGGATCTCTGAACTGGTTGTTTCGCCTGGCTCGAGTGGTTCTGAGACGACGCTTCGGGCTCCAGGCTCGAGTATCTTTCTTCCGCTTTTACTATTAATTGTGGCCTCGAGGCAAAAGTGAAAGATGCCGATTTTTTAGCTGGATTTCGGCTTCTTCCACCTTGCGTCAATTTTGTGATCCTATCGAGGAAACCGTTCGATGATGTTTGTCGTGTTTGACTCTTTTCTCGGACCGTTGTTTTCTTCAGATGCTCGATCCCTTCGCGCAAGCTTTGCATTATCGGCTTCGTTGCTTCTCCTTTCGGTTTTATCTTCTTCAAATGCATTTCTTTCAAATCCTCGTTATTCCCGTGAAGCTTGTGCGGCGCTACTCGAGGCTCTGTCGCTCGGTCTCCCACAGCTCGACTATGAGAAACAAAGAAAAATAGTTGTCAGTTGGAAAACTTTTGTCAAACAAACTCAATGCACGCATTCACTGAGTCCAAATTCGTACTAAAACATCATCTTCGAGAACAGTCGTTAAAGCTCGAAATAATAGCACCAAAAGTAGAATGTCACTTCGAATGTGAAATCCGCGTAACAGATTGTGTCGCAGTTACACTATTACAGATTTTCCAAATAAGTGTGACAAAATTCATGACACGACAAAAATCTTCAGATTTCTTTTACAATTTCCAAATTTTCAATGTATTCGCTCGACTGCGTTGAATCAACTGTTTAATAATTGTGTTGAAATTGGAAACGAGCATGTAGAAAAATATTGAAAAATTGAAAGTTTTAATTTGACGTTTATTATATTTTCAGACCTCACACGAAAGTTGGCTAGTTACAGCGCCAAGTATTCTCGATAATCGATCCTGATTCGAGTATCATGAGGATAAGAGTAAATGGACCGAATGTTACCTGCAGGCTGACAATAACCGCTGCATCTTCGGTGACGTGAGCAATCTCGCTTCCGATGGATAGCCGAGCCTTGCTCGTCTGACCCTCGGTGCACCGTTACCAGAAACAACGAGCTCTAGCATCTCTGGATTGTGAACAGGTCGCTCGGGAACTATGCAGCCGAGAACAATCGAGCCCCTCGTTGAAGTTTCCAGCTGCATGAGACCGCCGTATTCCCGTGGCAACGGTATCGGCAGGGGACCGGCTACTAATCGGACCTTGCGTTTAAAAAGGAAAGAAGCAACAAATAGAAAACGAGCCGATTTCATTTAATTGGCATTCTATATTGTAAGCCGTCATCAATCATTTATCATCTCATAATGATAGTCATTTCGAGCTACTTAAATTATTATCTTCGCTCGAATAATACCGCTCCGGAATAATTACCGATAAACTTTTACGAAACACGTTATAAAATTGAAGGAAGAAAAATATCGATCGGTGTAGAAAATGGAATTTTAACTCACTCTCAGGGGCAAGGTTCGTCGTGCAAGATGATGAACTCTGTAAAGAATAGCATCACTTCCGGTATCGGGACATCCACTCTGACACGTCGCATAGAATTCCCCCCGTGCTGACAGGGCCGCAAAGACCTCGTGGCCGTGTGAATCCAAGCACTGTGCATACTGATCTTTCTCTGATGTTCCACCAGAAATTCCGAACAAACCGCCACTGTATTTTCGGGTGTCCTGAAAAACCGCCACAAGACGAAGCACTTCGCCGGCTCTTATCGTAGTTTTTGTATAGTGAGCTCTCAGATTGCCATCCTCTGAAAGATTAAATTAAAACATTTTTAAATCAAAAAGGATCAGAACTGAAATATTACTTCGAATTCCTACCGTACCTTTGCTGACGGTAATGGCATTTAATTAAATGTTTCAAAAGCTTGATCGATTTCAAGCAAGAGCTACTTCGATGTGCGCGTGAATTAATTCAAAGGTTAATCGATAAAAATGAAGATCGATCGATACTGGGTCAGCGAATGAGCGTGTATTTTAAGGAAATAACGGTGAAATATAAAGCGCAGAGAAATATTTCTCAGCAGTGCATAAGTCAAGATGAACGCGAATAAATCGATCGTTATTTTCACTTTTGATTCCGAGTGCAATGACTCTCGAGGTTTAATGACTGAACGTATATTCTCATATAAATAGATATTTAAACATGCATTTGGGTCAAGAACGTTCGGCAGCAGTTGCTTAACGAGAATTCTCGGGCGATTAGCTCAGCTGTGTTGCAAAAACGAGGCAAAAGTGAGAAGCGTAAAAGTACGCAGTATAATAATTATGAAGGGGCGAGTATTGACGCCTTTTTCTTTATCGTTACTCGCTCGATTCCGTTCCCTCGAGTGTGTTCGTTGATCTCGAAATATTGCAGTAATCTATTTATCTCTTATTCATCGTCAATATCTCAATGAGCAACTGACGTAATCAGACCGGTTCGATATCTTCCCAAATCCGATTGCAGAGCCACCGCCGCACGTTTTATAAATATATGACGTGACAGTCCTCAATTAATCGTATCCGATATAAATAGTCAGCCCCGTACGAGATAATTCACCAGTTGTCCATGCAACTTACCCATCTTTGAATGTGTCAGTGTATAAGCCCGAAGAGGTGTTGCCAGAAGAAATGCTGGCACTCCGGCACGTACGAGACTTTCCACTCTGCGATACACCCTCGCACTGCCCATTCCGTTGTTTCCCGTTACCACCGAGAACCATCCTTCGACAAACAATCACAAATAAATCAATTAGAAAATCAATTTTACCATTAACCATTCTCACGAATCACAAATGAATTTATTTTTTTAAAAATCTCAATTATTTCGCACATAAAAAATACATTTAACCAGAAAATTAAATTGTTCTCGTTGCTAAACTCCCGGAAACGCGAGCCATATTTTCGTCGCTGAGTATTGAAAGGGCCTCGTTTGATTGCGATTTGCCCAACTCTTCGAAAACGTTCCCATACGAAATTGCGCCACGCCACAGTGATCGTATTTTTTTTCAAACGTCTGGTTTTTCGGAAAACTGTATTTTCACAGTTACAACTTTCGCGACGATAGTAACGAAGTTAGCAAATTTATCAAAGCTCCTGACAAAATGATTCTACTCGCTGAAACTGCAACGAAAAAATCTTTCGACATAATATCTCCGTGACAGAAAAAGGTGCATGTTCTATATTTACACTCGACCATGCACTGAACAATTTTCTCAAATTTAATTCACGAATAAATCGGTCTAGAGGAAATCGATAATGAGAGATCAAGAATGCTGTACAGTGGGAACTGGGCTTGCATATTTAGTTAATAATATAATCTTGTAAGATTTACAAAGATTATGCTAATGGAAGATGATTACCGTGTCCAGAAGAACCCTCTCGCGAGCGAACGACCAAGTTACGCCTGTGTAATCTCTTTATCTATATAACGTAACGGTCTTAAGAAGGTTGTAAATATGTTCAACGTACATACGTACATGTATATGTATAATTGACGTTCTGCGAACCGTAAATATGTGTCTAAACGTTTCGGGTTCAGGGATAGAAAAAAGCTTAAACTTCAGTGAATATACACGCACATACCAAAGTTGTTTTAAATTCTAATTAATAAATAACCTCTGACCACGCGACGCTCGTTAATTTGTTGCTTCATAGGACCCCTTTACATAGTCAGAAAAGATAGAAAGAGTGCGAGACGGAGAGAGCGAGAGAGAGAGAGAGAGAGAGAAAAGGAAAAAGAGAGGCGCAAGTTCTGCGGCGCGCGTCGGCATATATTTGCATGAACATGAGCTTGTTGCTATTTTTTCCTTCCATTTTTTCTCCCTCGATCCTTCTGCCCGAGACACGATCCTAGCTGGCTAAATATACACACAGTTTATATTCCAGCGGAAAATCTTTCAACCTCCATTTTATACGATGAAGTTCAGAAAATTCCGTAACAGCGATTCGCGCTACGTCAGAAAAACCGTTGTTTCATGTTATATTTTTGCTCGAGTCACTGGAAATCTTTAGGACTTATGATTTCAAGCATATTTCGAATTTTTTTTTTATAATTTCGAGATTTTTCGTCCATGTTCCGCGGACAGAAGGGAAAGATATTTCTCAATTGCTCCGTTTGAAAAGTTTCAATCTTTTCTCGTCTTTTCCAACTCCTCGCATATTTGTGCGCCAGAAAACCGAAGACTGGAGCACGTCAGTATCGTAGAAATATGTGTAGACGAATAATTATGAATCGTCGTTAGCTCCAGTTGCATTAACTCCCCGTCGCTTTTAATAATCGAAATCACATTTTCCTTCACTTGAAAACTCGAAACCACACATCGGAGGATCGTCACGTTTCCCATTGATTGATTTTCCCCATGACAATGCCACGCTGGAAAGCAATGATCGAGCCAACGAAGTATAAATATAAATCAGCGAAATCGGCTCGGCACAAATTCCCCTTCAGAAGTTAAGCACCATTTAAGATAAGGGGGGTAATTGCACTGCGAAAAAGTCCGCTGGATAAGATAATTAAGATAGGAATGGGAATAGTTTACGCACTCACAATAAACGAGATATACACACAAGTGTGCGAGGATTAAACATTGGGAGAGAAAGCGAGAAGGAAGAAAAAGTGAAGACACAGACAGTAGGTATAGTCGAGAGGAAATAAATGGCAAACTTGCGTTTCTACTTACCCTCATGCATGTATATAAGGGTAAGGAGAAACGTGAGAAGAAATTTAACGAGATGTTTTTAAATCGGATCCAAAGGGATCGGTGTACATTTCCTTCGTTGCTGTCTAAATGCACACATGTACGCAGGCACCCCCTGTCTTTATATATCGAATAAACAGCACGATATGGAGGCTACTACGAATATAAATATATGGATAGACATACAGCATGCAGTAGCCAGTAGGCTCTTGAGATAAAATGATCTCTACGCGCGCGTTATTGCCCCTTTAATCGCCATTGTGAAGCAATTAAGCTTCGAGTCGAACGTTCGTGGAACGATGAAGAACAAAAATTAGGAGAATAAAAGAAAAATGTGGTTGAGTGCGTTCAGAGTGATTTTAGCTCGTTGGGAAATAGAGAAAACAATCTACAACTGTTCGTACACGTGTTTATTTATTCGTTCAAGTGTTTATGCATTTATTTATTTATACGTTGATTCGTTTCGATTACTCGAGTTATTTCATTTTTACGTTTTGACATATCGTTGATGATGGAGCTCTCGGAGAGATTTCGTTCTCGTTACTAATTGAAGGGGGAATCTTCGTTCAAGTACGTCAGATTCTGTGCTGAATATTTGCATTTTTTTTTCATTTTTATTTGCTCGTTATTTGCAAAAAGTGTTTTATATGGAGCCAGCAGACACTCGGGATGACATTTCGATGTGTCGCGGGCTTTCTCGTACTCTTTCTGACCAGTTCAACATGTATTTTCACCGGTGAGCTTGGATTGTACCAGTAGTTTCATGTTTAATTTTCAATCACGATTTTTTCCGTACTTGTCACGTTTTACGTATTAAAAAATCTCCCGGCGGAACGCACCGACGCATTTCTTTATCGGCGTTAAATTTTCGTCGCGTCGAATCAACCCGTTGCACAAAATTCTGGCGAGGTTGGAGGCAGTTTCGTGTCAGCGATAACGTCAAAAATCCTGCAGGAATAACGCGAGTATGCACGAAATATGTTTCCGAAGGTGCTATTAAAACTTTAAAGAGCGACCATTTTTATGAGATCCGAGCGGAATTTTCTTACCGGTTATTTATTATTTCATTTGTTTTGTGGAGCTTTTTCTTGGAAGCGAATTATCAAGATGAATAAATGCGTAGAACTTTCGTTTGTTTTTTCATCTTCGTATTATTATGAATTTGTTTTACAGTTTACTCTTAGCATTAGTCTGATGATTATTGCACCACATTCCTCTCGTTGGAACAGCACCATCCGTTTACAGTCCTAAAAGAAATGTGTTACGAAGTTGCTCCTCGTTAAGAAGTTGTACAAAACGAGGTCTTGCGGGGGGAGCAATCCTTTTACTACTCGCCTCTTTCTTTACTTTCCATTTCAATAGTACTCTCTTCTTGCTCGGCTTTATAGCACTGTAATACGTATGTACACTATTTCATATGCTCCCAGAGTCGATTTAGTCCGGAGTCTGCATCGAAGCATAATTAGACATGTCGTTATATATTATGTGGATATTCTAGTGCAGGCGATACGTTGGATAGAAGATACAATATGAGACTTGCAACCCTTAAAAAATCTACTTCGAATCTCGAGATCTCGAGTTTTATGTCAATTAGAGAAACGCTCATCATGAGAAAGTTTGTCTGTATGTGTTTTTTTTTTTTTTTCTTTTCAGTTTTTCAATTGAGCTCTGTTAATCGAGTCAATGAATAGCACGCTCATTTAGATACTCGTTTGAGTGTACTAATTACGTGCAAATTGACGCGTGGACATTGAATGTTAACATTAAGGAAAAGCGCAAGTGGACGTGATAAGTTTTGTCATTCTCGAATGTAGTGTAATGAAAAAATCAGAGACACCGAGCAGCACTTTATTATACGTTTTGGAGTAAAGTCATTCTCGTGTTTCTATCACGCGTTTTCATCTATCATTGTACATTTCTATATACAAAATACTCGACCTTTTTTTCCTCTTGCTTCCGGGGCGACTAATGAAGTTACCACTCAATTCTGAATCGATGTACTTATTGATTCAATTGCATTTGCACCGGACTGCGGTAGTGCACATAATTCCTTACATGGAGATACATGAAAGTGCCAACCGACTCGTTAAACGGGATTATAACCATAAGACGCGAAACTTATTCACGCACTTTCATGAACCTTCTTTTAAATACGCCTCATGCATACGGACGAATATACGGCTTTCGTGGGAATTAGTGTCGATGAATACGGAAACATCGGATCATATTATGTTACTATTAAAAACGTATTCACTAAAAATCTCTATGCGAAGTAAGCTCATGGTTCTCGAAGTACTCATCATCTTCGATGCTGTGCTTTTAAGGCTTTTATACGCACTTGGAGCGGCCGAAAAAACGTGATTTTCTTGATTTTTTTTTTCGACATAAAAATAAATGTTTATTGAAAAAGTGTTAGCTACTTTCATTAGTACATACGTTCATGTACTTGTACGATTTTTTTAATCAAAAAATTTCTCAAAGTGTAATTATTACACTTTTTGTTTGCTGTTATAGTAATAGCAAACAAAAAATGGCCACTGTTTTAACAAAAAATTCATTTCTTGTGGTACTAAATTTTCGGTGTTTTCGTTATAATTTTTTTTTTTTTTTTTCAAAAAAATACGAAACCCTTCGTCCAGGCTTTAGCTATTATTAAAATAAATAAATGGTATAAATTTGTGTATGGATTAGATTAATAGTTTTTTAGTAATCGTGTCCACCACAAAGGTATTTTTCAAAAATCACGTTTAAAAATTCAAGAATAGCTGATGAAAAAATTTTCGATTTTTCCACCCATCACAAGTGTAATAAGGCCGATCAATTATTTGACTCTTGCATAGTGTCGCACACTCAATAAATTTTGTCAAGCGACTACTCGAGTACAAACTTTCCTGAGCACTGTTCAGACTTCTCAGTGCTGATTCTCGATATTTAGGTGAAAAATGATTGAGGTTGTGAGGCCCATGTGATAAAAGGAATTAAAAAATGATCAAAGGAATCTTGTTGGTGCTAAATGATGGTGAAAATTTTCAGATTCCACGATTTCACTAATGAGAACTAGCTTTTTCTACTATTCAGGAAAATAATTGACAAAAACTGACAGCAAAAGTGGTTAATTGCACTCCTAAAATGAAGGCAGAGAACGAAGAAAAAATGAAGATAGTGGCGAGACTCAGAGATGATCTACGAAAGCTTTTGAATATCGATTTTGAAGATACAATCATGCTGCTATAGTTTCGTACGCCCCGTTACCAAACGGAACTTGGTGTAACGTATTCATAGACACGCGTCAAAATTTAACCGTGCTACGAAAGATCTTTTTTCTCTCTGTTGGGGTCGCACTGTACTTGCCAGGGCTTTCGCTTTTCTCTCTCTTTTCGATCTACGGGGCATCGCTAACGTCACGAAGATCCGGATAACATCTGATGGCCATGTCACGCCGTCGTGGCCGAACGACCAGTCTAAGACGCACGCGCCCACGATCTGTTCTTTTTAACCTTCCGCGACGGTGCCTCACCTAAGAACAATCAATTTCTGTCGAGCTACAAGTTTTCTCAGCAATATAAAACATTCGCCACCACATTCTTTTGCTGCTTTTCCAGTTAAGATTTTTTGCTGAACTCAATTGTTTTCACACTTTTTCACAAAGCGTTTTACGTAGCATGAAGCAGAAAGCCCTCGGAATTATTTCTCCCCAAATTCTACATGTACTTTTACACCAACGAGTTGTAATCGAAGCCGCAGTGCTACAAAATAATTCATTAAGGGGACGCAGGAAAAGGGTCCGGAAACCGGGATCGAGACGCCTCTCGAATTTAATGTCAGTCTATTTTCAAGATGCTCAACAAGAGCTTGCCTATCCTCGAAAAGGATCCAACCAGCTGGTCCTTTTCCTCATCCAGGCCTCATCCAGGTGCTCTCCTCCCGCATATGGACGTAACACGGTGCCGCGTTTCCCTTCCCTTCTATCTACAGATCCTTGTACCTTAAAGAGGATTAATTGTTATACGGTATTTCCCACCCAGATGCTAAAGGAAAAAGCCCCCAGCGGGTTCCACGCCAATATATCCCCAACAATGCCGCGATCCTACGCCGTCCAATGAGCCCGGATGAGACAAGCCCCTGCGAGAGGATCCATAGGGATCATATTTTTCAATGGACAGATGGGCCTCAGCTTCGAGCCCGTGTATGGATACGTGAACGTAGAAATATTGGAGAGTTGGCCGACGCGTCTATTCTATACAATTTTCTATTCGTTTCTGTTCCGTTGAATCATCCAGTTCCTCAGGACATTGAACTCGCAGACTCGTTTTCAAATGCTGCCTCCCCCGCATCATAAAATCCTTTGCTATAAGACCATCTCAGAGTGACAGATCCATCCGATTGGGAGTGTTTTTTCAACGAATATATAACCCAGTAAAAAAGTATCTTTTTCTTACGTTGCAAGAATTTTTTTTCACGAATTACAGTTCGAAGGACTCTTCAAAAAATTTCGAAACGAATTTTCATCTTTCCCATTGTCCCGAGTACAAAATACACGAACACGAATTTATTCTGCCGTGCGAAACACTTCTCGTTCACAATACTCGTTTACAGGAGGGCGAATAATGATTCGAAAAATCATTTTTACAAGCTGATCTTCGGATCCATATTTATATTGCCGAGGATAACAAAACTATTATGTTTTACGAGCGAGTTGTGTACACGATACTTTTTTGCCCGTCATTATATAAAATCGAAATGGAGCGATATCACGAATTCCTCGTCTTCGGATGCTCCCAGAAGAAAAGAACCCACAAGAATTCTCGTACGCAGACAGAACCTCGTAGATATTACAGAAAATGTTGTCAGGAGCTGCGGATGCAATGATCGAAAAAAAAAACGAGGAAAAGCCTCTGCTGATCCACTTTGTACGGCTCGGAGCGGAATCCATTGAGATAGACGAGGCGAAAGAATTACATATGGTAGCTTGGATTCTGCGACTACGATCTTTACGGGGCATAATCCCGGTAATCTGAAAGTCTTGTATCAAGGCCGTACCAATTTGTTTCGATAAAATATCACCTCTCAGCAAAATACACGTATGCATAAGCGTTATAAAATTTAGATGCTGTTTCTTCTTGCTGCACACACGAGCACGCAGATGCGAGGAATTCCACGTTCGAAGCTTGAGTTCTAAATCATGAGAAAGTTTCCGATATGATTCGAAGCATTACTTTTTCAGTATTTTTCTGGATGTGATTATTTTCAGTTTGATAAATGCAGGAAGAGAATTGACCGAGTAATCGTCGTCTTTGTGCGTCATTATGACAAATTCTGGTTTTTTTTGGGTATTTTCTTTGCATTTGGTCATTTTATTCAAACGCAATGAGTTTTGTGCTGGTGAGTCTTAGGTTGGGGTGCGAATGATTCAGACAAGTGACGTTGAACGTTCGCAAGGTTGGAGTCCAACGAAATAAAGGAATGAAATAATTTATCCTCCAATTTTGATCCCTTCCTAATTTGCAATTCGTAGTTTTCTATTGTACATACACAAATGATTAGTGGAATAAAAAGTGGAAGAATTGAAAATGGGTTTTTTCCGTTGATTTCGTTGGGTTTTCATGTTGCGACATTCAGAAAGTTCACGATAACAGTTGAGAGCTGCTGCGATGTTGCGGGATTTATAATCTGGTTTTCCTGTCGTTTGATACGAGCCTTTCGACGAGCGTTCTATGGGAATTTTCAACTGGTTATTCCGAGAAGATTCGGACTGTCGATTTCCCAGTGTTTGTCTCACTTTTTATTTTTTTCACGCTTCTATGTGCCTCTGTCTTTCATCTTCCACCCCACGCCCAGCGTCCGGAGAGCTCGTAAAATTTCGATATCAAAACTAGAATGAAATTGTTTGAAAATTATAATAAATCGTTGCCCCCGGGCGTTATTCTCTATTCAGCATTATTTTTTCATCCTTTCATATTATAATTTTCTCGCACACACTCACACACCTCGCTGAAAATACTTGAATGTCTTACTGGAATCGATTTTTATATTCGCATTTGCATATTATAATTCGTTTCGGTCTTTCGACTTCTTGATTGATGACTTCTTTGCTACGCTTCGCATCGAGGCCGTCTCACATTTTCACGCAATTCAGTTATGACGAATTCACCGTAGCTGGATTGATCGATGACGATGAGCTGCGAGGATCTTGTTACCAAATTGACGGATGAGTCAATTTTATGGCGATGGACTTCATAATGCATGATTCAGACGAGCAGCTTTTTTCGCATTTTTTCTGTAACGCTATCATTGAAATGTAATTATGTAATCGAATAAAATAATGAATTATCCAAGTTTATCGAGCTTTATCGTTGTTTAGATTTTTACGAGGGGAAAAATTCCCAACCAATCAAGACTCGTTTCCTCAATCCGATATCAGAGCTGCTTATACTCGCGCTCACACGTGGCTCTAGCCACAGTCTCTCGCGGGTGGATGCAGAACTAGTTGCACGGCTTCAAAGACTTTTAGAGATCGAGAACATGCGTAGAATTTAGTACATACCGAGGCGATAAGTCTGCCGCTATCGGAATGCCATTAAATGTAGGATTTACACGCAGATAGCCACTCGGATCGTAAGAATTCATTTTTCGATACGAAAACCATATGCTTCGACTGCCTGTTAAGCAGCTCGATCGAATCACCATGCGGATGCAAATTGTTTGTCAGAAGCCGAGGATTTCGGCAATAGATCGCCGAATCTGAATCATTGTCCGGTTCAATTTGCGTCCGGTTCAAATTAATTGCCATAATTTATCACTCCAAGAAATTTGTTCTTCCACTGTTAATTAAATAAAACCAACAATAATGGCGACCGAAATGAAATTTGTTGATTCAACCTTTGTTTTTTGTTTCTCTGTTGCAACAGCACATTTGGCACCTCGAGGAATTTAATTTCGTTTTAAAACGTTGCAGTGATTTGACTGATTGTTTTTTTTTACGAACACTACCCTGATTAACTGGATGAAAATTATCATCGAAACTACTCATTATGAGTGCTCCTTTCCACAGATTTTTTCGAGGAGAATCAACTCGTAGGATTATCGACCTGCAGTAACACTAACTCCCTAGTCTCCACGGACGAGTTCACGACTTTTGCCAAGTCGGTACTGAGTTCGATGGCGCCGGAGATAATTTTCATCCGCAAAACAGAATATACGAAGAAAATAAAGCAGTACGAAAATGCGTAATGTGTACGTTGGCGTAGTACCTGACAAAAAATCGCACAATGCGTGATTCTACGTTGGGCGATACTGGGTTATAATCTTCACCGTGTTGTTCGATTCATTGGCTCAAAGTTTTTCCCTATTCTGAGTTATGTGGCGCGAAAAACGAATCATCTTCATGCGAGCATCTTGTAACGATGATTCATGAAATAATATTTTATAAAATAATGTTCAAGCCTCAGAAAGGGAAATAACGTACAAACGATAAATGGCGAATGGACGGATATAAAAACTTTTCCTTCGAACCATCTCTCAATTTTTCGCTCAACTACCAATAAGTTTTTGTCGTTAAAAACCGCAATGACCCCAAAACTAATTTGGGAGGTTAAAAAATGGACGAATTATCGAAGAATTTCATAAGTGCGGTGAATCCTGCTGCACCTGACAATCGTGTGTGTGTAAAATTATCTTCTTACTCGCATTTTCCTCTGAATAAATAATCGTTAAAAAAATAGCTTTACAGGTTTGAAGTACGAAAGTCGAAGTTACAAGATTAGTGAATTATGTTGTCTTCCACGTGTCGTTGTTCGTTCGTATTATTAGGCTGATGGGGGCAAAACATCCTGGAAACGTGCCTCTCACAATTTGCAGCACTCGGACATGTACGAGTGTATAAGATAATGACGTAGCGGCGAATAGGCCATACATTATTACCGATGTCTTCATTTGGTACGAGACTCGAGCACACACAGGGCAAATTTCTCGTACAAATTTCCCTTCTCAAATATCGCACATTCGTAAGTGAGAAGCCCTTTATGTTGTTAGTGCACTTCATTTTAGTCTGCTCTCAGTTGTGTGTATTCGTGCAAGAGTGCAATCTTCTTGGAAATATTAGAGGGAGAACGAAATGGAAAAAATTGTGAGGGATGAAAATAAGAATTTCCTGCTGCGTTTTTGTCCATCCACACTGTTGTTTGTATGTATTTATTGCAGGCTCGGTACCACTAAGGTAATGCATATAGCACGAAGAAATAGCTGATATTTCTGTGGTACTTTTGGCCCCTTCGCGCGATGTCCGTGAAGATCGGTTAAGAAAGCAAAGCTTCGGGCTCCCCTGAATAATTTTTATATCCATCTCCATTGCCCCGAGTCTTTCGTCGCATATTTTCTCTTTTTCTATCTCTTCTTCTCTCCCTTTTCTCTTCGTCAGCACCCGAGGCAGAACACGCCGATTCGCAACGATCTTTGCTCCGATATAATCGTTTCATCACACGCAGACCCCTGTGGAATTCTCAACAGCGTGCTTCTAATGTGCTTGTAACAGCTTTCCAGTTATTTTCATTTTTTCCCCATGAAAACTTTGAAAAAGCTACGATCAATGTGGCATAACCATATTTTTTCCGGCACTTGCTGTATTGCGAAGGTAGTTTAATCGTCTCTAAAGATGAACTAAAATTTCTGTTCCAGTCGGAACGCTTGACGGTCCGTCAGTCGAAAGCTAATTGCAGAATATTTGAGCGATTTATCTTCTGAAAAGTTGTGACAAGTTTCGGATATTACGATTGCAGTTAATAATATGTATCGGAGTTTTCTCCGAGTTGAATTAAATCGTGTCGAGATACGACCAGGAATGGCGAGTGAATGGTGGCGCGCGGATTTTCTTGCTCTAAACGTACGAGAGCACGTGTGCGTGTCCAAGAAACGTGACCGCGAGGTAATCGAGTGACGGAGCTCTCCGCGTCCAACTGCAGTGCATTTATATACGCGAAGACAAAGTCGTCCACGCGGTATGAACGAAACGGAACTCGACTTGCGTTTATTTTATAGCCGCGTGTGCGTTTGTACACTACGTTGAATTCCTAAAGAAACTGCAACCTGAATGACGCAGTGGAAAGAAAAAAACGGGGCTACGAATATCACGTACACGCATGCAACTTCCATATAAGTCCGGGACTGGTTTTGTAAAAGAAAAAAGAGCCAAAAATAAACAAATAAATTTTGCATATTGGGAAAACGAGGGTATATAGGAACTCGAGGTGATAACTCACCGATTTATATCGCTGCGAATGAATCATTGCACGAATCGAATTAATCGGATCGATTATCAATTCTGCATCGTAGTTGTAACTTTTTTTCATTTTATTATCATTAAAAATGTATTAAAGCACAGCGGGAACAAGGATTGAAAGGTAATCACTGAAAATGGATAAATTTATCGATTCAAATGCGAAAAATTATTTTTTATCATCAGCAATGAATAACGAGGCTGCACTTCGACGATTTTGATGAAATTCATAAAACAGTTGGTGCTTCCAAACATATCAAATCCCAATGGAACGTATAAAGTTGTATGAATTTCCTTTAACGATATGCACGCGCAGAAATAGCCGGCAGGGCCTCTTCGTTTTTTCCGTAATTACATTTCGATTAAAAAGACAGTTAAAAAGTGTGCCACAATTTTGCAGCGATCGCAGGAACATGGCTGAAGATCTGATAAATTGAAACTCGTTCGACAATTAATGACCCCCAGAGTTTCGTGGCCTCCGAAGGACGAGTTTATTTTCAGAGTGCGCGATGTCAATTAAATGTAAATGAAAAATCGATTCGCGCGGTGGCTTTCTGAAGAACGTCGTAAAAATGTCGAGAATTTACTTGCAGCGTATTCGAGTCACGGCTCCGAAAAAATTGTGCAATGTTGTTGCGTGCAGCGCGCGCGTTGCAGGGATCGGGATGAATCGCGAATCGTTCTCGGCATAGAAGGGAATGTGGGCAATGCATAAAATCCATATGCATGCACCGAGCATGGAAATTGTGATGGGCGGTTGAAGACGATATCGTCTCCGAAGCTCGGAGCCAGCGCCGAATTGGGACAACCATCTTTGGAGCCGGTATAATCGGCTAGAAATCGATAGTAAATCGGAGTATACAAATGTGTATAAGAGCGAGCGAAAGAATGAGAGAGAAGAGATTAGGCGATTAGGAGCCGCAGGATGAGAGTACGTGCACGGGCGCGCGCGTGTGCGTTCGCGTGTGCGTTTATATGGCGAGGCAGTGAAAGGAAGAGTGCGCGCGCTCGTTGGTGAGAGAGAGAGAAAGAGAGTCTGAAGAAGTAAGCTTCTTTCTAAAGAGGACGGTAAACAAGATGTACAAGATCGAGAAAGATTCGTGTGGGTCGCAAGCCAAGGTCGTTTTCTCGCGCGTTTGTATTGCCGCCTTTTAATTATCACTATTAGCGACATTCCGGGCCCGCCGTGCAAACGAAATAGAAGACGCATATAATTGGGAAAAATGTGTTAACGCTTCTGGGAGACTGTTTAGCGCTCTAGGAGATCGCAGTCTCTTAAGAAGGAGCACGAGAAACGGAGACTTCGGATAAATGCAGTCGTCCTGAGCCTGAGTCCGATTTTTCCGCAGATTTAACGCGCTTCAGCAATTCGCGAAGGTTCGCCACCATTTCAATAAAATTATTCGACCAAAGAAATTTGCTGCTTCAAAGCCATTTGACAAACCCTCCTTATTCACGATCTCCTTCCAGCCTCGTGTGGACTCCTCTCAATGATACGAGCAATGACTGTCGGACTTGATGTATCTCGTGTCTAATATGCCTCTTGCTCAAACCTGTTGCATACGCCAGTTGTTAAATGGACAAGGAACACGTGTTAAATATATACGTGGTACGTGAATATACAGATATATTTGCAGCAACGACTCGATTCTCATTTCGATTAAAAGGCCAACGTTTAACTCGGTGCGCCATCTGCTCGAGGGTGTTAAGTGAACGAATGAAGAGAGAAGTGCAACAAAGTGTAGGCTCATTGACAAGCCTACGTTAGTCATCTCGGGATATCTGTCTTGTGTACATACGTGCGTGTATCAGCAATGGGCGAAGATGTTAATAGGTTCTCGCCCACACCGGACACAATCTTTCTTTCTCCTTTGCTCCTCCTCCTCCTCCTCCTGCTCATTTTTTCTCATTTCACGTCTTCAGGTTACTTAACTCATTTGACTCATCGACGAGCTTATGCTCGTTTCAATGGACCACTCGGAAATGTCAAAACAACAATAACAGTTATAATAGGAAAAATAATACTTCGGGTGATGGCTGAAAAGCACTTGATTTATTACACCGAGAAGTTGGAGTCCTTGGGGTATTTATGAGTTGGAATTCATTTCGTTTACGCGCTCATTCTACAAATTTTAATCACATTTCGAGAGAAGAATATTGAGCAGAAGGAGTTTCTGTGAAGAGCCTTTTCCAATTAGCATCCAACTTGTTGTTGGTATAAAAAAATATATGTTTCTTTCACTTAATATTGTGAGAGTGAGTTATGCTCAAGATTGTTCAAATTCAATGGAGTATTATTTGGATCCAATATTCAGAGTCGTGGGATTTGATTATATTGAAATTTCAATATTTCGGTTAAAAATATCTGCCGAGTTAGTTGATGCTCAAATAAAACGTCAAGAGTAATGAGTCAATAACAGTTGTTGCGAGTCGATTTAATGGGGACCATTAATTTCGTATTATGTACCGTTACGTATCGGAAATTGTCGGTTCGATCGCGGTAAAGCGTGAAAAAAAAGCGTTGTACCTCGGTGGGTTCCTCAATCTGTATTTACCAGTGAGTCCTCGTGTTCGTGTACGTTTGTGGGTGTGCGAGTGTGTGTACGTGTATCACGATACGAAGTCGAGAGGAGCGTAGCTTGTAGGCAAACATGCTAATGGCTAGGGTCGCTCACCCGACACACGCCATCACACGATTGTGTTTCTTTGTACGTAAAACATAACGGGCTTTTGTATTATCCTTCTTTCTTCTCTATGTGCGTGAAAGAGTACTCGAGCATGCCCTCTTCAAAAGCATTTAGTTCCTTCCTGGGATCGCAGGCATTTTCTTTCACTCTTGTTTTTATTTTTGCTGTTCTTTGCTCAAGGGACGACACGCGAGAAAACCTTTTCGTGTAGGTGAAAAACCTTTATTGGTTTTTCACGTTGTTGGGCTTCGGCATCATAGCTTCCTTCATGGGGCTCCTAATTCATTCCGATAAATTGCGATTCTTTGGGTTCTTTGGTCCATCGAGGGAACTGGGATTCATTTGGGGGCAAGGAAAGTGAGGAGAATTGAAGAAAAAAATGGCCGAGAAATCGTTTCACTTGACTCTTCAAATCTGCAGTAAAAATCTGCATCACAATTATCCAAGCCTGTAATCATATTCGAGAACAAAAGAAGTGAATATATAACAAGATTTTTTTTCTCCTTTGTAAACGGATTAAAAAATGTGCAGCATCCCCGCATAATTGCTGTAGAATAGAGAAGCCCTCATACGAGATTTTTAAACCCCAATAAACGCATAGCCATACAAGCCCTATAACGACTGCAAAAGTCCATCATTTTATTGATCGTTATTTCAACAAAAAATGATGCAACAGTTGTGCAATTCATATAATGGATGCAAAATCTCGGCATTTTTCTTCCCGTACCTCATAACAATCTCGGCAGGTTATGGTTATTTTTTACTTTAGCTCTATTTAATTTTATATGCATTCATACGTGTATCGCTGAAAGTCGAGGGAAATATCGCAGTACTTTGCCTATAGCTCCTTCTTTTCGACCTCCGCGCATTATTATTACGCCGAGCTGAGCTTCTTGATGAGCATTTTCATGGCTCTTACTTTTAAGAGCTTGAAATTTCAAAGTCCAGAGAATATTGCTATCCTAAGCGTGTGTGTAGTCGGATACGCGCACACTTTCTACGTCCTTAAGGAGACACTTGAATGCGATGTTATACTAACAGACAAAACACTCATTATTTTGTGATAAAACCTCTTCCATTGGTTTGAGATTAAACTTGTTTAGAGGATGTCAAAAATATTGAGAATACAGAAAAAAAGGAAATTTCAGGGGAGACCCTGACCTCGTGAGAGGTTCAAAGAAAGCTATTGAAATCTCTTATTCCTCATCGTAACGATTCTGAAAAGATTTGCAGGGTCTAATATCCATGGAATATTTTGCCACATCTTCATCCCCGAGCACTTGGATGAAGGCACGAGGTGGCCAATTTCCGGCGAGTTATCTCATGAGTTAGATATGCCCGTTGATCGATTTTTTTCCGAAAATACTTGGTCATGCTAGTTACTTAGCTTATCCGGAGCTTTTAGCATATCTGAGCGAAGACCGTAACTCACGGGGGTTGGGGCTGCGCACACACAAGAAATTTTTATCCGGTCGAAAGTGTAGATAGTCGAAGCAAACCTTCGCGAGGATCTTTGCTTCTTGCTCTCGAGAGATCCGGCTTATCGTTTGTCATAGTGTGTCCCATGGACTTGCTGGACCATCAATGAAACGTTTTATCGTTCAGTAATTCGTGGCTTGCTGTAATAATTAGCATCAGTCAATGGGCAGCAGAAATAACACAGAGGACGCTGCTGCATCTGTGCTAAACGTTTTTATGGAGATAAGACTGAGTCAAGAATCACAATGGAGTTTTCACGTTCCCGGAAAACGATAAACGCCACAACGGTACAACGGCTAATCGGGGCAACGTTGAACCAAATACACTCCAACTATAGCACTACTTGGCGAGACTCATCTTCAGGAAAATTACATCCGCAGGATGTTTTACGAAGCAATGACACTGGCCACGGCTTTCCTTAACTATACAATCACGATTTGTCCGAGACTTAACGGTCTCGTACCTCATAAATCAGCGCATAAAACACACTCAGCAAAATCATATGTCCACGTAATATTCCGGACGGTTATGTTTTTTTATAGTTTTTTTAACTACGAGAATCAGAGATCCATTCGATTTCCGTCTTACGTTCATTGGAGCCAACACAAATCTGCGAAAGTAAGTTCGTTCGATGGTTTTCAATGGCCACTGAGTGCCCTCTTTCAAAAAATATACTATTTTAAGGTTCAAACTTGTAATATTCAAAAAGCACGTATAAAAAGCACATAAATAATGCGCCAATACAATTACGGATATGACAAAAATAGCCCATGCTCTGCTAGCTTAATGATAAGCTAGCCGAGTACTTTGATTTTCAGTTTTCCCGAGCAAAAAATAGCACAAAATCGACAGAGGTCACTGAGTTGAGGCAGTAGATTACACTTCATAAGAAAATTCTTCGATTTTTTCTCGTCCATTCAATTGGGATACCATTCGTGAAACGGGGTTTGATATTGCTCCGAATCGAAGAGCTTGAACTTGTTATCCTTTCACATAAACGTGTGAGAGCCTCGGTCAGACCTCGTTAAAGTAGATCGATAGAAAACGCCTTTTTCGTGATAATCACTTTTAATGTTTGCCTACGACTCTTTATTCCGAGCCGCTACTTCGGTACTTTACTTAATATGAAAATTCACCTTTTTATATCCCAAGGAAATGAGTTTTTCGTTCAACTTTGATTTCCTTTTTGCGGCTGCACATTGAGGGATAATGAAAATCATTTATATTGCAAGTAGCACACCTTGCTCTGGTCTCTTCGGATTATGTATTCAACCTTTGCTTCCCCGACTCAATTGTTTTCATCTCGATACGTATATGTATATATGGAGAGGTGCACGAGTACCAGGATACATAGATATATGGATGCGTACTGTTTTTTAAGGCATATATATCTCGTCGATGCTATAGCCAAGTATAATAGCCATCGAGTATCTCATTCAGGTGCCTCGAGCCTCGGAAATAATTTGCGGGCAACGGTTTTTCCAGCAGGTAGTCGTCGCACATTGAAACGATGTGTTCGCAATGTTACAGTTGTGTAGTCGCACAATACATGCGGAGCTCAGTTTACAGGCTCGGGAGTCTAACAGAATTATAGTCGTAGCCGAAGGAAAAAAAGGAGTCGCGAGTCAGAGCGAAGAGAATAGTATTCCGCGTGTATGCACGCGCGCGCACACGTATTCGTGTTTCGAGAGACGTGGCAGGCTCTGTGCAGGTGTAATTCAATGTCAGTTGAGTAATAACTTGGCTGAAATATCGCAAAAAAGCACTCTCCAAATCTTGAAGAATCGAAAGCTCATTTTCTGGGATATGCGGCATAAAAACTGAAACGCCGCTGTGACTGACAGTCAAAATGGAGTTATTTTGCATTGGTTTCAATTTGAACTTCGTATATTTGGGTTCTTCCACGCACACACGCACACGCACACACACACACATACGCGATTCATTTGTTACTGCGAGCAATCGAGAACTCGTGTCTGTCTCAATTGAAAAATTTTGCAATTTAGTGACGCCTTCCTCAACGTATCTTGACCGTCTCTGTCCGGTCGGTGATTCCAACAGTAACGCGTCCGGCACGATTAGAGTTACCGATCATTTCAAAGTTCACGTACATCTAGGCTTGCATGGAACAACGCGATCGTGAAAACTGTTATTTCTCGTCGTTGTCGTCGAGTCGGTATGCACGGGAGTACATCCTGGTCGCGCGATAGTAATCATGCGTGTTATTATCGTTGTTAGAATTGGAAACTTTATGCAGACACCAAAGCGGATCCACTTACCCGGGTAGCCTTCAGGAATGACGATTTCCGGTCCGACTTTGACATCGTGGCGATAACGATGCATCAGCATTGTTGCCGTAACCCTGAGCGATCTTTGTTGTTGTTTGTATAGCAATACTGGCCTGCCACCGGTACCCTCGAGTCTTACGACTCTCGGCAAGGAAAAGCGGTCGAGGAATTCCCCGAGTGGCATAAAACCGCCGGAAGAACTGGAGTTACCCTCAGCAGTTGCCTCTCTTGAGCTGGGCAACGATTTTGGCAGAGACGGCATCTCGCCGCTCGATATTGTCGAAAATTCACCGTTCGATGACATTTTAAACGTTGTTTTATCTCTCGCTTATTCACTCGTTCAATCTTCGGAGTCGTTTCTTTGCGATACGCGATATTTTCAACGACAGTAACTTTTCGAACGTCTTCTCGCGCCACTGAAGACTTTCCCGGTCATGTCCCGGCACTTTCGTTTTTCGAGGTCTCCCTACAAACTAATAACTCCGTGAAACGTTAATTCCGCTGAGATTCCCCTGTTCTAGATTATGGCAAAGGCGAATAAATCACAGTCTGGCTGAGCTCCTTTCTTTTGAGGCTTCAAGAAAACTCGTTTGCGATTACTTCCACCGAAGTTAATCGGAATTCGTTAACGATATCAGCAGAGTAATTTCTTGTATATTTTATGAAAAATGATGGAACGCGTGCTCGCGCGCGTTATCTCGTGGCTTTAGAAATCTGCTCCCTGGCAAATAGCGCTATAAATCGGCTCGTAATATGCGTGCGCGTTTTTCCGTTTAAACCGACACGAAAATATTCTTCGTAGCGTAGACAAGTTGAATTTCGCGATCGGCTGCTTGATATCCGTGCGTTTCTCCCGGAATCCAGCCCCGGAGAAATGCAATCGCAATGTTCACCAGTTTAATAACGGGTTTGAGGCTGGATCAGCACTTTCTTCAATTATGTCACACCGTGGGCATGGATCGGCCCAAGGGGGAGAGTCGACAGCCTGTTCAGTCTCGATAAGTCACTGTCACTTTTCCGGCTAACCACGCGCGCTCGCGCGGTATCGAACGAATGACACCAAGCAAAATATTTCACTGGCAAGTTGTCACGCCTTTTCCCCTCTTTCCCAACTCAACTTCTCTCCCGGCTGCAAGTTCCAGAGCTCACAATTGCCAATTCCAGAGTCTCCAGAGTCGGGAAACGGACCATGGACGTTGGACTATCCGCGGCGTAGATTCGTCGACGCGGGAGCGCGTGCGCACCCGTGACGAATCGTGGATTCCGCGGTTGTCACGGCTCGCGTACCTTCGCAAATCGTCCGGAAAACGAAGGTAAATTTGTTCCGCGTTGCCGAGCCTTACTCCAGGCGATTCTTCGTTTCTTCCTTCCCGATGCACAGCACACTCGCTCCCTCGCTCTTCCTGCGGCAGAATCGATTCTAACTAGTATTCGTAGCGTCCGCACACATATCGAAAATGGTATACAGAAAGGTCTGATAGAACCACGAGGACGTCCTGGCGGTCACGCTCCGTCGAGATACAGGCGAAGCGTTTTACTGGAACAGAGATCGAAACCTCGGCCGGAGTCGTCAGCCGGAGAAATTTCAGCGTGTTCTTCGGCTTCGACGTAATACCAAATTATACCTTCTTCTTGTTCCTCCTCTGCTTCCTTCCTTCGCCTTTATTTTTCGCAGTTGTGCTTCTTCTTCTTCTTCTTCTTCGGCCTTCACCATCGACTGCGACCCTGTGTTCAAGGTTCCTTCGCTAGGGAACTCTACAGTTCGAACCTCTTTCTCGGACACATTTGCTGGTGTTCCAGACGAGGTTAATGGAAAATATGCTTTACAACCTTTGGCTATTTTACTCACTGATCGCTAAACGTTGCCGCAAGCAACGTAACGTAGCGAGATTGCGATTAGTTGTCGCAGTTACTATCGCACTTGGTTACCTTTTCTATCGCCCGGCTTTTCCTCCCCCCTATCGCCTTTCGCGTTCAACCTTTTTCCCAACGGTTATCCTTATCGGTGGCGATTTCGTATCACAGCGCACCGAGGGTTAAATGCTGGAAGTAGCAGAGCCCGATGATTCCTTCATGCACGAACGAGCATGCGATAGCTCGAATGACGACGACGAGAACGGGGCGTCATAGTTTTTGCAATTTTATGCTCCGTACAACGTCATCAATTTATATCGGGATTCGTGCGAATAAACTTTGTGTACAACTATCGTCGTCTCCGGTTTTTTACTGACACGATTCTTGTTTTTTTCATTTTTTTCGCTTTTTTTTTTCCTCTTTTCTTTTTATTCGCCAACGGATGACTCGGCGATGACGAAAAAAGCGGTGATTCCCCGATCTTCCTTCACCTCGAAGCTTCACTCTCCGAACATCCGACACTGCGGATCGAATGTCACTTAAAAATCCTGAAAGCCATTAAACTTTGACGTAATCCGACATCGAGCACACTTTGGTTGGACCGGTGCACTTCCTTCCTTTCGGGTTACCTAATTCGAGATCGCCCTTACACTTTACACTGCCTAAAACAATCTTTAGCTTCGGGCAACTTTTATGATGAGAAAACAGTGCCTGTTGGGATCGTGACACTCGGAAATAAAGTACGGGACTTCCGCGAAATACCGTGAAGAGTTCGACCTTCGTCCGAGTGGTTCCCGACTTGGCGTAAAAGCACGAGACAACTGGTGCGAATCGTGACGTCGCTGCACGTCACTTTTACATCTCGTTTGTCGCACACGTCTCCTCGATTTTATCCCCCGCGGCTGCTTCTATGATTTATCGTTGCACTATACTCTTCAGACGCTTCCGTAGGTGTTGCTCCATTTGTTCCCGTGCGCTATCAACGTCACGAACGAATCATTTGCATCACCGGTTTTACACGCTTTGCGAAACTGTCTTTTTCTCAACGAACGTCAGGCAATCGGGCACACAGATATGAGGCGCTTGCTCCACTGTCACACGTCCCTACTCGAGGAATTTTACTTTCTTTGCTAAGGACACAGCTGCGTGTGGGGGTCAGGAGCCTCGCTTCAGCACCAACGACTGCATCACCGTTGTTGTAAATCTGGAAATATAAACGAAAGATTTATGGTGAATTACGGATTCTGGAAAAAAAACGTGGATCGTTTCTCTACAGGGGGTGTTTTAGAAATATTTTTTTTGTCGATGATTCACAATTTAATGCGAACGAGACGGATCTTAGGATGGATCAAATCGTTGCAACGAGCGCGAATTAAATTCCAATATTTCTTCGAATTAATTGGAGATATTAACATAATAAGTAGCTTGGAAAATTCGTCGACGTTTTCCTCAGGAAATCAGCAAGTTTTAGGTCCCTGAGACCCAGCGGAATGACGAATACAACAAAAATTATACAACAAACTACGGCATTAGGTAAAGAGGCGAGTTATGGTTTCTCTGTGGTTAAGCTTGCGGCGAGAAGACGGAGAATTTCGTACTTTTTCGAGGAGATCCGATCGGACCGGCGGACGCGAAGTCACTGACGCCTGGAAGCCGGTGAGCCGAGTAGGCACGGGGCCCCGGACACTAACACAAGTTTCTTACGACGTGAGTTCGTATACCCACACTTCGTCGGGCCCAATCGACACAGACCTACACCTAGCACACCCGGCCCAGTATCGATGATGTTCTGGTGCGCGCGACTACGGGGCTTCCAAAGAGTTTCCTCTCTCGTTTTTGCTTTTATAGGAATGCGATTATTTCGCCACGCGGGTCTGCGAGCCACCGGAAAAAGAAGTCGATTTGCTCATCAATCAATGGAACCTTGAATTATATCTTCGTGACATCCGTTGATGAATCACTAAAAGTTTGTATATGAAAATTAGTGTCACCTTGAGTGAAAAAGGACACCGAGCCCGTGTAAGGCAACATCATGGTTTTCGAAAATCAAATAGTACTTCATCGTCGCAGTGTTTAATTAGGTGCATTCAAAAATTCTGATTTCAACATGTCCCTGCACGATTGTCGATGTGCTTCCTTTAGAACGAATCCAACGCTAATTTTAAGGTAGGCGAAATTTAGTGCATTGAGCTGGAACGAAAACTCCATGAAATTGTGACTTTTGGGGATACCCGAAAACCAAAATCCTGGTGATCTGGGGGCATGTCAATTGTGTTCAACTAACCGTCGACTTTCATTGCTTGAAAATATACTGAAGGGAAATCAATATAAGAAAATCTTTACCGTTCATTGACGTTGGATTAGAAAAAATCCAACTTGTTCCTGCTGACTACGAGCAGCTTATTCTTTGGATTCTGCATAGCGCCAGCTCCGCAGTTTCCAAATCAGTTGTGCAGTTGACACGCAAATCGGATCAGTAGGTCCGCTCTTCGAACGCTGGCGAGGCGTTGAAGTGATTTTGAAAGCGTCCACGGAGACACGGAACCAACGAGACGGTTTTTGTTCCAACAGCCAGACGAGTGCTCGTAGTCGAGGCTCTGTTTGCTAGTGCAAAATTGCAGGTTTTAGTGGACGTAGAAAAGGGCCTGAGGTAGAAAACTCACACACACTTCTATTGTGTTTGAGGGTAGCTGTTGCTCGGTAGAAAAACACTCTTCCACGCTCTTAATAGCTACCAGGAAAGCATAATCCACGGGTAATCATCAATGCCCCTCGCTCCTACATACCATCGTGCTCGCACACTCTCACACGAGGATAACGCATTTTGCCATAATATTAGCGCGTTGTATTGCACGCTTTTGAAAATATGAGTTTTGTATGTGTGAGGTATATGCTCACAGGATGAAACTGACTGAATAGTTGCACATGCTCCTGAAGTTGAAGGGAAAAATGAAAAATTCTATTCAATTGAGCTGCTTCGTTGCACGTTTGGGCCTCTCCTCAGGCGTTGGCACTTACGACAGTTCCTACCTCGAATTATACCGCATATTAATACACATATGCCTGTATTTTACATCCTTCGTGTACGTACGAGCACACACGCAGTTGTTGAGAAAATGGAACGGCCTTGAGTCTCGTCCTCACGCACAACTAAGACGTGAGCACTCGTACGAGAGAGCGAATGAGTACGCCTCTCCGTATACTCCTTTTAACTCTTCGCCATCTTCATCGTCTTCGCGTCTCGTGTCTTCTTTGCCTTATTATTCCACTCCTCCGTCTCTCTACTCCTTCGTGCGGCTTCTTGCGCTGGGCGGTAGTACGCGAAAGTCGTTAAATCGTGGGTGATCCCGAACTTTCAATATTTAATTTTAATTCCACGTTGTGTGTCATGAGCGCAGCGATCTTAGCTCGTGATTAAAGGGACATTTGAAATTGCCTCTTATATCTCGTGCGCCAGCAATTACAAACCTTTTTTCTCTCTGCTGCGTATACTCTCTATGCGTTGCAAGTTTCCCGCTCGACGTTTTGCAATTGAGGAGGACAGAAATCTTGCTTTCATTGAAACGAAACTTCTGCCGAGTGATTTTAATGGGATTTTCGGTTGCATTATTTCTGATTTACAACGGAAGTGTTGGTTTCGACGATTTGTTCCGTTCTACCCAGAGCCAAGCATCCTCGTTATGGAAAAACGTTATTTTACGATTGCCATAGTGGATACGAGAAAAAAAATTGGAACTCGATTAGACTCAGTCCGATGCGACTGCAGTGAGATATTTTAACATGTGTGCAGTTGGACAGTTTTTATATCCAAACAAATGCATACATGCCACTTTAAGGACCGTCACGAATAAACGCATCGTGAGTAAAAAACCATTCGTTCTGTTCGTCCTCGTTGAATTTGTATTTCATACTTGGGAATTCTGTTTGGTGACAAGAAAATTTCATATATTGATCAAATAAAAATGGTGCTCAAGGTCTTTGCAAACCTACGCGTCGGTGCGTACACGTAACGAGTTTTCATAACATGTTTTTTATAATACCAGAAGTTATCCCGTAATCCCGTGAAGATCTCGTTATTACGAAGCTAGCGAGTTCAGTCACGCAGTTCACGTGATATGTGTATAGAAAAGTTAGAACTCAAACGACGATCTTTTCCCACGGCAAAATATGCTGTTGCTCTCAACTCCTCGTGTATATGCATTATTCCTACGGTCTTGGGTCAGTATCAACATGTTTTTTTTTTTCTTCGAGAAGAAGGAAAGAATGAGAGAGAGAAAAATAAAAGAACCGCCATGAAATCATGCAAATGCGTAATAAAGCCTTGCAAGGACAAGATCCGAGTTTTTCGCTCTGAACTCTCCGGAGACGAGAACGAGGTAAATTACATGCCTCGGTGCTGGCCACTCTGTAGAAACGAAAAATATACGTTGTAATAAGAAATCTTCGTATTGCGTTGGTGTTAATATTTACAGGAGCATCATTGAGGATGACCAGCGACCCTCGAGCTGTTCAGCTCAACTTCTTGTCGTTGATGCTCATTGAGAAACACCTCGGAGATTGTAGCCCCGATGAATTGAAGAAAATTGGGAAAGGGTCTCCAAAGAATAACAAAAGTAATTCTGATCACGAAAAAACGTTAAATTATGTCGTATTTGTGTAACATATCCTCAATGTTTCTCAAGGTCGCAAACAAGAAGAATTGAGCATTGTTTTGTCTGCGCAACTCTTTCAAAAAAGATTCCACGATAAAATGTTCGTAAGGACTGAATTGACCTCTTTTTCAGGTATGAAAAAAACGTAAATTTGGTTTGAGAGACTTTTGATACTTCATGGCTCAGGACGCGTGAGGTAATTCGATTAATTATTAAATTCGAATTTTTCTCATCTCGATACTCATTCTGGTTTGTTCTGAATGACAATTTTTTCTTTTTTCTGAATTGAATGCTGGAAAAGCAAAATTTCTTATTTTTTTGGATTCCAGTAAAAGTATACCAATGGAAAACGATCCTATAAAACGTAATCGAATTAGTCAAAGTCGATGACTTACGAAAGTGCGACAACGTTGAGAGTTCGTAATCTCACTGATTTCAAACTCTTATGAATAAATGATTAGAGGCCTTAAGCAATCAGTATCTTTATTAAAAAGTGGAGTCCATGTTAAAGTATACCCAGTGGTAAGGTATTCCTAATTATAAAACACAACGATAAAAATGATGATGAGAAAATTTATTTTCTTATTTTGGAAGGTCATAAAAGTCATTACAGTCACCACAATTTAATCTTGACAGTGAATCGTGATAAGACATCTTGAATCAAAGCGTCATGTACTCGCTACAATTTAATGTACACGATTGTTGTTCCACTGTTGAGTAATGAGGCCTGCTCGCGCGACTTATAAAATTGAACTGGCTCCTCGGGTCTGGTAATCAAGCATTCCTGGCGTAGATTAATCACGATAGAGTAATTCAGAAAATGAAGATCATCGCAATCAGCCTCTATTAGCCAAACGATCGCAAAGGTTTTAGAGCTTCTGACGAATCAATTCTTCATCTGTTCGTGTTCTATGACGTGTATGACAAAAATCTGAAGAATCATCGCTGTCTGCCCATTATTTGTTTCATCCATCTCTACTTGATCAACTTTTTCTCTTTTTTTCTGCCTCTCAGTCTTTCCTTCTCTTTTTCTTCGTACATTTTTTCCTCGGTCAGTTCATTCTTCTCTTGCGTTTTCTTTCTCTTCTTTCTTGTCTTTTTCTTACGATATCGGTCCAGTCATCGCGCACTTGCGACGATTGCTCGAACCACGTATACGTACCAAACCGACAGAAAAACGAGGAATGATAGAAAGAGACGAGGCGAGAACCTTTTCAGGGGTTCCTCTGACGTTACACAAAGGTGCAATCGCCACTTCACTGCGCGACACTAATGAGGGGTGGTAATGCGAGATGGCTGATGCTCCGCGATCGACGAGGCGTACACACAAACGAGTAAACGAGACGAGAGAATCTCGAGTAGTATGCAGCGCTATCGTATAACGGCTCTCTCTCTCTCTCTCCCTCACAAACACATAAATACGTATTTACATACGTGTCCGCAGTTCGCGAACTGCATGTCCGCCTTCTTTCTGTAATTGGTTAGTTAGCACATTTGTGTTTTATGCTATATGGAAAAGGATGAACTGAACGAAACAAAAATCACGCGAGTACGTTCCTAATTGGCGACGACTAATGGCAATATATATGGGACTTTTCAGATCAAATCGACGGGTTTATGACCCTCGCATGATGCTGTTTAGTCGATTATTTTTCCAACGTTCTCACCATCCTCCGGTTACGTCGTGAATCACCCTCATCCAAATTTACATTTAGCAAATTGACTGAAATTCGAACCACAATGGAGTTTCGATAAACAATTGTGTTTGATAATTAGATGCTATGAAATTTGGGAAATGAAATATTTCGTGGATCCAGCCATGAATAATTAAGCAGCAGCATCCATCGTTTCGTTTAATTAATCAAGTAACGAAGATCTCGACGCACGGAGCCGGATTCACGGCTCCAATAACGAGTCATTTCTCAGTCATTTTTCACGTAAGCAGAGCCTCCTTATTCGATGTGGGTAACATCGAATCTGAATAAAATTCAAAGTCGTTCAACATCCGTCACCCACTGACAAGACTCGAATCCCTCGTAAATGGAAAAACTTAATGCATCTTAACATAAATAAAACGAAATAGAGAAGACGAAAAAATGAACGCGAGGATTTCGAGATAAATTAAACGAGTCGGAGCAGCAATCGCGGAGGAGTCCAATTAAAATGTGAGAAAAGAGCTGCTGGGCCCTCGCGTTCAATAGGAGGTCTCCAACGAATTGTATAATCTTCATTCCGCGCTCATTCGATATCTCGGGTGGGTCATCAGAAGGTGTGCGGAGCGCGCATATACACGCGCGTTCCGTTTGAAGCGAACCTTCTTCCCGGGATCCCAAGAGACTTTAATCCTGAGGCACAGGAGAAAAGACTCCGTCTTCATCCGCGAAGGTGGATAAAAAAAGAATCGAAATATCTCGAAGGGAGGTTAACCTGACCGGGTGCTTCCCGATCCTCGGTTGAGTCCATTTGCCGAGGTTGCGGAGAGATCAGCGGCTTCCGAAGGGCTGCACCTTAAACTATACTCTGTACAGTGTGATGCGTGTCTGTGTGGACGAATCCAGTGTACGTGAACAGCAAACCCCTGGTACAGCCGTACCTGGAATCCCATCATCATCGCCATGGTCATCGTTCGGGTTACCGAGAAATCCCCGCAGGATTTAATTAGATCTTGCGCGAGGTCATATCGATTTCTTTTCGATATCTTGCCCATATTCTGCTTCGTCCTTTATGGGAAGGCAGCGATGGAAGAGAGGGCGAAGCGAGAGAGAAAATCACCCGAAGGAACGAGCGAGCGTGAAACAGGACGAGGAAGATGAAGCGCGAAAGAAGAAGAAGAAAACGGAGGAGTAGTTGAATAAACCGCAGAAACATTCTAACTGCCGACTTTTCTTCTATCTGCTTCATCATCCTCACTTCTTCTTACGTTTTCTCTTTCTTCTTCGTCCGTGCTTCAACACCGTCTGGCCAGTGGTATTAAGTCGTGAGTCTTCTCGTACCTGGACATTGTACTGAACTGAAATCAGTAGCGCTTCGACGCAATGAACAGTGGAATAGAGATGAAGGAAATAATACTTCTACTGAAATTGAGAAATGAGTTTAATCCATTGAAATTCGAGTTCACTGCGAGCTGAAGTAAAATTAAGCACGTTTTTCGTTTAAAGCTCCAATATATTTTTTGCACCCCCAAGGTCACCTCCTCGTGCCCCTTCATGTCGTAGAACACCTTTGTTGTTACGCCCGAAGTTTCGCATCAAGGAACACTTCGACGTGATTTTATGCCAGAGGGTGAGAAAGATGGGGGCGAAATGGAATGAGCAAATGAAAAAAGGTCTTTCGGTTTCTGCGCACTGCTCCAGTCTTCTCGCTGCAGATTGTTTCTACCTTTTGATTACCATTTTTTTTCCTCCATTCTTCTTCCACTTCTCCGTGGTTTTCTCAACATTGAAAGTCTTCGCGCCGACTGAAATATGAGATTCAGCGCATCTGCTGGGAGAGAGGTAAGACCCTGAAAGTGTGAAGTGTAGAAAAAACACTCGAAGAGGAGTAAGGACCAAGGGGATTACAAAATGATGAAAAAACTCATAGAAAAGTGACGAACGAGAGAGAGAGAGAGAGAGAAAAGAGTAAGATCCGTTGGTAAATCTCACGTAGAAAAAGTTCAAAAGGTGTCTACGAAGAGGGAGAAGACGCGGCGGTAAATAAGACGAATGCTGTTGAAGCAGAAATGCCAATTTATACTGCGATCTTTTATTATTTCAGACTCTCATCATTTTCGCGATCACTTCGTTTTAGGCTTTTCCGCTTTGCACGACTTCATCGTGATTCCTCGCCCTCCGTCTCGGCCACAAAGGTCGTATGCGTGTAATCTCACGTGCAGATGTCCAGTGAAACACTTATGATAATGGAGTTGAACGAATCCAGGCGAATGAAGTATCGCGTCGAGAAAGATGCATGCAGCAAAGAAATTAACGACGCTTCACGCGCGTTCTGCATATCCGTATTATCTTCGAATATGATCTTTGTTACGAATCGATCGCAGCATAAAGTTCAACTTTAATGGTAAAAAAAACGAAAAAAATGAGGATCGTCGTTTCTGCTGGACAGAGGTGGTTTTCGTAACTGAATACCTTTTGGAAAATGACTCGAACCGTTCGCCTTCAGAATTTCAGTTTACACGGTGCATTGATTTCTTGAGAAAATAATCGAGTTTCCTAAGCTTTCGAGAAATCTGAAGAAATTGTGGGTTTTTTCTTGAAGTGTCCACTCCGTCGTGCTGTGACTTCCGAAGTCAAAAGTTTCAAAGCGTTGCTGACGAAAAACGAATGAAAAATCAGGAGCAACAGATTTTTAAATATTTCCATTGTTTTTTTAAAGACGCAGTAGCCACGCATGGGCTCAAGTACTTTTCACTTTGAAAAGAGTTGCAAGGGGAATAAAAATTGGAATACAATAACGAAAAATAATTCGTTTGCGAGCGTAGAAGGTTCGAAGCTACGAGCACTTTTATGTACAATTATGGGAGGAGAGGAGCGTTGCTTCAACCGACCCAGGAGTGTGTCGGTGTGCATTGTCCGTCTGTGTGTGGGTCCGTACGTACGCGAAGATATAATTCCAAGGTGCCCAGCACTTTTATCGTCACCATTGCCACTTTAGACGAACGCAAGCTCATGCGTATGCACTTCTTTTGAATAAAGCTAGTGAGAGTAAGAGTTGGCACGAGCAAGAAAAGTAGAGATAGAGAAGAACACAGAGGGAGGGAGAGAGGGGAAGAGAATTTGAACGAAAACGAACACGCAACACTCCTCGTGTTATTGTTGTCTGGTGTTCTCACCTTTATGGCGAAAAAAACGAGCCGTTAAGGTGGCATGCGCGTGAGAAGGGCGAGCCGGAGGTCTGCTGCAAGGAAAAGTGTAGGTAGCGCTCCCGTGGAAGACTCCGGAGAGTCTCGAGGGCTTCTGAAGAATTTCAAATCGAAATGGACAAAGCGAAAAACACGTGTGTGCACACGTACAGGGCTCGCCGGGGTCGTTCAAGCGTCGCGAGAGGTTTTGCACCCAGAGTAAAGAATACTCAACATTGATGTATGTATATATATACGTATATCCGTACTTAGGCAAGAAGCGAAAAGACCATTGGCTCCGTTGGGCCGTTGAAAACAATCTCGATTCCATCAACGACGAACGACGACTGCTCATTCCATTTCTTACCCCATCGCGTCTCTCGCTTCGCTTTGCAAATTAGTTTCTTCGTGATATTGCTTCGAAGGCAACACTCAAGATTGTATGTAACAGGTTGTATATAGATTTTAATATTTATATGAATATGTTTCATACGAGTACTCGATGAAAAAAATTATAAGAAAGTCACTCGAAACGACTAGCAGTGGAAATATTTGTAGTTCCTTGGGTTTGGTTCCTTTTTCATATTATAGAATTGCGAATAGAATAAACTTGGGGCATCACATTTCCAATAAATGAGGAATAATATTGACAAATTTTCAATTAGAGATGGTGCGAGTATGTAGAATAATCTCATTTTTTTCGAAATTCATTAATTAATCGAAGTCGATGAATGTTTTTATTCACGATTTGTTTCTCCAGTGGAAATCATTGGACTCGATATGTTTCAACACCTATTTGTATTTTGTGGTTTCTTTCAATCGTGCTCGAGTGTGGGTTTGAAAAATAAATGGCCCCGAGGCGAATATTATCTGCCACTTCGAATCGTTAAGGTTCTTTTAATCCATTCTTTATTTAATCCTCGTCGTCATCGATGGTGGGTACATCAACGCATGCTTTCCTTATATGTGCATGCTCTAAGCGCTTATTATTAACTTCACGAATAATCGACCTTTAGAATGTATGGCTATGCAAGGTCATTCACAAACTCAAGCTACACATATGAGGCATTTTAAAGAAGAAAAAGTATTTGACTTTACTGCCATTTCGCGGTCTGCGATCGAGAAAACAACGAGCTGGGATGTTGCTTTATAGGCGATTGAATTAAAATGCAATTCTAGAATGTCATAGCACGTTCAAAATTCATTGATTTTGAAATGGCAAAGAATTTAAAATTCTTTTTAAATAAACTAACAGTCGTGGCAATCTGGTATTTTTTAATTTGATTGATTTGATACCCAAACGAATCGACATGTTTTGTGATGGAATGGTTCTTATCTTCCTAATTCAGTTTCGAATCCCTTAATTTTGCTCTTCGTTCGGAAACGCAATAAAATCATTGAGACTTCATCATAAACGGTACACGATGACAGCTTTCTTCCTGTGTCGAAAGTGATTTCGCCAGTGCACACGCAGACACTTTAGCCACCTCTCGTTTTTTGTCTGTAACTGATTAACGTACAATATTACTCTGAGGTAAGCTGTTGAGTACGTCTCCTAAAAAAATGAGTAGATATTAATGTCGACACGATCACAAATTTTGATTCCAATTGTCATCAAACTATGAAATACGAGTATTCAGATTTTTTACTCGAGACTTCATGGACACCGAATTTGTTTTTTGTTCAGAGACTAATAGAACTCCAAAAAGATAGCAATTACTTAAAGTCAATTTGACTTAACGGTACCAGAGACGTGTACGTATGGGAGCTTGCAAAAAAAAGTGAAAAGTGGACGTACATAACGACCTACGTAAAGTAGGGGCAAGAAACCTTGTGATTTTGCAGTGATTTGGTCTTCTCTAGTTTCTTAACAGTGGGTCCTTGCATACGAATCGTATACATGGATGAACATGGACAAATACACATACACACCTACTAGATTTCCTGGTTCACCCACGCAAACAAGATCGGATTGCCCTGCGCACCCGGTCATCGTCTTAGAACACGCTTAAGGCCTCTTTCATCTCGGATATATTTTATATATACATTTACACACGTACGAAGCAGAAGAGGGAGCGGGCTAAAGTCGTGCGTTGAATATCCTGGTTTCGCGAGCGCGCGCGCGCGACGACGACGAGGAGGAGGACGACGACGACAGGAATAGGTCCCGATTTCTCGATCCTCTATCCCACCCTACCTCTTTTTCTCTTTTACTCACAACCAGGAAGACTTCCTGGTGGCAGGAATATTGCGCAGCCGCACCATTTGGCGTACCTGTAAAATCTGTATGGGACCTTTCTCAAACTCTAATTTATTGCAGCAAAATTTTATTGCCACGAGAATGCGGTTCCGTGGTTATAAAATATTTAAGAAAAACAAAAATTAATATAATAAGGGCCAGTGAACCTGGATACCTCAGGAGCAGAGGCCTGATTTTTTATTGTGAGCTTTGCCATGTCACAGACTACAAGGTCTTTTTTTATCACTTCCATATACCGGGTGCACCATTCGAAAAAGAATAAATAATAATTCATCAATAGTAGATCTTCAGATTTACAATCACTTCTACGAATTCGCAGACGGACGGAGAATACGAGGCCGAAAATTCCAGAGGAAAGTACTAGGAATATAGTATCTCGGGGACAGTATATACGTACTGGATTGCAGCGTTAATTCGAAGAGCAGTAATAAGAATTGTTTTATCCACAATAGTAAAGAGACCAACACCCATAACCTTTATTCAAGACTCAAGAGTATTTTTTTCTATAAGCATAGTAAAAAATGTTTTCAGTCACTTCAAACGTTTATATTGTAAAGTATGCTCAGGCAACGCTGAAAAAAACTGTATAAAATATGACACGCATTCGCGGTGTATATTCGTGTATTTATCATAGAATAATTACTATGCTGGCAGTAAAAATTTGTGATTTACAATACATTTCGACTTATCGGTAAGTGCTAGTATGACATGATGAATAACACCCGAAAGCAAAACGTGCATCACTTTTTGCTATCCACTTCGATGCTGTTCGTAAATATTGGCAGTTTCCACAGAAATGATGTTTTCTTAAAAAGAAATTATTTCAGTAACTCAAACGTGTGTATCCAGTTGTATTTTTAATCAGTTAAGAAGCTGGAAGCATCACGATGGTTCGAATTTGCACCAAGTCGTCTATATCCACTTCACAGCATGCCGGAATCTCATCCATCCATCGTCCATCGACGTCTTACGCGTGCGAAACGTCGGGCCGGGTGGTCTTTTATACACTGCGCCTCAGGAGCTCGAAAGATCGCCTACTCCTTTTGCGATCAATCCGAGAGAACAGTTTTCTTGTTGCCGTGCGTCTTCAAGGGTGGTGGATTGCAGTATACGAGCCTCTTTGTGAAGATGGAGCGAAGGATGGCCGTTAATAGATAAGCTTCGATCTCGTTCTTGAAAGTCGTGTGCGCAATCTTCACTGATTTTCCCTTTTCTGGGGGCATCAATGATGAATGAATGATATTAATGTCTTCAAATTCCATATAATCATTTTTTCGATCGCATAATTTTAATGGGGATGCACGTGTAGGCCTCGACGGTTAGTTTTGGTTCACGTCAAACGTCAATATTATTCTTTACTGCTTTTTCGCTCCTCGAGGCTCGAAAATGAGCGAAAAAAAAACGAAAACAAAATGATGTAATTTATGATCGTCCTTCGCAGCAAATGTTGAAGCTTTGACAGGGCCTTTTTCTGTACGCGAAGGAGAGAGAAGGAGCGAAGAGTCTTCGTTGAAGGGGATGTAAGAAATTTCTGGGCAGTGCTCCCAGACACAATAAGTCGGCTGCACTATATTTATGGATTGCTGGCAAACAAAAGGGTGTAAAATACATGACCTTGGACGTTCAGCACAGCAGACTCTGTCTTTTTAAATGTAAAAATTTCTTTTTTATACGCCGAGTGTACTTGCTTTTTGAAAATCTTCTTTTTTCCTTGGTAAAAACTGATCAGAACTCGATCCACTGGAGAGTTTCGAGCACCGTACATTTTTCGTTACATTTTGTATTATTCTTTTGAAGCTCTGAAACTTTATCTGGTAATAAATAAAGCCATCGAGCCGACTTTTATGAGTCTTGTGAAATGCAGTGGGGCTGGGATATCGAGGCTGAAATAAAATAATAAAAAATTACAAATCACCGAGTAGTTTCGTCCTGCTAATTTAGATACAATTTTTCAAGAATAAGAAACAGTCGGTCGCGACAATGACTGCGAACGGGAATGAACTCCGTCACGTTTCTGTTCATTAACAAATGCAGGAACGCAGGACACGTGAGCTTAGAAATCTGCGCCTTCGGATTTGTCCGAGAATACAGAAATGATCGAAGACCGAACGAAAATGAGTTCGTGACAGAGGCATTTCTCCAAAATGATTTATTCTTATCTGTTTATTGATTTTTCTATAACTTTTACAGTTAATACGAGAACGGAAATTTGGAATCATTATCACAATTATTGTAGGCGAATGTCTATAGAATTTCCAATAAAATATTTTACATTGATGCGAGGAATTTTAACCATTTTGAAGATCCAATGAATAATTATCGATCAAAGAAAAAAGTTGTGTTCTGGTTTCTATCGAATTTGTATGAAGCTACCTATACAAATATGGTACATTATACGTGGCCCTTGGCGAATATATTTGCCAGCTAAAAGGCATATACACCATGTGAAGCTTTTACGGCCTCGTCTTCTGAAGTCGTAATTTTTTGTTCCTCGTTTATGCCCTTGGTGCAGCGTAACAACGGTGTCTGTTGGTGCATAACACAAAAATGCCATTATCCATACGCTCTGTACAGAGAGCTTTACCGTCGTATATTATAACTCACTCGGCCATTGTATTTTCGGCTGTTTCGCGTATCGCAAAATCTCCCCTTGAGCTCCTCTCCCCCCTCGACCCAACAATGATTTAAGAGCAAATTACGAAAGCCTTGTTTCCATCGTCTTTCTGGCAATTAAACTTCTTCTCTTGAGGTTATAAAAGTCCTGTCGCATATAAGATGAGCCCATTTTTTCCAGGCATACTTTCCAAAATTGCATCCTCATAATCTGGTAGCGTAAAATTTACACGACCGCTTACTAATAAATTCAATTTTTATGCTCGAATCCACGGGAGCGTAATTTTTAATGAAAACCGAAAAAACAGCACGACGATCTTTCAGCTCAGAACCCGAGTCAGAGTCCCATCTGTTCGATCGAGCTTCTGCTCGCACTTAGAACCGAACCACAAATAACGAATAAGGTTTATGTAGGAACCAAGAAATCTGGCTTTTCTCTTCAGGTTATTAACCAACATTGAAGACGGTGTCAAACCGTCTGAGTCGAGCCTGCACTCTCCACTTGCCTGACATCTGCCCTCGCGTAATGGCGTCATCGAAACTCTGTGAGCGCTTTGGGTTCATTGTTGAAAGTCCACTCCCCCGCTGACCCTCATTCTACCATCTCTCTCTCTCTCTTGAATCACGTCCGCGCGGAGCATCCTCCGTATTCATGGGGCTGTATCCGTTTGATACTGTCAAGCGTCTCCCCAGAAAGCCCTTCGTATCGCTGCTAAAATGCAAAGCTTGACAGTCGGTATAGCGGATAAGACCGGAAATGTGCTCCGTTGAGTTGGATGTGCTCTGCTTTGCGAGGGGATGGCATCGAAGGATCAACCTCTGGTAGTGTGATAGGTACAGCAATCAGTGAAACAGCTTACGACGAAGAGAAACACAGAGGCACCATACGAGCAGTGGGGAGAGAATATACATGCGAACGCATCGAGCGAAGAAGGATAAGCCCGAAACGTTATGGGAAGGTAGAAAAGCGAGGAGAGATCGGAGATCATGAAGATCGAAGAGCGTGCGGCGCAGTTCTTCGCGAGACCGCGGGCATGTCGGCACTAACTTGTATTAATGTTGCCGATCAATCCTAATGGACGTGGCTGCATCAGCATCGCACTGACCATTTGCATGTGTACTGCAAACATTTTTTTCAATGTTTTATGTATATTATGTGCGGTATCCTTTGGAGGGATCAAGAGTCAACGTGAGAGTAAAATGTACTATGAATAGTAATAAACTGGGAAGCACCGAACCGTTAGGCGATTAAAAAAATGTTGAGTTCATCGATACAGAATTTTGGTAATTATTTAGAATTTTATAAATCGCCTAAGTTTTATTTGACCTGGAAAAAAATTGATTTCAATTACTGGCTCAGATTCCCTTGATTTTTGGCTTTGTTTGTATCACCAAATTCTTGGTGATACAGCAATCGCAAAATATAAGAACAACAATTTATTCAAGGAATTTATACGAGATTAAAAGGTTGTGAGAATTGTGAAGCGGATATTACGTCAATGAATCGAACTGTATCGTAATGACATGCAGTTGAATAAATTATTATCCCCATTGTCGTTGATCGTATAAAAAATAGAAAAATCAATAATAAACCCGCAACACACGCACGCACACACACACGCGCACACATACACAGAGGTATCGAAGAAAGAAAAATGACAGCAAAGAGAATAGCTGTTTAACTTGCATATATTTTTTCATTTATCGAATGAATAATGAGGTAGAACGTTTATTACCATTGCCAATCAATCCTAATGGACGCAGTTGATCGGGTCTTTCGGTACCGCCTGTATGCGCATTTGCATATACGATGGTACAGCGTACATACCCCCCGGGACTTGCAGAAATGAAAACAAAAAAAACAACAACATGAAAATAATAAAATAACAAAACAATGAAAGGAAGGAGGGAGATAAAAAGAGACGAAGATAAAGAAAGAGAGAAAATGGCGAATGCATGGAAGAGAGGAAAAATTGAAGGGGGATGAACGGTAAGCGAAAAGCTTTAAACGTATAAGGTCACAAAACAACGAGTATAAATCGCAGGTCATCATGAGAGATCTTCTGTGTCAAATGCACATAGATCGCACGAAGGCCCTAGCAGAGAGGCTAGATCACTCGAGGCCAAGTGCACCACCAACTACCTACGCTCATACACACACGCACACACCATTCGATCGTCCTATAAATCGCTCGTTATGTACCCCTTCATCTCGCTCTTTCTCTCTATCAATCTGTCTGCCAATCTCCTTTCCACTCTCTCTCTCTCTCTCCCTTTTCTATCTCTCTCTTGCTCCTGCATGACACGGCACACGTCGTGGCGCAACGTGTCATCCACGTCCTTCACTTATACGCTAAAGAGACACGTCAAATATTCCCTGCAGTCAAACACAACTTTCATGAATAAATACATGTCATGAATATACGCTAACTTGGAGATTTTACATAAATGTATACATGCACACGTTTCCCCATTTGCTGTTCCTCTACTTTTTTCGTGACTTCGAATTTCATTGGGATTTTTGTTATTCGTATTTCAATCGTCGTTTCATCTGTTTAATTGTTTGATAAACACGTGCGCGCAATGGTTTTTTTTCTTCACTCTGATGACAGTTTTATTCGCAGCTGCTACATTTGATGGGAGAATTAACGAATTCATGAACGGATTTCACTGATGTACTCATGCTCCTTTGGTCATTAGTAACTCATGGAGAATTGAGTTACTTGTTACAAGGCTCTCGCAGACATGCATTTTTTAATATCTTCAGAATGACTGCTAACGGCTGAGCAAATATATGGATTAAGGAGAAAAACCTTTTCGAGTGTGTTTCTATATAAAAGTGTAAGAAACGAAAACATGTTTGGGGTTAATAGTGTGGTCACTGAGTGGTTGCTGTCATCTCGTGACTGGTCAGCTCTTCTGGACCCAACTAACGGTAAATGACTGCAGCTGTGCACATTAGTGCATCCATATTGTCAAATCGGGATTGAAGATGCTTTTGTGAAGGATATTGATAAGTTTTTTCTTTGTGTAGTTTCATTTTACACCGTTCAGGCAAAGTATTCGTAGTTTTGGCAATCAACGAAACTTTGACAGTGACATCACGAATCTGGGGACTTGCTCCCTAACCATGAGTATCGTTATCAATTGCCTCCATTGTTATCGATGAGGCTTCATTATTTTGGAAAATTTCCTTCCAGCAAGGTGAGTGGATTCCCCACTATGACAGCGAATATTTGCTAATGATTTTCACAAAATTTTATTGCCATTTGTCATCATTTTTAGGATTTAATTATGCCTGGGGAGTTTGGTCTTTTTGTACATTGCACTGAGAGAGCACGGTCTCGGGCTGCAGGGCGAACGACGCGACGAGGAGAGAAGCGGGAGAAATATTTTGAAAAGGAAGAAGTTGTTGGGAATATGTTCCAGGCCCCGAAGAAGCCACACGAAGAATATCCACATCGGACCTGGGGAACGAAGAATTTCGTCGTTTTTTCGCTTAATTCTGTTTCGTTTTTTCGCTGCTTGACGTTATCTTCGACTCTTTCTTGTGCTACACGTTCGCGCATCGTGCAAGAAAAAGGGGGTTGGAGTCTTTGGGGATCAGACGGAAAATAAGAGAGGGAGAAGAAAAAGGGAAAGAAAGAAGGGCGGAGGAGAAGGAGGCGAAAAAGAAGAATAAGAAGATAGGGCCCGAGTAGGTCCCGGGCGATTTATAAATTACTTGTCCGATCCTGGAGGCCCCCGAGGAAGTATAACGGCACTCTGGGTTTTGCTCTTGAGGTTTTTTCCTCACGAGCGTCCGCGCATCGCCGTTGTCGTTGTCTTCTCCGCCACGAGAAATCTTCACTGGGTCCTCCGCCATTCGGACATTCGCGGACGATTTTGGTTCTCTATAGACACAAACACACGCATTGTGATCTCGTATTCTCTCGTGTCGTGACAGCAAAAAAGAAGAGGATGATCGAGAGAAAAAAAGGGGGATCTGGAGACTTGTGAGTGAGAGAAGAAATGGGGGAGAACAGAGAGAGAGGAAGATTCGTGCTCGCTCCCTGACTCCCTGTTGGCTCGAGGAAGCTTGAGAAAGAAGACGAATATATAAAGAGCGAGTAAGTAGAAAGAAGAAAAGTGAGTGAGGAAGAAAAGAGAAAGAGTCCAGTTGATCGGCAGCTAAGATTGTGCAGAGTTACGTCAGCATCTTATTGGTACGCGCATAGGTACATGAGCGGTCGATCAAAGGGTCCCCGGGACTCGTTTAATGGCCGGTGCGCGAATATCTCTCCTCTCTCCGTATTGCCACAGCGGTCCTCCGTCTCTTTTTTTCTCCTTCCCTTTCTTCTTCTTCTTCTTCCTCTTCCTCTCCTTCTCCTCCTTCTTCTCCGTCTTAAAAACTTTTTCTTTCATTGCCTCTTACCATTTGAATTCTGCCTCTCATCTCCTCCTTATTTTCTCGTTCGACCTTTTCTTCGTCTTCCTCGTTCGTTTCTTTGGTGCAAGATCAAATGGTCTCTTCAACCAACGGTTCGTCGTCCTCCCCCCGCGATACACAAAAAATAGCTCCAACTTAAGGAGTCGCGATAAGAAGATACGCTTTTACAATACTCGCCCACATTTTTCCGAATAAAATGTTCATTAGAATTTACCAAATTCTATATGTGACCGATCCCGTACGTTACTGCACAAGCTCTGCGCATTTTCGATCAATCAAATGTTGTAAACGCCTTTTGAAAAGCCGCAATACGAACCTCCTTAAAACAAGAAGCTTTCGATCAACTGCCAGACTTCCTGAGACCGTTTTTTCGGATCGTACATTTTTCGACGTTGTCCGGTATACGCAGTTGCTGACTCGTTATTCAACGAGTCAGGACACGATGACGCGACGAAAGCGGCGATTGACGAAAAAACGTGAAAGGAAATAAAATAATTTAAAAAAAATTTAACAAAAAGAAAACAAAAACAAAGATTGTACTGTTACATCGATTGGGTGATGCAACAGAGGTTTGTCCATACGTAAGGCTTTCTGGGTACCCGTTTTACTTACTGCGAGCAGGGTCATTGCCGAGATCCTTAAAACGCCCCCCCCCCCCCCCCCCCCAGTATTTTTTCCTCTTGGATTCTGTTTTACTCACTTCTCAAAGCAATTTAAGCACACACTCACATGTTTATATATACGCTTACATACGTAAATGTGACCATTCGTGAGTCCGAGTTGTGCGAAGGGATTCCACGGTGGAGTCCCAAACACCCCCTCTCAAAGACAGCAAGTATAGTAGTTACTAGATCGTGGGGTCCGCACGGAGGTCGACCTTCATTAATCAGAGGTCCTGCACTTCCTGGTGATAAATAACGTCGCCTGCCAGCGCGCGTGTGTGTACTAGGGTGGCAGAGAGACGCGAGCGACGACGCTTATTTGTATGTACAGAGGTGGGATAAGAAGAAGAAGAAGAAGAAGAAGAAGTAGAAACGAGAACTAAGACGAAGAAGAAGAAGAAGCCCAAGAGACACGTTGCTCCTCGTTATGTTGGTCACGTAGACTTTCGCGTATGCATATATACACTTATCTACGGGAGTGTGATACACGTGTGTATAAATCCACGTATCCGTGAGTTCGTGTATATGCTATGGCTACACATACGTGGCTGAATCTAGCCTAGCATCGTGACAGAATATATGTCCAGCACGGTAACTGCAACGTTGAATGCTCGCGAGCAGCGTGCACAAAATCTCGCCTCCGACGATGTGTAACAGAGAGAACAAGAGACCGAGGCTGAGGAGCTCTCATGAAACAAGATTAAAATAAAGCTCTCTCGGGACATAAACTCGGATATAAAAAACGAGTGAGAGAAAGAGGAAGGCGAATAGAAAGAGACGGGAATAGGAAAAGATAGGCTGCGAGGGCGTTCTTCAGATGGGATATATAATCCTACTTCCAGCTTGCAGTACTAATGCACGTACTTGTTAGATGTTCTCAGTCAAACGGACATATCGAACATCGTTTAACTCAAAAATAATGGATCCTGCGGATATTTTCGACGCTCAGCACTGCCGATTTATCGAACAAACTATATCTGGCCAAAGCTAATAATATCGGAGGCTTATTTGTGGAGGTCAATGCGAGTGGCATTCACGAAAGTTTCCGAGTTTTAATTCTCTTGTGCTTTTATCTTCCCCCCCCCCCCCCCCCCCCCCGATATCTTAGTCTCTCATTTCTTTTTCGAGATCGAGCTGCCCTTGCATCTTTTCCCATATTACAATAAAAACGGGGAATCGATTTCATTTGATTCAATATGTTTTCAGTTTGACTGCAAATTTGATATTTAGTCAAATTCACGAGGCTCTGAATAAGCAATTTTCATGATCAATTTCGCGTAGTCGATCGATCCATCCCTAAAAATCTTGCCTCATACTTTCGACTGAATATCTCCATTTCGAAATACCAATTTCCCAGGTCCTGATTGCGCTGTGAATTTTTCACGGAGTCCACTACTCGCATGCATCATAATTCGCGTCAGCGTTCAACGCATGTCGGTAAGAACGTTGCATGTCGCGGTATACGTGTATTTTAACGCTAAATATACATCGAAGTCTTTAAATATTGGAAATAACATGAAAAAAGCGAGGATTTATAACGGTAGAGGTGCCACAGGTATAGACTCGGTCTATTCTCTGTCGAATCAGCGCCATCCTTGCACTTACAATCGCCGGGTTTTGTATATGGATTTTTACGTCTCTGAGCAATCAATTCATATCTGTCTCGTAAAACACCTTGAGGAAGTATCCTTTTTAGAGGTTGCGAGGGTGGAGCCTACAGTCCATCCTGTAGTGATACATGAAACGTTACGTAGAGTCTATGCATCGAATGTACACGTATATTTTATAGATAGATCGAGCATTATAAATTCCATTTCATACGTATACATATATTTGTTCGCGTGAGATCGCTGGTGACACCCACAATTATGCAAATACTTTTTATATTCCCTTTTTGTTGGAGCGCTCTTGCAATGAGATCGCCACCTCTCTCGCATCGGACTTTCTGCATCAGCATCAGCTTTCACATTCCCCATAAAGAGCGCACCGGCAATAAGCGAGAGACTTCACACGTAACTGGGCGTTTATAGTCTCGTGCGGTGTGTATTGCGGGTGGAAGATTACGAGAGAACGAGAGAAAAAAAGAACAAAGAGAAAGAGAGCGAGAGAGAGAGAGAGAGAGAGAGAAGAAAAAGAGAGGAATACAGTTATTGTGCGACGACGAACCTCACACCCGCCCTGGTGCAAGAGAATAATAATGAGAAGACGATGGGACGCGAGAAACGTGTTGCTGGTTTTCATATACGCCCCAGGAAGGATTACATATATTCTCTCGTCGAGAAGCAATCCGTGCGAATTATTGTTCTTCCATTTTATTTATATTCCTCTTCTGCTCTTTTGCATCCCATCTCCAGAGCCTCATCTCGTCTCTGTTGTGTACGTCACGTAACCAAGTGAGATTCCCGGAGACGATAACCGAGACAATCGGAAGTTGTGCTCACACCTTCTCCCCATCCTCTCAGCAGCGGTTACGAAACATCGCGGATATTACACTTTCCTCACTTCCTCTTCATTGCGCCGACGCAAAACTCTTGATGAAATAATTTGATGCGTTTGTATGGGTACGAGAGATGATAATTGGCTTCGTGATTATAATAGCGCTCGGTGGAATGAAACTTGCTTTCAATTTCAGGCAATGGGGATGGTTCAATTAATTTTTTTTAATTATTTAGTATCTTTCGTTTTTTTTCGGTTGGTATGATCCGAAGTCGGGGAGAAAGCTGCTTTGTTCAGTTCTCATTGGTTCGATGTTAGAGTCTTTTAGACAACTGTTGGTTTTCTATATGAAATTTTTTTCACAATGATCAAAAGTGTATTAATCGTAGTAGATAAATCAATTGTTCTGTACAAACAATCAGCGGATCACTAGGAAACGGTTTTCAAAATGTTGAAACATAATTTGAAGAGAGAAACGACAAAACCAACAAAGTTGAATGAACAGAAAACAATCAGACTAAGAATTAAGACTGAAAAAAGATTTGAAAAATACCGATGACTATTTTGCCGTGATATTTGAATAAAATGTAAATTCTCAATTTTTTTCCCGTTTGAGCAAATGTCTACACAAACAAACATGAATATTGACCGACCGCAGTCGAGTCGACGACTCCCGGCTCTTGGCCATGCGGAAATTTGGAATGAAAAGAAAAAAATCAATGCAAAAGTTTTCGCGATTAAATTCGCGTAAGCTTCCAAAGATAAACGATCCAACGAGCTGCTATTGAACTCTTGGTTGTCATGATTCTTCTGCCGATAGAAGCGGATGTTTTGTCATTCGAGGAACCCTCGAAGAAGCCGCGTGGATGTCGTTGAACGTGTTTTCACAGCGGAGGAAGCGAGACACCGAGTGATCGAGAGACCGACGGTTTTTCTGGCGTCTTTCTATCGCTTCATGGAAACGAGCTATTATCGCTATTAACGTAATGGATGTAGACTCTAAGGAAGTGACAAGCTTCGGTTTATGGGATGAGCAGATGAGCAAAGCAAAAGCAAAGGCAACGTGGAGAAAATAAGGCGCAGAGGACACAAAGAAGGAGCAAAATGATTAAAAGTGGACGACAAGTGAGATCGGAAATGTTGGCTGAGTCTTGTATCATCTGGTGTAAGATACTGAAGTCCGCGTTCGCCATACATACGCAGGGTGTCCCAGAAATAATGTCGAAATCTATTAACGCCGTTATCGGAAACTGGATATTTCGAAGACACTTCAAATTTCAGGTTTTTCTATATGCGTTTACTGTTAAACGAATGAAAACCAATTTGAACATTAGTTTCCCCAAACAACTTTTTGTAATGGATTCAGTTGTGTGGAGCGTAGTTTCTTGGATCACTTCTCATGTTTACTGATTATCTTGGCGAGAGTTAGTGACTCATGTTTCGCAGTCACCTCGCGAAACGAGTCCTTTTAACCCGATGATCGGGCTGATCCCATGACCAAGATCTCCCAACCGACCGGTCTTATTCTTGACTTACGCAACAGAACGGAAAACTGTCAAAAAATATTCTGTTCGAGTCGAGAAGAATCGGTGACTTCGGAGACGAAATTATACCTCAAGTGCCTCACGCACATGGAGAATATGTTGGGATACGAGAAAACACAGTTTCGTCAATTGATCGCTGTCGAGTCAACCGGCAGGACCGTGTACCGATACAGAACCATGAGCAGTGTGAGTCCGGCGTGAGGAATTGAAAATCCAGTCGTTCAAATACCCATGTATAAATATATCTTAACATTCTGGTGTAGTACGTTTATGCGTAGTTATTCCTGTAGAGACTGAATGATCCGTAGGGAGGAGTCGAGTAGAGTCCTGTTCAGCAAGATCTTTCAGACGCTGTAGCATCACAGCAGCAGCATCAGAAAGAAAGTAACAGTACACGCCGTTCGCGAGAGCAATATAAATCTTGAGGCCAGAGTAAATCGTTGAGTTAGAAAAGCGAGAGAGAGAGAGAGAGAGAGGCAGAGGGGAAACGGGAAAGACAGAAACGGATAGTACTCGGTCTTAGAGTCGACAACAACACTGTATAAAATAGGAATTGATGTTACAGTCATTGGCTAGAATCGTCCACTTTGACTTAATTTTTCATACACGGGGATAGTGACGTTTGTCATTTGTCCACGAATAGAAATTTCAATATTAAAAGCGATAAAAATTGGAGTTTTAATTTTTTTTATTATATCGACGCAGGGTCATTGGCATTTGGACAATAAAAAATTAGATTGCGACTCCCGTAATGTTGCGGAAGTCCGAAGTAGCAAAATTACGAGTGATATTCGGGTCGGAAAAACTGCAGTGTTTCTACGGTAGTGCGAAATGCGAGGGAATGCGTCAGGTGGTTGGTCATTAGCAAGAAAAAATTTCAATCAATTTTATTACTAAATTGGATGCAATAAAGCTTCCTACATTTCATTATGAGTGATAAACTGGAATAATGAAAATAATCAAATTAGTGGAAATTTTACTAGGATTGGGATGAGAGAAAGTAAAAAACATTGCATCATTTGGAAATGCAACGATCTTGATAGTCTCGTATAGCGAGCAAGTCTGAAAGATTTGTTCAGTAGAGGTTCACCAGGTTCTTTGGTCCGTTCCTAAGATCGCTAACATCCGTAGCTGGACTGCTGGTGGTTCAAGGATCTATGGGTTTTAATGCGTCGGTCAAACGTATTCGCTGCTTCATAGTAGTATATCTCGAGACTGTTCGGTCTCGGTAGATGCAATGAAAGAGGGAGAGCAAGAGAGAATGAGAGACAAGAGCCATCGAATACCTCTTACGATGTTTTATCACTCAGCCATAACGTTCCCCCATCGTTATTTTCGCTTTCGGATTTATGCAACCACTTCGACGAGAAGGGCTCCGCCATTACAATTTTTTTTCGTCATCCTTCTCCTGGAATATCCTGCGTTGATGGAACAGCGGCCATTCCCCGTGTATATATAAGCCACACTCGTAGGAGCGAGGCAGAAAAAAATGTCTCGATCTCGCTGAGCTTGCGCTCTTACCATAGTCCTCGCCATATTGGTAAATACTTCTTTGCGCACACTCTCACATATTCGATAAACTCCACTAAGTATCATTTACCGAAATTATGCACTCAGTCTTATTACAGTAATAACCATTAACCGACCACGTCTTTGGCATCAATCTCGAAGGTCCTTACATAGGCATCGTTAAGATACATAGTGGCATTTTAACACAGCGAGTCAGTGATGTAAACAACTGAAGAGCAGAATCTTGGTTTGTCATTTCTTCTCATGTATTTTTAAATAAAACGATCGGAATGACAATCCTGCCAAAATTGGTTGCACGTCGTTGACGACTTCCTTCGTTTCCTCTCCTCAACACTATTCGTGTCGAGAATACAAGCTTGAATTTCTATTAAATTTTTGGCTAGTCTCAAAATAACCAGTAGCTTCAACTTGGTATGGCGAACCTACGAACAAAGACTGTTTAAATGATAAGAGGATGGTACGCAGAGGATCAAGATGAGGGACCAGCTATATAACTGTACAGACTGTGAGGGCTTTCTAGCTTTTATACCCAGGTTGAACGTTATAAATCTTGGAGGGAGAGCAAATTGTTCTTTGAGGTGGAAAAGATGAAACACAACGTCGAGAAGCCCCCTGCTTGGACGGGGCTAAGTTAAAAGACGCATATATACAGTAAAAGGCAAAGGAATATAACATCTAACAGGAAACGTTGTAGGATGGTATGTTCTCTTGCTAGTTTGCGGAACTTTGCTGTTGTTCCATAGAGTTTCTATATGCATTCTCTTTCATGTATGTATATATCTATACACCTCTTTAAGTTTGCCCGCTATGGGAGTCCCGGTTATGCAGCTTGATACTCCAGGGTCCTCCGAGGTCGGTTGGTTCGCCACACAGGCGCTCTTGCACTCCGCACAGTGCGGGCTGAAGTCAGAAGATGTTTGTGGGCCCGGAGGCCTGACTCTTGAACATCGTAGAGACCTTCGGCAGCGTCGTCTCTATGAGATGAACTCCGTGGATGAACGTATATGGGGTTCTGTAATTGTCTCCATAGGTGCTGAGGGTATTAGTCGAGGAGGACTGCGCGGAGTCGAGATAGAATGCAGAAATGAGAGAGAGAGAGAGAGAGAGAAAGAGAGAAAAGAAAGAAGGAAGATAAATAACGGAGAGATTCTGGCAAGACGGAAGAGGAACGTTAGAAGGATAGAGGAAGAAACAGGAAGTGACGATAGATTATAAGAAAGAAGGATCGAAAGAGGGACAGAAATGGACTGCGATGTCCTTTAAGGTGGCTTTTCGTCCTTTTCTCATTCATGCGCATAGAACGTATGTGAACATCTTTCAGACTTTCGTTCTCACAGTACCAATACACCAAGGGAAAATACCACTTCTGTACTCCTCCGCTATTTTTTACAAGAGCTTTTATTCGTGCCTCTCTGAATGGTTATTCTGCGCAGAGTGGAGCTAGCAAACACCGAGCCTTATCAATATGGCGTTCCGCAATAAGACTGAAATTTAATTTTCTCGTGGCCAAACCACGAGCGCGAGTCTACGAGATATCCCTTCTTGATTCTTACACCCCTAGACTATCCTTGAGCACCGCGTGTGGTGTGTTTTTCCCAATGCCGCGAGCGCGCGCCGGAGAGTGCACGGAATATCGCTTACAAAATGAAATTAATTGCCAACCGGCGGGGAATTATACGTGAAGCCGTACACACGAGAAGGCTCGCGAGCTCTCGTATTACTTATGCTCTCTCTCTCTCTCTCTCTCTCTCTTTCTCTCTTTCTCGCTTTACGTTTCTCTCTCGCACTTGAGCTATGGGATTTATGGCTCTCAAGGGCGGATCTAACGATTCCCTATACACCTCAGCGCCACCACTACCACTATCAGCGCCACCGTATCGTTTTGCTCTTCTCTCTTTCTCACCACTTCCCTCTCCCTTTTTTCTTCTCTCTCTCCCTCCCCTCGCTCCCTCTAATTCTTTTTCTCCCATTTCTCTTTCCAGATCTTCCACAAGCATCTCAAGCGGGGCAAATAATATAAAGTTTAGCGAAATAAGATACACGCGGATAGTCAAGGTCGTAACTTCGTTGCCCACCACCGCACAGTACACTCTGACTGGCCACGCACCCCATTACCAAGGAATTTCGCATGAATCCTATCTAGATCTCTTATATATTATATGCTTGTGTATTTACTACACATACTGAAATATCGGTAAATATTTACGTACTTGAAGATTCATACGTGATCGACGACTTCCGTCCAAATATTTGGTGGCTGAAAAATGGAGTCCAGGACTGTCGATTATAATGAAATTATATTTGTCGTAAACCTCGATTTTCTCGTTTGTTCCTTTCCACCATTGGAGCTTAAAATTTTACTTTTTCTATTCAGAAAAAAACGGCTGACTGCGTTTTGACGCTTTTTTGTGGGTTCAGGTTTTTGGATTCACAACAGAAGATAGTCGGATGTTGGGTTTTGCTCTAGCCGATTGAGATGATTAAGAGCATGGATCAGTCGGCATATCGCAACTGTGAGTACGAGAGAGATAACTACAAATTTCGATTTCGACGATTCCAAGTGAGGTTAGATGACTGATCCACACTCTTAAGATGAAAAAGATAAGAATTCGTCTCATCAAACCATCACATTTGTTTTGCAATTGAATATATTTTTCAATTGATTTTCCAGTCAGTACTACTTCGTCCTCAATTTTTTTCGAGGCATTTAAGGTGTCTGGGAGGCTCTGCAATAAAAGCTACACATACACTAGCAAGCAATGTTCATTGCTCGTTACAGTTGAAAGCTAGGTGTTCACAACGTACTGTGCGCTATAATATTTATTGATTATCGGAATCAGATTGGTCAGGGTGCCTTGAGTCTGCAGCACTTGGGTCAAAGGTTACCCACAAGTTTACGCGAAAGCACGAAGATTCATTAACACATGCATCCACGTGCATTTCGTTTGGAACGTGTTACATTCCACGTCTCGTTAAAGTGTAGTGTATAACGAACGAATTAGATTCGCTTGCAGGTGCCGTTAATACGGTTTCGGTAACGCGCGGATTCCACGCTTCGTCGATCTCATCGTAGGCCGCTATATCACCCTGATATCGATCAAAGTCCCATTACCATGGGAAGTTATGCAAACGGCACATATGTGTGCTGTACTTCTTCAAAGTCTATCTTCGATACGAGCGCGGGAGAAGGAGAGTGAGAAAGACGGAGAAAGCTTTGCGTTCGGGGTCAGTGCTAAAAAGCTGACCTCCACGATGGCGTCATCCGTTGTCCAACAACTCATTCTCACCAATGGACAACTAATCCTCACGTACGCGTATAGGGTATCCTATGAAAGGGAATCGAGCTTCGAGGGCAACAGCCTGGGTCCTGACCGGGCTGACCTACGAGAACATAAAAACATGAATTTAGTGAAAGTCTCACTATTTTCGGTTGTTCAAATGCTTTCGAATTACTCGAAAATTGGATTACGTGTCCGTTTTCGTTGCTGTTTTTTACACTGACGACTTTCGTCTATATTTTTATTTTTGTTACGTTCGATCAGTTACCTCGCTCGATCCACCACACAATTGTGCCAAAAAATGGGGACTCGTGAAAAAAAATCGTGCACTTTTCCAAATTTTTGTAGCTCAACTTGAACTTGCTGTCGCGATGTCCTGTGCTAGCCAAATATTCAACTGCTTTGTCCCAGTTGCTGTTTAATGTTTTTTTGAGATTTTTTTAATTAGAAAAAAATTCGAATGGCTATAAAGTGAGTAAATATTGACTCCGATTATTCTGATATTCTGATAAGGCCAAAACACATCCTGTCATCCTTTGAAGTTCGATTAACTATTCATGGAAAACCCTGTAGATATTCGAGTGAACACGTATGTGTGAATATATGCATAGTCGTTTGTGTGGATTCTTGTATCGTTACGAATTCGCGTGCATGTAGCCGCGGAGAGGTTATCGCTTCTGAATATCGATCAGGAGCGGTTTGCAAGCGTGAAGTTCGAGGCCAACTTCAAGAAGGCACTTCTGGAATTATCGGAAGCTTCTACCATTGCGGCTTTTATTACGTTACCAGTAATTCAAGCGATTGGCTCTCCACGTGTGTTATTTCGAAGCTAAAGTTTTTTTAACCAGAATAAATAAGTGAATCTAAAATTTATTAAAAAAAAGCTCGCAATTGATTGTAATTTTTTTTATCGTACCGAATCAATTCCATTCAATTCGAATTTATATTTTATTTCACAAAAATACGAACCCTTTTCGGCCGTTCAGTGTTTGATTTCTACTTAAATTTCTATTGCCCCACAAGCACGCTCGAACCACCGGGCTTTAGTAGGTTTACGTGACCCCTTTCGGATTCCTGTAATAAGATTCAACGCATTGTTGTCGTCTGGAAGGGGCGACGGAAGCAACCAGTATGTCCAAAGGACCATTTTAATATTCCAGACACGTATTTTCGGTTTGACCCAGACCTCGTCGGCGTGCTGTTAAATTAGAGGAAACTAGGGTCACTGAACTTGAACGTATCAGATGAATTTCGACTCGATTTCGCCTCGCTCGAAAATCGTTTGAGCTCGAGATTTGCATTCAAAGGGGTCGGACCCATTAGAACGAAGATTTATTCCTATAAAGCTAAAGTAGTAACCGCATGATAATTCCGGAATTTCTCATCCGTTTGTGTATTCTTCACTGTATTCGCGAAGTACACGTAGGAGAAAGTCCGCAAGTACATTCCCAGTTTCCCTTTTCACGATCGACACTCGCTTATTCTCTCTTTCTCTTGATTCATTCGCTTTATTTGTCCAGGTAGAAAACTATCTGGGCGACACAGATGAACGCTCGGCGGAATCACCGAGAGACAAATCGATTATTTATCGTTCCACTTTCACCTATCCTATAAAGCCGTCACGAATTCGACGAGACGGCGGCCGCGATCTCGAGACAGGACCTCTTAAAAGACACGACGGAGCGAACCTTGCTCGTGAGGCAAATCATTCCATCGACAGCTCAACTTTTGTGATATATTATTCAAACGTACCATGTGAGACCGATACACAATCGAAGTTTCGTAATGTGATGATTTATTGGTTCCTGTGTGTGCTGTTTGCGGCTGACACCGGGACGATTTCCGTTCGAGCTGTATTTGGTTAAAGAATTTACGATACAGATGAGGTCTTTGAATCCACATAAGACATTACCTAATCCCTAGATCGATTATCGCCCCCTGAAAATTGATTATCGCGAAAACGGTCGAACGGAATAGCGAATAACTCAAAAGTCGCTGGTTACACGGGCGTTGAAACGAGGTCGAAGTTTCTTTGCGCAATCTTCTTCCGTTGAAAACCCCGAAAAGCACAATTTTGTTATTTTTTCCACGCCGAACGCGTGCTCCGAAGATATCTCGAAAAGTAGGTAAGCCAAATGAAAGAAGATTGTGACTCGCTCGTTGGTTAAGTACTTTTTACTGCCTCGTCGTGTAAATGATAATGAGTGTCAAGTAGGATGTTGCACGTTGCGAGACGAGGAAGGATGATAAGCAGGGTGTATGTAGGATACGTGTGAATAGAAGGTCAGTGAAATCGCAAAAGTCATTAAAAAATAAGACAAACGGGGCCAAAGAGTGTAGCGAATTGTGCGGTTTCACTTGCGTACTTGTACAGTATTCGCAATTATATTTTCAAAACAGGTGAACAAGGTAACTAGTTGGTCTCGAATGCAAGACACGAAATGTCAGTTTCGCGCAGTTCAATCATATATTTATTATTTCTGTTTCTCGCAGCGCAGCCACGTTCCTCGGTAGCGTTGGTGAACCAAATGAAGTGCAATGAAGTTTTTATTGGCTTGATCGTGGCGTATATTCTACCAGGTGTGTGCCTTGGCAACCGAGTCAGCAATAACACGCAATCATTCATATATATATAAAGACGGAACGCCGAGTATGGAATAACGAGCGGTGAAAATATATATCGCGAGTGAAACCCGGCCAATGGGGAAATATAGAGTTTCCTCGTACCACGAAATCGTTCCATTACTTGAGAAACTGTAAATAACATACTATTCTTGATTTTTTATTTAGGCTTGTCCGGTAATCCCGACGCCCGATAAATTATTCCCTCATAATTCTCTGCGTTTCGTTTAGCTCCATTTTCCTCTTTAACTACGATCCGACGTTCGACAAATCGGTCAAATGATACAGCAATCGACACTCTAACGAGGCTGGATAAATCGTGTATATTTATTGGCATCAGGCCCACCAGTGCATTTTCATATGTTTTCTGATATTCTTTGCGCATCCAGTCCACATCCCAATTTTATGGCGTGGATTTTTCCACACCGTGAAGTAACGTTTGAAATCCAATTTCTCAGACTTTTTGGATTCCCTGAGAACTCATTTTTTTGCTTATTTTCTTCATGAGTAATAGCAGTCGCTTTTTTTACTTAGCGACAAAGAATTTTTTAGATTCGTTATCAACGTCGCTATTCGTTACTAAACTTGAACTACTTCATCCGCAATAAGAGTCGGGGATATTTCTTTCAAGAGGGTTCGTATGTGCGCACACGTTGGATCTTATGATCTAAAGTGCAGAAGTAAAAAAAACACGTGAACACGAGTCCTGCCAAATAATGTCGACACGTAACTTTTTTGACTGTGATGCGACCAGACGGTTGGAAGGTATTCCAAGATTTTGAAAGATTTTTAAAAACTCAATAAAATAAATTCATTGCAAAAATTGAATTGTCATTTTTTTCGTGCACTTCCAATAAAACGAATATTTGTTTTGTCTGCGTGTGAATAATTACACAAAGCGCGGTTGATCAGCGTTGAAAGCGACGAATCCCAAAAAACAGTTCGATTTCGGCACCTCTTCAGACCCCGTGAGCCCGCTTCGATCGCCGTCAATACAATGATCATGTATCTCTATACCTATTGGTGCATCTCGAGAAGGGAAGATCTCTTGACGAAATACGTGAAGGCATTCTCGAAGGTACGTCAATCGGAGCTCTTGCAAGATGGACTTTATTCCCGAACGTTCGTGCCGTCAGTACAAACGTCGTTGTACAAACGTTTGGCGACAGTTACGAAGTATATCGGCGCTGGCACAAGGTTCCCGTACTCCGATATTCAACGCCAACATATTTACGTGTGCACATTCATTTGAACCATTAAATTCGCTGTAAATCAGATTTAGTGAATGTACTCGTGTATGCTCAAGAATATGTGTGTACGTGTCTATGGGTTTCAGCACCCTCGTCCGGATGCGTATGCGTGCGCTCTCCGAGAGGTGTGCAAGCAGTTTCAGAATTCCTGACGCTATGTCACTGTCGCCCAACATTATGATCTTAATGTGTCGTGCATACCCACGTGTTTTATATACATCGTGAATGCGTACATGAACCCTGTTCAGTTCTTTTCTCGGACCTGACACGAACGCTCCGTCTACCGGGTGTTCAATTTTTATTTATCCATTTTATCGTCACTAATTTTATTTTGTTGAACAAAAGATCGACGAACCGATGTCCAATTGGTGGAATTAACTTCGAAGAACTTTTATTCAATATCATTGTCAACGACCATGCCATGCTGAAAGCACCAGTAAGTATGCTGACTATATTTTACAACTAAAAGTACAAAATGCACTTGGGAATTATTTCTGGATCCCCAAAATGACAATTTCCAAACGTAGGTTTTATCGATATGACTTGACATTTTTCTACACAAAAACATATGATGTATCATCTGTTGTATTAATATTTATAAAATTTATAATAAAGTATTTTAAAAAAAAAGTTCTCGTCCGATCACTGAAGTTAAGCAGCATTGGGCGTGGCAGTACTTGAATGGGCATCCAATATCATTCGAAATTCATTTTCTATAGAGTTGGAGCAAACTGTTTACTCTTGAATGCCTGAAAAGTGTAAACTGCTTTCAGCATCGAGTCTATTCTTCCCAAATATTTAGGAGATGAATTTTAATAATTCGGTCAACTGGATTCGAGTGAGACAAAATTCGGTGAGAATTTGAAAGGAATGATCTTTATTTTCATTCCTTGTTTTTATCATTACATTGATTGGGTATCCAGCGGTTTGTGTAAGACGGTTCTTTCAAACTTATGTCTTCGGTTATCCAGAGCTAAATTATTTGCAAGAGAGGGCAGTCAGATAGCCTCCAATGGGCTCTTCCATAGGAATAATTACACCGATGAAGAGTTTGTCAATTTGTTTCCTTTTTTCGTATAAACTAGATTATGATTTTTTCTAATTTTTAACATTTAATGCAGTGTCACTGTCGTAATTATTTATTCAACGGTTCGATATTGTGGCAGACTTGAATTTCTGATTGGATATTTGAATTAGTAACGGAGCGATTAAAAATAAACGTGAAGCAACGAAAGCAGTAAATCGGCCTACATAACATAATTGAATACTCAGCTTATAATTTTAGCAGCGGATAAAATCGTTCGAACACTATTATGAACGATGCGAGAGAAAAATTGGCTTCGTGCGTGGATGATCTGGTGCCATTTCGTAATAAAAATCTCACGGGACTTATTGCAACAATGGTAAAACAATAGGAACTTTTGAATAAAATTCTCTACCAAGGAGACTGTGTTCGATGGCAAAACTTCGTCGAGAAAGATGAATATCTGATATGGGAATTTCTCGCGTGTGAATGCGGACACCGAAGGAACACTGTTTTATTTTCTTTCGGGCGCTCTTTCTCTTTTTCCCTCCCGTCGTGTCAGCTTTGCATTAAATATTGTAAATCGTAACGTCGCGTTCAGGATCCAAAGCTACCAACGTGCGAGAACGTTTGCGTGCTCTGGGTCTCGTGAAATAAACGCGTCGAAAAAATATTTCATCAAGCGAATCTACGGTATGATGGATGGAATTTCCTTGTGCTAACAATCATTTCGATTCATGAAGAAATTTATCCGACTTCAATTAAAAGGTCGATAAGAAAAATGTTACGTGATTAGATTTTTGGCGCTTGTTCGAGGATACACAGCCGGCATCATTAAAATCAGCATCACACAGTTCCCATTTCCGTGAGAAATTGTTGGAAATGCAGCGATTCAGATCTCTAGCTCGATTAATCAATGCTCGAGAACTTCCTCGGATAAAGTGGCAAATGAATTCCATGTTATCAAGCCCCATGGGAATAGTTGGGCTACAAACTGACATTTGTCCTCACAGATTAATCTATCAAGGGGCGTTTCGTGGGAAATTATCAATTGCAGAACAATTCTTATTATCCGGATGTAAGACGAAATCTTGTGACGAATCAGAAATTTGTGTGATTGGAATTTACAACTGAAATCGTTACGGTATAACTTATTTGAGGTTGTACAACTTTCATCTTGTGTCCGGACACATCGATTGCGATTTTTGTTCCCTAAATTCAGATACAATTCAACAGCTTTCCAAACTTTTTTCGTTCTCTTTCTGTCTGTTGAGAATCTTATTTGTTTATAATATTAATCTCGTTTAAAAGATGTTATAAAATAAAGAAACATTTGTTGTTTGATTAGTGGTTCATTATTTGAATTAAATATTAATATTATCGAATGGTGTTGACAGTGAAGATGGTCACACGGTCTTTGACTAGTTCGGATATACGGATGAATATAAATGTAAAAGAGAAAAAAGGAACAAACGAAGTAAAGACGCTTGTTTACTTGGAGACAGTTTTTTTCCGACGAACGGTGAAAAAGGACGTAAAGTTTACGTCATGGAAATATTCAATCAGTTTATCTAATATCGATATTTTGTGTTATAGTTACGTTTTCACCCTTAAAATTGTACTTGAGTTGGCAAAGAACAAGAAGATTTCTTAAAGTGACGAAATTTACATCTGTGTGATCAGACGAACGAGTAATGGATACAAATTGATGGATCACATTTTTTCCTTATTCAAGATTTCGTCATGTAATCTAATGAAACTTAACATTTCCTTATGATTTACACTTTTATTGGAGTAATCATATTTTGTTTGTGTGCGATAATCTCTACGCTCTATTCGATTGCTCACTCGTGTTTTTGCGCTCTAATTCAATAAAGTTCCTCCTCAAAAACTATCATATCGGTTACCTCAATTCTATAGTTGCGTCTCCTCAATAAATTCTTCTCAAACTGAAATAAGACAATACGTCATCGTCTCACACGAGTCTCGCGAAAATTCTCTTCTCCTGTGAGATTAGTCTTGCTCCGGATCAATTATCATAATATTTTTCAACTTAATCACTGAATCCTAAAAAATTCCTATTGCCTTTCAGAAATCATACATTTTCTTGAACCAAAAGGGGTTCATTTAAATAAATCTCGATGAGAAAAAATCCAGACAATCGCACTGAACCAGGAAATTCCCGACTCTCACTTTCCGCCAGAAAAAGACGAAAACAAAGAGAATGTATGACCGAAACAAAGCGAGGCAGCTGCTCGCAAGCTAGAAAGACATCCGAGAATAACGCGAGAGTAAATGTGACCGAACGATGATATAAGACGTTTTGCAGTGTAAGTTACCCATCTAAAAAGACACAAAGTCAATGTTGTATTCAACCAACAACGAGAGATTTACGAAGCTTTCTCTATACACGGCGATTAGAGCGTACCCGGCGAATCGCGAATCGCGAAGATAACTCTCGAGCGCGTGAGCATTCCATTCGTTTGTTTCTCCTTTTTCTTTCAACCTCTTAGGTAAGGCATTAATATGTGTATATTGTAAGCAACGTACAAAGGAAAAAAACCGAATAAAAAGCCCGGTCTCCTACGACCTCAAGGAGATTTGACCCCCGGACGAGGTTACGATTCCTGGCAATGTTGATAATACTTCGGCGACTAAATGGCTTTCCATGGCATCATGAGGACTGCGAGTGAACTTCCAATTCATCATGCTATCGGGATGATCGATCTCATCAACCGTAAACTCGAAGAGCGATTCTCATTCGTCGTCAACGGAATCAATATTTGCAACACATTTTTTCATCCCATTTGCTACTTTTGGATCACACCTCCAACGCTATCGCATTTCGCTCAGTGCTTACGAGCCGCTTCTGTGTGTATAAACAATTTTTTAAAAATCGAAAAATTCAATCAAACTATAGTCCGATAGCTTAGTCAGAACATCGGCCACAACATGAACGAAAATTTGATAATCGTGACAAGTGTCGTTGCTGCAACTTTGGTTGTTTCGAATTCTACTTCCATTGCATGAATTCATGGCCCAATATTTCTGCTCTGCATAAGCGTTGGATGCACGATTGTCGTGGTCTTCTACCGGCAAGCGTACTGGTTCGTTCTGACGTTGAAAACCTCAGCACAGAATTAGGGACGGAAATAACCATCACAATTCATACTTCATTGAATGGAAAATATTGATTTCTCCAATTTCAGTTATTTCTGCCTATGGATAGTGCACAAGTTGGACGAAGGTCTCAGATTATTTTTTTTTCTATATTTGCGTTTATAATTCGTGTTCAATTACTTGCCCCCCTTGGATCACTTAGCCGTACTTTGGACTTGGAAAAATTGTATCGATGCCGAGGTGCTTGAGAATTTTCCACAACAATGATTTTTTTGATAAGATTGTACGTGAAAATCATGAAGACTTATCGACGATCGAATGCCATCTTGTCACCCGGTAGGTAGGTAGCAGCGACTAAGAATTTAGAGTCGCAATGCCAACGCTTACCCAGTCCTATTATAGTCAATTGTCTCGCTGCTGGCATCTGAATAATGTAGTTGCAATATTGATTTTTATTTTTTATCATTGTTGAACAATGCAGCCTCTTTTTGTTTTCTTCCTGCCTGGTGCGTCGACACGATGGCGACGGTATTATCGCCTGTTTGACAGTTTTGAACGCCAGCGTAGCACAGCTTGAATTCGCATGCAGAGTTTGCCGCGTCTATGTTGAGCTGCTGGCGGGCACTTGGTAAGATCGCTGTCGATGGTGACTTTAATTGCGGGGCGTGAATAATTCGCATTCGTCACGTATACAGCCGCACGCCAAGAGACGGCTTAATAAATTCGTATCCTGCGACTTACAGTGCGTTTGGAATATCGGAGTACGCGATCACGAAAAGAGTTTTCACGCTTCAACGATTACTTATGTTTCGATTAATTTTCGCAAGGTTTGCATTATTTTTTATATTTTTCACGGCCGCTATTAGATTCTATCCTTATTTGGAGACGCGTCCAAAGGACCGTTGCTCAATACTTTTATTCAGTTTTTCAATTGAAAAAAGGCAATCGTCAAGTTTATGGTCATTGAACGTGATATCGAAAGTGAGTAATAATGAGTTCTTTAGTGGCTGATGAATTTCATAACTCGAATCCGCAAGATGTCAGTGACCCACCAAAGCATGTGGAAGCTTCAGAGAATCATATGAAAGCGAGCAAAGGGAATAATGAAACAAGGAATAAAAGAAATGGAGAAGCAAAATACAGAGGAGAGAAAAGGAAGTGAACCGAGGTACGTAATCCCTCAAGCAAATCGGCTAACCGAATGACATCGCGGCCTCTTAATGAGCGTAATGTTTCATCGCGGCAAAGTTCACAGTCCACCACGGTCCATGGGAGCAACTTTTCTGGACGGCCGATCCGACCGGTTCCGTTTTTTTCTCAACTCGTCGTGAACGACAGCGAAGAGCTATTGCGATTCGGCGTTCTTCGAAGCTCCGGTATATTCAGATGAGTCGGGATCCGCGCGCGCGCACAGCCTCCTCACGTTTTCTGCGCTCTCCGGAGCACCAGACTCGATCTTTCCTCTCTTTGCTCCATCCTCTCTTACTTGCTCCTTTCTCATCGCCTCTCCTTTCATCTCTTTCTGTCCCGAAGACAAAGTTGAGGAAGAAGGAGTCTTGAACGCCTTTGGGTCGTCGAACTACCGGTACTATGGCCCGCTCCATGAGCCTGCCCGAGAGAAGAACACCTCTGTGTGGGCACACCAGCGAAATGGCAGAAGCCAACGTGAGCAAGAACAGTACTTCGGGTTCTCTTGAGAGCTACGACGTACTGGTATCGCCTCTCTTCTCGTCTCTTTCTCTCTCTCTCGCTCTCTCCTTCGGTTCGCCACTTTTTATTTCTCTCTTTTGTCTTTTCTCGCTCTGATGCGATGCTGGACTTATTTTGCACGTTCCCTTCTATGAGGGGACTCTTTTCTCGTCGAGCTTCAGAGGTTACAATGAATTGTATGGATATTCGAGTGAAAATGTTCGTTGTCGTAAAACAAATGGACCTGAAGCGTCCGGGTCCGCTACTCAGTCGCCACAGTTTCGAAAAATCATGCGGTAATTTTTAACCCGAATCATATAATGCAGGTATATCTAAATCCACCTCGCACTCTTAGCCAGTTGAATCGAGAGTGAGAAATTCCTCAACAATGTGGTCAGAAGTGAGTCTCTATGGGCCAGGTTTGGATTTATAGGAATTCATCGAAAAACTCCAGGGTTCCGGCAACATTAGAATTGATCACCCAATAGCAAAATGTGGCTAGACAAGTTCGTCCTTAAAAGTTCTACCCACGATCGTTCCCTCAGGTAATTATCGATAACCCAAAAGCAAACTTGATCGACTCGATAATTAAGATACAGGTAAATGGAAGCTGAACGCTGAGTCGGAAACTTCTCAATTAAGATCACGATTCGTGTATGGTAGTATCCATAATCGATTGCATGGACACTCGCACTTTCGACATTTATTCATTTCAAATGAAAGAGCACGCATCGTGTAAATAAAAGCAAGACAGAACATGAGTAAATACGTAATATATATTTAGTATTATACTAACGAGACGAGCAGAGACTATTCGTAAGTATATTCCAACGATTCCATAGGGTAGCACTGGCAATTTGTCGAGTCGAGGAGTGTGCGAGTTAATCCATTCGTTGATCTCGTATAAGACCGTTGCAATCGGTTTAACTCGCGGGGAACAGTAGCAGTGTTGGTAGACACATCTATGCACACACAGGCATTCTCACGCCCGCGTACATATTTATTTATACGTACAGGAGAAATAGTATACGAGGGTGTACTGCTGAATACGTTACGGCTGGTATACCTACTGGTTATAAAATCTCGGACCAGTTCCCTCGATGATTCCTTCGTTGTGCCGTGAGTACAACGTATATACTGCACTTCGAGCCAGAACGGCTGGGATCTTCTCTAAGAACGTTGCACATCTCCCTCGTTGGTTAGTGGGTAGTGTACCCTACTGTACTCCCTGTATACACAATACACGTGTACCAATCGCTACCCACGATAATTTCCAATGGAACCGATGATTTCATATTCAAGCTGGTCTCCCATCTCCCCTTGGTGGATTGTCAGTGAAATCCAGGCCAATCGGATTCATCGCGATTTACATGCAAATTTTCGTTCGTTTTTAACGAGACGTAAGTGCACAGTCTCTAGGGAGAGAGAAAGAGAGATAAAAATAGAAGTGGACTTCACAATGGAGATTGCGTGAGGAATTCATCGTTGTGTAGATACAACTAATAATATCCGATAGTCAATGAATAGCCGACTTGACAGGTCGATTGCAAAATCACGGCACGATTGCAAAAAGTGATACACGACTGTTAGGCTTATTTGCTAGCAATCAATTCGAAAAATCAACGCCACAGCAATTTGAGGACGACGAAACGGCGCTGCAATCCAGTAATGAGATACTGGACGCAATCTTCGTTAATTCAGTAATGATTATGCGTTATAAAACAATCTTGGTAATTTCACTTGTGATAATGTGCTTGAGGACGAAGAGATTATTAATTGATGGAGCAACGATTTTAAGAAATTTTTAAAAAACGATTCAGAGAACTAAGCCTCTCTGGCTTCATACTCTTCGCCGGATCGAGAATCCTCAGCCTTTCCTTGGGCAAACGAGTGACAATGAGTACATTCATAAATGAAATAATACATTTGAGTACTTTGAATATATTTGAAAAAGCGAGTATGCTCCCAGAGACTTTTCGCTGGAGACATCGGGTTTGCAAATGTTTTCGAAAACTTTCAAAATTCATTTCTCACTTGACAAAATTTTTATCGAAAGTTATATCATTACCAGGAGCAAAATTCAGTTTTATTTTCAGTTTTATAAGGTTTTTTTTGGCACATTGCAGCAGGACATAACATTTGTTTATTCCCCGCATACGCTTACTAAAATTAGTAGTGTTTTAACGCAGTCGATTTCGGTAGAGACCAGGAATAGATAAGACACTAATAGAGCCAAGAAGATGGTGCGTCACAAACGCGAGAGCACCCTGGCCGTAGCCCTCTAGCAGATTTCAAGCGTACTAGAAAGCGTGCAAGGGAGTAAGACTGTCCCGTTAGAATACACGAGCACACATACAGATGTCTATTTATATAACATAAAACATATATGTATAGAAGATCCTATATAGTGACAAACTGCTTGTGAGAGGGCTGGCTAGTCGCAACTCGATGGCAATAGCACTCGAAGAACTGCTGTTGATGTTGCTGCTGGACAATGTCCATACGTCAACCAGCATGAGTTACGAACCGGCTCTCTCGTCCCTCGCAAACTCTTCCTCTCTTTCGCTCTCTCAAGTATTGAAACGAAGTCCGATGCACCAGAAGCAGCCAGTAGATCTCCCCGACGAATGATCGTTCCTACGACTTCGCTCGGATTCGTGTGGACGAAATCAAACCAAAATATGAGGAAGTAAAGAGAAGAAGGGGGAGGAAGAAAAAGAAAAGTACGGTTTTGGATCCGTGCGAAAAATCGCTACTGGGCACGCGGCTGCAACTCAAATGTAATAGAACATGGCACACAGCCTATTTCGACTGTCATTTTTGTCATTTTTTATCAATGCAATAACAACGATGATCAATAAATCGGGTAAGTCATTAGGATATTAAAAATGAGAGAATTTTCAAAAAAACTGAAGATGAAAAAATCGAATGTCTTTCCAGTTCTTGAGCAGCGTTAGATGAGGCTTATTGATAAATTCATTGGATTGTACCATTACTCATATAAGAGTAACTCGGGTAGTTGCGTGCTAAAAACTTAAGAATTTGAATGACTGAAAGTCAACTTAATAATTGAACAGTTTTTAGCGCCCCTGCTGCTGCAGCGCAACGCTAAACTGAAATTACGATACGTCGATAGGGTGTCGCAAAAATCTCAGTCAACAAGCAGAACGTAGATATATTTGCCCTCACCAAAAGTGACAAGTTTGCATCACGTTTTCCTAATTGTGGAAACGAATTGGATCACAAAAGTCAAATCATCGTTTCATCAATGATCCTTAACAAAGCTAATGATTTTTAATTACAAAGATTTGTAATTAACTTTGGTACAACGAGAAGACAGAGCGTAACTTAGGAGACATCCTGTAGCACGAAACCATGCAGAATCCTATAGTCAAAGTTTTGCAGTAAAAAAGTCTGTTAGTGTACGTGTACGTTGGATCGAGCTGCTCGCTGGCTGAGTGGGATGAAGGCAAGAGAGGAGAAGGAGGAGGTCGCGGAGCCTGCTGGGGCCTCAACATCGAGAGCCAGGGAACGATAAAACGAGAGGCAATGCGCGTCGAAAGAGCGATGAGAAAGTAAGGGAGCTTGAGCCAAGGCGAGTGTGGATGCATTATAGAAGAGAAAAAGATAGAAGCATACCAGTACTGGTTGTCTGAGGGGAGAGAGAGGAAATAAAGAAAGAGTAAGAAAGAGCCGGTTTCGAGCATTGCTACCGAACTGAAATATTGTTCGCCGTGGGTGGCTTTATGGCCCTCGCTGATCTAAAGCCCCTTCCGATTCCTTCCCTTGTCAGATACCAACTTATTGATAGTTCCAGTGTTCAAGCGACGCAAATATACTTATCCGTGTATGTATATACTTATCACATGTGACTATTCATCTATGTATACACATAACGTACAAAGCCAACTCTAAAGTAGTGACTTTCATTCTCTCTTACCATCTGCATAGGTACGTTCCTCCAAGGGATGCGAATAGATAGGCGCGGAGGCTTTTACCTCTCTTCAGGAACACGCTGCTCTACGCTAGCCAACACTCTTCTCGCGCGCGGGGTCTCGGTCTCGTGCGGAGAACTCGCGACAGCAGGCTAGTTGCATGTGTTGTGTCGGAGCTTCTCGAGTTAAACATGCGGCACAAGCGTAAGCGATAGGGTCCCAGTGGATTTGGATGCTACAAGACACGAATCGTGGACTTGAAATCGTGAAACAAAATCTTAGTTTATAGCTACTCGTGATTCCTGTTTTTTCATTCTACATGTATAATCTCGTTCCTTTCCGAGCAATAATTTCACGCGAAGGAAGTAGCTGCTTCTCGACGAAGCAGAAAAATCTTACCTTCGATTTGGCAGCAATCACAGAGCCGCGGAAGATGAAGATTCGCTTTATGATTGAAATAAATATCACGCTGATCCTCGCCGCGACTCGAAAAAACTTGATCACAATCAACTCGATGTATTTTCTGCTGATAGGCAGTTTAGCCTTTTATCGGACGAGCTTCTCAAACGACATGTATAAATAGACACAGGTAGGTGGGCAGTAATGATGAGAAGATTGGGTGAACACAGAGTCCTTTGCAAGCATAAACATTGGACCTGATGCCCCTTTTTCTCACTCACTCTTCCCACCCCCACCCCCCCTGCCGGCATATCCATCCGTGTTCTCGCATCTCCCGTCCTAAGGACCAATATCAAAACGCCCACAAATCCCACGATTAAGGAGAGGCCCGCATTTTCGAGCGTGTAATATTCCTTAATGACGATTAATTGCCATCTCCGCGAAAGAGAGCCCGCGCTCTCTGTGTGCGCGGGCCCGCCAGCTAGAGATAAGGATCTTGGAGTATATTAATCGGCACCTGCTGCAAGAGATCGCTTTCGACCCGCCCTTCTCGTCTCGTACGATATTACTCCCTTATATGTACATACGAAGATATGGCTGTAAGATCTTGGCGAAATATACTCACTGCGGCTCTTCAAATCTTTTTACGTCTCCAGTCCTTTTGCTGTTCTCTGCACCAACCGATTTATATTTACAATATTTCCGACAGAAACATCGTCACCGTTATTCTCGTATTTTGAGCAAATTACTCTCAACTCTGAGTATGGTAATTTATTTTCACGCCGTGTCTCAGACGAACCCTAAGTGGATTTCGTATGGCGAGTGCGCATCGGCGCATGCATGTGCACGTATCCACCGCTGTAGTGCAATAGAAATTAATTAATTGCAGAATAGACATGGTTAATGGTGTAGTGTAAATAGATGCAATTAAGAGATAATTAATCAAGACGAATACTAACTGACGACACGGCGATCAACTTACGTATTATACCTAATGCAAATGTGTGCATGCTTCTTGTGCAAATTCTCATGGAACCATTTGTCAACAGACACACAACGGAATTCGCTTGCTTCGTACTCCGGGATTTGATTTTAAAAGATAATTAAAATAAAAAATGATTTAAAAATAGCTCGATCCTGAATACGTCGGAGGTCGGAGCCCGCACTGATAAAATATGACTCGACCTAGTACGTCCGGTTACGATGTGGATTTTAGACAACTGTGATGTGACATGGATGGTATCGAGTAGCTTCTAAAATTTGTGAAACAATGGATCAGTAGATTTCTTGTGTACGTTTATTCTGGCGAAGACACTGACTTGTTGAGTATTTTACTGCCTTGACAATAGTGAGGTTGCAAGTACTGAATTTGTATAAATCAATGAACTCTTGTCCATTAGCTAAGCTCCGTCTTATGTCTGGTAGCCGACATGGGGTCGAGCAGCACAAGGATTTTGATAGTTAGGTAAGTAAAGCGAGAGCTGATCTTCACTCGTGTGTGATGCCACCGGAATAGACCGAAGCAAATATCAACAATTCTATTGAAACCATAATCAGTCGTCGTTCAGGCAGATCGAGATTCGATCTGCTTGAAAATCGAACTCTGAAGTGTTTCAATCGGAAGAAGTGGCTCGCGCAGGTGTGTCAGTTGTACGTGGGCTCTTACCACGGACCTAGCGGCTCACCGATAACGAACGAGTGGGTAGCGTAAGAAGCATCGCATAAACCAGTAGAAATACGAAAGCATCATGTGGATTTGAAAAATTTCGAAATTCCACAACTGCCATCATTTTCAGTCCGTAAGCTTTTATGTTGGAGGTTTTTTCCAATGAAAAAATTCGGGTTTTTCTAGTAGAAATCATTTCAAGTCGTAGTCTTGTGTAAGTTTTTTTGACAAATGAACAAATATTTTGTATCATAATGGCGAGAGCTCTCTCCAAATCTACCCTGAGTTTCCGATTTATTTTATTGCTTTTTTCGAACGAGCCACCCGGTACATGTATATATATATAAATGCTATTGAATGCCCTGAAGACTTGTATCGTAAAGGCTATAAACTGAGTGAGACTTCTCTGAGCCCTTGAGTACTCAGTACCGCAATACATTTGAACATGCACTTGTATGCTTTTACGTGTATATATAGTGTAAGAAAAAGCATCAGAAAGAGCCGAGTAATTTTTCTCGGGCTACCGGTTACGGGAAGATGAGTCACGTTGAGATACACGAAATCGTAATTGGTATCCAGACGCGGGGGTACGTTCGGTGCTAGTGCACACGATGATAAATGACGGATTGTGCAAGTAAGGGAGAGAGTGGGATAAAAAGAGGGAGAGAAACAAGTGAACGGTGCGAGTACTCGCAAATGTTCGGGCGAGGACGCGAAAAAGGATCTAGGTAAAAAAGCAGCAAGGGCAGAAAGATCGTGAAGAGATCTCGCGAGGTAGGAGCGTGCGCGCGCGCCATACTGGACGTGCAGCAATCATAAGATTTTTGCTATGGCGATATATTTCGCAGCTCTTGCCGAGCGGCGCGTCTGCGTTATTTACGATCGACCATTATGCGATGGCACGATGGAATTTCTTAAATAATTTATCGCTCACGCCGCCCTTTTGTTCATTTATATATACGTATATATTGTATGAAATATGAGATATATATATACATCAAAACTTCTTTAATATCAACGTATGTTGCACGAACACACACGTGTCTGTATACAAATATCTTAGTTTATATTCATATTTAAAGGTATATGTTATTTCAAGGGCGAATCGGAAAGCGAGAGTGTAGAAAATATGATAGAGTATCGACTCATTAATCGAACGATTAATCGATCCCTCTCATCGAAAAGCAACGATCCACAGCCTCTTGCAGAGTCAACAATATATCTTTTACGTTAAAATACGTACATACACACACACACACACATACACGTTCACATACAAAAGTAACTATGAACCAGGTGCGTGAAAAGGGGTGGATCGCTGGACTGTCTCGTTGAAAAGTACAGAGATTATTCTCCGCAGCGAATTATTCGAATCCAAGATCATTGTCTTCCTTGGGGCTCGGTATAGAAAAATCTCCTTGAAATATCTTCCTTCGTAGCAAAAGAATGATCCTATACAAGTTTTTCAAATAACGACGATGTATTTAAACTTTCTACGAAGCCTTATACGTACCTGCTGGTTAATTATAACTTTTTCAATTAAGGAGGCTACAGAACAGGGGTTCTCGTTGTGGGCGTGATACTATTGCTCAGGGTCGTTAGTCCCATGCTCATTCATCGACGTATCATCGCTTGTAAATACGCGCGAACATGCAACTTCATGAAGAATACAAGTCCACATCTTTGGGGTTCTTCTTCATTCGTTTTTTGGGGGGACTAACGTTTAAGGAACCGGAAATTGTAGAGTGGTGTCTTGGAATATTCAATGATCGAAACTGCTCTTAATTTCAAGATTTTTTTCCAGTTTGCCTTCTGCCAAGCGAGGAAATATGTTAACATTGATTTCAATGAAAAAATATGTTCCTTTATAAAAAATTGTACGAGGACTAGATAAGCTGACTATAAACTGGTTGGAACTATGTAGAAATACAGGTTCAGTTACACACAGATAAACAGCACAGTATCTCGTCGCCCTGCACCACAAAAAAGGGTATAATCAATAGAAAGTTCTTTTCCACTTGCTCAAAGCCAATGGTTTGACAGTAACATCAGCGTTCCTCGCGGAACTTAATGCGTAACGGGTTTCCTCCTCGCTTTTATAACGTTGCGTGTGAAAACACGTGTTGCTTTACCTGATCCCCACTTAGTTGAGCACGGACCTGGTCCAGTTATCACTAAACGTTTTACGACTCGCTGTCGTCGTTTGCTGCTGTTCATGCCAGTCCGCAACGTTCCGCTTGTGTATCTCACAGTTCGGCTTACATTTGGATTATATTATCCGTCTAGGAGCTTTGAACGCCAACGCGAAATGAAATCTTTCAGATCAACCCGTAGAATGCTGCTGTATTATGTGCACCCCTTTCTCTCTCTCTCTCTCTCTCTCTCTCTCTCTCCCTCTCCGAGCAATCTAAGTTATAATACTCTCTCTCCTGCCTCACTTCGATGACAATAAGGAACTGCTGCTCGTTGACAGCCCGTTCAAAAGTTGTTACGAATAATCTGCGATCAACCTACGTAAGGACTGACATCTGGAACTTTACGGCTATAGAGGACGAAAATCAGGGTTATACAGCGGGGTAAAGTGTGGTTTATGATATTGTTACATTTCTGTCACGTAATCACTCTGACAATGGTGCTATGAAAAATTTCTGACCACTTGCTTCTTGATGGCGAATCGAATCGTCAGGTAAAGATGCATGAATCTTGATGTTTCTTTGGAAGTCTGGAGATACTTGGTGCCTGAAAACTGTCTCCGGCATCTTTCAGTTCGATAGTTTTTAGTATGTTTTTTTTCTTAAAGATCAAGTCTGCTATCTTTAACGACCTATGGTGAAACTGATTCATCCAGCTTTTATTTATAACACCGTATAAACGAGCACCAATGGCCAGGATTACGTAACTCTCAATAACACAACTATTACCTCCGCGAACCAAATGCGTTTCGCGGAGTGTGTATTTCTGTATATGCATTCAGGATCCTATGGCAATTGATTGATTCGGGATTCAAGCTGTTGCTAAAGTTGGGACAATGTTCGCGATCGAGAGAACGTTCACGTGCCACTTTCTCAACACGACAATTTATCGAATCCCCTGAGAATGCAGCAGGCATGAACTGCGCGGCTTGAGCGTCTTGCCATAGAACCATTTACGGTCTGTAATTTTCATTTTCGTTTGAAACGCTTTACCTGCCTTGCGAGTAACGCAATGTGACTCGTGTGTGAGTGAGATTCGCACCTTGATCAATTACTCTCTCCCAAATGATCAGGCGATGAGAAACGCAGTAAAGTATTAAGATTGATGATACGAAATGAATAAATGGACTTTAATCATCTTTCGTCCCTGTTCTAACCTCAGAGAGTCCGGAATATGGCGACTGGCATGATGGCACATGCGTTCCGAGTTGAGGGTAACCCATTAGCAACTTTGTAAAGGTGGACATAGCAATATTTGCTTTGAAAGGTAAAGCTTGTGTATGTTCTTCGGTTTTTCTTATCTCGGTAGTTAGTCGATGACCGGTTTTGATAGGGAGAGTCAAAAAATGCTAGCAGCAGTGCATCCTTGAGCAAATAATCTTTAAGTATACTATACGGAGAGGACTTTACAGGCGGGAAGAAATAAGCAGTGATAAGAACTCGACAAGAATATAAGATCGAAAGGCTTGATGAGAGATGAGTATGTCGCTGGTACTTTCGACTCGGACATCTTTTCTTTGTCGTCGTAGTTTCAATGGGGGTTCAAGAATACCTGAGTGAACTCCAAACACGTAGCATCGAGTCTTTTTCTATCGAGTAGTTGTACGAAGAGAAGAATAGTAGTCCTCGGTGTACCAGTAGTGAATTTTGTGATTAAATGTACTTCCATAAAGTACATTAAAAAACATAAAGCCCACGGGTATACATTAACTCCTCCGCAAAGGAAGTTGAAAAAAGATAGAGCGAACAAGAGAAAAGGATAAAAAGAGAGACGGAGATGGTTTGCAATTGTAAATATCACGATCCCGAGTCAAGGAATCTTCGATTCCCCGTATGATTATCTTCCATCTTCCGAAGCAGACGCATCCCTGATGGGGTAGAGTCGAATCGGAATCCTTATTTCCGTCGACCTGTTAAACGATTCAACGCAAAACCCACGGCTAGAAGGTCGTTTTCCAGCGCCAGATATCGCGCACCGCAATGTACTTTAAGTGGTAGTCTTATAATAGCCCAACTTCTCTCTTTTTCTCTCTTTTCTCTGGCTATTTTCCATGTTTATAAGAGTTAACCGTATTACCAGTATACGCCAACCTGTGTGTCGAAGCGCGGACCTCTCCGACACCCCGCTGGGTCATGCCTACTAGTTTGTTTTGCCTGTGAGGTTATGCGCGCTTCGTGGCTAATTTGCTAACGCAACTTATGATTACGACCGATTCCACAAGCAGTTTCGCTCATTGCTGTGTACACACCATCCCAGCATCCGTTGATACGGCAGCAGATTTTACCTTCTCTCGAGCCAATTTACCGTCTAATCGAAATGAAAAAACGAATTAATCTTCCGACAGAAAATCACTGTATGAATACGAGTGCACAAAAAACTTGGGTTTCTAATGTCTCCAATGTGTGTTTCGTCAACATTTTTTAAAATATCCTTGGAGTGCACTCATTTCGTTTTGGTACACTGCATCCTGATATATTTTCAAGCATATATTTATACGCATCATCTACGTGGACACTAAAATCAGGATTGGACAAAGTTGCTTCTGACCGAGATCCTTCTTTCCTGCTTTCTTGCTAGGTCCAGAAAATCTGCGCCCCTTCCTGTTCGATAAGTCAATGCCAGAGTCCTCGAGTTCAGACTTCCAATGCTGCATTTTTCCCAACACACACTTTTTCCCTTTCCTACTTCTGCGGAGAGTTGAACGCATAACGAGAGTTGTGTCTACGGTCACAGGTGTCGGCATAATGTACTCTTCTGTCGTCATTTTCTTGCGGTTATTTTCTATGTCGAAGCTCATGCACACCCGCGTGTTAGCCTATGTAGAGGGAACGAAGAAGGGATCTATTAGGAGTCTAGGAAGTCGTTACGTCATCGAGTCGTAGGTCATCTCCATTATATCGGAATTTTGCAGCGGCTGCGAGAAGCAAGGGGGCTATCTGGAGTTGACTATGGAGCATTTACGGCGTGACGATACACACACACGTTCATATACATGTATAGAGATACGCTGTGGTCGTGGAGAGTTCGTTGCAAGGACGAGAAAGCCTATGTGACGATGATGGTACGTCGTACAGAACGGCCATGCACTCACCGCATCATACAATGGTTATTAACCTCGCTCGTGCGATGCGTCACCCTCCTTTACCTTCTTTTATATTAAATCCATATACACGCATATATGTATATATAGATGTAAATAAATGTATATTTAGATCCATGGTGGACGATGAGAAGAGAGCGTTGTTAATAAGCGTTGGTTATTATAGGCATCATGACCAGCGCCTCTTCTTGATTGTCGATCCATTCGTTGTCGTCGTGTCTTCTCGGTCGCCATCCCTGTGCAATGACGTCCGGCCACTTTCGTATCTGCAAACATTTTTCTTCTCTCCTATCTACATCTTCTTATATCTGGCGACGCTTTCACAATGTTGCTGATGATCGGTAGGTTTAATGAGGTAGAATACAAGGTGACGCAATGCATTGCTGTGGACATCCTGAATCCGCTGATGGATCAAATGAACGAACATCAGCTGCTGCTTGATTAGAAGCTGCAGGATCAAGACAGCGATGGTTCTCGTACGAGAATGCACTGGAAATACAGACACTTTCACCTCTTGTACACCTTCCTTCGGACAACCTTTTTTGGCATTCCTCGCTGGAGTTTTGGGCCAGTAAAAGAATTCCTCTTTCTCCTTTCATTGCCATCGTTTTGCAGATATCTCGTGTCTTATACGAGTCGTCCTCGGCATACCAATATCTTCTTTCTTTTGCCCTTTTAAGTCTCGAGATTTCTTTTTAGCCGTGAAACGCTCTTGTTTCCGATCTGATAAGCTTCTGTGACGCGGAGTTTATGCGATCAACGTGTGTCACCGACTATGAAAGGACACGAGATTCTCCGGTTTTTCTTCGCTGCACTCGGACAGTTGGTGCAAATCTGGACGCACCAGTAAATTCGGACTGGTCGCAGGCTGCATGAAAAAAGAACGGACCGTTACTTCTGTGTCCGTAGCCAACTCACGAGCGTTCAGTTAACGTCTATAAATTGTCAGGTTTAAATCAATTGAAGTTCTACTGATTTCGTCGGACTGGCCAGCCGATATTTTTGGAGCTTTCATTGTCCAGATCTTTTCGAAAATCGCATGTCGATATTTCTAGTTATTTTACAAGTAGTCATTTCTCGCCCATTTTTCGTGGCAACCAAGCTCGAGTATGTAGGATTTCTAGGCTCGCAAAAGCGAGGATTTTCTACTCATAATTCGAGATTTAGCCAGCGGTCGTGCATTTGATATATACGAGTAGAAGGAAGGGAAAAACGAATCCAGTAAATAACTGAATACCAGTGAATCTTCGATAGGGAAACAGTCTCGAGTAAGCCTCTTGGTTTGCCCATTTTTTCACTGAGCGGCGAACCTTTCATTGGCGCGCGAGTCGCTGCTCGGGGTAATCGCGAATCCTTTCCCTTCTCGCGCATAATACTTAAGCTGGGTGTATGCGCCTGTAACGCCTCAGGTCTGTAAAGGGATGTGGGCTGTTACCTCCCCATCTGCTTTTCTCGCAATATACACGATTTATCAGTACGTATATGGTATACATAGCGAAAGATTAGGGTGCTAGTGGGAGAGATGAAGAGACCACGAGACGTCCACAACAGTATATCCAAAGGGATGCTGCATTAACAACGCAATTTATCAAACCTTCTTTCATCCAATGTAACCACATAGCAATTAAACTGTCTACCGACTGGCTTATCGTATTTTAAAGTTTATGGCATTGACACGCCCATACAAAATTCACTATGCTTGCACCCAAGAACGTCCTACGATCACTCGAACTTTATTTTATAATATGATGACTTATAGTAAATCATACAACTTCCTCTCTGTTCAGCTTGTAATAAATCGCATATTTTATAGAAAAAATCCCATCTCCGCATGGGTTTTGTTCAATTGAAAAATACTTTTTTTACAAAGTGAAAGTAAGAAAAGACTAAAATAGATTTCAAATTATGGAAAGTTCCTGATGCAAGATCGTGTGGGGCTTCAACAATATCTCAAGTGCAGCCACTTTAGGTTTTAGGGTTTCCCAGTGAGAGGCCCAGTAAATTTTTTTGAAAATTTAATTTGGAATATATACTGAACGGTTTCCGGTTGAGTGGCTAGAGCCGTCACTTTTTAAGGGTCTCCCGGATACGTGCATAAAAGAAAGTATAAAAGCAAATATAAAAAAAAACATAAAAAGTGAGGGAAAATCGCGCAATCTCGAGAACAGATATGATGCAAGTTTTGCTTTGACTGATTGATTGAGAAGGGAGGAAAGTCAGTATCAACATTTTTCATACACCGCAGCGGTGTTAATTAATTTGAGTTCCAGATCCTTAAAGTAGTTGCAAAACACACTTTAAAAGAAAGTACAATTATTAGTTAACGACGTTGTACCGTAAAAGTTTTACTCGTACAATTGATACTTTCTCCATTTGCGTATACGAGACTCATAAAGACTTACTTTTGAGGTTTATAGTCACTTGTGTCACTTTTACATAGACTTACGTTTCATGAATGCAACAAATGAATCTACTCAATACAGAAAAAAGCAGTTTTGAAAATATAATGAAATTACTTTGCAACCGATGTAAATGCGAAGTCAATCAGTCTCTAAATAAGCAATAACAAATCTTTTTTACGTAGCAAGTCCAAAATTAACTTTAACTTTTATCGAAATTGTAATGATTTTAAATATTGAGTAATCACAAAAATGATGAAAGCATTATTTATTTCTCGAGTGTGCTTGTGTTATGTCTGCCATCGTAAGCAAGATTTTACTGATAAAAATAATGAAAAGGTGACGCTTATAGATAATCACGATTGAGAACATAACTCCTTAACAAGTACCTTACTAATCCCTTTATACCGAGAGCCGGTTCTCTCGTCTCAGTGACTCGCCAACTATCGAGTTTATTCGGTGGAAGATACAACTCCATGAACTTCTTACTTCATGATCATCCCGAGCCTGTGGCAATTAGTTGCTGGTTGGCTAACGCGACGGAAACAAGAGTAAAAGTCCACTGGATATTGAAATATAAATTGAAGCGAGTGGGAAAGAAAGAAAGACGCGGACTAAGGAGGAAACGAAAATTCAAAGAAAAACGAAGTCAAATAGAAAATAAGTGAATACACTTCTTTAGGCGACAACGAATGGACCGACTTTTTGTTGCACAATCATTTGCTTCTTTTCCGAAAGGAGAAAAATTCCCGCGATACTTTGCTGGGTAATCGGCAGCAAGGAAATATTCTCAGTTCTACTTATCGGTGCTGGTTACACTGTGAGTCGCAGCTAATCAAGCTTCGTTGAAAACGTGCAATGTGCAAGGTAATGCTGACTCTACAGGTTTCTATGCATAGTGTTACAAGGTGGAATCTACAACATTGTGGTATGCCTTAAGGATAAAAACTATGGTATACCGAAGAAAAAATGAAAATAGGTCTTATCGACGTATTAGGAACAAATATATTCGTGGGAAATCTACTACAGAATGAAAATGTTATGCCAATAAAGATACGATTTTTCCTGGGGTCAGTTGGCTTTTGCTATTCCAACAAGTTATCACTATAATGAATGTCAGAAGCTAGTTCAACGAAATCCGTATTGCAATTTTAATTAGGATTTGTAATGTTCTTGCTGATCCTCCTTTCAATGGGACATCATAAATGCAGGAATGAAATAGAGAAAAAAAGAAGCGTTGAACGCACTGAACAGCGAACTGAAGAGGGATCGTGATAGTGATTCTTCAGAGTCAAATATCTCCCGCTCCATAAACTTTTTGGATAGAAATTGCAGTTAATTTCCGCGAAGCTCAGCAGTACAATTAAAAAGTAATATTAATGAATCGTGAAATCTCCCTTGATATCAAAGAGTTGCATATCAAGCGAATGTTTGTATAGTGTGTTATATTACGACAATTTCGATTAGACGATCCTTCCATAAAAGGGTGTTGCAGATTTTGTTTTGTTTTGAGGCATAAAACACAGATTTTTCGCTTGCTAAAAAGTGCTCGTAGCGACTTTATTCGCACTTACTGCAGCTTATTCAGTTTTATTCAGTAGTACAAATGTGGGCAAACCATTTTGCATGTGACACTATAATCGCACTAATTTTCCCATACTCTGACGGATCAGAGAAATGTTTATTTCAAAAAGTATGAAATTAGTTGAAGTTATTAAAATATTTGAAATCTCACATAACAGATTAGATTTTCGATTTTTTAATTGACATTAATGTAAGTCTTCCTTACTTTTAATTTGCATTTAGAAGGAATCAAATTATCCTTTGATATATTTTCCAGTTTATCGACGTCAATTGATGTCACTGATGTCCACACCTGTAATATACCTCCCGAGGAAAATACAAAGTTAATCTCGAAGATCTGAGAAATGTTATGGGTCATAACGACATTAGTAGTATCGTACAATATCTGATTACGTTGGCCTACAGGGCTCGGACCCTTTTCCGAGGACTAGTGTGCATTAGTATAGATCTCGGTAGAGTACGAGGGAGAGAGAGTAGAGAGTGCAACCGTTTGTCCGGGTATAGTGATTGCTTCGACCCTGGTATTCTATTCTGGTCGTTGGCTTAGTAGCTGATCGTCGATATCTGGGGATATATCGAATATCTCGAAGCATCCTTATCTCGGTTGAAATGCCTGTACAGGAGGCCATAAGACGTTACTTATATGGTGTGAGGAGTGGAGGAAAGGATACGAAAATAGGTAGAGTGTGTTGAGTGAGAGAGAGAAGATACTTTGCTGATGCGCTCGGATGTTGCTGTTGTTTTGTTTCCATGGGGTGTATCCTTGGAGGACTAGCACCCATGAGAACAAGGCAGCTCCACTTTCCGCGACACGAATTAAATATCCATGCCCCGTTATTTGTATTCGCGGGCGCATACACTCGATATATACACTTTAATGCTAGTCGTATAAATACGCGTATATGATCATGTGTACGCAGATCCGTTTAGATGGAAGTGTACATGTGTGTGTTTGTGTGTGTGTGTGTGTGTGTGAATATGCATGGGCGCAGTTGTCTCGGGAGAGAATTTCCATTCGTTCGCCGAGGTCCTGCGGTCCACTGGGTACGGCAACGAGTTACGAAGCCGAAGGATCTGTCGGAGGATAACCTCGTGCGAATAGTCACCGTTCCTTGGATGCAATAACGTCCATTTACTAGTTTTGTCCTCTCTCTCTCTCTCTCTCTCTCTCTCTCTCCCTCCTTCTCTTGTCTTACTCTTTTTTATAAGCCGTTTATCCGTTTCTTCTTGCTCCGTCTAGCATGCTTGGTAAAGAGGAGCAAAGAAGAGCGGCCTTGCTAAGTCGTTGTCGACGATGCCGCGCGCCACCGACGATAGAAACCGATGCTATATGGCGTCGCTGGCAAGGATTACTGCAACCTACAACCTACCTCACCCCTATATACACTCAAAGACCTCGGTAGTATCAGGAGCTCTCTTCCCTTTCTCAGAGCATTCGGTTCGCCTGACGACACAAGGTAATCGCATAAATACTGCAAGGACCCTGCAAGTTCAACCGGTGTGAAGAAGCAACGATGCCATGCGGCTACTACCATTTGAGAACAACGAAGAGCCACTCCGTCGTAGTCGCTTGCTACTCAGCCTATCATCCTGCAAATTCAACACTCTTAATTTTGAAGCTTCCGTTGTTCCTGCTCATACGCATACACGCTGTAACCTTGTGGTCGCCGTAGACAGGCATATTCATAGTGCAACTTCTCTGCGGACTTGTAACACGTTACAGCACCACAAAATAAAGTTATTATTTAAAACACTTTCGAGTATTTTATGAACTATGTGAATATCAGCCGTCGACCACGTAATATCACAGTGGCACAATATCATTAGCATAACCCGACTTTGTCACTTAGACAAGACGTTAATAAGGTAAGGATGAACGAACGAGTTATAACCGCGTGAACTCTACGCTTGTACCCGCTGCATGCCTATCAGCGTTGCTTGACTAACTGCATTCGAGAACGTCTAACGATTCCACACAGATGCCCACGCAAGATAAACTGCGCTCGGTCGATCCTCGCGATACCAGCGACGAGTGTACACTTTTTTTTATGATGGAGAATCTTGAAGTAGCTCGGAAAAAGGGTCAATCTTGATTCAGCAAAGAATGAGAACTGTTTATCCGCAAAACTGAGAGCTTCTCATTGATAAAAAATTACCTCACGTTCGCTCAATAATACGCTCGCGGCACTGACGCGAGCGAATCGTTCAACTTGTGACAATGTTTTTACATCCGAGGATCCCTCCTCGGACATAAACAACTTGAATCGATGTAATTGTCTTGATATTGCCGTTCTCGAAGTACTCCCCTCTCGGCCGAGAGGACGATCTGTCAGAAAAACGAAATGATCAGCAGCCTAACAAGAAAATGACGGATTGCATTTTCCTACGGTTGATTCTACAAAAAACCGAAGGAAAAAGGTGCAACTACGAGATCGTAACCGCGTCCTCGAGCATCGCTCAGACCATGATGGCAATGGCCTTGTTATCAAACCTTATCGATCGGCGTTTGCAGCACCCGCGATGCTTTTTTACTGCTTCTCCTCCTCCTTCACTCTTTTGCTGATGCTGCTGCTGCTGCTGCTGCTGCTGCTGCTGCTGCTCCCGCTGCTGCTGGCTACCACTAACTGTACACTGATGGATTGTGGAACGCATCATAGTAGATTATACTCTGCCGTATGCGTAACTGCTCAAGGGTATTCTCGGACAGGATGTTCCCATACTGCTGGCGACCGCGATTCACTTTTGCACCTTTTTTCCTTATACCCGTAGAGTTTTCTTCTGTACACTTGCATATTTATTGGCTGCTGTATATACAGGTAGTCCTGAAAGTTGGCTTCTTCGTTCCTGAAATAGTTGGTTCGCTAAATTGGAGAGATCAGACTCTACATCCAGTTTCTTCTTGTAATTAAGCGTTAGTGTGACATCAGAGATGTTGAAGCAATACCATGGAGTGGGGTTTGGTGAATTGGCGTACGGAGACAGCTGCACGTACCTTTGAGTAACGTCGTAGTAAATATAATCAACATGTTTGGACACAATGTTCGTTTGACTGTTAAATAAAATGTAGGATCCACTAAATCTATGAATTTTTTACAAAGACGATTGTGCTTCTTCGCTCGAATGCTTAAGTGCTGAATCTCATAAAAATTCTTGACCATACAGTCACAGAAACCTCCGCTCAAGCTCTGCCTTCTTTGCTTTTTACAATTGAGCAGATTCACTAGTTCCAGGAGTAATTTTTTGTCTACCCTGTATGTCGACGACTAGGAAAGGAGTAGTAACAGTACTAAGTGATATAGTAACAGTAGCAAAAGTGTTCACAGGCAAGTTTCATCGCCTGGCTGTGCTAAAGTCGATGCTAAATCGCACGCCGTCCGAGGCGTGCTCATCCGGACTGCAATCAAGCCGCGTATAATGCCGCAAAATGGTTGATCTCAGAGTTTTCCGCCCAAAGTAAAATTTCCGAGTATCGATACCAACGATACTGGCTTTACAACGCTGAGATTCACGCTCACGTTCGTAGCCAGACCCAACATGTGTTGACTATTTGCCCATTCGGGTACATACGCAATAGTCGTAATCACCGTATGTCCACGATCGCTGCCTGTATACTTAAAGGACTCCTGTTTTAATCGTCTACCAACTATAGCTCAGGCTATTCAATCGGTACCAGTGTACTTATCGTCGTGTATTACCATCACAAATACGCCTATACCTATCTAATAAAAGCCCGTAGAATGCGTAGGGATAATCACACGCATGCACGCGCGCGAGCACGCCACGAGAAAGGAAGTGAGAGGGAAAAAGGTACGGCAAGCGTATGAAAACTTCTAAAGCCACAAAATCATTGGTTTCTGATGACACTGAGGAGACCCTCGTGTTGCAAAATTACTTACGGTTGGCAAAGGTCATTTCCTTGATTTTATCGACCCTCTCGTGATACTTTGGCATTAAAAATTATTCTCGTAGCCAATCAGAGGTACGAATTTCTTCACAATCGTAGGTTTTAGGTCCCAAAGTTTTGGTTGTGTCTGGACACTCAAAATTGTCATACTTGTGGAAAAAATCTCATGATATGGTCATTTCATCACATATCTAATTCTGCTGGATTTTCTATCTTTGACGAAAAACTGATGTACGAACCAATCGAAAGAGAAACAACTATAGTTCGTTTGCAATGATTTGCAAACGAAATAAAATATAAAATATTCGATGAGTTTTTAGATAATCTACATTTGCACGAAGAAGTATTTCATTCGATAGTCAGATCCGTTGAACGTTGAAGTGCCCAAATATATAAATTGTTGTGATTATTCAATGGAATTTGAAAAAAGTACATTCACATTGCACATCAATCAAAAATTTACCGTAACTCAATTGCAAATGTTATCCTGGCAGTGTGATGCGTTATAGTATAACTATTTGAATAAGCGAGCGTACACCGAAATTGGATCGTTGAAACGAGTTGGAATAATGGTTAAAAAATGTAATAAACCAATTGCGGATCGGTTGTACGCGGTGCAGAATTTTTTTCGTATTTTTTGAAAATCAAGGTCAGCAACATACAGCAATAATAAATTCTACGGAGATAGTGCCTCGTAGTAGTACGAGCAAGCGAGAGACAGCCTCGATTTATCGAAGGTCAGTTACACATTTTTTTAACAGCCTTTGCCTACAGGCAAAGTTTCATCTCTCGCGTGGTGTACTCTCTTCCTCTCTTTCTTCCATAGCTACACGATCGATCTCGTAATGGATCATTCTGCGAGTGCATACACACACGCACACACGAGCACAGATCACAGTTAGTGATACGCGAAGATAGAGAGCAAAAGAAGAACGAGCGGTAAGGCCCATTACGCCCCGACGCGTTATGTATCATTGCAAGAGTGCTATCCTATCGTGGCATGCTTCTGACTGTGTCTCACGGAATTCCGTTGGCCGCGGCCATATGGTGAATAACGATGGGAAAATCAGTGCTCCATACACCTTTCGTACTTACCCATATTATTCTGTACAATATGCCCACGTACACGTGCATAAAAATATAAATAAATGTGTACACATGAAAATAGAAGCTGGCCAGCGAGGGCACGCTCTGTGAATGGTATACCGTTGCATTTTGATGCACGGTTGTCCGAGCTCCTCGCTTATATTGCTTTAGACACGTCCAAATACTCGCGCACGCCGGCAAACACTTCTTACGATAATGATACCTATGAATGTATATCGAGGTTTATGAAATTTAGTAATCGAATTGAAATCGCCTTGAAAAATGCAGCACGCATGGATTAAGTTTCCTAGTTTCCATTTCCGCAATTATTGCGACTTCCAGTTTTTTTTTTTGGATATTTTACTTCGATTTGCTATTCGAGATTGCGGCTTAAAAAGCTCGATGTGTATGTCTCAACACCGAATAAATTGAACTTTTATAATGTGTCACTCAGAAAAGTCCTTTTATTTGTCATAATTTTGCTGTTATTCGTTGACGGTTTTTCTTCAAGTTGATTTTTGATTAACAGAGGATAGAGAGAAACCGATTAAAATTCTCGAGGATTCCGTTTCGAGGAACTGGAAGGGATTAAAAGCGTCTTGTTCTTCTCGATTCCTCCACCTAGTGCTGGTTTTTTATTTATTCAAAGACACTGGACAAACTGTTGCTATAAGAAGATGGAATTGTTGTACGAAGGAACAAAAAGTAATAAGAAATCTTATTTAATGTCTCAAAAGTCTTTGTTTCATAATTTATTCCGTTACGAGCCACCTAATAATAAGACCTTAAGGAACAGCGATTTATTTTTCGCTCAAGCGAACACAGATTTACTGCGATGAGATCAGAGTATGAGACACAACGTCGAAATCTTATTCCTTCCATTTTTATATTGCCTCACCAAATGGTTTTTTATTATCTCTCGGTTTCGTGAGATTTTTTTTTATTCGTGGAAAGGAATAATATGAGGACCGAGTGGAATGGCTCGTTTGTATGGACGTAAGTTACCTCCAGGCAATCTGCATCTTCTGTCACCTGTGATCGCCCCCGGTAATCAACCGGTTCAATCCGATACTCGATTCGTTATTATTCCTTTTGATTTTTAATTTATCAAACTGGCTCTCCGTTTCGTACGAACTGCAACTCAAGGCTCTCCACGATTCTTCATTGCATTGCCAAATTAGTCTTGAAGTAAGGATGGGACAGGCATCCCTCGCATTAGCGCATATTCGGGATGCGCGTGTGTTCGTGCGCTTTTCTGACAGCGCTGGAACGAGACTCCTGCTAACGAAATATCAAGCGGAGAAGAACGGAGGGAGAGTCGCAGGATCCACCCATCACACTCTTTATTTATCCGTTTTTTTGAGCGAGTGCCCTCAAGATTTTTCGGGGTGAGTGACCTTATTTGGTGCGAGCGACGATGTGGCTTCTCTTCCAAGTAATGGCTTCGGTACCCTTAAGAAGCTCGATTCAGAAAAATCTTTGCTTTCGTAGGAAAATCAATTTACGTTGAAGCGCTTGAAGTGTTTCGCATTGTCGGTAAATTATAGTTGAAGATGAACCTGTTTCGTGCAAAGTATATGTTGAAGGATATAAAATTTAATTTCGAATAATCGAGGAAATCATAAATTTCAATATGAATACGGTGCTCTAAATGATTTTCGTGATCCTCGGCTGTTTCGTTGGAAAACAACTTGTTCTCACTCAATTCCATTGCGAAAGATCCATTACCTACGACTCGGGAGTTAAAGTGATAAATTGTGTGAAGAGTGAACTTCTTTAGCAACATAAATTATATGAAAACGAAAACGAGAGTGTTGCACTGTCAGGACGGTACGAATGCGATTGCATTTTATTTAGTGGATCAGAAAGGACCTTAAAGATAAGCCCCTTCAGTTAGGAGCGATACGTACTTCGACGAAACATTGAAGAAGTCGGTCGAAGTGCAGGAGAAAAGTTGGAGTCGTGCTTACCGGGGCGTCGAGACGTGGTAACGTGGGCGGTGGTGAGGACATCGTCCTCTTTCCTCTCTCCCTTTCTGCCTCTCTTTCTCTTTCTTCCTCTCCCTCCCTCTCTCGCTTCTTCGGAGTTTTTGCGCGAGATCCCTTTGGGCTCTCTTTTAGGGTACGTTAACCCGACAACGACGACGACGACGACGACGAGGCCTCGCGAAACTCCGATCCTAAATCCTTCACGAGCTCGGTGGTGGGAAGAGTGGTGGAAGGAGGCGAGAATTTCTTGAACAAGTTGCGAGAAAGAAAGAAGGAGGAAAGAGAAGCTGAAGACAACGAGGACGAAACGAAAAAGGTAGGTGAAGGAACGAGAAGGTGCACGTACGCCGGCAAGTAGTGTTGGTCAACAACAGTATGAAGAAAGACGATGGAGAAGAAGAAGAAGAAGAAGAAGAAGAAACGTAAGAAGAAAGAAAAGCAAAAAATATGAGAAAAAGAGAGATAGAAATAGGACTGAGGAAAGAAAGAAGAGAAAGAGAGGATGATGTGTTGAACGAAGTAAAAGTGCATCAGGAGAGAGGGCCTCCATGCTACGACGAACTCACGGATCGTTAGAGCCATTGTAAAGTGGTAATCGCGCCCACGTACCCTCTTGTCCTTCTATCTCTCTCTTTTTGCTTTAAAAGTGCATATACATATGAGGCATTTCACGCCATTTTGCGAACTCGATCATTTTCTACTTTGATGAAACTTTTCGGGAGAACAGTAGCCCACGAGAATAGGACCGACTTCAATTTCTGGGTTCATGGATTTTTATCCTATGCACTTTCAAAGCTGTGATTTACAAAAGTACCAGGGCATGGAATTTTGTACAATTTTACAAATCAATGAATGTCGACAATTTCATAGGAATATAGAAAAAAAATCATTCCTATTCACAGTTTCGTGAATTAGCATGAAAAAGATAACTTCCATTGTCTTCGTCATTTTTTTCATTAATTATATAAACAATCTTTCCAAACATGACAATCATTCATTAGATTTGTTCGAAAAACCTTTGAAGGAGTTGCCATCAAATGGAGGAACGCGTCAACTGTTTTTTTTTTAGGACTAAGAGAAGATCCACAAACAGGAATGGAAACACCCGTCCAGGAGCAGTATCGTGCAAAAGTACCATAGAAAAAGGGTTTGTGGAGAATGAAATATGCTCGGAGTCACAACCGTTCGAATTGGGGTGGAATGCCCCATAGACTTATATCCATGTATGTGTTTATCTTTCTCCTTCTTTGACTCATTCTTTCTCTTTCTGGCAACAACCAGTTATCGAGACACTCCTCCAGTTCGTATGTTTCTACTATCCTCCTTGTTCAACCCCATCTCCTCTCGCGTTTCTCTTTAATTCTTCATGGGATTCTTCTCCGTTGAGCACACTTGCCGACTCTGCTGCTCGAGCTTCTTCCCTTGGAACGAACCGCTTTCATCGACATGGCGAACAGTAGCCCAGCATTTGTTATATATACGTGCTCGTTCGGATGTTTTCGGCATCGCCTACCTCGGCCTTTCTTAGTCCTTTTCACATGCAGTTTCGAACAAGTCCGATTTTTTTTTCTTCATTATTCCGCCTCCAGCGGCCGAAAACTTGGGCTCGTTAAACTTCCTCTCAACTTCTCCGCGGCCATAAAAAAGTGGCAAAACATGCAACAATGATGGCCCCGAAAGAGTAACGGTCAGTCGTACGATAAAGTCCTGTAACGATATATTGCATTTTTATTCAGAATACATTTTGTCAACCTGCTCTTTACAAACGAAACATTTTTGTTATTAACCGTGTAATAAGCGTTTTCCGAATTTCAGTTTTGCGCCTTCGTATTCGATAAATTCGTATCGATAAAGAGAGTGAGAAAGTGGGGGATCTCGGTTGCTCGCTGGGATCTTCGGCGATCGCTCCTTATTTAAAAGTTGCTGGATCGTCGACGCGATTAGATTAAATCTCCGAAATATTCATCACCCTCGTTGCTTCTGGCGTCAAATTTTCCTACGTTAAAAAATTCCCCGCCGGGTTCAGCCTGAAACGCAACATCAGGTGTGAATATTCACAAAAAAAAGGACGATCTAAGAATAAGATATGCGTCGCCTGATAATTTGATAAAACTTTTATCCACATTGATTAATAACTCGATACTTCCTCTACTTTCTCAAAATCTACTGTTCTCATGGAAATTAAGTATGTAAATAATAAATGTTGATTCCCCTTTTCATTGTTGAAATAATTGACTCTGTACAACCAAAAGGCAGTAAATAATTAGTAGAATATTTTATTACAACCGTTAGAGCCCTTTTTGTATATTTCAAAAGAAGCTGTTCGCTTTTTCTCAACATTTTAAAAACATTTCTCCCGTGATGGTGAAGTTTATCGAGTCGCTGAAGAAATGTTTATTCTGGATTTGTTTCCACCGTACGAAATAACTGTCGCGCAGAGTATTGTCCGCGTATATGGACATGCAATGCTCGTGACGTGGTTGCGAACGATTCTCGTTATTTCAGAGTGCGTTTATCCTTGACTTCCGGTACGCAATCGCGAGCAAGCAAGTTCCGTTAGTTTCTTTATATGTATTGACTCAATTATAGATGCAGGCATTTGCATTGGGCGGTGTCGAAAAAGGTATGGGCCCGGGGACGTTATGGACATTTGTGATTGTGCTAATGGGTCAAATCGCTAATCGTTTAGTTTTTATGGCGCGACAAACTTCCCACTTCTCATTTACATAAGCAACTGGAAAAGCAGGGGAACGTTATCTGTAACTCGTTCTTTGGGAATACGCAACACGGGACGACACACGAGTGTGTTATCGAACGGGAGAGCCCGGTGTGTAGCCCATTACGATAATAATCAGTCTAATTAAAAGCACTTTGATATCGAGCGAAAGACCACCTTTGCACTGTCCTCGATACACTACAAAATTAAATGATTCATTTTATTCGAAGAAAACTCTCGAAACCCCAGATGTTGTTTTAACGAGAATAAAATATTTTTAAACGCTTATTTTTCGTGGATACAATCCTCCATTTTAGTGCGCTCCTCGTAGCTTGATGTAACGAGATATTGGAAGCCGATATCTGTCTCAAAATTTCAACATATATAACTCGAGCAAGTTTCATTCTTTATGTTATGAGTAACATCAAAAAATAAATAAATGAATATATTTTGTTCGATCTTAAAATGTATATTTTCATTTTCCCGTACGCAAACAGAATTGTTACATCACAAAAAGAAGAATAAAATATATCGATAGAAGAACAGGCTGAGGAGAAATCGCAATATTATTTTCCCTGCTCTCAGACCAGAATTATCGCCATTTTCACAAAGCTACACGCGAACGCGTGCAAGGCCTCTCGCAACAATGTGAATTAATCGTGCACATATTTGAGCTCAGTTCCATCTGATCCAATCCCGCATTGTGAAAGATCAGAGAGAGAGCAGGCAATACTCGAGAGTTCTGAATTTTCCCACAGCCTGGGTCATCCTGAAGAGGGTACTGCGCGCGAAGTACGTATGAATTGGAGTGCGAGCAGAGAATAGTTGAAGAAATGAAAAATAAAGAGAGGGGGATAGAATCAGGAAATCCTGGGGCGCTTAGCTCACTTTCCTCCGTGGTGTATAACAATAGTCGGGTCTATTTATCAACGGTGCGTTAAGCATATATCAACGCACGAGTGGATGCTCTGAAGCACATACACGCGTGGATCATGCATGAATATACAAGCGCACAAATGCACAAGCATATCCATTTATTTCTATACACAGCTTCGAAGGAGTGATACACGCACATGGAAATATACAAGAAGAAACGCGCTGCACTCCCGAGAGTTTCTGTGTGTCTGAATTTTATTGTAGGAGCGCATGCACGGAGGGTACAAAAGAGCGATATTGTGTTGCACGCTTGTCTCTTCGCCATAACGTACATATAGAGATTATGGCATAGTCATAAATAAATAAATATTCGTACACGCATGGACGTATGTGTATAAAGAGGCTGAACAAGTTGAGGCGAAGCATGGCCGGAGGATTGGAGGTTCGTCAAGGCCCATGGGGCTATCAATTAAAATAATAGTTGTATCATGAATGCCCCTGGGGTCGCCATTTTCCATGCCAGCTTTAATCTTCCACGTATTATAACGGTTTTATGTGTAGAAAAAATCAAATTAGCAGTCGCGTACATGCGTTTCGTATTGTCCAAGTACTCTGTGCGTATGTGGGCACGATCAACGTTCGTAGATGTGTGACGTACAATGCTGGCAATGGTGAATTTTCAAGCCGGCAACGTTTTTCCTTTGAGGCTCGTGTCCTGTCTAACCAGATACATTTACTTATTCTTGACGGAAGAATGCACATGGTAAGCAGTCACGTGACATTTCCATTGGCGAATCAGAAGGTAGTTTAACTACTTCGTGAGAGAGCATACGTGAGTTTGTGTCGCATGTGTGCGTGCGTGTCCAATGGGAACTTTACTTATTAAGACGAAAGGATGAACTCGGATGGTAATGACGCAAACGATATTGTTAAGGTGTTCGATGTCCCTTGCAATAAAAACGTGTTCGCTTTCGTTTGTCGATAACACACCGGAGTCCTTGCATGCGTGTATGGAGATATAGACACAGTGGAAGATTCGTCGTGGGATTGAAACAGCCTGTACGCGCGGCTGGCTCCGTAAGAAGTAAACCTGTCGTGTATGAGTATGTATACCTTTATGAGTGTAACTGTGTGTAGATAAGACCGCAAGAGTGTGGCAGCACAACTGTGGTCGTGGTCGTCGCAGGACATTCCAGGCGACGCCAACGTCCACCTCTCCCACTCTCTTTCTCTCGCTCTTTCCTCTTAATTCTGTTCGTTGTCATTGCTGGACTATTGAACCACCGTCGTCGCCCCCTTCTACACACTTTTGTGATTTTTCACTCGCGAATTGTGTGCAATATAATCCAACTGTTGGCGCAGTTGCAGTACGAGTGGACGGGGTTGAAAAACGGGCGTTAATAGTGGTCCAGGCAGTGGTATTCGGATATACGGAGATCCCAGTAGGTCCTGCGGTTGCAATGGAGCGTAATTGTACTTTAGTGCTGCTGAGAAATACGATTGGGGAAAAAAGTATTGATCAATTGTAAAGATATTTTTGGATAAGTTTATTCGGACGATGAACGTAAAAACGAGACTTTTGACATGAAATATTCTATAAGTAAATCCAGTTATCCTAATCGCTACTCGTAATGAGAACAATCCAGTGTACGATGGTCGCAACTAGCACGGCCGTGTGTTCCAGTTGAGTAACGCACACCGTCATCGATGTGACTCCATTTATACGCACACATAGCATATATTTATTTTGCGGTTACCACACCAGTCGTCGTCTTAGAGAGAGAGAGAGAGAGAGAGAGAGAGAGAGAGAGAGAGAGCCGGCGGAGACGTTTCGTGGTCGTGATTCTGGCTGCGACGGTTGTGGTCAAGCTGGAAGGCTGTTCAACGGCCTGCTGCTGCCGCTGATGCTGGAGCACACACAAACCCCTTACTCCTCCTTAAGCCGACAGAACAGGCTTTCGTCGAGCGTATAGAGCTGCTCGCAAGGCCAGTCAGCTCGATCCACAGATTCAGAGAGTTTACTCTCACACACACGCTCTCACTGGACGCATACCAAAATACATAAATGCACAAACGTATACATATCGAGACAAAACTAATCTGGCCTGATTCATTCATTTCCGTGCTCTTGATGCCATCTTCGAGGGCTGTCTTTTTCAATCTTCTCCTCTCTCTCTTTCTTCTAGCAACTACGAAGTGATTCTCCAGAACTACTTAGTATGCATTGCACAGCTCTTCGAAGATAGTAACAGTATACTACGAGAAGGTGTAACCCTGTCACTGTCCATATCCTTCCTGCTTTCTTGCAACGTCTTGTGTAACGATGTCATTATACCTTGTCAGCAATCGTATGCACGCCTGAGATAAAAAATCGTGTCAATTTTAACCAAAACATCATAATGATCCAAGAATATTGGGATATTGGCTTGTTTCTTTTTTATTGGGAGCAGATGCAATATTTGTTCTCCTCTCAACTAAAAGTGCAGTTGCCAGCTAGCCAAAAGAACTGGGGGAACAGAAGCAACTTCGTTTTTTTTCGTTATAGGTATGGGCACTCTTCGTGAATTTCAATCTTCTCTTTTCACGCAATCGTCAATCCATGAATTACAAGAAACCAGTTTTCAAGATAAAGTCAGAAAAAAATGTTCTAGGTCGATAATTTGATTAGGATCAAAGCTACGTCGAATCGCTGTGCACAAAACGTTTTCGAATTTTTTCCTTTTCCATATATTAATAAATGAGAGCCACGTCTGTCGAATATGGGAGTGCAAGAATGATTTTTGCGAGTTTCTAGATGATGTAGGCTCTGATGGATGGCAGGTTAACCTTCAGCGGTGTGATGATGATATATTTTATTATAAGTTTGGAAATAAGTACTCACAAGATAGTTTCACGATTTATAAGCTGATTGATATTTTATTTGGTCCGATTTCTCCTGATTTCCTGGTTTACAGTTGGCCGGTACAAAACGTCGTCGTAGGGGTTACAAATTACAACTTGTCGATAAATGAACTTATTATTATTAATTAGTTCTAAACTTTTACAAAATGTTAACTCTAGTATAAATTGACTCGTGGGGCGGGTGATTGAGTTTCAGATTATTTGCAGACTTTATTGAGAATTTTATAAGTCTTAATTCAGACGAAAATTCGCGAAATAATTGAACGTAGTAACGACTTCGAAAAGATTTTGAAAAATTATACACTTTTGCGTCGTTTGACCTCGTTTAAATAGCCCTTGCCCCCATTTAGTGGCTTCCTGGCTATTGGCTGATTACTTGGTGGGGTGATCCTGTCTTATTCTTTTTCACTTACAAGCAAGAAAAATATTTTTAGTGCGCATGGCAACGAAGTATGAAAATATCATTGTTACTACTGGTTTTTGGTATTGCGTCGCAGGACGTTTTTTTCTTTATTTCCTGTGATAAGGCCTTGCGGCTTACAGCATCACAGTACTATATATATTAGTGCACGTGCCGCTTCTTTTCTGACCGAAAATTTTTATATTATCAAAACCTCTCCTCTCTTTTATCTGTCGCTTTGTTTGAACTCCATTTCCCCGATTCTGTCGACACATATGAAGGGGCCCTAATTATTTCTTTATCAACTTCCCGAGTACGCTTTTGGTGGGCGTACTATGTAAAAAGAATATTATTATTTTTTTCCACTTCCTTTTTTTTCTATTCCAATAAATGGTCCAATAAATGGTTAGTATGTAACACGTCCCTTCAAGCTCATGACGCTTGTCCACTTAAATTACTTCACTCCTTTCGTCAAATCTAGCACTTAAAAGTGCACCGGTCAATTTATAAGGATTCTCATGCATAGATGGTGTATGCATCACGTCTTCTAACGGTGACGTATCTCCTCACATATCCTACGTAGCTTGAGAGTGAGCACACGTCGTTGATTTTCTGCCTCGAGGAGAGGAGAGACTGGCAGCGCACACGTCGAGCCCCCAAGACCTCTTTTGAGCGTACACATGCATTAAGTATACATGACTATGGTGTATACACGTTACATCGACCGTGTTACACCGCGTCCGATTATGTCACTCACGTGACCCCCACCATGGTGCTTTCTTGCTACCGAGTACTCCCATGAAGCGCTCTCTATGCGTCCCAACTCACATCCATTGCACACATGCATATGCGTGCTTATTTATATACGCGTACATGAGTCCACTTATTATCGTACGTGCTCCCGAACTCCACTGTACAATGTGTATTCCCATATTACGTGTGTTGTAATGCTCCCATACACATGCGGCGTTGCGAAAACATTTTGTTTTCACTCGCTTCCCTGTGTGGATCGACTGGCTCCATTTTTCATAATGACTCGCGGATTTCCTCGATTTTTGCGAAATCTTAAATGACATTAAAAATTAAGGTAAAAGATCAGTCGTGTAGAAAATCGTAAAAAGGTGCCATATGAAAAGTTACGTTAAAATGTTGCTGAAATAGAATCGTAAAAAATTGGGTTTTTTATTTCTTGAAATGTTATCCTGTCGAAATTGAATTCGAATAATATATTCGACAGTAATATTTTGTGAGCTTTGCTATCGATGAGAAACTAGAAATTTCGAATTTTAATTGATAAAATTATACAAATTAATGGAATAAATGGGGACGAAGGAATAAATTTGACTGACGAAAAAAACTGAAACTGTTCATGTAAACAATGTCAACGATAGTAATTCGTTGGCAGTATATCCGTACTGCTTAATTACCACCTCCGTCAATACGTGACACTCGGAATCATTGATTTGTAAATAAGATGTTAACCGGACACGATGATCCGCCCATTTTTACAATATTTTTTAATCCATTCACTCTCAAGATAAATAGGCTCGATCTATATTCGATTTAATTACGGTATCTGAAGTTTTGGGGTGGGGTAAAGCGCGTTTCTTACTTCGACGTCTATATACGCGCGTGATATAGTGTAGTGAACATTCGTTGAATACGATACGGGCATTGATGTTACCTCGGCACCGTTTAATCCCATTCCACTTCTTCTTGCCTTCTCTCTCTCGTCCTCTCGTGGCTTTATGAATAAACACTGATCGTTCATCATACGAGGATTATGATAGGAGCTGCTGCGCTCTTCTCCAGTCCATAAGAGTCAACGTTGAATGAAGACACTACAACGCACGTATATGTGTATAGAGCCCAGTTTGATAACCAGCCAAGATATCCCGGTGCTCTTTGCTAAGCCGATGTAAAACCGCCCAGCAAAAGGAAAAGCTGCTCTCTCTCTCACACTCTTACGGATGCTGCGAGAGAGCATTCTGCATCCGATTGTGTTCGAGTTACGAGTTACGAGCTGCCTGCCCTGCTGGATTTGCATTAAAAAATTGATCGAGATCATCTTGGAGATCTCACTCTCCTACTCACTCTTATACACCCCTCTCTCTCTCTCTCTCTCTCTCTCTCTCTCTCTGTCTCCCTCTATTAATACCGAATAATCATCACTTTCTGGACACGGACCCTCAGGCTAAATTACAAGTTGATCGGATAGTTGAAACAAAAAGAAAATTACCAACCCAAATGGAGCGGTCGTTGAAAAAAGGAACAAAAATGTTCACGCTGTAACGGCGTCGACATAATAAAGTTCTGAATATTCCATTTTTTTATTTCGAGTTGAACGCATTTTTCAATGTTTTAGATATTCTAGGAGAAAATGATTCTTTTTTTTTCAATTATACCTTTTTACGATTCTTTTTGAATGAATACAAAATCGGAATAAATTATCCTCAATTTAATAAACCTTCCAAAATTTCAGGTATAAATCACAACGAGTTACCATTCATTTGCGACGAAGGGAATTGATATTTAGCAACCCGTGAGATATTAATTCCCGCTGGTGGATTCGATGCAAACCCTGACGACGGTTACACATTCTCGTGCACCCTGAAGCTAATCCAGTTCGTCGTTTCGTCAGTGAAACATATTACGGTGTTGTAAGCCACCGCCTTACACCAAAGTCCTACACACCCGCATAGAAAACATGTTTTTTTTTCGGCCCACTTCTCCGCTGCGGCGAACTCGAGAGAAAGTGAATATGATACTCCGACTTTGATTAACGTCGAGGGACGTGGAGTTCCCAATAGCTGAGAAATATTTTTTTCTGTTCTGTCGTATAGTTCAGTAGCCGATGTACGCCGGTCAAGCACAAATTAATCGATGCTGTCTCGCGTCCACGTTGAATTTACGTGCTGGTTGCTTTGGCTCAGAATTTTTCAATTTTTTTTTTTTCATACTGGGAAGGCGAGGACAATTGAAACTGGAGATCGCCACAAGCTTGCGAGTCGATGAAGTAAAAAGTGTGACAAAAACATCGAATTACTTTTTTTGGCTTTAGAATAAAGGCTTCACTATTGAATTGAGGAAAAACTGATTTTTTACAACTACAACAATCAAACCCTCCACAAACTTCATAACACTAGGAACAAGAACGTGTGTTTACAAAACTTGTTAACCTCATGAACTAACTTTCAAAAATTTACGTAATCAAAACGACGAAGTTTGGAATACAGATTCTCTAGTAACGTGTTAATTATTTTCCCAGTTTCACTTCGTTGTACAACATCGACGAATTCCATAATGAAGTGAGAATTACGTTAATTAAAAAAAGTGCCTATCCTCTCAGAATTTTCCCAAGAGAGATCGTTTTATCCCTGCAAATTCCAGCGATGAGGAATACACATTGGAAAGTGAAGCAAGTCAACAGGTGTCCCAATCGAGTGGCTCGCAGAGACCTTCTGAACGTTACAATCGAGTATCTGGAATTTGTGATTCCTTTTCTGTGGTTAAAAAAAAAAAAAAAAAACAAAAAATTAAGAATATCGGAAAAAGCGAATCGAATGACTGTATCAGTGCATCAAATGTTTTGTTGTTCAAGTACAACGTCCCTGGGACGTGGAGCGTCGTTGCTGTGAAGTATGGCGTGCCCTTGGCGATTCGTAAGGCTTAGAAGAAGATGACATCCATACATATACATCGAAGAATTTTCATGGCCAGGAGAAAAGGATCCTCAAGGCGTTGAGGGGTGCAGGGGATTATTTGCATTTTAATTTGCATACTAAAACATAGCTCGTCGATCAGAGGCGGACGAATGGGGTAAAGTCACTGTGCAGAGGAGTATAGAAGGAGGAGTAGATGCACGGGGCGAAATATGATACTGCACGTATATTTATATACGTAGGTACTGCAAACAGGGAGAGTTGACTGAAGAAGGGAGTTCGGGCACGGGCACAAGACACAGGACCCGTCGCATTAACGTTGCAAAGGTGACTTACACGACCGCAAGGCAACCCGACGGCCATGAAATCGTTCACGCATGCCGATCTTGAAATATGCACCCGTGGACCAAGATTACTAACCACGATATAAAAGAGAAGAGAAAAACTCCTCACCAATCTCTCTCTCGCTCTTTTTCCGGCTATTTCTCTTCCGTACCATTTTTCTCTTGCCCCCCCACCTCCCATCCTTTTTCTGCTCTTTGTCTATCTCTCGATGGTAAATGCACTTATCGCCTAAGAACCCCCCCATCCATCGGCCTTTAGTTCGCGCACTTTTATCCACATCTTTTACCTTTAACGTAACTATCCAAGGGCAGCTGTATTATGTGGTAAAGTGAATCGAGAATCAATAGCATGTATCTGCATTTTACTTATCCCTCAATCCCTCTCGAAGATCCTCCACCTTCTCACCCGGCTCCATTCTCTTCATATTGGCAGGAATGCATCGTAAAGATTTTTCCCCTTTCAAAATTACTCTGCTGTTAACGTAAGTAAAGATCGAAACGTCTCGTCTCCAGGCGAATTTTATTGTATGAAAGACTGTGCTGCATATGTTTCCATATGAGTGCTCGGAGGTTTACGGTTTTTTGAAAAAAATTACAGGCAACTGTATCAAAGATTTTTTAAGGTTCTATTCTATCTTGATTTCTTATCAATTTTAATACTCATCTAATTTTTTACGCTAGTTTAGCTACCTGCGTGGAAGCATCGAGTTCTCCGAACACTTTTCTCCCCTTTGGCGGTGTCTTATTCAAAGATTTTATTAAGGTATTCCTCTTGCATGACCGCATTTTTCGGTAGCGCAAATTGGGGCACTCGAAATTTGAACTGATTCCTAACCTCTGAGAAGTTGAGGCTGTGCGGGAAAAGCTCCTGCTTCTGCCATTTTTCCAACTTCTTTCGTTAATATCTCTTTTAAGCATTCGGTATCTCTTTATTTTTATCATCGCTATGGGTACTTTAAATTTTTTTCTATCTGTGAGACAGTTTGTATCAGGAATTTAGAATTATTTAGTATATGAATAGAAATGTAGTGATGATGGAATCTCCATAAGCTCATGATAAATTTTACGATTTTTGAAGTTTTAATTCTTCATGAAATGCTCGATAATCTGACCTGAAATTTCGTCAATCTATTCGCATGCACTTTTACTTTACTGTAATTTAAAATCAGTTACTTGTAGAATATTCGGGCTCGTGAAACCTTAATGTTTCAGTGGAGTAATTCGTGGAGGTGTAACCGATGAAACTAAAATTATCGATGACTTACCCTGATGGATGAGTTACTCAAAGTAAGCACGCGGTTGATTTAACGTTGAAAATATAATCGTTTGAATGCGATCGAGTGAATTATCATTTTTTTAAAATGGTCGAATATTTAACGTAATAAAAAATCTAATGGTCCAAGTACGATTTACCCGAGTTGGAAGACTCTATTTGCGATCGTTCGTCATCAATATTAATTTTACTTCCGTTGCCTGGAGCTATACTTAGCTGGCCGCGTTTAGCCACCCAGGAACGATCAAATCTTCGAATCCGCTAAAAAGAAAAAACCTTTTTAAATTCGTCGGTGATTTGAAGTTTCGTTGATTGTACTGGCAAAAATCCACTCCTCTCCGTGGCATGTGAAAATTGCTATTCCGAGTATTTCGGCCTCGAGACTGCCCAAGAGGCGGGCATTATCTCGAGACGAAAAAAAATGAATACAAGTGGATCCTTCGTACCAAGACTCCTCGTCGGTTCCCTTTGGGCAAGAGTTTCCGTGGTCGCGAAGCGAAAAAAGCATTAAAAAATGTATAAGAAATCCTGTAAGCAAAATGACTTCTTTACGTTCATGTTTGATTGACATAAAGTGGCATCATGCGTCCAGCCTTAAGATAAAGGAAGATGCAACATTCTACAAACACACGAACGAGAACGAAGCCGGGATTGAGAAGCTTCCGAGATTATTATAGGCCATCCGTATTTCGTCATAATTCGTCGTCATTTTTTAAAATTTCTTTTAAAGTATTAATTAAAGGAACGCATCCCGATTATGGTGAAAACACACACGCAGCGAATGGCACAAAGCACGACATGTATCAACGTTTTTTCATACACGGCTTAGCGCAGCCTTCAGTTTCTCTGTAATTGAATAGAAACAGCTGTGCGTACACACCCCGGTGTCGTAAAAAATTAACGGCCCACTATTTCTCGTCGTTCGACTCACGACTCGCCAATAATTTTCCTCTGTTACTGTGAAAGACTTGCTCCTCTCGGAGATAGACCTCCAACTTCGAAGTTATATGGACTCATAAATACGAATGATAATATTTCTCCGAGTATTTTCAATAGCCTCAGGGAAATCTTGGTACTTTTAATTACTAGTAGCTTTGAGCGACCTAAGGAAAAAAAATATGAAGACATCGACGTCTCCGAACGACGAGGACTCACCTGTTGCATCATCCAACCCTGGTTATCGTGTTTGGATAAACGATTTATTATAATTACAGTGAAAAAAACGGTAGACCATATCGCAAATAACAAATTATCTTTATTGCTGTTATCATCATTGTCTTTTGCTTATTTCGATAATGCAATGTACACATATTACACTATAATACAAAATTTATTGCTCGATTGTTCGTTCCTCTATTTTTCCTGTTTCATCGTACACTCATGAATTCTAGGAAAAAAAGGGACGAAAACGGTTGCTCGAACATTGAAACTTTTTCGTGTTATCTCACCTGGTCATTTGTAAGATTATTTCGTAGCTCGTTCTGTCAATTTCTGCGAATATTAATCGTAGTCAGATGTTCAAAGTTAATTGGACAATTTTCACGAAATAATGACCGTTCGTTATTGTCTCTTCGTTGGCCACGTGCTTTCGTAGCGCACCCGCAGTAAAACGATGATTTGACGTGCATCGATGCATGTAATGTAAAAAAGATTGGTGCAAATTTGGAGAACCAATAAATTTGGTCGTTTAAAAAATCGCAGTTCCTTCGTCTTTGAGTGCTTTTTCACTCGATTGTTTCGGAAAAGATTTTCCCTGGAAGCGAAGCGCAATGGGATTTTTCGAAAAGAGAAGCTCCGCCAAAAATCGTGTTTAACGAACATCCGCACAGGGGTGTGATTCACTAATGCATAAATTTCAGTTGCAAGACGAAGTAAGTAGAGACGCAGCTACGAAAAAGGTTGGACCATGAAAGGTCCTTGCGAATTTATGATCTGGTCCAAATTTGCACCAATTCCTTGGCAAACGTGTATACTTGATTTACACGTGGAATAATCACATGTCTAGCACTGATGGTGAGCGTCACGCACCGCGTGTCGGGTACAGACGCGCCCGACACGATGCGCGTAAACTTAGGGTCGACGAACACGCAGAGCACGATGTTTTTCCTCGTATGTGTTCGCGCGCGCGCGCGCGTGTGCGTGTGTGATTATGTGTATTCGTTGCTTCTGGGCTGCCGAGACCCCATCGACCGTGACGATTTAATTGATAAATCGTTTCAAAGTACAGATCGGTCCAACCCCGCGCTTCCCGAGACCGGGCGAGTGGAGAATATAACGAGGTACGAGGAGCCGCTTATAACGCCAATCCTATCGACTTCCTGATATTATCTCTTCGACCTTGACTTTTATCCAATCGCGGAAGTCCGAAGCAGTATTCACCCTTTTATTTTTACTCACCACTTATACTTCCTCCCTTCTACTCCTATTACACGTTTTTCTTTTCATTTTTCGCTCGTCCGTCCCTCGCTCGCCGCACTTAAATGAGACTTACGTACAATATCACATCGAGCTTAACGCGAGTTTTTTGTCCTTCCTCCGTGTACCTTCTTTTACGACTATTTTTAATCGGCGGAACTCCATTTTTTCGACAGAAATTTTTATTGTCTTCGAATCGACTGCACTGGGATAATTCACTTTCACTTCATTCGAATTTACAAAGAGGAAACTAAATGGTTTGTCACACGGGGAGGTGAATAATCCATTGGTTAATCGGATTTTAGGGAGAGAGCCTTCGCTACATGCTTGAAAGATTTTTCACTCATCGCATTTTTTTGATATTTATTATGGACGAATCAAGTACTTGTTAGGATGACCAGGATGAAGAAACGAAAACGAGAAAGAATTGAATTTTGTATGATTTTGGTAAATTATATTTTGTGATTGTATAAAAATAAAAATAACCGAAATTTTGATAGATTCTGAAATATTTTTCAGAGACAATAGTGTTTTTTTGCAGATGAAGGAAGTAGTTTTGACATGTAAACCAAGTCGGACGGTATTTTGAGCTTTTATTTTAAATATTTAGTGTCTCTCGAACCCGCTTCATTTGATTTCGAGCTTAAATTGTCGACTCTCAAAAATTGTCCAATCGGACAAAACAGGGGTAACACAAAGGTTCGAGCTTCAACAGACCGTGTTATAAATTCCTTCCTCGTCTTCGGTGCTGGCAGAAACGTCTGAGATCTCAGAATGCGAAGCGAGTCTAACGTAGCCTCGATCTTTGTCGCGAGTACCGGTTTTTTCCAGAGGCAGAGGTTTATGAACTTGCTGGCTCGATCGGCTCGTTCTTCTGCCCGAAATATCAGGATTGCAGGCGGGTGGTTCGCAGATTTCGGCATAAATGTCTTCGGGTCTTGGTGGCGGTGTCGGCGGCAACGGGGTCAAGCTATCCCTGACCTTGGAGTAAGGTGGGTCGAGATCGGCACGGACTTGAACTTCGAGAACGCTCGTCGAAACCGACCGTTGCACCAGTTGTCGGGACGAACAAGCCCCAGCAGCCAAAGCGTTCGCCTCGGACTCCAAACTCGCGTACCTTTCCGGTGTCCTCATACCGATTTCCGGTCTAACTGCGAACGTGAACGATGCCGATTTCTTCGCCGGGTTGCGACTCCTCCCACCGTGCGCTATCCTCGTTATTCTTTCTAGAAAACCGTTGTTGCTCGCGGCACCGCTTCTCGAATGACTTCGATCGCGTATCGTTGTTCTTTTTATATGCTCCAGACCCTCCTTGAGGCTCTGCAATATTGGCTTCGTTTCAGGCTTCGATTTAATCTCCTTCAGGTGCAACTCTTTCAACTGAGAATTACCACCCGTCACTGGCTTCGGTGGTGCCACCCTCGGCTCCGTCGCTCTCTGGTCGAGAGCTCTTCTGCAATCAGAAACGTTATTTCGAACTCAAACACTGAAATAAATCCAACGGAATTAGCTGAATAAAATTTTCTGGTAGAAAATCCTCGGAGCTTGTCAGAGGCTAAAAGAGTCGACGTTTGTGAATATTTTAAAAGAATCAACGGGTTTTCAGCCACTCCAGAGACGGTGCTCGACGCAAGTATTATTTTTAGGTTCCAAGCGACAGTTTTCTCGTCTCAAGAACGTTATGTACATTGAAGCAAACTAATCTTTATCTAATAAAACCACAGTCGAGTTCTAGAAAGCTGGTAATTACTTCAAAAACTTTCAGAAATTGTAGAATAGTGGAGCAATCTATCATCCATTATAAAACGTATGATTTATTTGTTTTATAATTTTTGAAAAATTCACTTCATAAACTTCGTATAATTACACAAGTTGGAGTAAAGTCGCCTCCGTGAGAAAACGAGGCTACGAGAAAAAAGTTATTAAGACAGGTGAATTGTTTTGCAAAAGTCCGCGTAGAAAAACGATGTCACGGACTCGAGTCGCAATTTTTCGAAGATGTTAAGTCGACGGTTGAGGATCGCGCTAATTGCGAAGAAATACAAAATTACCTGAGCTAGAAAGTGTCGTAAGGCATGCAAATTGAAATAGAAAGTTTATGTCACAACTTTATACTCGTAATGACCTTGAGGATGAGCTATTAAATTCAAGCGACATTAACCTGCAAGCAGAGAGAAGGCGCTGCATCTTTGGAGATGCCAGTAGACGTGCTTCCGATGGACAACCCAACCTCGCTCTCTTGACCCTCGGTGCACCAGGGCCAGTGGCCACCAGCTCCAGGAGTTCCGGTACCGTTGCATTTGGCAATGGTCTTTCGGGCATCAATGGAACAGCACAACCAAGAACTATTGGTCCTCGGGTTGCACCTTCGAGTTGCATCAGACCACTGTAATCGCGTGGTAGTGGAATTGGCAAAGGTCCCGCAACTAGACGTACCTTTACGTGAAGATAAAAACATCCAATTTTTGTATGCCACGGCATTTGAAATCATTTTGGAAAGGTCGTTTCTGATGCTGGCTAAACAATTTAGTAGAAATTTATAACTGTGAAGCTCTAAAAATTATGAAGAAATATTGAGTTTTGTGATTTTATTTTGATTAGTTTTATCTGCGAAAAAGTTACTGATATTCCGGGAGCATTTTTAAACACGGAATCCCTTCGATATAAATTTTCAAAATCCAATGATTGGGAAATATTTTCAGAGACATCTTCAAAATTTTCGGCAAAACGTGATAATTATGTCCGGATAAGTCCGAGCATTTATCAATCGGAAAGCATACTTGAGAAATTCTTATCATTTTTCGTGGAAATGTCCTACAATTGAACTTTCTAAAGATCATTGAAAAAAGGCCAAAACGATAGGGACGAAGTTGCTGCGTGAGGTAATAAACCGTTCTCAACTCACTCTAATAGGAAGATCCCTTCTCGCGAGTTGATGAACTCTGTAAAGAACAGCATCACTTCCGGTATCTAAGCTGCCACTTTGACAGGTGGCATAAAATTCACCTCGTGATGAGAGAGGTGCGAAAAGTTCGTGACCCTGAGAATCGAGGCATTGTGCATACTGGTCACGCTCGGAAGCTCGAGAATTTTTACCATCTTGTGGTCCACTCACTACACTTGTGATCCCTGTAGAGACTGGGGATCTTCGTGTATCTTGGAAAATGGCTGCTAGTCGCAAAACTTCGCCAGCTCGCACCGTTGTTTTTGTGTAGTGGGCTCGGAGGTTTCCATTTTCTGAAATTTCCAACAAAAATACGTTTCATTAAAATTCATTTTTTCTATGATGATTTAATTGTTATTGAGCGGATGATCACTTCAGGAGACGAATCAGAGAAATTATGAGGTTGTACAACGAATCGCTGGTGCACGAGCACAGAAAATATTTAGAAAAATCAATGATTTCGTGTTTCTTGAAGATAAAAAAAATAAAGCGTTTTCACTAATTCGACGAAACAGCTTTTACGGCAATGGATAAATAAAATTGATTATTTTTCTCTTAATATACCAAAATACGTTTATTGAATTTTCCATGAAAATTTGAGAGATAATGAATAACAGAAGATGGGAAAAACGTTAAGCCGTCGATGTGAGACGAAGTGGCGAATAAATCACGATACTTTAGTACGATTTTTTTCGTCAAATATTTTCTATTGTTTATTTCACTCCGCAAATTTTAATATTTGCGTTATCCACTTTACAGAATATAAATTCTCGAGTCTGACAATATCTTTTGACGTGTTGCCTCGTGGCGAAAGCGACGTGGAAGAAAATAACAACACTTCGAACACTTTCAATATCAATTGAGCATAGACGAGAATCACTTTCCTCACTTTTACGATCCGGCTAGAAAAGGAAAGGGGGAGAGAAGGCCCCGTTGCGCACAGAGACGAGAATATGATGGTTCGCATCTTGTATACCTCTCGCATCGCGCCTCGGAAATCTTGGGATAGTTCATCCGTAAAACCTTCGCGATCATTACAACAACACTATATTTTCACCGTAAATAATTCGAAGAAGAGAGGAAAAGAGAGCGATGGAGAAAGGAACTGAGGGAGAGCGAGAGGCTCAGCGACCGAGAGAAGTGATTGGCGATATATTGGCGAGCATCGATACTCCTTATCTTCGCGTGTGGCTCTTATACGCCGGAGAATATTGCCAGACATATAGAGACATGATATATCCGATTGTTTGTGCTACATGTATAAAATATACACACGCAGGAAAAGTATCTCCTGAGGCAATCTTTTCTGCTCTTCTCCTCGCTCTTTTCTCCTTTCTCTCTCTCTCTCGGTCTTTTCTATTCTTCCATCTTCTTGTCTATCTCTCGATCTCTCGATGACGGAGTTACGAGCGATTCGCCATGATAACACGAGAACTTTAGTCCTTACAGCTGCACATACACTTTTGACAGAGTGTATTACCAACCGTGTTATTCGCTATCTCTTATATTGTAGCCAATTTTAGCACACTTTGAGCCGCATTATTTTAAGGTGGGAAGGGATGAGAAGCTTTTGAAATACGTGTCTGCGTTTTACAAATCATTATTTTGTGATCCTTGAGAATATGATTTTGCCAAGGCTCTCTTTCGTCCTATGTATCATTTTCCAAATATACACTTGATCAGCCACAACCCACAGATATTGTCGCGACTTATGAGGTTCTTCTATCAAATCAGACGTAGTTGACATATATTTTGGCGATTACTCATCAACTTGTCGCTTTAGTTTAGACAAAAAATTAGAAAAATTGCCCCAATCCAGGCAGCTACTTTTCTTTTCGATATTTTGATTTTTTTATAAACAGGGATGAATACTGACTCGTGAAGATTCAATTTGCTCTGGACGTGGTGAGCTCGCGTCGAAGTTCTTGACGCGACAAAACGGTGTTACATCTCCGTAGAAGATTTTGAATTAGTAGGGGTATACGCAACACGGTATTGACTCTTCTTTTGGGTCAAGACACTCAAGTCCTTTACCCGGGGACGAGAGCCACGTTGGTTGCGTATGGGAGCGCAAGAATGATATTTTTTTTGCGAGTTAGGTTGATTTAGACCCCGGTGGCATACAGATGAACCCTCTGCGGTGTGACGATGTGGTTTTGTTTAAATGAAAGAGTACTCACAGGGTTTTTCTTGCTCGAGCAGTTACAAATGCTCGCTCCGAGATAGATTACAATATTTATAATTATATTCGTCTTATTGCCACTATTATTGGAAATCCGCTTTGGTTTAGGTTTAAATCTGAGATATTGAGTGAGATTTGTTATTAACTTTTTGGCAATATTATTATTGATAATTGTTGTTCATAGTGTTACATCATGATTAGTAACCCTTGACCTAATAAAAATCTATTAGACACAACGTAAGAGAAAATGTAGTGCACAGAAAAATAAGTCCAACAAATATTATATCAATAGATAAAAATTATCAAAGCAAGGAAAAAGAGGCAGCCTAATTCAATCACTGTACACCATTACTATACACTCATCCAGCTCACCACACTAAGACACTGTGTCATACGCTGACACGCGCCACACAGAGAAAATCATCTTTATCGCACTATAAGGCTGTTACATACTAACCATTTATTGAACGCAATAGGAAAAAGGAAGTGAAAATAATAATAATAATAATAACACTGCTTTTACATAGTACGCCCACCAAAACTCGGGAAGTTGATAAAGAAATAATTAGGTCCCCTTCATATGTGTCAACAGTATCGGGGAAATGAAGTTCGAATAAAGCAACAGATACAGACAAAGGAAGTACCACTAAATATAAAATTCACGGTCAAGGAAAGAAGCGGCACGTGCACTAATATATATATATAGTCCTCTGTGAGGCTGTAAGTCGCAAGGCCTTATCTCAGAGAAAGAAAGAGAAAACATCCTGTGACGCAATACCAAAAACCAGCAGAAACAATAGTATTTTCATACTTCGTTGCCATGCGCACTAAAAATACTTTTCTTATAAGCAAAAAAAGAATAAGACAGGATAACCCCACCAAGAAATTAGCCAATAGCCAGGAGGCCACTAAATGGGGGCAAAGGGTATTTAAATGAGAGAAAGCGACGCCCATGAATGTGATTTCTACTAAATCTTTTCGAAGTCGTTACTACGTTCAATTATTTCGCGAATTTTCGTCTCAATTAAAACTTATAAAATTTTCAATAAATTCTGCAAATAATCTGAAATTCGATCACTTACTCCACGAGTCAATTTATACTAAAGTAAACATTTTATAAAAGTTAGAATTAATTAATAAGAATAAGTTCTTTTATCGACAAGTTGTAACTTGTAACCCCTACGACGACGTTTTGTACCGGACAACTGTAAATCAGGAGAAATCCGACCAAATAAAATATCAACCAGCTTATAAATTGTGAACCTATCTTGTGAGTACTTATTTACAAACTTATGATAAAATAAATCATCATCACATCGCTGAAGGTTACCCTGTCACCCATCAGAGCCTACATCATCTAGAACCTCGCAAAAATCATTCTTGCACTCCCATATTCGACTGACGTGACTCTCGTCCCTGGGTAAAGGACTTGAGTGTCTTGACCCGAAAGAAGAGTCAATACCGTGCTGCGTTCCCAGCTAATTCAATATCTTCTACTGGAACGTAACACCGTGTTGCATATACCCCCTGCCAATTCAAAATCTTCTACGGGGACGTAACAATGTAACAATAGCTTTTCAAATGTTGTTGAATTTTTTCAGATTTTTATTGCATCACGAAGTACGGAAATTTCAATCAGATATAATTTTTGGTCGAGCTATCCATCCAGTTATACCTTAAGTGATAGCAGCAGTGATGAATAGAATCGCTTCCTACTAAAGCACAACGTTTACTTTCTCTTTTATTTTGTACAGAAATGGCTACGGGACAGTTATACGCAGTTGACGTAGGATTCTTCATAGTCAACTCAAAGCATGTTGTCTTGAAGGAGATAGCAATAATATCACTAACAGAGAATTATATGGATTGCTGGATGTTACAACCACCTGAAGAGTATCTACGAGCACCAGATAAATTTGAAGAATCTAGCCACCCCCATGGGCTGGGATGGCAAGAAGGAAGTGTCACCTACCGACAGGGAATCGACCAATTAAAGGTTCTAAGCAGGAATGCCCGTCGGATATACATTTTTGGAAAGGAGCAAAGCACATTCTTACAAGCAATTGTGGAATGCCCACTGGTGGACCTCAGTACAAGATTCTCCGTGCTCACTCCAAGCGTTACACCTAAGTGCTTTTGCATCCACCACGGGATTTTATTGAGGGAAAATTTCTCTTGTGCGTTGAACAACGCCATGAAAATAAAAAGATTCTTAATGGAACAATGGCAATTAATCATGGAGCAAAGACCGAAAGAAGAGCCAATACCGTGTTGCGTACCCCCTACTAATTCAAAATCTTCTACGAAGATGTAACACTTTGTACGAAAATATGATGATTTGGCCTCCTTCAATGACATTAATTCGTAGACGTCACATTCCCTTTGAAGTCACACACTCACCACACTGGTGCAAATTTGCACTTGGACTTTTCAAAACTTTCTATTTCACCCATGACTGTGTTACATCATGATCAGTAACCCCTGACCTAACGAAAAACCTATTAGATACAAAGTAAGAAAAAAATGTAGTACGCAGAAAAATAAGTCTCCCATTTTAAAAAACAAATATCATATCAGCGCATAAAAATTATCAAGGCAAGGCAAAAGTGGCTGCCTAACTTGACTCACCCAGCGCATCATGCTAAGAGATACGCGCAACACGGATAGACTCACACAGCTTCACTGAGAAACGCGCAACACGGATAGACTCACACAGCTTCACTGAGAAACGCGCAACACGGATAGACTCACACAGCTTCACTGTGACACGCGCCACACGGATAGACTCACCAAGAGACGCTATTGCGGTCAAGATTATGCGCCGAAACACGCGCCAGAAAAGACATAAAACTGTTGTTCGGCTCATGTGCAAGAAAGCCACGGGTACCCCTTCCTTTCATTATCTGCAAATCATTGGCTATGGGCAAATAGGTCACATGCGCGACCCAGAACTTCCAAAGCTCATCCCTCAAGACGCAGAAATCACGTCATATTTTTGCGCTACCAATCAGAAGAAAAGAAGTAGATGGGGGAAACCCTATAAAAACGGGGGGCAAGTGCCCGGAAGGCAGTGAAGCAGCGCAGAAAGGAAGCGCAGATAAAAAGAAAGATCCAATCAGTTGTCTCAAGAAGTCTTTGTTACCACGCCCGCGAATAAATTAAAGAAAGGAAGAAAAGAAAGTCAGAATTTCTCATCGGCTCTTGTTCAAAGTTGAACTTAGAAAATTTTCGAAAAGTAAGCTCACTCAATATCTCAGACTCAACCAAAGCGGAAATTCCAATTATAATTACAACAAATATAATTATAAATATTGTAACCTATCTCGGAGCGAGCATTTGTAACTGCTTGAAACCTACGACGACGCTTCGACCCGGACCATTGTAAAGCAAATATAAGAGGGAACAACCAGTACCTTCCAATAAAGAGTAACATCAATTAACCCACCAAGGAAAAACCCTGTGAGTACACTTTTATTCAAACAAACCACATCGTCACCCCCCAGAGGGTCCATCATCTGCATGCCATCGGGGTCTAAATCAACCTAACTCGCAAAAAGGAAATATCATTCTTGCTCTCCCATACTCAATCGACGTGGCTCTCGTCCCTGGGTAAAGGACTTGAGTGTCTTGACCCGAAAGAAGAGTCAATACCGTGTTGCATATACCCCCTGCCAATTCAAAATCTTCTACGGGGACGTAACAACTGTATGGAATTAATCTTGCAATAAAACTTTTTAGGGGTAACAATTCCTTAGTAATTGATTACGAACAAAAAAAAATTGATAAATTAAGTTTTATTATAAAAAAATGACGAAATTGAAGAAAGGAATTTTGAATTTTTTTATGTCGATGATAGAATAACAGTCCCGAAAATGAGTAATAGGCCCGAAAATTAGCCCGGTGAGATGTAACAAGGGAGAAGTGACCCGACTGCGAAGTATCAGACTGTAGCCGATAATGTCCCGAATGTGATGAGCACCGTATTTTTGACTAATTCCCGAAACGTGAGGTGAATTTTGCCAAAGAGAAATTTGATGACAAAGAGCACGTCAGCACGCTGAACGACCGAATCAAGACTATCGAAATCAATATGGAGATCGATGAAGACACGCCGTGGGCTTGCGCCACACGTCGCGTCGATCGCACCCGAATTGCGTGTCCAGTACGTGCTGACACCCGCGGGAGCGTGAGAACTAGAGCACGAAAATGCCCATTATCTCACGTTTCCCAAATTCCCAAGTCCGCGAGCTAGCGACGCCCGCGGTGGGGCGAGCGCTCGATCCCGAGAGCGCTCGCCGGGTTAATTCAGAATACCCAAAAAACATAATTCGAAAACTGAAAATGAGACAAAACATCTGAAAATTTGTGTATGAATATCCCGAAATCACAATTAGTGATGAAAATTATTCTTGCTTCCGTTTGACCTTACCAAATGGCTTTCAAGGTCCGATCATCATTGTAATTTAATTAAATAGATTCCAATCTACGTATTTGAATAGCACACTCCTCTTAGAATAAATGGGAACAAACAGTGATTTTTCGGTTAATCTGGAACTTTCATTTCACGACAGCTTGGAAAATTCAATGTCGATTGAGAGAAAGATAGAATAAAAAGAGCGAGAGAAAAAGAACTCGTACATAAAGCCTGGCAACCTCTGCAGTACTTGTAAACTGCTTTCGCTCTTTGTACATGTAATTGCGTGCGCCTCTCATTTAAACATTTAACTGCTTCGTTTACGACGCTTCTGCTCTTCGCAACCTGGTCGTTGTATAAACAGGTAAAACTATTATCATACGGACGAACACCGAATGGACAGTGTGTTGAAGCTCCTTCTTTCTCGAGATTCAGTGATTTCAGGGTACTGAAATCACTGGATACTCTACGAACGTCATTGGGATTTACGCGCATCATGAATCTTGCGGTTTTTGCGGTTCGAGAGAGCAGCCTCCCCATATATAAATATATTTGAACATAAATATGCGTAAAACTTGCAAAATCTTTCGATTCTTCAGCTCTTTCGCTCGAGTTCCCTTGAAATGACATACATGCATAACACGACGAGGATCTGTTTCGTGGGAGCGATAAAACGCTACATTCGTGTGTCTCAAAACATGGCTATTTGCTCGATACTAAATTACCGATGACCGAAGAGTTCGACTACAAGTTATTAAAATTTATTTATCCACATAAATTTTGAGCCGTGCACCGCGTCTGTTTGGTCAGTCCAAGATTATGGCAGTAATTAATCTCCATTCGCGATAAATACCGTACATACGTGTTCATTGATCAAATTTCTACGATTCTGAGACAAATTCCTTTGGTTGACGTTCGCACTCTGTTTACTCTTCGGCTCGCTAATGACTGAACTATTTTTTCATCGAGCATACGGAAGCATGAGCGGAGGAGAGACCAAGATACGTTCACTATGAGAGCCACAATGTCCTCGTGCAAATTTTGTACTTTTATGCTCATTCCCATAATTCTGATCGCGATGCCAACTGAATGTAAATTTGTACCTGAACATTTTGAATGACTCTGAAAGCGAATACAACAAATTCTGAATTTGTTTGTCGAAGTGATATGAGAAATCTTGAGCACATTGTGAAATGTATTTTTTTCCAATTAGAATGTTTCATTTATATAACGACGTTACATGATTTCACGAATGCTGTTGATCTCGTCATCGTGGGATTCACTAAGGAGTGCGGTTTCATTTAAGCAACATAACTTACCCATTTTCGAGTGTGTCAAGGTATACGCCCGAAGTGGTTTGGCGAGAAGAAACGCAGGCACTCCAGCTCTCACGAGAGCCCCGATTCTCCTGTAAACCCTGGCACTTCCGGTCCCACTATTGTTCGATACGACGGAGAACCAGCCTGCAATAAATAAAAAAATAAAAATAAACACTACGGAATTAGCTCTCCTTCGTCGACTACTGCGTTCTTGCGCCGGACGTTGAGCAAACACGTGGGAGACAGCGACAAAACAGGTGAATGGTCCACGCGACAGGCTCTCTCGAATTTCAAATAATCTTACGGTACGGCACACGTCGATCGTGATTGCCACGAAGAGTGAGAGTGCGTTTGTCGATCGTTTGCTCCGAATACAACACTTTTCGCTTTCTCACTCTACGCGCGGTCTCTCTCAACGCATGTCTCGTGTTTTACCGCTTACCATGAAAATCTGGGTCAGCGAAGGTGCGAGATACGATTCTCGTATTTCATCGAGTTACAACTCTCGCACTTTCGAGGTGTGAGATTTTTCACCTCCGTTTTTTAAACCCTCGACGTATAAGGCCCTGGAGTACCCACATGATCGGTACGAACGAAAGTGAGAAATTTTTATACAAAATTTCTGTAAGAATAAATAAGTACTAAATTTCGTGGAAAAAGAATGACTCTTTTTCGTCGTATCACGTCGATACGGTTTCCAGAGTATAAGACTACGTGAGAATCATAAAAATGCTTGAATGCTCAAGAAGTATTGGGATTATGTGAAGTTGTGCATGACAATTTATAGAAGACCATTAGTTTTATGGAAAATTTACGACGATTTTACGGATTATCCATAAACGATGGGTAGATATAATCGTCGTATAATTCAAGCATGATATGTAAATGGAAAAACTGCTGGTCAACGTTATTGGATCGCGAGGAGAAAGATAATTCGAGAGCTCGATCGATCGGGGCTTGTGCACACGAACGCAAACACATATGGGTGTATCTGGGTGTATTTATAAATGCATATGGACGCCTCGTAGAGACGAAACCGTAAGGGAAATCAAGTGTAGAAAAATAATAGTGAGGCAGGAAAGTACAAAGAGTAAGCAGCTGGGCCGAACGAGTATAGACATACTTTCCTCTTGGTATCTGCAGCCATCTTCGATTGATTTACAACGAGAGTGGTGAACGCGCAAGAAGAAAGGAGGAGAGTGAGAAAGAGCGCGAAAGAGAAGTTCGTTCTGCTTTGGTCCGATGATACTTTTATCACCGATGAGAAAATTTATTGGAAATCCGCCTTGTTCAACCCTCCACCCCACCCCTTTAGCCGCATGCTCCATTACAGTGTGATGTTATGTTAAAAGAAGGATCGGAGTCCCGGCTCCGCACACCATTGGGACCCAAGTGCTTATCCTCTTCTTCGGTCCCCTGGGGTGGGTTAACCCAGGAAAGGCGAACGATAAATTCGTCCTTGACTGTTCTCTTTGCGAATGAGTGGATATCCCAGCACTCCGTGCGCTGGACTTCTTCAAATACGTGTATCGTATCGATGCGGCCCCGTAAAATAGGTGCATCGCGATCTACGAGAGAAGGGCGTATCTCACGAGATTGAGCTGCCAATGTGGCACAATCGCTACGACCTTTCTTTCGTCGACAGACGCTTTTACGAATGAACCGCGCCCTCGAGCTCGCAAATAAATTTCATTTTTTTTCGTCATCGCCCCTCGCTCGTTCAGAGTTCGCGAACACTCCGATTTTAAACTGCCTTATTCTAATCACTCGTGAAAACGACGGAAGCTCTACAGATTCCGATGCCGATCGGCCCCAGGAGGCCTCGATAAAGTGAAACGAAAAAATCGAGACAAAGTTAAATCCTTGTGCTTTCCCTTGGGCTCGTAATTCCCGAGAGTTGGACTATCAAATATATCGCTGTATAAATAGAATTTACATCGATCGATGCACTCAGCTTTTATTTTCTTTATAAATGAAAATCAACGCGTGAAATCCTATCGAGGACAATCTTCCTTCAAATGTTTCTTAACTATGCTCTTCCGAGTTTTTCTCTTAAAAAATAGTTTTTGGACAACCATCAATGTTTTTCGACCGATTATCCAGTCATCTGACATGCGCCATTATGATCAGCATGTTAAACTATCAATAAAAACTGAATCTTAAAAAAACCTATTACGAGCCTATTTTAATACTAAACTTGATGCCACTATCTCAGAGACTGGAATAATCGAATAAATTTCGATTTTATGTCAAAATTCTCAGGTTATGGCCACTATTATCGTGAGAATATTAAACAAAGTCTACTCATTCCGAGATGGAAGTAAAGACTTTATCCATCGATGAAAAGTCTCAATTCCTAGCCATTAAGATTCAAATTCTCGTACCTAAGCATGTACTTAATCCAACTAAAAGAATTCTCCATACCGATTGTGCGAGCTCACAAATCGTATTGAAAACTCAACATTTTCTATCAGTTTTGTGGACCCAAATATCAATGTTCAAGGGCCATTAAATTCCAAGATATTGATAAGAAAATCGTGACTGTTGCTCAGATAGTGAAATTATTTTTTGGTTATTTTAATCGCTCTTCCTTCCCTGCCACCCGGAACTGTTCATTCGAGATATACTAACATATTTAGTACAGCAGTACGTCAGACGCTCAGGACATAAGATCGCGAATATTATAGCTTTAGAATTAACCGTGAGTTCTTCAAGTTTCTCTTGCGGCGAGAAAGAATGAAGAGCCCATCCCGGAAAAGGCTACGACGCGGCAGCAATCGCGACATTAGCAGCCGAGTATGCGTTTGGTGTATTCACCGCGCAGCAGGAAGTGCAGCGCTTAATCGTTCGGGATCGTACATAACACGATACTTAGTATACGTATACACGAAGTCAAAACGCCGCTAGCTTTTTTCCAGTTTTCATGGGAATCGACAATGTTAGAATCGGATCGGAACATGGAAGATCCTGGGCCGGCAAAAGGGATGCGTTGTAGCGGGACATCGAGCAAAGAGATCGCACAGAGACGCGACTAACGGGCTGCTTCTCGAGTGATCTAACGATCTATCGACGCTTACGATCTAGAATTATTTCCTTGTCACGCACCGTTAAGTTCCTCGCCAAGTTTACTAGCACCTAGGCACTTAACATGTCTGTTGTATACGAACCCTTATATACGTACAAATACATATGATTGAGCTTGATAAATAAACTGGCTGCAGATATTTCAACTTCTTATCCAAACATTGTCTCAAGAAGATCTGCGCTTGCTCCCAAATCATTGAACTTCCGTGCTTTCAATTAAGACATTCTACCGGTGCATAACTCTTGTAACAACATGAAAGTACATCCCGAGGTACAACGAGATGTCGCGAAGGAACTTAGAGGAAGAGATAAAGAGAAAAATACAGAAAAATTATTTTATTTCAGGACTGTTGGTAGTTGAAACCGTAAAGAAATAAAAGATAGATGTTTATTTTTGTGACGAAAAAAGGGAAGCGATTGCACAGTGACGAAGGTTGAGAAATGATGGATCTCGCGAGGACTATTGGTTCGTAATAGTCGTTTAATGTGGTGCGAAATATGAGGCAGTTTTTTTCATTACTCATGATTAATTGTATTAGACTTTTGACTAAAATGGTGAAATTTATTCGAGCAATGTGTTTTGTAGTGGTGAGCAAATGCATATGGTTCTTTTCGTCTTATTTTTACAAATAAATTTTCTTTAGAATCCTGTACGTGAGTATTTTCACGTACGAATTTACCTCGCTTCCTGAAGGATTTTTCTCAAACGTATATTACAATATTTCACCTGATTGATGATTTTTTAACGAACGGTATCTTCTCACTGCAAATGGGTTACGTTTGAATAGAAATGAATGATGCTAATGTCCAAGTCAGTAATGTAACCGGAAAATCAATAATTGAAAGCCTCTCGAATATTATAAATAAACGAGGAAGCAAAACTCCACAGTCGTTTCTAAACGTCATGCAGAACGACTGCATATCATTAAAAATTAATTTTTCAAAATATTAATTGCATCCCTGGGAAATTGAGCGTACAGAGAGAAAGAAATGTCATTGATAAACGAGGAAACCTCCCGAGACATAAGACATTTCTAATTCTCCAGTGAGCGCCGGCGTGTGCTCAGAAAACTTTTACTATCCGAGCAACACATTTTGTTTCTCCTCTGACTCTCACACAGAATTTTATCATTCGACTCCATTACAAAACATGAGTCGATAGTTGTTTTGTACGGAGTTTGATAAATAGCCTCTCGGAAATGAACCATCGATTCTCGTTATATCGCCAAGATATTTAACAACAAGCAATTGACTGCGTACAGACTAAAATTGCATTGAGCTGGGAGATCGAGAAAACGCTTTACTGCCGATAAGCGAATGATATTCCATTCGTCGTTAGAAACGTGCGTACAGTGTGCCACGAATTCCTTTGTTTCTCGAGCTTCGAGCCAAATCCCGTAATAATAACGTACAGAGAGAAACAATTATTTCACGTGTTGATAATAAATTTTAATATAAGATAATAACAGAACGTATGGACATAAGATTTTTTGAATTTACTCTATAAATCAATCATCCAGTGAATTGTTTCTTCATCTAAAAATTAAAATAGTATTCATGGAAACTTTGTTGCCGATAAATATAACATGTCACGTCCAAATGAGAGAATTCAAATAATTCAGCAGCACGTTTAATGTCGTACGTTTCTGGAAATAGGTTAAGGTAGTTCATACACGAAAAGATTTACGTTAGAAAGTCTTGAAATTTACACAGAGTTTAAATGGGTAGTCTACTGATACGCATGCCAAATTTCAAAGGGTTTGTCTTATTGGTTATCGAGATAAACGTGTTTAAGTATGAAGAAAAATTCACAGATAGGGACTATGCATAAAATAGTACATTATAACACTAGGACGAAAAAGTTTTTCGTACGCGTGTTATACGAAATTTTATATTACGAGGTGCGGAAATGGGGGTTTTGTGTATGCGAAGCGTACGCAAAAGCGTCCATTTACGTACCGGGTGATATAAAATCGTTCATCTTTTTCCATATAACGAATGAACGCTTTTTACGAAGTTTATGAAAAAGTACACAATAACAATGAAATATATAATGAAAGTTTGGGAAAAAATTCTAGACGATTGTCTTTCTAGTAATAAAGATATATCACGATGCTTGTTTCGGTATTTTGTTTCTTCTTGGCTTGGCCAATTCCTATCACAGCCTTCTGTCTTTTTATTAAAACTTTTTCTTGATCCATTCCCCTTTCCGTTTTCCCTTTGCACTCTCTAATGCGATTTTTTACATGAAAAACTATAGTATTTTAGCCAGGGACGAATGAAATTTGGGGTTCAGTCAGTGATGGATCTCCAATTAATTAATGGCTTGTAATTTCATTCGCCATAAGATAAGTTGAACCCTTTTTTACAATTTCAAACTAATAACTCTGACGTTAATTTAAAGTTATTATATCTTTAATTAGGGAGTAAAAATCGATCCGATTCAGACACCCATAAAATACGATCCTTTGAAAATGATCTACCTTAAACGAGAGAAAAAACAATTTTCTACAAATTTTTCGATTAAATGTCGTTCCATAAATTTCCATTCGTTCCATTTCTATTCGAAGAGTCGAACATTATCTTCGCACATCTAACAATCGAAGCTTGCCAAATATAATTCGCAATTGCGATTTCGGGCTCTCCCGCTCATATGCAAATGTTACGCAAAAAAATGTAAATCGCTCTCGTCATCTCGTCCATCAAGTATCGAGCACGTGCAATCGATGCTGTTACGCGCTGCACCAGTGAGATCCCATTATCCCCGACCTCCATTACCAAATCGAGATCAACCCGGATCACTCTCTCATTATCGCGCACGGAGGTCAGGGCAGGTTCCCGGTGGAAGTAAGAGTGAATTTCTGCTATGCTCGATGTAATGCCCGTTGGCTCTTACCTCGGCTTTCACAGTTGCGCAACGGTACACACGCATGAGTATATTTACACTCCCGACCAAAAGTACGGATACGATGCTCGAAATCTCAAGCCACATGTGAACTTTCGTGACTTCTAAATGCAGATTTTGTGTTACGATAAACTTTTCACGATTTTTTCTGTCTCGATATGCACTTCCACACACTTCATGGCGCTCACTTCATAAATAGTATATTACACACCTAGGGAGGGAAAATAGACTACTTCAAACCGCGGGCAGAATTGTCACCCGAGCCGAAGGCGAGGGTGATAAGCACGCGGTTTGAGGTGGTCTAATTTCACTCCCGTGGAGTGTATACGATTTTTCTGTCCGACGCAGGCGGAATGCGGCAACTTCGGCCCGCGCAGCGGGCCGAAAGTTGCCACTTTCCGCCCGGAGGGCTGAAAATAAAATTTCGTCATTTTTCTTCATGGAGGATCTGAAAAGGGTAACAAAAGCCGAATTTTCTCGATTCCCTTGCAAAATCGTTCAATTTTTCGCTTGAAAGTAAGAAGTTCCAATAAATGCCGTTTTACTCGAAAGCTGTAAGGTTTCGAGAAAAATCCTTTAGATGTAATTTGCGCCCGGGTCTGAATACTAATTTCCAAACTTTTAGATTTTTACTCTAAAATGTCAAATTCATAGTCATTTACTTTGTTCTTCAATTTGAAAACTGTTTTTCGTGACTCTTTGCTATTTGTGAATTCGATAGTAATTAACATTCCGAGGACTTTTTTTTGATGGCGAAGACATATTTTCGCAGCTAAAAAGTTCCTGGAATCCCAAGGAAACCTGAAGAAATTCCAGACGCATGACGATGCTGATAAATTTAGCGAAATTTCGTCATGTGGATGAGTGTTCACCCCCGATAACTGGTAATTCCGATGCGAAAACAGGGAATACCGGAGCAAAGCACATTCCCCAAAGAATTCGTGAAATCTTTCAATCGAGCTAATTATTCTGTAGGCCATGAATGAATCATGGACTCGCTCTGCATGGGAGATGCAGTAGTTCATTCTGAGCACAGCTCGTTGGGAAAGAGTCGTTGAGGTTTCCACCAACATTTACGATGTTGAGAAATTTTTTAAAAAACCTCTGAATACATACAATTTCTGAAATGATTCAGAACCTCGATTTTCAAGATTATATTCACAGGTGTCAGCAAGCTTTTGCACTGAAATACTGTTTCACGACGACGACGACGCTAAATCATGACAAAAAAAAATAAATTGGCCAGCAAAACCCACAACGTTGCACAGATCCCAAAAAAGTTAGGACCGCAGCAACATTTTTTTGCTCCCCTTCAATTGCTAGACGATTATAGCTGAGAGCTTCTCGATAAGTTTTTCAGAGCTCTTCGCGTGATATAAAAAAGTTTCGAAGCCTTATCCCTTGTCGGCGAAACCCACAGCGTTGTCAGATTCCAACAAAGTTAGCATCGCTTCAACATTTTTTTTGCTGCACTTTAACTGTTAGACGATTCCAAAGAATAGCTTTCGGAGAACTTTTAAGAGCTCTTCGTGTTGTAGAGATCGTGTGGTAGGCTCATGAAAAATAGACCAAATCTTCGTAGCAACTTTTTAAATCCCGCCCGAAAAGAAGTAGATAAAAGCTCGTTAACAGCATGGAAAATCTGACATCCTCCGAGATAGCTGACGCCTGCTCCGTCTTCTGCACATCCGCGAATCGGGAAAACATGGATTTATGTGTATATTTTAGTCTGTCATCACCCCAGGGACACGTATCTTTGTGGTGTAGAGTGTCATTCTCGGAAAGTCTCAACGACAAGGAATTTCACTTTCAGGGACGTGCTTCTTCGCGCGCACATACCTTAATAACCACCCGTATAGATGTGTATGTTCGAGTTCGTTGTATCCGTGGGTTTTGAGATGGTGCGGAGTCTCGCGATCAGCAGCGAAGGTGCTCTGGCACAGCGAGCCGCAGGCTCGAGGCGAACACCGAGAGCGACTCTCCAGGTGGTCGGCATGCAAATGAAGCGCCTATCGATCTTTTTCTTTTCGAATCCCTTTTTTTTGCAAAGCTTCTCAAAGTTTTACATTTTCTTTTGTAATTCTTTGGGAGAGCGAGAGACGGGGAGCTATGAAAAAAGGAGAAAAAAAATGTTCGGTCCCGGTGATGTTCCGTTCCACGGAATCTCGACGTTCACGATCAGGTGTAAATGGTACGTGTCAACATGTCAAGACGATCATACTTTGCCGCGCATAGAAAGCGAGCGAGACTGAAAAAATCGTTCGGTTTTTCGATGCGTGCCCCAGCACTTGAGCTCTCGCAATTTTTTTACTTTTTTTATATCATTTTTTCAACACATTCACCAATAGCCATTTCTCACCACTGCATATCGCTTCGCATTAAACGTACGCTCGCGATTCGAGCTCGTGCGTCTCACGAAACCTCTACACACGCCTCAAACCACCATCAATTTTCCATGTAAATTTTCTCCACAAAATGCAAAAGGATTACTATAAATAACGATTACGCTCCTGGGCCACACTGCTGGGTAAACCAAGCGTCCTGCAGCCCCTCGTCAATAAGTTTTCCTATTTATATGTTAGATTTAATTTATATATTGCATAAGAATCTATCTCGTATGCATGCATTTCTGCATAATGAAATCGTCGCTGCATTTCCAATTCAGCTGGATGTGCAAATTTATTTCATCAAGCTGTTTTCCAGTCTGCGGATAAGCATCGTTGATCAAGTATTTCGATTTATACGCTTAAGGAATCCTGCGAGTGTACGAAGGCTATTGGAGTGTGTCAATAAAGCTTCGGATCGATTCCAGGCGTTTCATCTGAAATCGATTCCTTTGATTCGGGAATGAGCATCTGAACTCCTTAGATTGATGACGTTGAAGAAACATTGATCGTCGAAAAATAAGAAAAACTATAAACTTATTTCGTCCCGTAGTATTTTCGGCGTTTCATGGAATATTGTCGTTTGAGAATCGATTTGAACTATTCACGAAAAACTAGAATAGTGAGGAAAATCGCCGGCGGATTCCACGTCCTCGCAAAACATCGTTTGGATTCTCAGCCTCATTTTGAGCTTCTTCGAACGTGGCATGTTCTTCAATTGGCAGAGCAACGACATTAGAAAATGGTAGTCATCGTTGTCGTCTGACGCAGGAGACGACGAGCTTCTTGGCCTTCTTTCCGGTCCTGCTTCATCAGCAACATTCGATAAATGGGGTTGTCCTTGATCGTCGACGTCTGGTCGCTCTTTTTTCACTATTACGATTTTTCCGTTGACAGCGTTATTAGTGGCTGCGCACGGAAGGCTTGTTATCGCTGTTTCTTTCCTCGGGATACTACTTTCGTTGGTAGAGTTAGTTAAATTAGCTTCTTGAACCTCTATAATTTGGACACTCTCCTGGGATTCACGGGGCGTTAAACAATCAAGAGGTAAAAGACGAAAATCCGGTTGAGATTTTTCGTGATCGTGGACGGATGGAATTTGGTTAATATTTTTATAGTTAGTGGGGATCGGAGGTTCAGGAATTAGAATCAATCGGTCATCAGAAACTTTTGAATCAATTACGTCACGACTGTGAATGATTTCTGGGTGTTTTGGCTGCCACAAAAACTCAATTTTGGCCTCGGTATCATCATATTTTCTCTTACCGTCCGGCGAAACAGTTGAATTTTCAAACGCTATTTTTGCGCTACGTTTTCGCGTCAATATTTGATGGACTTCATTGCCCAGAATTTTAATCCGATGGTTCGACGTGAATCTTCGGCAGCGCGAATTTTGTGCGTCCCATTCGGAACGCTCGGCTTCATGGCGAGGTCTTCTTGGCCGTAAGATAGTCAACGATCGCGGGCAGTCGTATTTCGGGACGGCCAGAACGGAGTCTGACATTGATAAGTCTTTTTTCGTGGCGGAGAAAAAAGTTTGGTTTTTTTCGCTCGAGAGAATTTTGGGGATATTCGGAGTGTTGATTGGTTTAGTTGGGACCAGTTTTTTCGTTGGATCAACAGCAGAATGGTTTTGATCTTTTGACGGTAGAATTCTCGTTGAAGCGATCGGGCCAATCGGATCAGACGGAACGGGATTAGTCTCAACGATTTCGCAATGTCTGCTCCCAGCCCAGACGGGACACTCCAGCCGTGTCGTATCTTTTTCGAAGGACGAGGATGAGGACGAGGACATCTCTGTTGTCTGACAACTTTTGTTCACCATCATTAGCTTTATGGTCTTTCTTGTCGCGATAAAATGAACTGAGTCGTTGTCCCTTTGTCGCTCTTGAGGATGTAGAAACGAAGTGAGTAGAGTATGGCGAAACTTCTTCTCGGACGATGGTTCCGAAATTCTCGAAGAATTCCGCCTCATCCTGTGGCACTTCTGTCTCGTCCGCTTGGCTGGAAACGATTTTCTTTCACGATGCACAAACATGATAAAGATTCGTCTATTATTTTCAAACCATTATTATAAAATTTTCAAAAAAATGAACAATTTGAAAACAACAAAATTGAAACATTCAATTTTTCTAAAAACTCATCCGCGCCTTCGAATTTACCTGAACGATTTTTTTCGCGCGAGCTACTTTCGATCAAATTGATCTCAGGGCAGGTACGACACTTCGATCGACCAATCTGGTGACGCGTGAAACCGTAAAATCCGTCATCGCTGAGCTCGAAACCGCTCGAATTAGATCTGTCGCTCGGACTCGACATCTTGTAAATCCTTCTTGATTCAATTTATTCTACTGAATTTGAAAAAGTAACTAAAACCTATGGAATAATAATTTTCAAAAACTTTGACAGCGCGATGACGAGGGTGCTCAGAGATTTCGACCAACAGACCTGAACTTGCGTTTGCTTCGTGAAACAAAAAAAAACGAATGGGCCATCACCATAAATATCATCAATCAGTAAAGTAGAAATTAACACACACAGAAGGCAATCTTCGAACGGGTTTTTATTTCGAGATTATGTTGCAGCGAACTCACACGAACGTGAACTTGGAATCAACACTCTCTTGCGGACGAGTTCATATGACATCACAGGACGAATCATGTGCTAAAAGAAAATATCTTCGATCGTGCGTCGCCACAGGCCCGAAGATACATTTGAGATTAACAAATGTCACCACATCCAACTTTCGATGTCTTTGGCTCGTGTCCAAGGTACTGCACAACTTTATAATCAACGTCTTGAGTGATAATTTTTTTCTCTTTTTTTACACTGTTAAAAAACAATTCAGTAAGTAGCAACATGCGCAGCATCGTTGTTTGATGAAATATTTTCGCTATTATAGCGGCTCGTAAAAGAAATTGCGGCAAAAGTATGCAAGACAATAAAATTATGAAATGAAAATGAAAATTCACGTAGTGCAATATAGAAAGCAGAAAAAAAAACGAAATATACGGACACTCAATATTTTGGCTACGTGCGTTCCGAAACCCCGAAAAAGCAGGTGTCTGACATCAAAGAAATAACATTGTCGACGGTACTCTCGACAATGCAGAAGTGTAAAATAGCGACGAGTTTCTTGGAAAACGTTACCTCCACTTTCTGCACGAGTCACGTACGATTGGGGGATTGCCCCCTTGCGTCGGATATAAAACAATGGCAAACGTTCGTGAATCAGATACGACCTTAACTCCTCTTTCTCTCTCTCTCTCTCTCCCCTTCATTTTTTTGCTTGGATTTTACTGCGGTTGTTCAGACAGCAGCACGTATCGCACCGTGTGCAACACCGAGAATCAGGAGCTCCGTACGGAAAGCTTTCCGTGAAAGGAGTCCGCGTTTTCTGCCAACGGTTAGTTCTGTTCCGGTGGGTTTAGGAGAATAATCTAACAAGAACGGCACTGTTTCCCCTCATGCTATCGAGAACCGTTACGCAATTGAGGATGTAGTACACCGAAGACAAGTTAAAAAAAATCAAATGCAGTGCAAAAAGCTACGGAACTTTTGTTGAGATTCTCATTATTTGGCTTGATTTAACTACGATTTTATTAGTTATCAATATTCATAAAGTTGCACGTACAAGTGGTGGAAACGGAACGCCGAACCTCGTTAATGTACTTAATCTAGTTACTTGTAATTGCAAAATAGTTATATTCGTTTGCAAATACTTAAAGAGCTCCTGAAAGATCATTTTCGCTACTATAATTATGGAGATTAAACACCAGCAATTAGGATTGAGTAAGCATGCTAATAGTTTCAAGACACCGAAGATAAAATCGAAAAAGCATAATTTTAGTTCTTCGTTTCACGGTAATTGTAACACACAATACCCACGTTTTTCCCTGCGTTATTAATAATGTTTGGAAAAATACAAAAGTACACGAATTGAAAAACGTCGCACTGGAGCAGTGCCCGGTGACACGCAACCGTTTTTGGGGACGAGCAACTTTTTTTCGTGTTAGCTTTTCTGACAGTGAACTTTCGAAATCGAAGGGCGTTACTGCAAATGATTTAATAACGCAAAGTAAATAAATATCACGTGACTTTAGCGCAATAATTTGACGAAGCGACAGTTTATTAAGCATAAATGTCCTCGCTTCTATCTAGTACAGTAATATTATCGTACATTACACAAACATATTCGTATATGTCAAACGTGGGCGTAGCGACAGCCGCGACAGGAATCATTCGAATGGAATTGCGTAACCCGAGGAATCGAGTAAGTTAATTACAGCACATGCGCGTGAGCAGACATTTTACTCGTAATGTGCACATAACTCATAGTGGCAGCTTCCTAGTTAACCTCGTCTCAACCCCATCTCTTCTGTCAATCTATGTGGTACATTTTACTGGAATAAAAAAAGGAAAAGTAGTGAAAACATCCAGAGGCTGAGGGCGTATTGCAGGCATTGAGAAAAATTTCTCTCGTTCAAAATTGAGCCACTGATTGAGAGGTTCAATTTTATTTCGATCGAATTTCATTGTACAACTTTCGTACATTCATTTTGAAAGTTGAAAGTCGAGAAAAAGTGAGATTTTCGAACTGTGATAAATGATTATGGCGAAACTAATTTTTTTCTGTCACAGAAAACTGAGCTTCTGTATCAACCGTTGATCGTTAGATCATTCATCAAAAGCATTGAGTTCGTGTGGGCTGGATGAATGTCCAGGAGAAAATCGATCGGTTACAAAATGGACCTTTGTTTGCGAAATTATGAAACCTCCTGCGTGAATTCTTTTTCGTGTTCTCCGATAAAGATCTTGAATAATTTGCAGCAGCTTTCTGCCACGAATACAGCAACACTCCACATGAATTTTGTGCTATTCCAAATAACATGATCGTAAAAAAATGTTTTTCTCTTTTACCACGGTCCAGCGAGAGGTACAAGGGTTGGCCTCGTTACTCCGTTTCTCGATGTAAATGCTGAAATATATTCCTCAGCTGTGATATAACGATCGATGTAGCTCGAGCAGGATCGGAGCACGTTGATCTTTCGAGAGAGTCGAGCGCAATCGTTGCTGCTGCTGACTCCACTGAGAATTGAGGCAAATACTTTCTCCTCTGGATGGTACAGAATATGTGGACATACGTTCAAAATGAATGTGGTGTAGCTATAAAGAGGCAAAAGGAAGGTGTACACGGCGAGCCACAAATTATGGCGGAGGACTTGAAACAGCTGCTCGAGACGGTTGTGACCTTGTCTCGTAGCGAAGAGACTCTAGAAACGAGTACGCTACTCTCAATTTCTTCCGGATAATCGGTTATTAATAGTGAGAGTTCTCCAAAGAATATGAAGAAAGACCGAAATATGAGAATGAGCAGCTAGTCACTCCAAATGAGTGTAATTAGCATGACTGCCACAAACGAGAGATCAGAAAAGATCTATGTGCGTACTCTCTTTCTCCTCATTTTTTTTCAATACCTTCATTTCGTAATACCCAGACTTGCTATATACGAGTATAATTATTTTCTCGCTAGTTAATGATAAAAAATATCGAAGCAGCTCGATAATCGCGCTCCTCCATTCGCTAAACATCGTTCATCAGTCAACCATAAGTTTTTGGACACTAAATACTAGCCTGGGGGCAAAAAATAAGACGGACTAAAACTAGACGAACTGGATCGCTGCTCATTTTAATTGTAATCATTCTTTTCAACCGTCACACCAAATGGACACATGTGCATTCATGATACAAATACAAATTTGTCTAGACATTTCGAATAGTGCGAATAGACCATAACTTGACTTTCAAAAATTGCTTCTCATCTTCCTCCCCCTGTCTACGTGAATCGGAAAATTTTGAAAAATCCTAGTTCTTTTTTGCGTTGAAAATATAGAAGTTTTGTGTTGCACGTGATGTAGCCAATGCCCTTAGGACTCGTACAACCCCTAATAAGAAACTGGATCATTACCATTTATAGACAATTTATTCACTCATAAATATCGCCGACCAAGAACGTCCGAGCTTCTCGTAGTTTATAAATACACGCGCAATATGTTATAGATATACGCGTCGATGTATCTAAATCTCGAGTATAGCTATTTTCAAACGGAACCCGTGTTTAAGCCTGATTTATATTCGGCCGTAAATACCGTAAGTGGACTTTTCAACGATATCTAACGTGACCACTTAGAAAGTCCGTGAGGGGATTCCCCTTTTTCCTCATTGCAGTCTCGACGTCTCTCATCTTCAACGACGTACACTCGTCAACTCTCGGAATATAACATATATAAGGTAACCAGTTCCGTTGCCCCTGTCCTCTCGTTTTATATTTACGTTTATAATGATTATACCTACACTGGTTAAGAGTTCATTTATTCGATAGGATTTCATTCGAGCCATCATTTGCACTGAAAAAAATTATTTTGAATTAATTTGAATTACAAATTTTTTGATTATGACGTTCGGTACGAAATTCCATGTGATCGGTTCGGCGACGCACGAGCAGCTTGCGTCCAATCAACTATTTGTAGTCAACACCGAGAAGTGTGTAAGCAAATACTTTCTTTTCTAGAATGACGAATAAATTTTATCTTGACTGAGCGAAATTCAGGCCAATTGTAGTTCCCTCAGTGCGGTTGGACATAGAATACGTGAATCAGCGCACATCGTGCTGGCATCCGGACATTTTTCAACGAGTGCTACGAGCACTTCTACCACAATGATTCGAGTTGGAGCGGAGCTCGGAAGAAAATTGATCGGCTGCGGGAACGATGGGGCATGGAGGCCAATTAAATGAAAGCCAACAATAACCAGGTCATTTTTTTAATTTCAATGAAAGTCGGAGATTAATTTTCATATTATTGGGACTCGGATCAATCGAAACTGGGTGTGGAAACGATAGAAAATTGCACGTTCGCATGTACCGGACCGGCACATACGGCCGAAGCTTTCGTGAGCAGCGTCAACTAGCAATCATTTTGTTCAGCCGAGTAACGAGTCGCATTAACGAGAAACCGTATATAATAATACCAAGAATGTATCATATATAAGGATGTAGGTCCTCGACGACAAGGCCGAGCACAGCAGAGCGTGTATACGCGTTACCGCTAAGTTTCCGAAGATCCTCGGGGCTACTCGAGTTTAGCACCGAACACCGGACAACAAGACGAACCACCAATCAACGAGCTGATTAGTGAGAGGGCAAACGAGATACCTTGTACGTTCGCTGTCCAAAGAATCCAATGAAACAGTGAACTAACCGTAGCAGCTTTCGAGGAGCGCCGTTGAGAAATCCCACGCATAAACGTTATTATTATCATTACGATCATTACTGCAGTACATGTGGACGAAAAGAGGCTGCAGAATTTTCTGATTCGTATTAAAATTATAGATCCTTGTCCAAGTCCACGATATACCGAGAACAAACCATTAAAAGTAGGTGTATAGGAAAATAATGAAGTACACCATAAAAAAAATCGCTTCAACGTGATTAACGTCTGGATAATTCTTTGGCTAAAAATACTCAAAATTGACCTCCATCAGAAACGTTAATATTATTGTGCTCAGCTCCAGAGCGAAAGCATGGAGTTCATTTCGTTGCTTTCGTCATGTAACAAAATTTGACATTTCGTAGGATAGAAAAAAAACGAATCGTTTTTTATGGCTTTAAATTGGTGCAGGATGCTCGGTGGAGAATCGCTCGATTCACGAATACCTAAATCATCATCTACTTCTCGATAAACTATCTTACGCTCTTTCTTATTCTGTAATAGTATATACGAAAGCTGATAGGACATCGAATGTCCGAGTAGCATTGTTAGCGCCCAACCGTCTCTGGATGCACTTTGTTCCCTTTTGTATATAGAAACGCGACGGCAGTGCCACCGTGGTAGAGAGCTCCTGAGAGTCGGAGTGTGTATCGTGTATGGAGAAGCGACAGTGGTACGTTACTGTGGACTAGCAAGCCTCGTGAGCGCGACTCCACACACTTTTGTACAATGCAGGATCTGAAAGCAGAGCCCTCGTGACTGGTTAGCTGGCTACGAGAACAGCTGAACATGTGATATTGCTCGGTTTGGAATAAATGCTGTTATAACATGGTCAGTGAGCAATCTACGTCATATGAAATATCAGCACAATGAAAATTCGAAAAATTCGACGATGATTTTCGTTACCAATTACGAGGGAGACGATAAAAAATACGTTGAAAACCGCAAAGGATTAACGCTGTGACATCGCTCAACAAATGTTTTTTGTGTATCGCGATAAATATAAAAGAGCAGTGCAAAAAGGAAAGGACGAAAAGAGTATGACAAGAAGAGCCCACGGCATCACGTGGCCATTGAGTATATTTACATTCATTGGTGCATGGCTCTCTTTGCCTCTTCTCGTCATGTCCTCTCACCTTCCTTCATACAAGAGGTTCGGAGGACTCGAGAATAAATATGGTCAGAACAAAGAATATCTTGGAACGTCCGTCACACAATGCCCTTCTTCGTGCAATTGAGCTTCGTCTAAAATTCATAAGAAGATTCATGTCCGATCACTTCAGGACTATTCCACTAGCAACTCTGGCTGGATCTCCTTGCTGAATCCGATCCAAAGTTCTCTGTTGAAAATCGGTGCAACTCCAATTTTGGAAGCATTTACGATCTTAAATCACGAATCAGGACAAGCAGAAATAATTGAATAATTGTTCCATAGTGTCAAGAATTATCGATCTCTTTTTGTTCATACAAAAAAATCCTTTCTCTCTCGAACCCAGTTTACGAATCTCGTATCCGATCAGTTTCAAGACGCTGTCATAGTACAGTGGCTCTCTCGATCGCGATACACATCGGCATTCGTACCCTTCTTTTTATCGGCAAAACTTTCTAAAATATTGTTTAACGACGTGTAACATTACATGATATGTTCGCAGAATGAGTATTACACATCAGCCATATTTCATACTTATCGTTTGCGTTGCTAAATCGCGCTCAAGTTTTCTGCGTCCATACACGTACTATGAAAACGTATAGTATAGTTTTAAGCACTCATAACCGCACAAATACCCTGGAGCACTAGCGTGTACATATAGATCATCAGATATTATCGAGAAATGGTGCTTTCGATTACACGCATATAATTAGTCCGTCGAGGTTGACCTTAACGAGCCGTTACGAGCGAAAAATCCTATCCCGTCACTCTCCGTGCTGAGACTGCTGAGGCTTACGCTAACTCTCGGATACACACGTAATATCCTTTGCATAAAACTGAGAGGGAAAACTTATGGCATTGTTGTACGGTTATAACGAAAGCGCGAATCGGATGATCGAATACGTTAGTGAGAATGGCCTTAAAAAATTTCGCCTATTGGGATATCAATCACGTTGTCAAAATCTTTTTTATCTTTATAAAAGAAATTTGCGCTGTAAGAGAGAAAAAATGAAGGCAATCGACGATCGAATATTTGTTTTTTTGACTCAGTTGTTCTTCCTCTTTGCATGTTTCCCCAGGGAATAGTTCGTTCTACAGAAGTATGAAAGTATGAATCTCTGACGTTTGACACGCGCTCGATATCTGGCTCTGATGCATTTTCGTCCTTACTTCGAGCTGGGACTGAACAACCCAATGCGCAATGGAATTGCGATAAAAGTAAGATGAATGCGTGCGCGAAATATTAAAAGAAAAGATGAAGGTGATCTAATGGAAAATAATCTGCCCGTTTCCTCGTAGCAAAAGGCAAATATGAGCGCAGTTATTGGATTTTGCTGTCCTCTTGTTCGTAGGTTATTAGCTTTGAAGATCGTTGAAAAATGTGAGACTCGTAACGAATTGCTCAGATACGTGGAGACTCGCCAGTACTTGGTCGTCCGCGCAATTAGCATAAAACGTGTATGCTGTAAGGATCAGGAGCTTCCGATGGAGAGGATCTTGCCACGCCACGAGCACGCTATGTGTACGCCAACACAACGCGTTCATTACCTCTCATGAATTGCGAACGGTTTACCGTTATCACCTAATGACCAGAAGCAACCAACACCGGTGACTATCCCATCCGCGTATATATTTCTTCATATATTTACACGTATGAAAATATATAAATCTTGCCATTTATGAATGTATATGAATGTATATAAATCCTTCTATGTACACATGCGTTATTGCACGAAAAATAGATGACTTTTCGTCGAACGTGAAATTTGCTATTTATTATATCGTACTGTTCGCGTTAGAGGCCTTGATTTATGCTCACGTACACGTACTCGCTCAAATGACGTGCACCTCTCATCGGCTGTCTCCTCGATCTACGGTGGTAATAAATACGGGAATACTTGTACGAGCCAAACTGAAAGTGACGATTTGCTTTCAGGCTCGATACGTTTCTGGTTTCACGTTGCACATTTTTTTTAAATTTTTCAATTTTTTTTTCACGACTCTTTTTATTCGTGTAGTTCTTCCTCCGCAGCTCTCCAGAGGCGGTTAAAAAGATATCGATTACCTCTTACTAACGACTTGCTGAAAGCTGCGGCTCGGACTCGGATAGAGATACCTCGAGGCAGGAGGATTAGTGCGATCGGTGAATCAATATCTTCGTGAGTATTCACTTGGATTCTTCGTGGTTTCTAATCGTCGATGGAGATATTTTGTCGCGTTCGTACTTCAATGATCGAATGAAAAATAGTCAGAGGAAGGATGATTTTTCATCTGCTCACAACTTGGACTTGGAAATCTTGAGCACTCTCCGCACTCAGGCGTAGGAATATCAGTTGTCACAGATAATTGAATGCCCTTAATTGTGTTTTTTGTCAACCGATAGGAATCGTAATTGACGTACGTATGGAGACCGACGGTTGTTATCCGCGTGAAAAATCGAACACTAAAGTCCCACATTCGCCTTGCACATATCCGAATCTACGATGTTTCATCAGTCGTTCCAGATTATTAATGACGGACGTAAAAATCGTGTCGGACTATAAAAAAGACGATGATACGTATCAGTGATCGTAACTCATTCTATTTCCCAATTAAATCATGCGTTCACGATAAGTCATTCGCGTTAAGATTTTAATCCGCGATTATTCAAAGCTCTCACTATCTCTCGCCTTGTAATTTCTCTAGGCGCACGACGACGTTCACTTTGCTTGCTATGTACGAACTTTATTGAAGAAGCAGGAAGTCCCTATCAATAGTGAATTTCAATAAGTAGCCACTTAGGTTGGGAGCTTCTTGTAATCTTTTGTATATGTGTAACGTAGAAATTGTTTATGCGCATGTGTGAAAGTGGAGCTTAGGAAAGGCGGTAAAAGGTTTTGCTCCCGCGCACAACTTACGACGATCCCGAGGCGATTTTATTCGGGAGTATATTCGTTGCTGCGTTGCTTGCTAGCTCTCCACGAAATATAGTTATGTGAATCTTCTGAAACGCACCGGTTTTCCTCGCGGCTTTACCCTTCCCTGTTATATTGGAAACGTTTAAAGCAGCCGCGATCGATACCGGAAACGATTAGAGAGATTACGCGATCGAGAAAAGCACCGTGCGAGAACACCGTTGCCTTCGAGTGTGCAAAATTCTCCTTTTCTCAAATCTCTTCTATCTCTTTCTCCCCCTTTTTTTCTTTGGGTCCCAAACTTTTCTCTGAATCGCCATTCCTCATGCTTCTTCGTTCCTTTATTCCTCGTCATCTTTGGGTTTATACCGATTTTTTGCTGTTTCTAATGACGTTTTATTTTCTCTCTTCTTTCACTGGACAAACGACACAATTGTTCCAACTTTCTTTTCAAAATGTGGCTTCGGGATAGTCCAAGAGTTGCACTGAGAGAAAAAAGTCATTGGAACAAGGAAATGTGGCATTCAGTGGCACTCAATGAAGAGAATTTCAAATAACATCTGTTTCTATTGAATCAATATTTTTTTTCTCAGTGTACAATAATATTCGAAATTTTGGTTTAACTCAATCCTCGTTCCTTGATATGATTTTGACTGCTGTTATTTTATTGTTTTTTTTTTTTTTTTTTTCCAATTTGTTTCAAATGAGGAAACAATTTGCTCCATTTAATGTTTCCATCACCGTTTCCCATTCGGTTTCTTACTTTTCATAGCGAGCAGCCCACGTACGTAAGAAGTCTTTGCAGATGCCATCCAGCTTTTCTGTTATACGACGACGAGTGCCTTGCGAGCTCGATTTCACCTCGGGGCTAAAGGCGCGGTGCTGTTTTCCTGATCTGCCGTATGTATGGGCGCTCATGAGAGCTGATAGAACGCTAACTTAAGAATTACATGGAGAATCGTGTAAGATCAAGTCTCTTCCAGCGCTACAGAGATCCACGGAAGAAAGAGAGAGCCCGAGAGATCGGGCAGCCGAGAGAAAAGGCGCAGAAGCCTCCCGAAGAGCGAGAAGTGGCGTATGCACTCACGGGGCAAAAGACCGTGGCAATAACTTACAGTTTTTCCCCTCGATCTACCGTAAAACGTTTAGCCACAAGAGATTCTTTCGTTAATGTGCGTATTATGTGTGTGTGTGTGTGTGCGCGCGCGCTCTTGTAGCCCCGTATAATGTAAGATGCGTTCTTCCCTTTTGCCCGGAAATCATTTCTGTAACGGTCCGTCGCCTTTTTATTCTACGTTGCGGCTTCATCGAGTGCGGAGTGGTCCAAAAAATGGAATGACAGGAAAACAAAAGAAATAAAATAAGTAAGTACAACAACAACGTTGTAAAGCAGCTCTCTTTCCCTTTATCCACTGCTCGAGGATCTTAAAATTGATGAGGTTTATTAGCAATGCTGAAGAAGTATGCGACATAATGTTTTTACTTCACCGACAAACTTTGTATAAAACCCAATAAAACTTCTGCAGAAAAACTCCATTTTTTGGCACATTTTTCGGGAAATCTCAGCGATGCTCCAGTTACAGATGCACTATGGATGACAAGTGGTCCACGCCACAAATTCTCAACATAAAAATTAAGCGACGTGCCTCGATGAATCCCAATGACCCCGGTCTCGACTCCAGCGTCGGCAGGAGGAACATTTGGGATTGTTGAGAGTCGTCACAACATTAATTTGCTCGGAGTACTCGAAGCTGTCAGCGCATCTCAAGGAACAACGAAAGTAAAATAAAGAAAAGCTTCGTAGAGGAAAAAAAACAATTTATTTTCCTGAGCACAATAGAAAATTAAGGCGTTTGGCTCGAAGCTGAATACCGAAGAGACGCAAGCTGGGATGAAAGATTTCTACATTCGTTGACCAATGAGCACGCTGGGTGGAGAGAAATATTAACATAAACACGGGGCATTATCGCAATGCTGAGACGCTGTTAAAGCTCGTGTGTTTTATGCGCATTAACTGGACGTTCATATCCGTCCAGGAGGTCCATATACACATTAACATACGTATAAACCTCCCCATACACGAGCACCTATACGTACTCGCATTGAAATGTATGACTCGTGTCATAACATCCCAAACGTGTAGAATCGTCGATTTTTCCCTCCCATTTTTGTCTTCGACGTAAGCTATGAAGGTACGCACGTGTTAGCAGGTTTTAAGGTGGGAGGTCTTCTACACATTTGTATCAAAGTACACACCTTCCGATCGTTCACGGTGTACGTGGATGGGAAGGATATTCGAGCATCGTTCACGATAGAATTTCCATAGACTTGGAAAGATTCTGGAAGATCGATGGGAGGAGCCGATCTTCTCGCATGTCACAATCGTCCCATGATATCACACTCTCCACATCTCCAAGTGGATCAGGTTGCCATTATATTTATCCAACGATATACACGTACAGGTTGTTAATACGAGGCGCGCGCGCGCGCGCGCGCGTGCGGCGTAAAACGAGAAAATGTCTGACATCAGACAAAGCTCATGATTTTCCAATAAAATTTCACGACACATTGATTATGGCTAGTTCTCACACGATCGTTCGTGACGTCGAAACGCTGCATGCTCTTGGATTGAAATTATCGGCCATTATGATACGAGAGTCCTTAACGTTTTATAGGCTTTTGTCTCGGGAGATGAAAAATGCTTTAGCAAGAATATATTATCTCTATAGACCAGATTATTTCTCATTGAATATTCATTTAATATTATGCCGAGAATTTAAAATAGCTTCATTTATTATTCACGTACTAATACCTGGACGCAATTGAGCGAGAAAAAATACTTCAGCTTTTTATAGTCGTTGGGAATTTAGCAATTTAATATTTCTAAGAAATGGGACCGAATTTTCGGGATATTCCGAGTGTGCCAGAGATCACTCGAGCGTAAGCGTGTCCGCGTTATGCACGTAAGAAGGCTTCTTCAGCTCTTTCTTTCTCTCACTCTTTAGAAACGCGCGTTCGCGAGGAGATCGTGCATAAATATCTATAAATATGAGTCTCCGGTGGTGCGACAAGGCGCAAGGTTGCATATTAAATTACATTCTTAAGCAGCCAATGTTCGGCTTAGCAAGCCGCAGCGAGACTCGCGCGTACGTGAAGCGAGCGTTGATTAAACGCATGTCCGAGAGCCCAACGAGGAATTCTCTATCGTATAATGTGGCGTACAATGTGAGCTTTTTCCACCAGTTCGATGTAACGTGGCGCATAGTTTAATAAAACGAATAGAAACGCATAGAAATACGAAGGAGATGAGGGGACGAAAAATCCCATATGAAAAAGGAGCATTTGCGAGGGAAGGAAAAGAGGAGTTAAGAGTGAAAGGGAAACACTTGACAAGAGACTTACGATCGGATACATCACGAGAAGTATTCTATCTCAATATATATATTCATAGTTCGCAAGCCTGGGAATGCGAATGAGGAAGAAAGAGAAAAAATAGCAAGATTAATCGTTTAATAGTTGGCCAGATATGCGTATATTTACAAGCTCATAGAATATCCTTATCGACACACTCTTTTACTAAGACTAGATACCAACAATAAATCGAACTGACCTGAATTATTCACTGCGTTCATTATAGCATCGAGTCGATAAAAACTTGTACAATGTGCCATTGAACAAAAGAAACCCGGAAAGCCTGCTCTCGTTTCCTCCCCTTTTTTCCATCAAGTTCCCATGTCGCTTGGATCCTGATTCGATGCTGCGATGTCGAGTCAATTCGGAATAACAAAAAGGTAACCTTGATTCGAGGATTTGAAAAAAATCATCTCAGACGAAGGGAGCTCCACCTTCGTCATTTACATAAGCTCAGTTCGGTGCTAGGAACAGACACGTACACTCTGAATATACATTTGGTACATAACGTGCGTAGCGATGAAACGGAGCGGAGGAAGGCCGTTGAGAAGTTCCGCGAGCTCACGATGCTAATTATTCTAGTTCATGGGAGCAATTTGTCGGCCACGCAGAATCGCGCTCAGCGCACGGGCAGCATTTAATGCGCTCAGGGACATGAAGAGAGAGAGAGAGAGGGGAGAGGGAGGGAAGAATACCCTCGCGAACACCGCAGCGCGAGCTCCAATAAGGCAAAACCTTCCCGGCCATTTGCATCTGTTGGCGAATATATTCACCGGTGCGATTTACGGAATGTACTGCAACGACAGGTAGCATACTCACAAAAATACGTAAGGTGAATAAAAAATTCACATAATATGTGTATAAATAAACAAACGCAGACTTATGTGCGTGTACGTACAGTAAACATAGTAAAGCACTTTATCCTCCTGCGGCTCCTGCAAGGAGATCAGGGTCGCTTCAACATTGCACAATTTTAATAAAAATTTTCAATTTTATCAACCATCTGTTTCGAGCGCGAACCCATCTGGCTGGCGAAGAACAGGCTAAACGCGAGATACAAAGCATCAAAAAATAGCTTTTCAACAGCCCCGAAATATTCCCTGCGCTTAGAAAAAAAGGCATTGGAACAACGAAATGAGGAATTACGGGGTGCCAATGAAATATATTTGATCATCGCAAGGTTGGATATGACTAAACGAACAAAAGAGTTTTAGATCAAACTGCAGATTCATTCTCGCTCCGAAAGCATTGCAGTTAAATGAAGAAAACTCTTCGGATAACTTCAATTGTTATTGAATGCGAGGAATATTTTTTTCTCAGTGTATACTGGAAACTTCGAAATTAATCCCAACAGCTGAAGAATTTTTTTTTAATTTGTAAAAAATTCATTTCTGTACACTCAGGGTAATTCGAGGCTTGTCCAACCCATCGATGCTGGACATAAAAATCCGAGGATCCTTGAGCCGATGAGCGTTTTTAGATTCTTTAATCAACCAGAATTAACGACAGTAACAGTAACAACAAACATGAAAAACGAAAGTAAAAGAAAAATTTACGCAGGGAATTCTCAAGCGTAGATGAGATATCTCATGAAGAATAATTCTGAAATTACAGAGTAACCGAGAGCCCGGCGATGATTCGCAACGATTATTCGTTCAAGAATTCATTGCGAGTATCTGGATCTTACGGAATATGTGGCAGAGATGTATATACGTATAAGATTTATAAGAGAAGGGAGGAAAAGATGTCTGCGGTGTGTAGTTGCTGCCGGGTTTGCCTCGCTGTAGCAGGGGCTTATGAGAAAAGGATTAACACAAAAAGTCTGCAAAACTACGTGCACAAGCGCGAATATGGAAAACTCTTTTCCCTGCCTCTATTCTCAATCTCTCTGCGCATACCCCTCTTTTTTCTTACATTATTTGTATCTCGTCGTTCGCGTGAACATACGAAAGATAAATCGATTGATTCCGTGTCCCCAGGGATAGAATTCCAGATTAATGCTATACGATATTTCAATTGTTGTTTCCCTTCAAATCATTAAATAATATTGGAACTCCATTTTTTGGGTACTTTCAACATTTTATTGGAAGAAAAAAAAACAGTTGAATGTCCAGCTACAAAGGTACGATGTGTTGAATCCGGGCTCCAGGGGCTGCAAAAGCAAAAGTACAACTTTAGTAAAACTCGAGTTTGTGTACGAGTTTGGGAGTGAGACAGAAAGATGTACAGGTCTGATGTGCAGGTGTATCATCAATCGGAGCTTGATATTAAGTCAGGAATATCAAGGACCCCGCTCGTTCGTTCGCTCTCTCCACGGTTTAACGATTCTAGCGCTCGAAGCAATCTTGCATATACGTTCCTCTCGTCTTGGATATCTTCTCGGTTTTCCTCGTGTTATGATCCTCCTTTTCTCTCTTTCTCTATCTCTTCTTATCCCCCGCCCGTCTCTTGATTTATTCCTTTTTCACCTGGCTAGGTAAAAGACTCGATGCGAGAAGAGATACATCTCGAAGATGCGAGAGGGTTACAGAAGAACTGTGACTGCCCGAGAGAGGAAAAGAGAGAGAGAGAGAGAGAGAGAGAGAGAGAGAGAGAGAGAGCAAACGGATAAAAAAGAATAAAGTATGGTGGTGGGCGTCGCGATGCGTATATGACTATCGCATAAGGGTGTACTCAGGTGTACTCTCGCGTTATGCTACATTCAATTTCACGAAGCCCTCAAGCATCTCTAGAGCACTTATGTACGTCTGGAGTATTTATACATATTTTTTATCTTCGAGCTAAAGGCGTAAGAGAAACGGGAGACGTGGGCATTTTCGCCGAAGCGAATATCGAGAGATCCGAATAGCTTATGACAGATGTTGATTGATGCCTCGCGTTGAGAACTTATTTTTTATTGGCAAAATTTACTGCACTATTTTAAAAAATCATTTTTTCCCAACAGTATTTATGATAAAAAATGTTGAAATAACAGCCCACGATTGCTGGATTGCAGTTTTGAAATGATCGAGTAAACGATTTTTTTTTAAATACCGAGGAAAAACGATCCAAATTTTTTCATCGTCTGAAATTAAATATTATAAAAAATGTAAAAAAAGATGCTCGGGTCTGTTTTCATCTACCAATAAATGTGAACAGGTAACACGTACATTTCTTGGAGCGATTTTTTTCATCAGTTCCTGGAATGCTTTAATCTCTCTTCTTGGACTTTGGCTCCCTTCCCATTCTTGTAAAATCTTTAGACTCATATTAAATTGATATTTTTTTTTTTTTCACGTTATGGCAACGGTCCCACGAAAGTAAAGGATCGGGGAAAGAAGTTCCGTGTGACTTTTAGAGAGATATCGCCCGGCGCACCCTGACGCGATCGTTCAACATAATAATTCATTTAACGAACCTCCGCAAATCACTAGGGCTTGTGGTTGCATAGTGTCTGCTTCAATGTATGTTTATTTTCGAAAGATCTGACACCGCGGGGTCTGCTCGATGCGTTTTATCGAACTTTGGTATGTGGGAACTCTTCGATAAGCTCTCTTATCCTGACTACACTTTTTTCCCCTTCTTCAACAAACAGTTCGTGCAACTTGCAAGTCACATAGCTTTTTTTCTGTCGCTCCATAAATAGATTTTCAAATGTCACGTTAAATTTATCGACACAAATGGTGAATAATTCAACCACGAGCTCTACGATCTCGTCGACATCGGAGTGCTTAATTGAACAGACGTCGAGATTAAATCGTCGAGATCAACTAAATTTCAATAGACAGCTTTGTGGACAAATTTATTCAGAATAAATTTGGCTTATCGAAGAACCGAACACAAACTGAATTGGACGATGGAGTTTCCATATTAGAAGACTGAAAAACCGAAGCAAATACCAACGCTCGACGACGAGGCGAAGTTTTCTCCCGTCACCGGTCTCGTCGCACAAAAAATTTGTTGAATTTTTCCAACCTCCGTTCATTTCTCCGTCTGATTATGAATAGCGAACAAAAAACATTTGTTTCCCTCACCATCGATTCTTTCGTGAGAAAATGAAATTAGTTCAAATTCAAATTTAAAAAACAATCAATTTTCACGGCCAACCTTAAAACTCCGTTGTTGCTGCTATTATTTAACCGAGGAGTGAAAATAATCGTTCGAAACAGAATGAGAAGAGGATGCGACGAGAAGGAAGGAGTAAAAAAGGTACGAACAGCTCAAAGAAAGAGCATACAAGCACGTATCGTTCACGTGATGGCATCCGAGCGTTGACGATGGCTGGGATCCACAAGCGAGAAATCTGCCGATTGATACCTACACTTGGATTGGCTAGTATATGCGTTCTTCTTCGGAAAAAGGGGAATCGCCGTTTCGCAGCTATAAACAGGCTACATTACGTACGAGCATAGACTGAATTCGTCTCAGAATACGACTTTGTTATGCCGGTAAAATTCTATTTTGGCGTCAATCGATACGACTTTTTAACCAAGACATCGAGATTTACTTGGTTTTTATTACTCTCCGAATGTGAGTGCGTGCGCTTAAACACGTTTGCGGATCAAGATCGCGCGGCTGCGATGCGTACCTCTCAATATTCCGATCAGCATAGGCGGTTGAGTGCGAGAACATCCAAGAAGCATAAGCACCAACCGAAGCGTTGCCTCATCCATAAATTAAATCGTTTTCGCCGCACCTTTTTTTTTATGGCTCTCAAATCTCTTGTCGCACATTCTAACTCGCTGTCATCTGTGCTATTGACGATTTGACCAGCGTGCGCTTCTCGTGCACGCGCACTCAGGAAACTCAGACACGGGCACAGAGCTGCGCAGTCGATCACGTGTGAAGTGCAAAAAAAACTGCGGATCGTGATGGACGTTCGCGCAAGGCCAGCGACGAGTGAGAGGGAAGTTGATGCTACGGGAACAAAGTTCTTTTAACTAAATTATACCGTCTTTGAAGAAACGAAGTTGGATGCGTTTGCAGAAAATAAATTTAGACTTGGATTCATAAATGGGATGAATCCTTTTTCTTTCATTTCGATTATAGTCTTTGCTCCTTGTCTTTTGTACCGAATGATTTTTTTGCCAAACACTTCGATGCGTGACCGTAATGATTTGGCAGGTAGCGCGAATCCCTGCGAAGGTTACAGAAGTCCGATTATTTGATCGTTAGTACAAAGTAAGAGATTTTTTATTTTTGGGCGTGAAGAAAAAAGTTTTGTACGAAGTGCGACTGCAGACGAGAGGGTCCAGTTGACAGCCACGTTTTAATTCACCAGCATCGTGTCTCGCAGGTGGAATAGATCGGGAGTCGAAGTAGAGGAAAAAAATGAGGGAAAAAAGGAAGAAGGAGAAGAATCGGAACGGCGAGTCGGGGGTATAGCCTTCGAGGAGTGAAGCGAAGCAGGATGGCGACAAAAAACTCGAGGTTTCTTTCTCATGGAGCCGATCTCTGCCGTGTTCTTATCGCTTGGTTTTTTCTCTTCTTTCTGATGGTGCGTCTATACACGCGACCTTCGATAGATCAATACGTGCTCCACCGCCATTACGGCGCTGATGCTCTTCTGCTGGATGCCGAGAATAGTTTAACGTCCTGGTATCACGTCTTTTGTGGTTACTCTTGCTTTTACACACAGAAAGAACACGATATGAGCTGCTAAGTTTACGTGCCGGGAAAAAATGATAAGGCGTTTATTCCAGAGACTTAAATTTCCGAGGAATACTGACAAAGCGGAATATTGGTCGATGCCCTCGTAAACTCAGTTTGCAGGTGCACTCCCATACAATTTTTCTAGCTTATTTGTTGAGACTATGAATCGCGATAAAATTTTGCATGTCGGAGCATTAATTGCATCTTAAAATAAAATTTAAAAAATTATGAAATAGTTTTGAAAGTCAAGAGGTGAAGAATCGAATTACTGCGTCAGGTAACTTATTTATTAATTTATTTATACTTTTTTATTTAATGCTCCATTCATTAATTTATATATTTATTTATGATTTTTTAAAATATTGTGTATTCATTATTTTATTTTATTAATTATCACAGAATATTACCTGTGCGCGGACTGTCGTATCGTAGCACGAGTCAAGTTTGTCAGTGTAAAAATCGTATTACAAGGAAATAAAGTTGTATGAGGTGTTTACAACTGAGCAATTTCTCAGCAATTTTCTTCTTTCTGAGCAACCTCGGAGTCGGATATGGAGAAAAAATCTATCCGAAAATAGAGTTTCTTGCCAAGAATCAGGTTCTTCAGATACGAATTGTTTTTTTATGGGACTAAAGATTTGGTTATAGAAGTCGAGGGAAAATAGGGACGATCACGGATACGCGTATAATCAGGCCATTATTGAAAAGTACTCCGGACCTACGAAAGAGACGTTCGTTAAGAATATTATATCCTCCAGACACGGACAATGAGAGAGCAAGAAACCTGACTCGGGGGAAGAATAATAAGAAGAGGAAAGAAAAAAAAAGTAAAAATAGTACGGAGGGAATTGTACAAATGGGATTGTGCGGATATGCGTCGGGCCATTGACCAGCATTCACGCAGCGTACATGTGAGCGGAGTAAAGGGCCCCGATAGCACTTTACGAACAAATCCCCATGGCGATCGTAAAACGGGCGTTGCAGCATGTAACGCGTATCTGTATGTGTGTAAGGCTCTGTTGCAAAACTTTTGTATGTTCCCTATTCCATTGGACTCGCGTATATAAATACGCGTGAAAGAAAGCGTCTATGCGTATAAATATATATAAATATATACGAAGCTACTAAAGCTGCGAAAGTACTTTAAATAGGCATATATATTCATCGATAGCCTGGGAACAAAAGACGTTAAGATTCACTGTTGAGCGGGGATAACCAAGTTTTTTAACGCCCTTACGATAGCCAGCATCTTGCTATTTCGCGCTCAGCTGGTGCGTATTCGTGCATTGTCGAGCGCGAGTTAAGTTGGACTTTCGATTTCGCACCTCCCGCATCTTTCCCCCAAGATTTATGCAAATCTCTTAAGAATAACGAGAAACACAGCCTCGAGTATCATCTTTCGAGTATAAGAGAGCGAGAGTACGCACCTTTGTCGGGGAGCTTCGAAAGACTTTCTCTCTCTCTCTCTCTCTCTCTCTTTTTTTCTTTTTGTTTTTTATGTTATTTTCTTTTTTTCAAGTTTTTCGCCCTCGGGGCTTTTCCCTGAGCTATACGATCTCAGATGTTATGTCTTTGGAGGCAAAACATCACTGTGAAATATATAAGCCCTGCGCACAGCGATCGCTTGAGTCGGTTTTACGTGAATATTTATTCATTTGAATACATATATTTGTATCTCTAGTTTGATGGTCCAGTCGTACGGAAATAGGCAAGTACGAGAACTGCCTTTTTTTGGCTGTAAATCAACGTACTAGGCACCGAAGGGAACACATCACTCTCAGCGAAGTTGCGGAGAATCTACTTCCGCCGCCGCCGCCCCCCCCCCCCCCCCCTCAACCTCCTGTGAGAAAGCACCTTCCTTGTACAAGATTCCAACCTTTGTACTCCATTCCACCCACGATTTGACTCGCAACGATTCACGCAATATAGCTACCAATTTTTCACCTCAAGCTCCTATTACATCTGTGAGCGTATACATTTTAATGTCCTCGGAGCATTTTAAGGCACTTGCACTCGGAATATTCGTGTGTTGCAATAATGAGGACACGGCCAGCCAGTAAATTTGTGACTATTTCGAGGGAGGCGAGCTAAACGACTTTTTTTAAATTAGTGAAGAACGTTGAAGCGATTTTTAGTGGCATTTAAGAGTTTTTGTGTAAAAAATATTCGTTGACTTACCCATTTACGTTCGAGGGAGAAAAAGGTTTCACTAAAAATTGTGAGGTCGATTAACATCGGGCTTTGAAAATGTAGTCGACTTCGATCAACGAAAGTGGATTATATTTACGTTTGTATACAGTGTTATGAGAAAATTAAGTTTGTTCATGTTTTATTTGTACCGCACTCTTGGCCCTGAAAAAAACTCTTTGATCCCAAATATGTCAATGCTGCTGTTCTCGATACCGTGAAAATATATCTGACCTCATCTCAGCCTCGATTCGATCTGTCTCACGCGCTCGAGTTCTCGTTACGTTTGGTTAAACCCGATATTTGAGTACGCACATGTACACAGCGAAGTTTAAAGCAAACGAAACGCAAAGATTTTTTTGACTACCTCCAAAATCTCAGAACTCAGTTCCTCGAAATAATTTAAATTTGTGAATATTTGTCAAAATCCCGAGATATTTGCTGCCCAAGTTTTCCCACTCCCCTTCGATTTCACTGTAAACAAAGCCTATAAAGTGACCATGCCATCATAAAACTGTGTGGCATTCCCTGCCGACTCGACCTTCGTCAAACTCTCCACCTCTTTCATTTTCTTCATAATTTTTTGTACTCTGAAAATCCCATCCGATTTTTTCGAACGATTTTTTTGCTCCAAATTAAAAAATCTGAAAATATTCACAGAAAGCACATTTTTCACATGAAAACTTCGAGCTCCTCGAAATCTTGTACTTTCAAGAGGTGCGACGAGGGTCCAAAAATGCGGGCAAAATCGAACAGCTAAAGGGTCAAACCCAGATCGAACGAGCGCGGAATGCTCCATATACAACGTGCATGCTATACGCTACGCTTCATATAAAGCTATTAACCGTGCTCACATCTAACGTAGATCATTCGCCTGGCTCGGGGATGTATATGAGGCTGTCCATCAATTAATTATCGATTAAATATACGATTCCCTAATTGACAGTGTATATCGGATAGCGTTGCGGGTCACGCGATAAGTGGAGATAATTCAAGATGGAAGCTCTTCCGAGTATACGGTACCATTATTCATCTATAATATGTTCAGACACTGTTAAGGGCGTATATATATTTTAAAAGAATTTATTAATATACGTGCGAGTGTATAGATATTAATGGAAAAATTTATATTGGAGCAGGCATTCTCGTGCATATATCAATTCATGTTCTGCAAGGTAAAGGGGCAGGATTCTCGGCGCAACCCTGCAGCAGGCAACGAACAAACGTGAAAGAGTGCGATAAACAAGGATGAAGGTCGGGAACGAGTGCGCATTCACAGCGTATCTCGTTCCCGCAGCTATGAAGATAACAGCGTCATGCAAGTATTTTTTTCCCCATTTTATTTATTTTTTCATTTAGTTTTGCCTGCGCTACTGCACCCAACTCTTTCGGCTTATTCTTGACGCATAAAAATACTGAGGCTAAGTGCACCTATGCCCCATATATATTCGTGTCGAGTCCCCTTACTACCTTCAGCAACGATAATGAATTTATGATAATTTTAATTTATCTGTTTGAGGGAAACGAACGTGTATGGATTAACTTGAATGAGTTGGGGCTTCCAAAAGATTAAGGGCTATTGAATATTCTTGAATTTCTCAAATTCATAAATTAGTCTGCGATAAATCGTGGGATGAAACCTCACCAAAGTAATTTTGCCATTTTTAAAATTATCGTTGGGTCAGACATAGCTGAAAATGTCGAAATACAAAGTTCCTTCGACCAACGAAATTCTACAAAGACTAAGCCAATTGTTTTATTTTACTTTGGAAGGAAGAAAAATTGAGACATATGCAAAGGAATCTTGTACACTCGACCACGACGACTCTCAGTCTTCGGTAGAAAAAAAAGTTAAGAATTAAAAGCCTCTGGATAAATTTTCCAGAGGCATCTTTCTTTACGACCGATTTCTGATCTATGAAAGCATCCCGCATCATTTACATTCGGATGGGAGCTGCTCGCGAGAACGACTTAGTTTCACTCTCCGCAACAAGGCTCAAGTCGAATGGTCAATGTCTCGTGAATTGACTTACATATTAGCAAGAAGGTTAAAGTGTCTATAAAGGACGCTACCGAGGTATAGATACAAGCGAGGTAATTAACGAAAAAAGGAAGAAAAAGCCTGGCAAGGTCCTCCATTAAGAGGAGTCAACGAACTGGAAATCGAGACTGTGCACGTACACATGTATGAAGGCATATGAATATGTACGATAAATAATGCCTGTGGATGTGGGGGTCTCGGTGTGTTATATTATTGTGGCGGGGTGCATAGCGCGCGGGTCTGCCGGCCCATATTTTTCCTCCGTCTTTTGCCTCTCTTCAGTGAGAGCCAGCGCGACGTACCCCGCGGAGAATTCGCTTGCGGAATTTATCGTCTACTACGCTGCTCTCGCACTAGCGAATGCACAGACACGTTCGTGTGCGTATGTTTTTGTATGGATACGTGTACGGGTGTACGAGATCGGATCATGTGCTCAGTTTCAGTGTAGAAGGTGAGGAGAACTCACGAGATCGGGAGGGAAGAAAGGCAAAAGAGAGTGGGAAAAAAAGTTTTGAAAAAATAGTGCTCGAAAAAACGAAGAGGCCGAACGGCGAACGTGGGGATTTTTGTTCTGAGCGACGAGGTAAAGCTGGTGAGAATAAAGGAGAACTGGAGGAGTTCGCGATCGGAGCAATTAACCAGATTTTTTCCGAAATTCCCGCCGTCTTGCAATCGCGAACGTTTGCCGTCGCCTCTCTCTCTCTCTCTCTCTCTCTCCGTATCTTTCTACGTGGTCTCTTTTCTCTCTTCTCGCCTTGGGACGAGCTACGTTGAAATGTGCCGAGGCACAAGTATCTTTCCGTACACTCTTTATCCCCTCGTTTTTTCTTCTCATATCTACGGCGATCAAGGCGAGAAGCATAACTGGCCAAGATCTCGAAGGGTTTTCAATATTTGGAAAATCTATCGATGTTTCTGATAGTTCATAGTCTCGTCGCGAGAAACTCCAAGTTTTGATCAACCGTTCATGAATACCTCGACAAAAAATACGTAAAATTGAACCTAACGTTTTTTTTTCGTTTACAAATACTAACGATGACTTTGAACGCATGAAAACTTTGCTCGATCGACTCCAGACACCCCCGTGAGATCGATCAACACGGAAGAAATTATTAATAAGCGGTTATGCGGCGCGAAAAAAAGGCTCAAGGACCAGCACGGTGCTCAATCTATTCTGCTAAATACGTCAGGACTGCTGACGCAGGTGAGAAACTCATTGCGCGGTCTCGTTAAGGATCCATTGTACGAATGGATCCAAAGACGAGACGACGCGGTGTGCTGCAAAACGACGAGAAATAAAGATGCTGAGAGAGCGAGATGGATAGAAAAGATGAAAGAGGCGATACAAAAAACTGCTCTCACGACAAACCGTGTAAAGTAAATGATTAGTGTAAAGAGCAAGGAGGCAGTTTCATATCGAACTTGCTAGGGCAATATACTTCACTCTTGTGGCATGTACACGAGGGAACGTAACTCCGTCCCACGCACAAGTCTTTTGAGTAGATCGCGTACTATTCATCATTTTTTCCTTTTCATTCGCAAATGTTAAGCACACATGAGGCCATCCCAAATCGTGTTTCGAATCCTTAAACCTCAGACCGAATTTTGATCGCGAGGTGTGTAATTAGAATACATAAATAAGCTCGATCGAGAGCTCGATTTTGATGACTCATGGGATCAAGAAATTGATGGAAACTTGTATTTTTTTTGTCTAGACGGACGATGATGATGGATAAAAATTGCAAGGGTCCCCTTTTGTCGTGAATGAGATTTCTTGAAAAAAGGAGTCTACGACAATGAAGAATTGTCCGAGAGCCTGGGAAAATAAAGAAAGTCTCTGTCAGACCAAACGAGCAGTTTTTTAATCAACGATTTATACAGTCGATTGATGCTTTGACTCTCAGAATTGACTGACTGCTGCCAAGAGGGCGATGACATTCCCAAGAATGTTTTTCAAGTTTGAAGACATTTAGAGACAAAAATTTTTCATTACTTTTCTGGTGTCGAATTTTACGAGGGTCGAAATACAGAAACTCCCACGGCGGTTAAACATCCCACCAATTTCGACGAGCGAGTGTCTGCCTATGCTGTATTTTCATAATTTTATGGTCGCGATAAGAGAGCCGGAGTGTTCTAGTCCGTTGTCACTTCAAACCAAAGCATTCAGCAAGAATAAAAAGAAACCGGAAACGCTTTTTGGACTGATAAAAATGTCGGGAAAAAATCAAAGTCGATGAATTCCAATTTTTTGGCGTTACTTTAACGATTTTTCTCAACTTTTCTCACCAAAGTAACTCAATACTTTCGACGCAACAGTTTCATTAACGGATTAGCCTGTACATTTCGAGAAGCAGCGAAGCAGGAGACGAGTCTGAAAAGGGAAAATGTAACATGGAGGCGCGCGCGGTGGAGGCGCACTGTACGGTGATGCAAGGTGCAAGTTGTGCGTGCTAGAATACTTTAACACATGTTAATCCCCTTCCATTTTCCGTCAGCGTAGACAATCGTACACGAGGCTTGTACGCTCGCTCTCAGCGAAGAAACTTCGAGCAGAGCCCTATCTCATGGGCGAGAAACTCTCTCGCTGCGAAGAATCGAGTGCGACGCGCGCTGTACGCTTAAATAAATAAGGCAGTATTCTCATCGAGATGTGTGGAAGGAGGAGAAATACAAGCAGCCAGTTCTTTGTGTCGCATTATTTTTTTTCCACATGCGCGCCGGAACAAGCTGCTGTTACGTGGTTATTAAATTTATATGTAAAAACAGGGGCAAAAAGATGGAGAGATTTCTCCGATGTCATAACGTTCGTGTACCAGAGGTGCGTGGGAGTTGGTAAAAGTTCGTGAGTCTAATGCTCTCGGCTTTTCCTAAATCATTTCGTTAAGTAAATATCATTTTTGTATTTGCGGTATTGCTTATTGTTGCCCAAACTCGCTTGTTTTTTAACACTTCAGTCCGGTCGGAAATAATCGAAAGTAAAAGTCCACGTTCCAGCAGAAGAAACCGGGGCTCGGCGCTCGAATGTTTGGAAATTTGTCAAGCGTCGATGTGAATTTTCATGAAAATATCCACGCGATTTCTTCTGTTGATTTTTAACATTCAACTTCCTTGCTGCGTAACGTTCATCTTCATCTTTTATTAGAAAAAAGTATTTAAAAAGATCGAAAGAAACAGCAACTTTTTCTACCATTGAAATCTCATTGAACTCAAATGGCTTTGTCAACGTTTCACATCGTCGGAGACACGTCAAAGATTATGAAGTGGTACGTGACGATGAAAGAAGCTTGTTGAAGACATTTTTGAATTAAGATGCAGTCTGAGCGCATTGCATTGAGAGAGTCCGATGCCAATCAACGCGGACCAATGAATAGGCAGAAAGCAAAGAGAAAAGTCAGAGATCCCTTGCCTGCCCTATCCTCCTCTACTGATATATAAGTGAAGTAGCTCATATGTGAGAAAATAGAGAAAAATATGTGAGTTATATCGAGTTCGGATGAATAAAGAATTTATTTACGGAGCTGTTATATTCTCTCGTGAGATCGAGTGCATACGTACGTTGAGCACGTCACCTCGTTGAGTCGTGTGCAACGCGATGTGAAATTCTTCATAGACGTGCGTACGTATGTGTCTGTATGCACATTTATGTACTAAATATAGTACCTCGAGATCGAATTTCCGATAAGATTCGCAAGAGTGCAATCGATCATCGTGCCTGGACGTGATCGATGTGCGTACGTAGAGAGCCACATAGCGCGAGAGCTACGCGATGATCAGGGGAATGTGTTCTCTCCCCCGTTTGCACCCGCCTGCTTGTTCGATCTCTTGTTATAACCCCCCGCCCAGCGCCTACAAGTTCCTTCATATAAATGCACATAGTTGCACTTTCGTAACCTCTTCCATGCTGTATTATACGAAACACGCCAATATTTTCCATTTATGAGCTTTTTTCATCACGGGGTTGAAGTACCGAGAACTCGACTTGCGACCCCGTGCTCATATTCCAGCAGGAACAATGGACAGCATCCCTGAGATGGGCCATGAACTGAAGGGTCGTTATATTCTCTTCTATTTGTGGACTCAAAGAAATCGTGCACGCGGAGTTTCCAATTTATTACTGTACACAGAGTTGAACGAGAGAGTCCAAAAAAATCATGATTTCAAGCTAGTCGGACATTCTTCTGATTGCGTGAAAAAACATTGACGCAAATTCTAGTTTTCCTCACCAAACCCAAACTAATCGACGTTAAAATTACAGTGAAACCGATGTCAGATTCCGTGCACCGAGGACCAGGGTATTGAGAATTTCGAAACTTAGAAATGCGTTAAATGATCCTCAATGAGTCCAGCACAGAGACAGACCGCGTATGTCGGCAATTCGGAACGATCATTCTCATTTTTCAAGTATACATTGAGCAGTCAGACTAGAACAGAACTAGAAGAAAATGAGTAAAACGGCAATTTGAAACGGTCTCAATATAACTACCGGGCATAAGTACCCGCACCGGCGATCATGTATAATCTCAAGTTTTTTTCAGATTGCACATGGTTTGTGTGCACTTTGCGGTACACTGAAACACGCTCGGGCTACCGATGCATCCACCCGTGTGAAAATCACCCGCTAGACCGAAGCTCGGACCGCGGCTGGAAACGCAGGCGTATAATACAGCGCGGCGAAGTGGAACGCAGACGTACACATTCACCAACACACATTCGTATTAATCCCCGCATGAAAATATAGAATGTGTGATATACACGCGTAACAGCTGATAAAAATCGCGACTTGACGATGCAAGTCGTAATTGCGATTGGGAGAAAGTCGGACATATCATCGAACCGCAGGATAAATTGCACCACGAATGAACGCAACGCACACGCACACGCGCACAGGCCAAAGTCTACGAAAATTTAGTAGCTCCTTTTTCTACGCACTTGCCACGAGGAATTTTTATTCCTACGAATCATATCGTCAATCGGTTATTACGTAGACGTAACGCCGTTGATGAACTTTTATAAACTTTCATATAACCAATTTGCCAGGTTTATCTGTTGTACGCATAGATTCGTGTTTACTTAAAATTTAGCTTTTTTGCTGGTCTTCGTTTCCATTGGATGGTTTTATTAAACAGTTTCTGTTGCTTCGATTAAAATTTTACTTTATATAGTGTTATTTACGTAATTCGGAATTGGAAATCGTTTTGTAGAGGAGGCAGTGGAGTTGAGCTGATAAATTCACTTCCTTAAATAATAATCCGTAAACAGATCGAGCTTTGGGAGATCGATTTTTATTACTGCCGTAACGATTGAAGTAAACAAGCTCAACTATCGCAGAATCGGTGTTTTCCTAACCGGGATTCGACACTTTTTTGCTCACCACGAAATCTTGGTCTGAGGCTCACGCGCATCAACGTTTTTTTTCAGTTATATAAGGACTCTGTCCGAAATAGACGATTTTACAGTGAAAAGAAATTTTGTTCACCGGATAAAATCCATTGAGTTGGACGAAAATATAGTAGTGGATTCGGCTGTTTTCATATTTAAATGAACATTGGATATTAAAAAATAAAAAGTGAAATTTGGTACATGTTCGTGCAACTAAATAAATTTTGTTTGTTTTACAAAATTCTTTTCACAGGGAGCGTTTTACAACTGCGTTTATTAATAAAACCAATGCTCTGCCATCCCAACCCTTTCCCCTGTTAAAAAAACAGTAAAAACGCATTTTTCCAATCTTCGAAGTGCAAACACTCATGTTTATTGGAAATTTGCTAAAATTTGATATTCATCGATAAGAAACTCACCAGGATATCCTTCGGGGATGACTATTTCCGGTCCGACTTTGACGTCGTGTCGATAACGGTGCATGAGCAACGTTGCCGTAACCCTTAAAGATTTCTGCTGTTGTTTGTACAGTAAAATGGGTCTCCCGCCGCCTCCTTCGACCCGAACGACTCGGGGTAAGGAAAATCTGTCCAAGAACTCGCGAAGTGGTACGAACGAACCACCGGAGCCGGCAGCCTCAGCTGTGGCTTCTCGCGAACTCGGTAGAGAATCGTCGCCCGTACCGGTCGCTTCACCGCTCGACAATGTCGAGAATTCACCACTCGAGGACATCACGATTTTTCTCCGTTTTCACCGATACCCGTATCTCAAAACCCGACACTTTCATTAATTAAAATTCTCTGCAATGTTCAACATTTATTTACACTCATTTGCACTATGAAACTCATTGTTGCCGATTTTTCCTCTTCTACTTTGTACCCCGATCGTGTAAAGATCCTTCGGTTTCCTTCGCCAGGAGAACACAAACGATTCGATCTGTATTCGGCTTTCGAGAATCCTGAAAAAAAAACACGTAAGTACATAATCGTTTCGTACGAAAAAAAGCCTTGCAAATGGAATCATATTCATGAAAGTTATTGTTGGATTCTCTTATCGAGATTAGTGAAGTTACATGAAGAAGGCTTTTTTCGTCGAGCATCAATCTCGTAAAACGAACATTATTATTTATTCAGAATAAATTCTTTTCACGAAAGCTTTCATAGAAAGTGTTCTCGAGTGTTCTTCGTCACGCTTACACGCTTATACGAATCTCGCGTAGCGGTGTATAAAGATTGGAATAGAAGCGGTTCATTCTTCCGTCGAAGCATTCATTGAACGTCGTCAATAGGACAGAAATGAGAGAAAAAAAAACAAGGTAAAATGAGGCTGAATAGCTTCAAATAAAATTGGACGAGTCCGCCTAAGTTTTAAAGGCAGATGGAAAAATACTTGTCAAATATAATATCAGAGAAAGATGAGGCAAGACCGATGATAGGTGTTAAATCCGCGTGCGGTGCTTGTACACGTGCGCGCAAGAGAATGTGCCTTAGTTAACAGCGATTATCCTCGAGGCTTTTGACGTTGGTGATCATGATGATGAATTTATGACGACGATTAGCGCGTGGCGTACCGCAATGTCGCCACCGGTCTTCGTACAAAACTCACCCGAAGGGATAAAATCTACTTAATCCGTTTCATTTTATGCACATAATACACGTCGTTTCGTGATGCGTAGTATCCGAAGATACGTGGGCGTATATACAGTCGTGGCATGTCGTATTATTCATGTACATCCGTACAAATTATACAGTTATCTATGATTTTCTCGGACTCAATGACTTCACTGTGATTGAAGATATTGCTCGAGATATATTCTGCATCCTTAATTGGGAAAGGTATAAACTCTCGGTTGGTAGTAATTTGTTGGAATGCCATTCGTTTTTTAGAGTGGATTGACTATGGAGTAACAAAGTTTTCGTGGAGGATTAGAAACTTCTTTTGATCGGGAATTATTATTGCGTTTTACTGATGGACGTGAAAAATTCTGGAAATTGAGCAACTTTTTTCGGAATTTTTGTATCGAGAATGCGGTGGTCCAGAGGCGGCAACGGCTTTTTAAAATTCTCAGGTTATGGCTCGAATGATCGAAGGTCCAAGTTCAAGCTCATCAGTGCATTCTACTGACCACTCGGATCATCATTAATCTCAACCTCAAAGAAGCCCCTGCGTGAGCACCGTGCGAGGAAGAAACTTTGTGAGAAGCTTCAAATGTGGAGTCACGTGTTTCCTATACTGGCATAGCGTGTCTATCATACAAACGACGCATACCAATGAAGGGAATTAATATTCGACAGTCGTGAAATATGATGCGTGACGAGAGAAGGGAGAGCAGCGGCGGGCTCGCACACTTTTTAGTCGCACTCGTGCAAATACACTCGCGAATACGTGTACGGAGAAACGGTGAGTTCATGGAACATTTGCATGGCGAAACGTACATTTGGAATACTCGAAAGTTGCGAGCGAAAACTCCTGTAGGAAACAACGTGCTTAGAGAGAAAAAGAATTTACGTTCACGAGCGAATATTTCGGTGAAAAAATGGCGAATGGCTCATTCAAACCCGCGGAATTGAGTTTTCGATCGGTTCTTTGAAAATGTATCTTTTGATTACAACTCTCACTGTGACAAAAGTCGCGACAATTTTCCGAGAAGTGAATCACTCATGGAAAGAATTCGAAAAAAAATTGCTCAAAGTTTCAGGCACGTACCAACTGACAGGATCGGGCTGCGGAGTTGCTTAATCCTCGTAAATAGCGAAGATACAAATCAATAAAAACCACGAATTTTGGAAGAAAAAAAAGAAAGCACAACCAGTAATCCGAGTTACTTGCTAAACGTCGATCGCGATTCAGGCACCGATGGAATTTCGTGTCTCGTCGGTCGTTAAAAATAACCGGATATAATCGTGTTTTCGTTCGAGAAGAAACGATGTTTACGCGAACCGGAAATAGTCACGATTGGAATACGCTTGATCGGTACGTGATAGGGAAACACGAGCGTAGGCGAAGACAAGCTGCGTGCTGTCAATCGCGCGACGTCCCGGACGTCAGGACGCTCCGAATGAGATCGTGCGACTAACTCCCGCAAACCGCTTGCTGGAACGTCGAACTTACCTTTCCGACAATCCAAGAGCTACTCCCCACCCGACATCACCGAATAAACTACATCACGCTCTCACCGTCTCTTTGCTTTGCCGCGGTGCGCCGTCGTACTGTGAACTGCTGGCGGATTTAATTCGTATGTACATGTGCCTTCATTGGGACGTTTTTCTTTCCCCCTTTTCATCGCAATCACAGTGGACCAAGTGTCCACAAATGGAAGTTCATTGAGCTCCGTTGTCACAGTGTTTTGAACAGGTCTGTATGCGCAGTCGTTTCGTACATTGTTTTCCAAAGGCAACTTCCACTTCCGGAGAATTTCCTTCGTAATGGCCTTAACGAACATTAAAATATCTCATTGTTTCGCTCTCATTTTTCTCACCCGGAAATCAACTTGTAGATCCTCATCCCATCAATTTTCATGCACAAACGACCGTGAGTATTCCATTAATGGATTTTACGCAGCTATGATTCAGTTTGATTATATTACAAGAAATTATTTCAATTTGTAATTTTATGGTTTATATAGTATAAAAATTCTTATTGGCGTTGAAGCCGAGGTGTACGTGAAAATGTGGCGTTTTCTATGGAACATTTATTCGAAAACGTAAATACGGGGACTGCGTGAATCCGCTTTTTGTTTTGTTTGCGTCAAGACTTTTTTCACAAATATTATATTCTTAGATGTTGAAGTCAGAACGCAAAATTAAATAACTCGTAAGAATATTAATTCTTTATGAAAATAAGTTTTATTGAGGAAAATCATTTCTGGACGGAGCTGAAGGAATTCAGAGGCCAAGGAATTTCATTTTAGTTTCTGGGTATTTTTACAAACTGCAATAAAAGTGTTAAAAAATCGTCACGTTATTGGATAATATAACTGGGTTTAACCTTGCAAGTCTCGTGTGCAATACAAGCCTCAAACCTCATGGGGACCTGGACGTTTTTCCGTTCATTTTTATTAGAGACTAACGGGCAACGGTATTGAAATTTACACGTCCCGTCGATTCGCACGTGAAGAATACCTGTGGCTTTTTTTAAGCTATAATTTACCGCAGCGATTTATGGGGACATTAATTTAAGTGGTTACCGAAATCGTGGCTGAAGCTTTTTTGGAGTTTTTATCTAAAAACGATTTTTTAAAGATGCTGAAACGTTGCGAAAACGCGCAACGTGCCTTTGGAATTTTGGTTGTGTACGAAATTATTTACATCGAACTCCAAAAAAGTATGCTGTAAATCATACTTTGAGAATATTTGACGCAAATTTTTTTTCGATTCCAGTGAAACTTTTACTCCAACAGCTGCGAAGCAGCGATCGCTGCTGCGCCTACGGGAATTTCATTTTTCCGGAACGAAAATCGGACAACGATAGCTGTTAAGTTGATCCGAGGAGCCAGACGGAGAAAAGTCGTTTATACAAAAACGAGTAGCACGGAAACGTCAGGTCCGGTTGTATCACTCGCTTTCATCAAATTCTCCATAACTTCATGAAATCTCAGCCTCGAAGATTTTTGCACACATTCTTGAACACGTTAACGTTAAGAAAATGCAGAGAAGTGACGCGGTTTTCTGTCCCGTCACACTCATGTCCCCTTTCAAAATAAACAGTCGACTTGATATACGTGGATTGTCATAATATTTAGCAACTCCTTGACAGTTTCGTCATTTGAAAAGTACACATTTGTACCTCGTAGCGGATTTCAGTATTAAACAGTTAAACAAAGTTTGCTTCTCCTCCTTGCACGTATCTGAGTACGGTGTGTATAAATACTTGCATAGATCATGTCAACCATATGCTTACGCAGTGAGCATATGGCATGTACCACTTCTGCAAGAAGAAGTCCTCTCGGGATCTCCGCTATAATACATCAAAGACACAGTTATGGTATCGTGTAGAATTTATCGACCAGAAATGGAATTCATCAGTCTGGGCAGAGCAACTCCCATTTGTGATTGATGAGTTTCTCCAAATGTCAATATCTGCTCCAATTTATTTATCCATCGACCAAAAAAAAAAGTGATTCCTGAGCGAAGAGTTTTTTTTTAAGGGTAAGGAACCGGTAATTGTTTTTATCTGCTGTAATTTAATTCAGGGCTCGGCAATCTTGTACGAGGCTGAACAAATGAAGTTAAAAAATGCAAAATCAGACGATTGAGATCGAAAAAATGGAGAAGTGTCGAAGCATCGTTCTCATTCTCGGCCCTGCAAACGCCGCCAACGACCCAGATCAATCGCCTTGGAGTCCCTCAAACAAGAAAGTACAATTAAAGTTTGATCGAGCAAGCATAAATTTGTATCGAATTTCTTACGCAGTTTATTTTCAATTGTCGTCTCCCTTACGGAAAGCACTTTCTCCACGACGAGACAAATATGATAGTAAAGCAAAAAAAAGGGTAAGAAATTTAGCATGAATGTACGGGCGCACAATGTGTCCAGTGCTTTGTGTGGGCGACACACCCGTGCTCGCGATAGCGCAAAGGATCGAGCCGCTCGGAACCGCGAGCGCAACGATTTCTTACGGTCGGTAACGTCGTTAGATACTTTCACATTCCGAGTCGGGTTCTCGACGATCGCGCCGTGCAGGCTGCAGACTCACGGGATATATCCAATAATTAGGCTGGAACGTAGAGAATATTAATGTCAGTGTTTAGCGAGAGGGGGATACGAGCAGAGAGAGAGCGCGTGTTCGTGTCATTGTCCCGCGTGATTGCGGTACAGCCGAGCGGATTATCGACCTCTGAGACGATTATTACGACGACGAAAAAATACGAAGACGACGAGAAGATCGCATGGGTAATTGTTCCTGCAACGCCTGCGGGACTGTTCGTCGTCATCGTCGCCGTGCCAATAAAACGTCCGAGAATCAACGCAACACAGCAGTACGTTGGGTAGGGTCTCTTCGATTTCTCAACGGAAGAGTGTGGGATAGGTCAGAGCAAGTCTCTCTCTCCAGTTTCATTTTCTTACCATTTACAACACTTTTAATACTATTTATATCATCGATTTTATTTACGTATTTATTTCTGCTCAAAGCTTCCCGTTTAATTTGTTTCCTCTTATTAAATCGTATTCCTAATAAACGACTACATGGAAATGGCTACTGAGAGATTTTTCCCATCAACGGATTCGAAATTACCGTGATATTCGATAACGCAGAACTCTCATCTTTACGAGAGCTTGCATAACTGACGACACACGAAAACTAAATTTCTCGTGATGCTTGCTTTCGATTTTTTTTTTTCATTATCCTCCATTATTGCAGAATTATTCAAATGGTTTTATGTCATCGATTAGTATCGAGAGATACGTCTTGAAAAATCTACTGCGACCATCAATTAAAAGACACTCGACGAAAGGCACGTCAATAAGGTTTTTTTTTTTTTTCGTGTAAATAGACACATTTTCCTAGGTTTCATCATCAAAAACTTTTGGTTACATCCCAATTAATAACGAGGAAGATGTAACTATACTTTCGTCACATAATTTCGTATCACGTGTGTGCAATGAATAACGTATTCAATAATTGTTGGTGCGATTATTAATTACAAATCGATGAGTAAAATATGCCCGCGGAAAGACATTCTTTCCTGGTATATCGACGTGATATTTTAATCTGCATCTCTGAATAAAATTTGCCTAATCTAAAATATCATCACTGCGCGGTTAATTTCGCCGTCAGTAATAATTCCAGTTAGTGGCAATGAATCTCTATGGGGAAAGAAGCGTACACACATCGACGAAGTATCTCCTCATCGTCCACGTGAGTTCGCCAAGAATTAACGAGCCTCTCTCTTTATTTCTCTTTTTTCTGTCCCTCTCATGATCGGCATAGGATTCTCTGCCTATACTAGTTTCCCGGAAAGCACTCGTAGCCATCCGCGTGTTTGCGGGAGATACTAAAAAACTGGATTCGTGTTTGTATCGCGGAGTCGCATGCAGGTCGAATAGCCAAAGGATTCGAGTATCACTGTATTCACTCGTACAGAGGCTCTGTATTGAGCTATAGCGTGTAATTAAAGAATGTGTATTTTATAGATCCTGAGAACGTCATGGGGCAGTTTCGTACAATCTTTTGAAATTGTATCGCCTGCGGTCGATCTTTGGATCAACTTTTCGTTGGGAATAGTTGCTTATTATACGGAAAATGAGAAAACGCTTTTGTGAATATTGCAGTTAATATTGTTCGAAGCTGAATCCGCATTGACGGGTCGAATTTTATTTCGATTTTTTTTCTCGTTTCACAGTGTCGGATGAAAAACTTTGACAATCAAGATTTTTAAAGAAAATGTTAAGTTCGTAATGATTGAATTTGCGGATTGAATGTGCGTATTAAAATCTTTATGGAGATAGTATATATTGGAGCAGAGACGAAGCAAAAAGGAAGCCTCTCGGCCAATGACTCTGTCACTCATTGGTCCAGCATCCCGATCGCACCAGTTCTTAAGAGAATCTTTTTTCGTTTTTTTCTATTGCACTATCCTCTATCTTGTTTCTCTCTAGAGATGATCGTGAAAACCAGTTCGAGAAACAACACGAGGGATGAGAGTGACGACGATCGAACTGAGATATTATCTCCAGCTTCCTTCGTACGAACGATAAATTACTATACAACACCATTTTAATACACGTTCTGTGGCGGCGCCAAGCACTTCCATGGAGACTGAAAATTTCACGATGCCTGCAAAAACGGCCCAACCCTGCAGAATGTAAATTTAAACTTTTGTTTAATTGTTGGTTAAGTGTGTTGGCTGTTTTGTCTCTTGGCTCGTAAATTACGTTTTCACTGCACATGAGCTAGTAACTATAAATTGAGAGATGTCAAAAAACAATTATTCTGCTTCAACTGCGCCAGAACTCACAATTATCCTGCTGTTTTCACATTGAATGTTACGTACATTCTGAACACGAAATAAAAAAGCGAAAAAAATGGGAAGGAAGAGTGCATCGAAGAATATAACCGAATTGGAATTTTTTGTAAAAGTTCAAAAATAATTTTCTCGCTTCGAGGATTTTTTTAATCCAATAATTAACCAACTATAAATTAATTGAATGGGCTGCAACGACTTTTGCTATTTGATTCATCAAACGTTTGCAGTGACACCTGTTGGTAGGTCGTCAGATTCGCTATCCAAACACTCGATTTCAGTTCTTGAGTGTATAGCTCAAGGAAATATTTCTCAAATGCTAAAAATTGTTATTTGCACACTGAAAAAAACGGTTTTCAAATATAAATGCATATCATGAACGAAAAAATGATTTTTTTCCCAAATAACTTTATGGAAAATCCACTTCAATAGAACTTCGACGATGTTGAATCATTTAATAAAATTACATGCGAAAAGTACGACGATAATCACTTTTGCGTGGCTTCCCTCGATGCGCGTCCACATAAAATAAAATAAAGTGTCCATGCAAGGTCCATGCAATTTTTCTCTTCCCGCAATTAAAAATTCAACGGTCGATGATGGTATTTATCAGTGTGAAGTGCGATTATGTCTCCGAAGTGTTATTAGAGTTAAGAAATTAGTTGTAAACAGGAAACGCGAAGTCGCGATTACAAAGTAAAAAAAATTGAATGGAGGGAATGTATGCAATGTGATTTCTCATTGTGTATGGAGGCTCGCTCATGTGCTTGAGTTTTTGAGAATTTCGCACATGTCTATTGCGATTGTGCGAGAGAGTATAAGAGATGCGTGTGAACGAGAGATGCATCGTTCGAATGCTCGCAAGAGAAGCTTATTTGCCGTAGCGTTTTATAATTTATTATATCATGAGCGACGTATACACACGTATTTTTCTGCGCGCACACGTATAAATATACATGAAAGTATGTGTGTGTAGCGCATCCACATAGAACTGCGTTTCGTGCAGCAAGAGAGATAGGCGGACGGGTGAGAGGATCGAGGCCGCGAGAGGTCGAATATTATCATTACATAAATAATTATAATGAGCGATCTCTCCCTACACGGAAGCGTATTCAAGGTATAAAAGTTTTACTCAAGGGTTAACGTATAAGTAAGATGATCGCGTGGTTACATCAGGAAGGGTAAAACCTTCCGAAGGTCGCGCGCCTTTTGCACCTTCCGCAACTTCGTTTCATAGAGTATCCTTCGATCTCTCGCGGGCTTCTGATGGGCTCCTGAAACGACTCCGCCTTTTTTTCATTTGTACCGATGCTCCTTCGCATTAACTCGTGGCTGACATTCGAAAAAATGTGAGTTAACCTCGCTACAGCTTAATTACGGTTTAAGCTCGAATCGCTTTTCCCCTTTTCAACTTTTTCGAATCGAAAAATATTGGATGAGAGCCAGCATTTTGGGGGCTGATCCCTTCAGGAATTACGTTCGTAAAAGATCCAGCCAACGTTGATATTTCTTAAGTTTGCCTCCGCTACTGTTGATGCGAAAAATTGGAAGTTACTGTTAGTAAATAAAATATAAATGACCACCGCGAATCCATCTCTCTATATTCCTATACATTAAGCTGTGGAGTATAAACTAAATCTCGGTAGTTCCGTGTACACGCAGAGTCATTACTCGGAGCGGCGCACGGCGAGCTCGATTCTTCGTTCGCGTATTCTCATAGCTGATGCTGCCGAGACGTTTCATCCACGCGATCTCCCAAGCTTTTTCACGACGATTATGCAACACACCCATACAGCCGTAACCCTCATTGACCTCTTCCTCGAACCTCCCAATCTCTCGTACTGTTAATCACTAATAAGGAAACTCGCTCGACTTTACGACGATTCCTCGGGGGAGTTAAAGACTCCGAATGTCTTATGCAAATGAGAAACTCAATAGTGTACGCTACGAAAGGCGACTGAGGAATTTTTATGTTATGTCATATATGTGCGAGCCAAGATCGTCAGTGAGTGCGCCCGGAGAGCGTTGTTAAACAGCAATTACAAAGTCGTTTATTTTCGTTTTTCCCTCTGCGCGCACAATGTAATTATGGAGAAAATTGTACAAATTCGGATCACCTCATCGGCTTCCTGAGAACGGGGCAGACCAAAAAACTTTACTACCATTGTCTTGGTTTTTCTATTATTCGAATATACCAATAACAAAGATGAAACATCACGGTTCCATCTCACTTGAATTCTGAAAAAAACATCGAATGTCTCGTCGAATGCAATAAATGATTTACGGAAGTGAGCATCTCCAAATTTATTCAACTGTTAAAATAGTCATAAAATATAATTCCGAGGCTAATTTTAATATGGAAAAGTCAATCGAATTCATAATCCATAATTTATGATTCTTCGTCCTTATGTCAACGTCCTTAAAAGGGGCTCGGATCGAATTTCATTCGTTTTTTCATCATCGCCCCGCTTGATCAACGAATAAAACAAGGGAATAAAGCGTTGTCGAGTTTGTTTTCGACACCGTCTGATGAATCGTGTTGTATAAATAGGCTATTAAACGAAAACGCATATAATTCAGGCATTATATTAGCATAGCCGAGAATCCCTCGATGACAACGCTTTTCGAAGAAATCCCGGACCATATACGTATATTATCAGGGTCGAACGTTACGCGTTACGAAACGTATTCGAGAGCACACAGCCCAAATTGGGCTTTCGGTATGAAAATAAGGCGTGCAACATAATATCCTGTCGAGAGATTCGCCGAGAAGATTGTTTTCTTTTTTCTTTGGTCTTCTCACCAGCATTCGATGGGGTTCTGTAGTTTCGTAAGCTTGCATATAAATGCACGTACCTCGGAGTATCTTCGGGGGCTTTTTTCAGGTTCGGCAAGATGAAGAGGTCGCTCCGGTGTTTTATATATATTTACATATGAACATGTGCGTATAAGCCATACCGAGACTCAACTTTCGACGCAAGTCGATGAGCCTTATCGATCGTCCATTGATTACCGGATCGCGAGGCAATTCCTTTTATATCCCTCGCATCGAAATACCGACAACGTCGATGCATCGATGAGCTCAAGTGTGCGTAAATGTGCCCACTTTAAAGCGCCGCATTCGAACGTCTTCGACTCTTTTGACACTGAATACCGGTATAAATCCTCCGCGTGGAAAGTCGTCTCACACCCCTGAGGAATGTTTGTTATCTATAGACGTGAACGTCTATATACGAGAAAATCGAAATCGTTGGCGTAAGAGTGATTAATGTTGGGCCCACGCAATTGAACGCAATTGCGGTTACAACTACTCTATCAATATTTGAGACCATCGATCACGCGCTGCTCGCTCGCCCTGCATCTTCCATGAGAATTCAACTCACAGACACTGCACGTGTAGTAGTGATACTGCGAGCGGCTGAATATATCAAATGGGCGTTTATTTTGTAGACGTTTCGCACGTAGATTCGATGGGACTTGACCGTATTCTGAGATTGAACGGCGCATAGAGGCCGTTTACGGATAATTAGAGGGCGGACGGACGAGATCTATGGACGTTCTTTGATAAATAGCGTTCGGAGTATGTCATTTCGAGCTTTCCACGTTCAGAGCTGTAGACGTTCTGTCGTAGGTGTTTTGAGTCATTGATTCATTAGATCAGTGTCAGTCTGTAAACTGGTTTTTATTATTTACTGATTCCTTTTTCTGCATGCTTTTCGTTCTTCCACTGGCTCGATCGTATGTCCCAAAGGTATTTAGCTTTTTCGTGTAATTTGTGATTATATCGAATGCATTTTTTCAGGCCTCCAGTTCAGAGGAGCGAGTGGCTATGGAATTTCAGGCAGGGAACCATTTTTCTCCACAGCTTTTCTTTATAGAGTCAAGAGAGAAGGTCCGTGCTACGTAAGACCTGATGAAATTATGAAACCGCGTTTCCTAGCCCTCGAGGATCGTGTCGTGCACACGTTCCATGAGAGCTACTTGCCCTTCTGCGGCGTTAAAGCGCTTCTGTAAGCTGGAGGGTTTCAGCCGAGGGGTCTCCTTCAGGAATCCCAAGACCGAAGACGTCTCTCAATGGAAGTGTTCTCGGAGATAGTTTGTAGTTTAAAATCCTCATTTGATTTGCACAAATTACGATGCTGATATCTGTAGAGGCTGATCGACGGAAAATGATCGAGGCAAAGGGAGTTTTTCAAGCCCTCTCGTGCTTGCAGTGCTTCGAAGCGATATTAACGTGGATAAATCAGGTTTCCAGAGTCAGCTAGTTAAATGGCGAGCTATCTTAGGAATGGATGTAAGAAAGGAGCCCTTTTTATTGTGCAGGATCTACGTACACACGAAAGCATATTCACACATATAAATTCTCGCATATGTGCAAGCACGCCGCTGGCAAATTGCATTGTCACGGTGTCGATCGTTAATCGCACGGCCGTTGACACCTTTATAATAGAGGTGGTGCACACGCGGGGCTCTATACACGTCCCGGTAACCGCGTGTGTTCCGCGTGCTCGACGCGCCTACAATATCCACGGACAAACGAGTTCGCAAGCACGTGCAATCGCCCTCGATCGACCAAATACTCGACTTGGCACTTTTAAATAGACTTATATGCTCGTATTTATGGTGGATGGAGTGCATATAAACGGGTGTCCATTGTACACGCCACCCCGGATCCCTTTAACGTGCATAACTTCGAATCGCTGCTTGACCAGGATGCGTTTTGCGCCTATCGACGTCTTTGGTCTAAACGATTTATAGGTACAGAATCTGTTTCAAGTGGAATTTCGAATAATTTGGGGCTTGTCACGAATACAGCGAAGTTCATGAAAGTATGCTTTAATGAGGATCATTCTTTTAACATATTCAGCGAGTCTCGATAGCAGTCAAACGTTGCTGTTAAAATGAAGCCCTTTCGGTTCAAGAAAATGTATGATTTCTATAAAGCAATGAGAATTTGATTGGGATTCAGTGATTAGGGGGAAAAATATTATGATGATTGATTCGAAGCAAGAATAATCTCACATGAGAAAAGAATTTTTTTCTCTATTATATCTGTACTCATCTGCATATCCGAATTAGTCAAAGACAGTGTGACCATCTTCACTGCCAACACCAATCGATAATATCAATACTCAATTCCAAGAACAAATCATTTATCAAACAACAAGTTTCTTTATTTTATAACATCTTTTAAACATTTGTAGTTCTCCTTTGAAAAAATTCTTCAACATTTAAAAATCTGGAGATTTAGGCTATAATCGAAGTTTTCCACACACGATCGGACGATCCGATCTGTGCGTAAGCTTGCTTCGGAGGGCAACATTAACATTCATGCATTAACTGTTAACACTTCACCTGTCAAGTCCATTTCATTTTTCTGCAATAAATCAAATCTTACGGGCTGATCCAACTAGGTGAAGGCTGATCATAAAAGAATATTTTTCGTCTTGACACTCGTCATTGAACGCCATTTCACATTCAATTCCCCGGCTAGGATAAAGAAAATAATGGCTCTTGGAAAAAATACAGTGGAAAAATTACAGTGGGTTAATGCAGCGAATCTCTCTAAACTGCAAATTTCCAAAGTGCACATAGTTTTTATCACTTCGCCAACGAGTAGGTCGAAGTTCCACAGCTCTGAGAAGTACTCTTTCGACTATCCCGCCAGCAATCATAAAACTGCTCCACGTAGTTTATAATTTATGGATCGCTAGAAAAAATTATTCAATCGTTCGGCCCGGGAGATTTTAACCACCTACTTGAAATGGGACCATTGCATTATTCTTCGCAACTAATGAATTCGCCACTACGGTCATTGGAAGCTCGCTCTTCATATGCGGTATTTATTAGAAAAAATGAGGAGGTGAAATTCCCATGGTCGAAGAGGTTACGTTGATGCATAATTGCAGAACATCGCTTTCTCTCCCCCGCTCTCTCTCTCTCTCTCTCTTCCCATCTCTTTCCATTTATTCTCGTGGTCCATTGGTTTAAGATGCCAGTGAGCTTACTGACCAGGACTGCCTTGCGGTGAATAACCACGTGTATCCACTCCTTCGCACTGGCGAGCACGGGCCAAGCCTTTATGCTCCGAGTATGCCACTGTTACGTAAAAAATGGGGAGTGTACTGTTACAGCCTCGCGTGCCGACGCCAGCAGCTGAATAGCTTATACAGCCTGTTGTTAATACCAGCACGTAAACGAAGCGGTGTATATGCATCGATGTGTATAATATCTATATAATAATAAAGTATATGTGTGCGCGTGTGTGTGTGTGAAGGAGACTGCGTGTAACGTAGAACGTTAATAAACGTTAGTATCCGCCTCGAATCAACCTGAGAGTTGCTCCTTCACCTCAATCGTTTTTCGCGACTCTTCTCTCTGTGCCCCGAGACCGCGAGCCTTTCGCATCTCTTCCGCGTGCGTTACTCTGCGATCTGTCTCTATACATTCGTACGCGCGTTCTCATCGGAGGAATCCCGCGACTCCCTCCTCTCTATTTTCCTCTTTTTATTCAGTTTTCAATGTTGCCCTGTATCTCTCTCACTCTCTCCAAGAGATTCGCCCTCTAACGACGACTATGATTGGTCTCTCGCAGCAGCACACATGGAGAAAAATCCTCATCGCGCTTACCGCGTGTGTGTATACACGCTATAAGTGCTCGTTACCGGAACGAGAGCTATACATACCATCAGAGCCGACAATTATCTACGGGCATGTATCGGAGAAAGAAGTGCTCGCCGTATAGGTTCGCGTGACTTTTTCCTTACCTGGCGCATACTCGCCTGTATAACCAACTCTCTCGTTAAGCTATGGGAATCCTTATAAATCCACGGTAGCACTAACCGGAGACGCGCCCGCCAAGTCTCCGGACTGGAGTTACTTCGGTACGGGAAATTCTTCATTTTCATCAACGACGACGGATACGAATGGCTTTAATTAATTGCCTCATAAATGCTTTCTTTCGGTCTTTCTTTTTATTCAAGAGCGTTACAATGTTTCGTTGGATTGTTCGTTTATTGCAGTTTAGGCTATAATCACGCTCGCACTTTTTTTCTATCGAACAAATCAATTTGGGGCTCGCACTCTGTTTTAAGGATTCGGATGACTGGATTGCTGAGTATCGGCGTGATTCATCCAGCATCCGGATAATTTTTCTTAAACATATTGCATAACAGTAAGCACATTTTTCAATTTCCATCAAAGGTTCAACGCTCAGTTGCGAAGTCGATAGAATTACGCCTGGTCAATTTGCACTTTGATACAAAAACATTTTAATGCTTAATAGCTCTCATAAAGTACTGCTCGAATAATGAGAGTTTAGCTCATTAGGAAAGCCGGTTAAATGCTTTAATAATATTCTAATCGCTCGAAAAGATCGAAGATAAAACACTGTGTGAGCTATCGAGTAAAGCTCAATACATGGTCAAATAATTCGGCATGTTTTTTTCATTCAATAAAAACTTAATCATCACATTAAGATCCTGATCTGCTGACTGTGTTCGAGGTTGATTCAAAAAGATTTCGCGAGTTAAACTTTTTGTATTTTCCATCGAAAGTTACGGTTAAACGCACGACTCACTCCACCAGTGTCTTTCCATATCGAATGAAGTCTTTTGCCGTCGAGCCGAGACACTCTAATCGCAGCAGGAAAACTCAAACGACCGGTACAAGAGACACGAACACACTTGGATATTTGCGTACATTCAAAGGCTGAAATGCATACGTACAGAAAGATATTTTCATGCATAGAACTCAGTAAGTCTTTGGTCCAGGCCATTCTGTACCAAGAGCGCAGTTAGAACATGCGTGTGTACGTTTGTACTGGCGCATATCGAGTATCGGGTATTTATTTAGTACGACGCTATCGTACGTTCAAGTCCAAGGCACACTTATGCATAGCCTTTAAATCTTACAACGCAATGTACACACGTCTCCACCACACATACAAACGAACGTGATGTCTCTTTGAGATTGGGCGAGGCTCTTAAATTTACAGGAACGAGGCTTAAATCAATCACCGTAATTAACGCTTGCCTTTGTACTTCTATAGAATGGAGATTAGAACGTTCTTGTTGGCAGCTCTTGCTCTCTCTCTCTCTCTCTCTCTCTCTCTCTCTCTCTCTCTCTCTCTCTCTCTCTCTCTCTCTCTCTCTACTTCTGACTCCTTCGTTTTCTCTCTTTCTCCCTCCTCTTGGTTATTCTCTTTGTATAGATACTCGACAAACTAAATACACGTACCAGACTTACCGGTATGTCCTCTGTTGCTTATTCACTCCTTCGCATGCGAAGTGAGCACGTTGCGTTCCTGTATAACGAGTGATTGATTCCAGAAAGGCGTAACTCGGCTTACTCAAGGAGGAGAATGACGCTTGTTACGCTTTCTCGACCGTACAGCTCACCGCGAGTAAATAAATGTGGTGTTAAAGTTGACACACTTTGGCTGATGCTTCGTGCGGAAGGATGTGTATATGTACTTTGGCTGCGTCTTATCACTGCTCGTCTTCAAGTCGCTACTGCGCGTGGACCTCTTCAAATAATCCTCTCGACACACTTGCTCACTCATTGGATAAATATGGGGGGATCGTGCGATCCTTCGTTTAGTTATCGAATTCTCGGTCCGTTACGTACCCACTTTTTTGCCGAAAGCTTCAAAAAATCGCTGCAACTCGATCGATATTTGGGAATTATTTAGCTTTGAGAACACGTCAGTTACTGTGACTTCAGTCGTTGTAAGCGAGCGTTTGAAATTTCGATATTTCGCGGGTCTTTCGATACGCACAAAATGGCGACCTATAGCTGATCTACATTTCGTATTACATATGAGAAGAGTAGGGAAGCAGAGGATCTCACGAAAGCATAGACCATCTCGATCGTCGTCGAATTACCATCGAGAAATCCTCGCCACGAGTAAAGCCTGGAAACCTCGCCAAGATACTCAACATCGTCGGTATAAATCTCTCTCTCTCTCTCGTTATTTCTCCATGTCAAAATCGTAAGTCGATAACAAAATTCAAATTTTTCTTCGTTGTACGTCTGTTTATGTGTGCGCCTGTGTATGCATTGCGCGGATGCGTGAAACTTAGTGAAAGCAGATTAGACGAATTTATACTCAATTTAATGAACATTCCTCCATCGTTTTTAATACTCTCGTAATACTAGATCGTTTTTGTAACTCCTTGAATACTTGGTTCCGGTTCAAAGTAGTAATTTTTTTAGTACGATTTTACTCCATTTTGTGTTGAGCATAAGAATACTTTGAAGATTATTTATTTAGTAACTTTTAAACTGCACTTACATTGTATTTTGTTGCTATTAAAATGACAATAGTGGTTCATTTGTATCGGCTAATAGTCAATAACGGTTCAGTGCACCTTTTCGTGCATACGCAAGGATAAATGTTTCTGCGGAAATGTATGAGTATTCATTTGTATGCAGGAATATATGTGATGCTGGGAGATAACTGTAATCTTTCTATTCTCTGAGGGCACGAGCCGTGAAGCCCGTTGACAAGCCTATCAAATTGCTCGGCCATTTGCGATCAGGCTCGTTACACGCGTTACAATGATACCGCACGATATCCCGTCATATCTGTCACTTGTACAAATGTTATGCGTGCTTTTCAGACTCAACGTTGCACGATCTTCGCTCGCACGCGGATGGCACATTTGACGTTTTAGAGAAATCGTCCCATAAGTATATTGAGCCCACGCTAATCGCTTTTCTGTTTATCGGATTCCATTGAAATCGAAAACTTTGTAAGGAAAATCAATAAAATAGGATTGTAATCAAACCCTATCTCGTTGGCTCGCAGTCTTATGTATCTGGCTAGAGTACAAAATATGCAGTTTTGTTCGAAACTGCCCGATCGCTTTTCAGTGTCTGGCCTCATTGGATCCACCAATCCGATTTTCAATGTCGTTTGCATCTAAAATTTATGCAGTCAAGTCCAACGTAGTTGCTTGCGAAAAAATGTCAGGTTTTTATATTGAATTCGCGGGCCATTATAGGTCTCAAACGAATCGATTATTTCGAGGCCAGTTCTTTTTAAAGGATACTTCGAATTGCTAACATTTTTTGCGTAGAGATAAGAACTTTTGTCATCATTCTTGACTTTGAGTGCAACAATGGTGCCAACATTCCTTGGCTCGTTTCAAGGCGAATGCTCCAGCAGAGGGTAGAAGCAGTACCCAAACGGGAAAACAACACGCTGCGGGCTTTTTCCAAAATAATCGTATCTCTAGGCGACATGAATTGATAACGTTACGAGCTGAGGTATCAAAAGAGTGATTCACACTGTCTCGTGCTGAAGTATGCGTAAAGAATAGTAGTTCAATAAAATTACCAATACTTCACCGCGGTAGGATGGATGCACAAATGCATTTCTATTTCTATGACAACTGCTGCAAGTATGCGAAGGCCAACTGATATTTCTCCACTCGATCGGGACCAGGAGAACGATGCGAAATGCTGAGAAAGCGAAAATGACCGGAAAGCATCATCGTTTGCCTACTTGCATGTGGCACTTTACCTCGAACAGAGTACCAAGTACGCCGTTCCTTTTGACCGAGAAACTAAATGCAGAAATGTGTAGCTTTAAACTAGGATGCATCGTTTAGTATTATAATGAATGGTCAGGGCTCGAGGTGTGGAAGGGAAAAAAATGGGAAAAAATCATTTTCACTCGTTTTTGAGTCAACGGTTCTTCTCCAACTTTCTCCTCAAACGTAAAAATTTAACGTGCACATCGTTTTCCAGAGACTCGTTGAATACCGTGAAATAATCGCAGAACATGCGCCACCATTTGACTTTTCTACGAATTTTGAATCAACCCGGTGCACGTGGAAATAAATTTACGTAGTGGATCGTCTCAGTTTTATATTCATTTCCCACGATATCGATCGATCCCAACGACGAGATGCTTGTACACGGACGTGTATGCACGTGAATGTATAAAATTGTTAGGGCTGTGTAGAACGAGCGATTTACATCGCTCAGATAAGCATTCTCTTGCTCCGTTCGATCTCTCCACTTCGTAGCGATCCCGAGGGAGGTCAAGGAGAAAACTCATGCGATCTGAACCAGATTACACCGTAGAAACATCGCATCGTAGTTGGCTTGATCGCAGAGAGTACACATCACGACATTCACAAACAGAGCACTGATAAGGATTCAAATCTATCTCGAAACATAAATGGGGAAGCACGATGCATAAAATGGTCCTTGTCGATGTATTGAAAAACGTTTGGAATGATTTTACTGCTGGTGATAGTAAAGATCTAATCATTAATTTGATTTATTTGCCCATTGGTTGTTTTTCCATTTGGAAAGTGGAGTCGCTAAGATTGATGATGTACTTGAACTTGTGGATTTTGTATAGGAAATATTTCAAGGCTGATCCTCACTGTATGATTACAACTGGCATCGGTTCCTGCTTCTGAGAAGGCGAATACAAAATGAGTTCAATTTTAATAGAGTTGCTCGAGCAATTAATCACGATTAACCATCAAAAGAATCGAGAAAAACTTTTCATCGTTTTTTCTCTCGTTGTTTCTTGACGTCTCCTTGTTTGTTCATGGAAACTGGATGGATTTACTACGTAAATGGAATCCCAGGGTACTCTCGTGGATGATCGAGAAAAAGGTTGTTCATGGGCAAAGGTCACCAACCGCGAGATTCTCGCGTAAGACAGTGGTACAGGCGATCTGTGCTTCTTGCCATTGGTGAGGTGCTTACTCGTGGTTTTGTGCAGCATCATCTTGTCACGAGAGGAAGAGAGAAAGCGATAAAAATAGAGAGATAGAGCAGCGCGAGAGAGGACTTTCATGAAGGGGCCTAGGTCGTTGACGGTGCGGTCGTTACACGAGGTAAGTGCTGAGTCGTTACTCCGATCAGTGCAACGGAGAAGGGGGATTATGTGCTCCATATATTTCACGGATTGTACCTTTGGAATATGCTGTCTGTGCGGATATTCACGTTGCTTTAAGTATCGTAAACGGTATCTTGGTCACGTGCTCAAATAGGCGAAATATTCGAACATTAGACGAGAAAAACGGTCTCCATTATCGATTCCTAAATCGACTGCAGTGAAATTCCCAATGGAAAACGTCGCCATTATGCCATTTGCCATTTTCTTACCTACCCTTCATACGTATTTCGTAATATTACAAATCTAATCCGAATACTAAACCTACAAACATCCGGCTGGGGACGTGAACGTCCTTGAGGGCCAGGATCTCACTCCGATTTTCGGAGCTTAAAAATTGAGTGGAAATGTATAACAATACGCATAGTAATTAAAGTACATTACTAAGAAGAGGCTACGACAGCTTTCGAACCTATTGGAATGCATTTGACGAGCTTGAATTCTCGGAGGTGTCCAGACAATCGGACGGAGCTCAGTGCTTCGGTATCGCATTGTTGCAGCCACCGAAATAACTAAAATTTGGTTCGGACTGCATTAATTAAACATTAATGACAGAGGCAGAGCGAGTGTCAGGTACGAATGACAGTCACGTCAGAACCTCGTTCCTCGACTCAGCGACGAGTGTTTCGAGAAGATGTGGGAAATTTTCGAAAGTATTTCACGCGGAAGCCAGTCGTAGTTGTGATCTGAGAAAAGGCATCAAGCACTGAAATCGTAGTGAGAGCGTCTCATTGAAAATCCGCAGAAAGATTTAATCTACAAATTCTTTCAAACGTTGTTTATGCGATTGAGAAAAGTTCATAAATGCACACAGCGAGAGGCATACTTCCAAGAAATGTATATTCTTCGACGTTAAATAAATTTTTGTTGCAAATAAAAAGACGTGCTTTCGAAAAAAATTTCAAATTATGGGCCCGATCTACCGTGATTTGCAATTCCAGCAGAAATTCCTCATCATCACGAATAATCTGCACATCGAAAAATGACCCCCAGAGAGCGATATTATCACAGTACACCATCGACATTCGTCAGTGAGCTTATTTACTTCTGAATCAGGGCAGATCTGTTGGGACACCAATTTTTCTCGCAATGCGTCAGAATTTTTATTGAGCCTTGTTTTCATTGTAGTAGCCATTCCGCTGGTTAAGAACTGGTTGCCGCGTCGAAACAATAATCGCCGTTGCGTTGTCTGGAGTTGAGGAATTTCATAATTGTCGTACGCGTTGTAAAACCCGCTACTATTTTAACTGACGTGGTAGTTTTTACGAGTACATTGTCATGGTGGAGAGAATAGAGAAGAATTAGTATACAATAGCGTTCATAATGGTACAATAGTAGCAGTCGCTCACAAGTCAGTCAGTAAGGGAGTCGGTCATTGAGCCGTGGGATTAACTTTCGTCCTCGGTTATATGGTGGCACTCGACACTCGACACAAAACATCCACGCAGCCATGTATTTATATATAAATGAAACATATGATTGTAATGTAGTATTACGCGTGCTTGTGAGACCGTTTTCAGCGCATCCTTTTGCCTTCTCCGCCCGTCATTACGTACCTCCTTATCTTAAGCCTAGATTTACGACGACGAGAATAGTAAGACTTTAGCGCGCTATGCTCTGGCAAAACTTTCGCAATCTCGAGCTACTCACTCATGCTCATTCTCAAAGTTTCGAACAAGAATCTTTCGCCTCCTTAACTGGGACTCGCATGAAGAATTTTTCTTCGTCTCATTTACCATTACAAAAATGATCACGTAACTCGCAATATGAAATATTTATTTCGTTTTTTTCGTTAATATTATCGATCGCACCGTCTCGACAGATATCGAGATTGGGAAATGCAAAATTACAATTTTCGCTGAATGAAGATAAACGATGCACCATCATCCTCCCCAACTTTCCGTCCTACTTGCCGCTTGAACTGAACCCTAAAAACGATTCCACACGAATATAACGTTTAGAGAAAATTGTTATCTCAATCAGGAATAAAGAACAAAACTGTGTTGCTGCCCGCGTGCATTTCTGACAGCTGCATATAAAAAAGATCGACGCTATGATTGGCAGTCAGATTGCAACAAAGTTTTGAGATATCTCGTTGCCTGTACATGATGTTGCATCAGTGCGCGGTGTTCACTGCAGGGATATTCTCAAAGGGTATATATTCTCTGTGAGAGACACATGGAGAAAAGACCTCGAGCCCCCACCAGTGCAGATTGAAGGCCAGAGGCCAGCACGTTCCTCTCATTATGCTCTTCGCCTTTTCTCTTTGGAAATTCTAACTGTACAATGCCTGGTGAGCTTGGATCACCCCGCCCAAGGGTCCACGTTTAGCTTCTTCATGTACGCGCTCATCTCTGTACATACACGTATATAAATACGAATATATGTATAGTGGGGTACTGACTGTAACACTCCGCGAGCTTAACATCGTGCCCCAACATTCTGTACACCATATTCCATACGAGAAAGAGTCTCTCGGAGTGCCCGAGAAAATAAAAGACACGATGACAAGCTCTTGTACAGGCATCTCGCGGTTATTTTGTTGCGTCTAGTCTGTTGAGCTCCTTGCGGTCAGAAACATGCTCGAACTTATTCGAGAAGGTCGAGAGACCGACATCGCAGGTGAGGAATCCCTAGGTTTAGCCTTCGGTACACGTTTCGTGTTACTGAGAGTACACAGTATAAATATATAAAGTTGGGTAAACGAGAGAGTTTGCCACTTTTTATTCACCTGATCCGGTCGGTGCACCGATTTTATATCGTGGAGCAAAGATACAGGGGATCCCGGGTAATGAGGCTCGATTTAACAACGAATATACGCTCAGCATTGCGCACTATTTTATTCGAGATCATTTGACCCTGAAAGCAAGTGAGAATTGTTGCTCGAACATGGAAGGACGAAGGCTTCGTTTGCGTGGCAAATTATGAGTTTTTTAAAATGGTGATATTCAAGCGTGAAATGGGAAAGGATTATTCGAGTTTTTTTTCGAAATTGGCCCCGTCCGAGGACCAAAGTGCTTGCTACACATCGACGCTCTTCTAGAACGAGTGAAGCAGCCCGGTTCGCATGGGCTCCGGAGGATGCGCGTGTCCCCTGGATGCGATTGCAAAAGTGTCCGTGGCTCGTGCTCACACATTCGATGTACATTTATTTGTGCCTGTGTGTCCGAGGATGAGCCAAGGAACACGAGAGCGAGAAGGGTCTGGGGGGAAATAAGATACTGCAACGGATGGAGACCATCGGTCCCGTGGCCGGCGCACTCGGACTGAAGAGCGCACGATCCACGAATGCTCCAGCGTCGAGATGCACTCCAGAGTGCAGATGTATAGAAGCAGAGGGTATAAAATGAAAAAGAGAAAAGAAAGAGAAAGAGAGAGAGAGAGAGGGAGAGAAAAGAGTATAAGTACATAACCCCGAGGTCCTTTCCTAGAACGTAGGGCTTAATAAGCGACGATAATTCACCCGGAGGTGGCACGCCGATAGGAGGAACGTCACGCCATGGCTTAAGAGGTCTTGTGCTCTTTTTATTATATATATACCTATAAGAGCCTGCCTTTTCCCCTCTCTTTTATCTTATTTTTTTTTTTTTATTGCATGCTCCAGACCGTTCGTCGCCCGCAGGGTCAAACTTCTCGCATGGCTGACCAAGCTCAACTTTTTCTACTGAAAATTCACGTCATACGTTACAAAATTCGCTTCCTACTATTACGACTCTGTCAAGTTTGACGTTGACGCGTGCTATCTTGAGTTTTTAAATTGCCCACTCACTCACCATAATCGCAATCGCTGGGATTGATGGGGAACGATGCGATCTCAACGCTTAAGAAATTAGACGAATGTCGTTTTATGAACGAACGGGACTCGTTCATCGTACAACGTATCGATGATTTACAATCAGCGTCGTCTTAATTGAGACAAACTTTGAAGTCACAGATTCAACGGAAAGCTACGAAACATTATTTCTTCGTGACTTTGTCAATGACCCTCACGTTTTTAACAAATGGAATAACAGTTGCAAACGCTCATTACCCCGACACTTACTCGATGAACTGCAACTTATTTTCGAAACTTTATTTTCTCGTATCTCACAAGTTTTTACGATCGCGTTCTTGCCGATTTTTTTCATTTTTTTTGGCTTGGAAATTCTCTCTTTTATCGCTCGAAAATCGCAGTTATTTTTGCCATCATCCATCCCTTAACCGCGTTTGCGGAAATTCTCGAAATTTCATGTGATTGCTTTTCTCGTTAAAACAAACATAGCTACACCTCCGGTATAGCTGCTGCGTTCTGTAATAACGGATTGATATATAGCTTCGTGTCTTCCCAGATGCTCTCTTGTGAAAAACGCACCGAAACCGCTTGAGTAATTTTCGAGTTTATCGCAGTCTAACAAACGTAGATAAGACTCTTACGTTGCACTCGTATGCTAAGAAATTCGGAGTTTGTGTGTGTAATATGCTAAGTAGCGGTGGAACATTGACAAAGAATTGAGTAACGAGCGAGCACGATCTTTCGGAGGTAAAAATCCATCCCCGATAAAATACACAAATCGCAGCGGTCTTGCAATTTTTTCACGAAAGTATAGTCGCCACAATGATTTCTCAATTCTTTACCAACCGCGTTCCTTTTTCCACCTTTGCTGCTATACGATTTTCTTGCGTGAGCGCCAGCACCACGCTGTTCTACATTCGCTTCTGGTTTCGGATTCAGTTTATCAGCGTTTGTGTTTTTCTTGTTTTTTCTCGTTTTATCAACGCCGTGCAGTCACGTCCAAGCGAAACGCGGCACTTCAAACCGACCTCGGGTGCGGTGTGACTGATTCGGGTACAGCAGAACAGTGATTTTTAGTAAATTTTGTCAAGTTTTTAATGAGCCCAGTCTCGTTCGGAGGAAAAATGAGCTCAACGATTCGAAGCAGTGTTTTTGAAAAGGTGCAAAACTTTGTTTAAACGCTTTTTTTGCCAAGTGCTGTTTTCCAATCGGACCGTTCACGTTTAGCTACCAATCAGAAAACAGTGTTTCGCGTTGCACTCCGATGAAGTCTGATAGCAGAAGCTGAACCCGTTGAAAACACTCCGACCGAAGCTTTTCCGACTCACCGAAGTTTTGTTTTTCCTTCTAAAGAGATTCATCGAACTTTTCCATATTCGTTCGTTGAAAAATAGCGTTGCACGAAGAATTTGGTGATTCAATGTTTTTCTAACAACTTTTCGAATTATCCGAGAGAATCGAATTTCGTGTCACGGCTCAGTTTGACACGCAACGTTTTTATTGACCGCTTAGAATGAAAGAAAAATGATCGGTGTCACGGAAATGCGGAAATACTTAAGAAAAAAGTTAGCGCGAGAATTGCAAACTCGTTCGGTCGTTATCGTGTGTTCGCAACTTCCATCTTTTCACAGTTTATTATACGAACACGTATACTTACACTTCCTGTATCGGATATCATCCACCCATCGCGAGGATCGTTCGACCACAGAAAAGTATATAGATATATATCTATATGGCTTCGGGAAAATAAATCACTTTGCTTTTCACTTGGCAATAATCATTCGATCGCTCGAAGATTCCACAGCGCGCATTGCTGCGGCATCAGATCTCGTCATGGTACCCTCATTTGTGGTCTCTTCCCCCATCGGCCGCTCTCTAACGAGATCTCTTCTCCGCCTGTACAGATTTAATACAAGTGATAGAAAAGTATCGACTTTATCAATGTTCAATCGAGCCCATGATGCACATTACGGAGTGAGCGATCCCATCGCGAAGTGCATATCCACGTCTATATTAAGTCCGAGGCAACATTTTATTTCGTGGTTACAAATCTTTTGTCTTGCATCATAGTCATCGAAATAGGAGCTTCGCTCTTTTTAATTTAACTGGAAAAACACGATTCTTTGCTCGTTTCCTTCTTCTGCTTCAGCATTATAAAAAATGTCTCTTTCTCTTGCTTTCTCTTCTGCATCTGTGTACTCTGTTTTGCCTTTTCTCTCTCTGACTCTGTCTCGTCTGTCCCTGCATCTGTCTTTGGCTCTACCTCGACTTCCCTCCCACGTTTTGATCTCTTGCGCTCCTATCAATTGTGCCCGGGGCCATTCGTCCTGCACCTGTTCTTCCTTCACTGTTTTTTTAAATCTTTACATTTTTCGCTCTGGCTCCTTCTACATCTGACTCTGCTTCTGCTTCCTGTTTCTCTATTTCCGTCTATTTTGTTTCTGCTTCTAAAGAAGCCGAGTTATTAGCAATCGACGTTCATCGAAAATCGCAAACCACTTTGATAGGCTTGGGAATTTGGAGTATAATTTAAAAAACGTCCAATTGACTCACCATTCTAAACTTTTTTCGATGTTACTCATTGACTATTGAAGAAACGCGGGTGACAGTTAGCCTCGCGTGTAGAGCCCCGATAGCTCGCAAGAGCTTTCGCAATCGCAGCAAGATCGTGATCTCCCGCCAGAACACTCGAACTTTCCTTTTCGTTCGGTACGATTACTGATTTATACACGAAATACGAACACCGCGTTTTGTTTGATTTTCTTTCCGGTCGCCAAGTAACTTTTAAAAATAGACAATGATAATACCGTTGGCATTTGAAAACATATTACAAAGAAAATATCAATTCTGTTCTTCACAGATTTTCAAATAACGCCGAACGCGATGGTCAAGACGAAATCTATCTCGACTATCTCATCACGTTCGTACAGCCTCACAGAAATGAATGTTAAGAGTATGGGTCAGTCAGCTAACCTTACTTGGAATTTTCAAAATCGAAATTTTTTGACGCAGTTTGACCGATTAAAAAAAGGCTCTGCCAGCCCACGCAGAACCATAGCAAAAATGGACTGACATTTTTATTATTTTTATCGGGCAAACGTGTGTGGAAAAATTTCACTTTCAAAATTTGCTGCTATTTCTCTACACTCACGGTTGCGATATACCGACTGATCTGTGCTCTTAAGATCGACGAAATTGGAAGTACACACATGCGTCGTGATAAATGAAAATTATTATTTTTACGGAGTTCCAACAGAAATGATGGTTTGTCTTCCCCCTCGTCGATTGTTGGTCGGTTATGTCATTTGTCAACTGATTGAATGATCGGGCCCATCAAATTTCATATTCACAGAATAATTATTTAGAATTGAAAACTTTATTTTATTTTCACAAAAATTTAAAAATTCCACGATCTTGCATATTGCATTATTAACTAGGTCTCAATCTGTAATATCGACTATAGAACAATTGAAAATATGGAAGTTACCAATGAAACCAATAAAGTGGACTGCAGTATCGATCCATGAAAGGGAAATCTGCCGGATCGATCAGGCAAATCTGTAATCTTCGGAAAAACTGAATGAGATGAGTAAAGTGAAACACGAATGAAAACGGCACTGCGAAATAAATTAATGAAAAGCCCCAGTTGAATAAGGATCAGGAAAGTGTGTATTCAGAAAGGACTTCTAATGAGATTCAAATGAGACTCATTTTTTTTTATTAAGTTGAATAATCGATTATATTTGGTAAAACATTTACAAGGTAATAAGATTTGTTTGTTTGTTTGTTTCATTCAACGCGTGTTACATTTACAGGCAAGGCATCCTCATAGACTGTACCAACTCTACGATAATCGTCGTAAATAATGTGTAGTGTTTACTTATAAGAAAGTATTTACCATCGATTGATCGTTATTATCAATGTCTCAATAAACATTTTTTCTTCCTGTTATTATTATTATTTATTTTTTTCGTTTCTTTTCATTTTTTTCCCACTACGAACATTTTTTTTTCTCAGGAACAAATACATATTCATCAATATTATTAGTATTATTATAATTGATTTACCTTTTTTTTCCTTCGTTTATTAATATACATCAATTCGCGATTATATGAACTGTAGAACTGTAACCCGTATGGATTAAGGAACGGACACTTTCATGAGGTCTAAAATTTGTTCAGGATACCTAGAAGTTCGCCGATTTGACTCTCTCGCACGTAATTGTTTTTTTTTTTTTTTTCCTTTTTTTCGTTCATTCTTTCTTGTCTCACAGATTTTTCTTCCCTATACCGTAAAGTCACTTTTATTTGTTTCTTTTAATTTATTACAATCTCTTCGTAATGGAAAGTTGACGTGATTTTCATTCTCGAACGTCGAGTGCACTGGCACATTTTCGTGTACGTAAGACCGATATATATATATATCTATATATTATTAAATTTGTATACATATGTATACATATCCGTCGCAGTTTTCAAAAGGGTATACCTACCTCGGTTTCATAAAAGAAAAGAAAATGAAAAATCGAGGAACTTGAAGGTAGTTTGTTCGAGGCTAAATTTCTTTTCAATATGGCACAGTGTGTGCGCGCGCGCCCGTGTGTGTGTGTGTGTGTGTGTGTGTGTGTGTGTGTGTGTGTGTGTGTGTGTGTGTGTGTGTGTGTGTGTGCGTGTGATATCATCGAATCGTAGGCCACGATTCGGGTATACGTGACAATTCATTTGTCCACTCTCCAAAATGCCTAGAGTCTTTTTTGCATTTTCATTATTTTTCTTTTAAAGACTTTGAGCTAGATATACCCCTTCAATTCATCGGTTATATCACAGAGAAAATCTCCAGCAGCCAGTGACGAACAATGTCCAATTGTTTTTCTAATTAATGTGACTGAATACCATCAAATGAATTTTCGAATAACTTCAAAATTAAGTTGAAAAAAAGAATTGTTGATCGATGGTGAAAGCTGTTTCGATAAGCTGATATTCTCGATGATTAATTAGAAAAAAAATTCGATGCTGCTCATCAATGTCATCGGCTGGCCACTAATGGCCTCGTTATTATTATTATTATTATTGTTTTTTTCAATAACACTTATACGTCGAAACTCGAGTCCGTGAGAATTAAATCTCTTCCTCATCGGTTACGACTTATGAGAGTTTTCGTTTGTCTTTTTCTTTTTTTATTTTTTTTTTAATTTTATTTTTATTTTCAAATTTATTTTTCTTGTAAATTCGTCCGTGTCGCTAATCCGTACTCACTATTGGCTGTTTCTATCAGCAGAGATCGTTAAACGGGGGGCGGGGGAACGGAGGGGGGAGCGGAAGGAATTGAAGCTTTGTGGCTGTTGTGTGTGTTGCGCGAAAAATTGCAATGACTTTTATTATTCGTTATGTTTATTCGGATTAAAAAGTATCGACTATAGAGGCTGTTGTTGGATAATATCGATGGACCGGTCAATCAATCTGAGACGATAATAATTGGGATTGTTCTTTTTTCTTTCGCCTTTTCTCCTATCTTTTCATCCTTGTTTACACAAATTATCGTTTCATCGATACAATTGACTAGCTCGGTATTTTTTTCTCTTTTTTTATTAATTTACCTATTAAGCCTGGAAGCTGTTCGGTTATTGGAAACGTAAGCGGAGTTTTCGGTTATATTGATCGTTGCATTTGACGTACGAGACGATGAAAAACATTTGAGAATGAAAAATGTTCGACGTGCTCGCAGCATCGGAGAGTCTCTCTCGTGTTTATCTTGTTCGCGTTCGTCTCAGTGTGTTCTGTGTGTATATGTGTGTGGGTGTGCGTGTTCCTTTCGAATTTTCTTATCTTTTAAAATCGTTATATACGAATTTTTTATAACAAAGAGGTACGGAAATAGAAAAAAAAAAAAATAACCATCCACGAAATTTTTCTGATCGTGAATTAATCTTTTGTTTAATTATATCATACAGAAAGAAAAGTAATCGTAAATGACTTAAATAAATGGCTAGATCGGATGGACGCGTTAAAAATAATATAATTATAATCTTTTTAACACGGTTTTTTGCTTTTATTCGCGTTGCACCCTGTGCGAATGCGATAATATTAGTAGCTTTTCTTTTTTTTTTTTTTTATTTTACGTTTTTTTACGTATGTCAGTAAACAATACGGAGCTTTCGTGCCCATTGTAAAAAAAAAGAAACAAGAGTTGACGATTTTTCGAATTCATTACAAAATAACGAAGTACAGTCGCGTTTTAAGTTGCGTCTTAACAGAAGAAAGATAATTAATTTAAAAAAAAAAAATTTTTTTAAAAAAACACAAAACATGGAAACAATCGTTCTCATAATTTTCCAAATGGTGGAATGTGTGCCAACTGCATTCAGAGTCTGAAATATAATTATTACCATCATTTTCGTAAATATACACTTTACAATATACTCTCTCTTCATGTGCCTCGCAAAGAGCAACAATAATCATATCGAATGTAACATATACTTATATATATATAACATATATTTTATTATTCATATATACGTCGAATTCCAAGTAAACTCATTCGCTGAATTGTGAAAAAATTATTTTTTGTGAAAGTTGTTCGATCTGTTCCAACATAAGAGTAAGTCCATTCTCTATTTTCCAAGGGTTTGCAACGCGATTAGTTTATTTAATATTATTAAAGTCATTGGCATAACAAAAAACGCACTCACAAATTATCGACTGTACGATGCTTTTGTACTTTTTGTTGGATTCGTCATAGAAATAAGAGATGTAAACCTGAATTTTTCATATCATCTCATCGGATTGTATTATACAGCGTTGTTGATGGGAAAAATTTGATACAGGGAAAACCAAATTTCACGAACTTTAGAAAGTTTATCAAAGTTTTGATAAAAAGCAACGATCAGATGTTTGAATTGACATGGAATATCTCATATATACACATTATATATTTATATATATATACCTATAATTATTATATGCACTCCTCCGACGAAAGAACTATTTACAAAAAAAATAAACGAACTAAAGAATAAAATCAACATGTGAATCAGTGTACAATACTCGTTCGACGATACCTCGAAAATTTTGGCGGGTTCGACATCGAGCGACGAAATAATAATGAAATAAAATCAATTAAAATGAAAAATTTTCCACACTGTACATCACGTCATCGCTCGTTTCCGTGTCACATCGAATGAAAATTGTGAAACACTTCGACATTGCATCAATAATATTTTAAAAAATAATGAAATTAAAAAAAGAAATATTTGAAAAAGATAATATTTTCAATTCGACCATTCAATCTACCAACTACGCTTTTTCATATCTTTCTCCTTCGTTTTTTTGTTTTTATTCATTTAGTATTTTGTGTTCTTTGGTAGCACGGTGTATCTGTGTATGTGTCATATACGCGAATCCATACGAGCATGTATAAATTCGCGTACGTATTGTCCGATCGTGACAGATGGTCCCAATCGCCCAAAAATTAATTCGTTTTGTTTTTAAACTTTTATCGATTAATATTTTCCGTCATCGACTCGTTGACGTTTTCTTTCAATTATTATTATTATTATTCTTAAACAACTCTCGCCCCTTTTTTCCGCGATGTTGCAGTCGTTTATTCACTTTTTTCACTTTATTTATAATATATTCTCGTATTTATAGATGTGGCTGTATGTACATATCGTGAGTTGAAAATAAAAGATACTTTTAGCATGCAGTCCCGCACAGAGACTGGAGTGGGATCCCGCGAGAATTTTATTGATTCTCAACGTTCAGACACGACCCCGGTGAAGATGCTAAGGAAATTCAAAGTCAATAGTAACGTTTAATGAAACGACGATTGTAAAAAAATAAAGTTGCTTAGGAAAGACTTCTGAATCATCGGAAACTTTAGATTTTTACTACACGTGAGTCGAATTCGTTGTTTTATTTTTACATTTATTTATCCTTAGCATCTGCAGCATGGCTGACGTTTTTTTCATTATTGCCCTCATACGAGGATATATTCTGATCGAATCGAACTTTTCGTTAGGTATTTGCACCTGAAGCATCCTTACAGAGTCATTTTATGTTGAAGTTACGAAAATGGAACTGAGGTATAGATCACAATGAGGAATTTCTTCTCCTCGTTGAATCTTAAGGTCGATACTGATCGAGAAACAGTGACGGAACGGTAAATATTCGTTATTGAAATAAAGTTTTCAGCACCTCAGTTCGTCAGAACTAATACCGTTCATTTTTTCTACTGTTAGAGTTTTATCAAGTACCTTCATCAATGTTGGCTCCCAACACGGATGCAGGTCACGAATAAACGGGACATTTTATTTAACGAACATGGAAAATGTTTTTCCAAAAAGATTGATTTTTAATCAGATGATTTAAAAGGGTCAAATATTTACAGGAATAAGTTAAAAAGCGATGAAGAAAAAATAGAAAAGATATTCGATTTTTCCAATTTTCTTTGAGCAGTTCTCAGGAAACGGGAATTCCTAATAACAATTTACCTCTCAGTTTCATTTTCGTATTTTGCAAGTGAGTCTATCGCCTTTCGGCGATAGAAAATTTGAAGGGAGAGATGAGGAGAGAACGAGAGAGAGAGAAAGAGAGAGAAAAAATCTCCACGCTGTACGAGCGATCGATATAAACATTATCAGAGTGGTCCGTCATGTACATATCGGTATATTACAACACATTACGCACGGAATACGCTTATTACACATACGCATATGACATATTTCAATATTATATTATAGATATATACACACGGAAATTTAACAGCAATTTAATTATATATATATATATTTTTTTTTAAATATTCATTCTTGTGCACTGAATTACCGATCGAGCACGGAGCTGCAAATAGGTTGTAACATCAAAGAAAAACAAAAACATAATGAACCAGAAAACATTTTGTAAAAGTCTGAATATTCATATAAAATAAAAAACTCGAGGTTATCTCAAATAAAATGAATTCCTTCTATGTAAGATTTGTGTGTTTTCAGTCGTCGAGGCATTCGTACTTTTGCAAAAATTCTCGTCAACACACGTTCAACTCGTTGAAACATTTAAAAACGTATTCATTTCGCTCATTTATCTCGTCTGCGTGTGTCTTAACGATAATTAAGTAAATATTTGTAATTCCTCTCTATGTACACCCTGTTACAATATTTTTTTCTTCTTTTTCGTTTTTCTTTTCTCGCTTCTTTTCTCTTAAATCGAAATTCGCTTATAAGTAAATTATAATCGCGCTGCGTAAAGCGAGGTCGCACCATTTTATTTTCTTTATTCAATATTTTACGTCGCTGACTACACGCGATCTTTTTTTCTCCAAATTGTTTATGTTTTTCCGTAAATTTTTCTCGGCTCTTCGGCGACGTTTATATTCATTTTGAGATTCGTATAATATTTGTCCTTCTCCGATGAATATTTACGACGTTTCTCACGCTCAAATACGTTTTTTTTTCCTCGTTTGAAACTCGCCTCCAGTTTTCTACTCGTTTCGTTAACTTTTATCTTCGTGTTGTCGAGAACGCGAATTTACTGATGCTCCGACAGGAACGAGCCCGATGGGGATTCCATCGGTAGGGCGTAACAATTGGTCTATGGCTGCTGAAGCAACAGTTGCTCAAGCTCATCGGCTGACCTCAGCAGAAAAGCCGCAGATTCCCGATATCCGGTTATAAGTTGCCTAACCGCTGTCATTTCCGTCGCGTTTAACTTGTGGCTCAACAACGGCTTCGTATTTTTCATGCTGAGATCTGTCGGTCCTGCAATCAATTGTATACATTTTTAAAATACCTTTTCAACTAAAAAATGTCAATTTTACGTTTCCAACAAAGAATGCATGCGTTCAGAAAATTTGATCGGAGGAACGGTCGGATAAAAAATTAAAAAAGGCAAAAAAATGAAATTTTCTCCAAATATTTGACTCAAAGATTTCTACAATTTGTGATTTTTCGTGAGCGTATCGTTGAACGTACCAAAATGACAAGTTTAAAGAAAAAATGATAGGAATTGAAGTGAAAATAACAGGAATAAAAATAAAATAAAAAACACCAATAATCAGTATTACTTTGTGTACCGTTGCTCAGAAGTCCTGAGGTGAAACTTTGGGTCGGATAAAGCCCGGCTGATAAAGTCGGTGGTACCGTCGTTGGTCCAGCGCGCTGAAAAGCTTGACTGAAATTCGGTCGGTACATCGCGGTTGGCGCGCCGCCACTTGCAACTCCGTTTACCGCAGATGAGCTGACTATCGTTGCTTGGCTACGATCATTCCAAAATTTACAATTATTTTTCTGCTCCTCGGTCGTTCTCCCTTCGTGTTTATTGGCATTGTTTCAAATATTGCGCGTTCAGATTTTTTATTGAAGCATTCGGTAGTTAACGAACTTTGAAAAAGAGCCGAAATCCGGCATTTTTTTTCAACTCACCTCATAAGATTTTTATTGTCTGAAGGTGAGTGGGCCATCAATTTCGATGACGGTGCGAGCGACAGAGGCGTCGAGGTAAGTGTGCTGCTCGGCAAACTAGCCAAACTCGTCAACGGTGTCATCGACGTTAGCGACGTTGGTGGTGTGTCTTCTCTCTTTCCCGGAAGTGATTTTACCGGTGTACTGGAGAAATGGTCCAAACTCGATCGTACGTCTGTTTGCTGTAAGAAGAAAAACCGATAAAAAATTAAACCAAATAAAATTAACCTCGAGCAGTGTCAACCGTTGCATTTTATATTCGAATCCATAATTTTCCTCCTTTAAGTTTGAAACAATTGTGACAAATCATTATTGTGACGATTACCAAAAACGAAATATTTTCGTTTAGTTGCTTCCCTTCAAAGTATTTTCATTTACTTGACAAGTTCGAGGAAGTAAGTTCGCTTTTAAATGTGAAAATAACGAACATTTACGCATCGCTGAAAGGACTATTCTTCATTAGAATTTGCGAAACTCATCGAAATAATCTTTCACTAATAGTGTTCTGCGACTACTGATATATTAAGGAGTGACACTGTCGCAATTATTCATCCTACATTTATACTCGTGCTTTATATCGTTACGAACGTGACGATGACCGAGAATATTATCTGTTATTCCCAATTTTTTTATGGCCCGCTCTAGTTTACGACAGCATTGGCTGTACGTATGCCCAACGACTCTGAAACCATGAACGATAGAAACGTAGTTCCAGCACAGTTTTTGTGCTTTTGAATGGAAGATCGATTCTCGAAAAACTTATCCGGCAAGAAAATTGAGAATCGAAAGGGTACTTTATGAATCTTCCACTCAAATTTAAATCAAAGCTCGCGCATCGAATTTCATGAGGAAATAAAGAATTCGATATACCGAATTCATTCATTTCCATTCCAATATTCAGTTCATTCAATTAAAATATTCGAGGACTTTCATTCAAAATTCCAGTGTCTGTCAAAAACATTCTCTCGCACCAGGAAAGTTTCTACCGTTCAGTACTTTCTTTGTTTTTGTTATTTAAGTGAAGAATATTCGCGCATCATTCAGGAAGCACGTGTTGAAGAAAATACCTGTCGATTAGTGGGGCATTCGTACACCTGTTGTTTATGGACAACCCTCAAATTTTTCTTCCTCATGATTGAACTCGTATTTACTGGCTCGCACGCACATATATCCGGTGTAAAATCAGTGAAGAAAAAACACTCAGACTCGAAACCCTTTCGTTTCAACACTCAATTTCCTGACGCCAAAATGTCTGAATCTTTACATCCTTTTTCCACACATTGACTCAGTACACGCGGAAGCAAGTGCGAAAAAGAGATCTCAGACCACAAAAATGGAGCGATGAAAAATATTGAGGCGCGGACGCAGTCTCGCCGAGCTTTTCGAAACATCCGCAAACACGCGCGTCTCGCTGCGTACTCCTACTAGTATTTCTCACGCCGTTTCATACTATAGATCGTTTTCTTTATCGCTCACACTCACGTCCATTTCTCCTCGATGTTATACTCCCAGTAATGTAAGTTTCCCCCCGTTCGACACTCGCGCACATAAATGCAATATATATTTATAAATCGTTGTGTATTTTTTTGCCAGCGTGCTCGTTTCGCCTCTCTTGACAAATTCTCCTCAGCTCTCATTTATTATTCACTCTTCCAACGGTCCTGCTCGTGTCGACGACTCGCAAAATCCAGTGACAGTGTGTGTTTTTCCGCTCGCTATTTAGGGGATGAAAAATTCTTGCGGGAAGAGGTTTTAGTTATAACGCGAGAAGTACAAAGATGCGATTAGGCTCGTGAAATCGATCTGGCAGATGCGGAGGATCGTGTACCGGACGATGTGCATCGTACAGTGTCTTGTAGAACGGGGATGAGTGAATAAGTTCTCGAGGAATTTGGAAAAAAACGAAAGCATCTCGCGTCGGGTAACGCGAGGAGCTTTATCCTCGTTTTTCTGCCGTTCTCTTCTTCGTGTTTCCTTTATTTTATTTCTTTCTCTGAGTAACTCGAGGCCAGAATAAAATGTGGAGGCTGCACCGTGAAAGAGCATTTAATTGCTCGCGAGCCGCTCCTTCAAATGGGCCGGAGAGGTGAAAGAATTATGCGTGACAGTTGCCGATTTTTTCGTAAAGAAAATCTATTGAGAGGGAGCGCGAGCTCCGGGTATCTTGTGCGAACAGAATAGTGTTTAATATTTTAACAATAATTCCAGAAAATTCGAGAAATTTTTAAAAAAGATTTTAGACCAGGAAAGGCCAACTAGGTTCATGAGAAAGTGAAAGAGTTCAGTCGCTTTTCAAACTCAATGAAATTTTCGGTACCGGTGAGCGAGGCAATTTTATTATCTATAAATTAATAAAATAACGATCGAACTGATCGTTTAACAGAAAGAATTGACCCGAGCAGAAAACTCTTGACCAAAAACTTGAGCTGCGATGCTAATTACAGACACATAAAAATGTTAACCGTTAACCGTTAACACCACACTCCCCTCGAGGTCACATACTCACCACACTGGTGCAAATTAACACTTTTCAAAACTTTTCATTTCATCCATGAATGTATGAAATTAATCTTAGGAACTTCTTAGGAGTAACAATACCTCAGTAATCGAATACAATCATTACAAAAAAATTGAAAAACAAAGTTTTATTGTAGAAAAATGGCCAAATTGATGAAAACAATTGTAAAACCTGTTATTTATGATTATTTTCGTGGGTGCAAATTTACACCAGTGTGGCGTCTACGGGGGTCAATATTAATTATATTAAGTTATACGAATAATTTCGATCATTAGTCACACGCGCACGTGTCCCTAGTAGTTTATATCGTGATGATCTCATCATTATTCTCCTCCTCCTCCTCCTCATCATCACCATCATCATCATTATCATCTAAAGATGGTAGTATCAGACACGTGAGACCCAGAAAATGCGAGGAAAAAAGAGCGAGAGATTAAGAGAGACGAGAAGCAAGAAAAAAAGGAGAGAGAAAGAGAGAGAAAAAGAGTGAAATCTTGGGGCGGATGTAGGGAGGTGTTTTTATGAAAGGCGAGCACACATAGCGTGTGTAGCGTTGACGTCAAGTATACAGAGGTGGCACGGGAGATAGCCACAATGGACGACCAACAGTTCTTGGTGTACAGACACGGACGTTACACAAAGTCCATATAGCTATATGTGGAAATACACATGTGTGCTTTATAAATGAATATATTTCTGTATACATGCATAGCATATATATGTAACGAGCATCGTGAGGTTTAATGGGTTAGGCTTTAGGTCGCCAAGGGGTTATCGTCTCCCAGAGGGATTTTCAGTAGAGATAGCGAGCACGGTCCGACGTGAACGGCGCAGCGATGCCACTGCTAGTGTTTTTCTGTCTCGTTCACCAGCGTGTGTCGCGTAACATCGAGCCTATGTACCCTCATATCTGTATAACGTGCCACGTGTATGCAAATTAACGAGCCGTAAACAAAATGCATTTTTCCTGCGATGGATAAATTTCAGGCTGGAATCTAGTCTCGGTACTCATTTGAGGCCCTTAAACCTTTCGATAGAAGATGAGTTTATTGAATTACGAGAACATTGGGACTGGAAGCGGTGACAGGCTTAAACCGAGGGCTCCCGACAGCTTTGCTTCGTTGTCACTGTTTTGAATTAGAAACGCAGATGAACCGTTGGTGTTGGGCTTTTCTATTCTTCAGGGTTTTTGCAACGAGAGTACGACTTTGAGTCGAGGGTTTATTTTGAACAATCAGCGATTCGCAACAATTGATCTTCAACATTGTAACTGCGGACAATGAGAAATGATTTGTGTCGAAAGTTCATTTTTCGTTTTCGTCGATAAAACGTTTGAGAGAATTTGTAGCTTCTGAGATAAAGGAATTCTTGTGGCACGTTGAATTCATAGCCCAAACCATCGTAACGTTCACGTCCTTGGTTGGTCGAGAGCGCTAAAGACGGTGAAATAACCAAGACGTCGCGAGTAAAGGCCAAAGGTTTGGTCTACACGTCGAATGGACGCTTGAACACTCGCGTTTTGTACCATAAATACAGTGGAATATAATTCTCATTTAGCCACGACTAGCGACGGCTCGGACAAGTAGTAATCGCCTCTTGTCTGCATCGCGGCGAGCGGCCAGACAACCCACGCCGAATAATAAACCAGATTGTGTAGTTATTGACCGTTGGATGCCCCGACGTACACATTTCTCGTGAATCTTTTACTTTTTCTCATTTACTTATGACGCAAGATGATAACCATGACGATTCAACATTTCCGATATTCTTTTCGCATATGCGCAGGGGTGAAGTAATCATTCCTTTCACCTCAAACACCTTCGGGACTGGAGAAGCTCGCATAGGCGATAAATAGTTAAATTATTCGTCATCGTCATTTACTTAATGCGGCATAATGGTTTTCTTCGCACGCTGCTATAAGAACAGGCGTCACGATGTGTCTTCACGGCTCACCGTTTCATTGTCTTTTTAATCTGCTTCAATAATTAAACACATTTCACCGAAATGTCTTTTCAATAAGAACCGCGTGTCCTGTCACAGATTACCCCCAAATTCCTCGAAAATCTTTCAATTTTAAGGTAGGGATTTCAGCAATCATGTTTTCAAATTCCGCATCCAACGTTCTCTGATTTGTATATGTAACGGACAACAAAATATCATTTGGATGGATGAAAATAAATTTTGAATGTTTCTTCGTCAGATTACACGAAAAAACGTCAAGATTGTTCGCTATAAGCGAATGTGGGGCATCGAGAAGCGTGCTTAAATTCTGAACGGTTGATGGCTCTAGAGGGATCAAAAAACTTGGCAATTATTATTTCTCTGCACGAAAAGGTATCTAACCGAGCCGGAAGTCACGTGCTGAGTTATCTGCAAGGTTTGAATGTCCAGCGAATCAAACCCCCGTGCCATGTGCCCTTCGAAGGAATAAAATATTGCGTCATACCTGTGAGTTACCAAAACGGTAAATCGAATTTAAAAATTAGTTTTGTATGCAAAAGAAGTTTTGCAATGGTGGAAAATGTCAGAAGAAATTGAATTTATAATAATTTCATCGGTTTTCCCTGGTCTCAGACGGCTTGAAAAATTCCGATCGATTTTCAACCGTCGCATTCCGGTTCGATAAAATTGTAACGAGTACCTCGACGTTCTGTACACGATCACAACTGATGTCGGATCGTTTTTTAAATGCTGGCGTGAATTTCAAATCGTAAACGTACTTTCATGTTATAAACAGGGTAGAGTGCAGTCTCTGTTTACTTTGTGCGTGTGCGAGCATTCTGGCGCTGCTGCCATTTAGTCGCACGATAGTGGGAGAGGTGCGTGACCCATGGGTTATCATCACTAGTGCGATGGAGCATTCGAACCGTGCGTTTTCCTCTTTCTTGCATGCACGAGTCTTCGGCTCTTTCAAACTTATTTCCTTTTCTTCGCGATTCATTCTTTCCGTTAAAAGATATCGAACGATCTTTAGTTCACCAAAAAGCCAGGTCGCAGTCTACTGGTTTAAAAACCGTTGGGAGTCGATGAAATCTGCTCGAAAATTATGGTAAATATGGTAGTTAAGAACGATCCTCGTTAAATTTACTCCTGCACATCCAAATTTGTAAACTCATTTCTCTCGTAATAGAATTTTTATCAAACGTGGTTATTGCCAATAAAAAGGTGTTTCATTCGCTGTACAAATTCAATGTAACAAAATTTCATGAGAATATCTTCGTTCCCAGGTACAAAAATTTGCCCCACCTTCCAGTCGCCCCAGTCCCAAATTCTCCTTTAATTGAATAAAAACTTTTTCAACTCTGATTTAAATGAACCGGGGAAGCTAAACGACCGAGACATTCGTTCGTTGATGGACTCTGTTTTGTTAACACAAAAAAAGTAGAAACGTCGATTTGAAGGTAAAAACGTTTAATCGGCTGTAAGGGTAGGGAATTTTTCATCCCTCTTCATTGATCGCATCATTTTCTGCTGATGATGTTCAGCTAACACTGTAAACCGTGATGAAGCGTTCTCATAGAATCGTTAAAATATCAGGAGATGACAGTGCACGAAAGGAGAAGTTTTGACAGAAAAATACAAAGGGAGACTTTGATACACGTACACCCACATACAAAGAGGGTCGTCCGATTATTCGGGGGCTGTGGTTGCTCGACAGAAGACGAGTCGCGTCGCGAGTGTCTAGCCGCAGCAATTTTTCATCAGACGAAATTAGAACGAGACGCTCGTGTCCGTTTGTGCATTTCTCTCACACTCTCACACGGCAAAATATCTGTGAGGGTGGTACGTGAAGAACCGAAAACGCGTCAGCCCTTTCTCCTCATCGTAAAATTATTATTAGCTTATGGAGGAAATGTTAAATCGAAAATTCACGAGGACACTCATCTTGCGAAGCTTAGAGTGTGCGAGCTTTTTCAACTTCTTTTAACACAATTTCTGCCTTACGTTTCTGACCACCACTATTGATAATTGAAAAACAAAAAACGCGACGGCCACATTTCCAAATGAAAATCTGCCTCGGTCCCCCCATTCGGTTCCCATTTTATTGCATCTCCCCTCTGCATACATCGAGAGTGTATTTCAACTTATTTTCAGGATTACTCACCGTCGCTGCCGGGAGTGTGGGCATAGGCTGTGAAACTGGCTCCAGTCCGAGCCTCATGCGTTTCGCATTGTCGCTCTCGTTCTCGCAGGCAGTTGCCAAAATCTGTTCTGCCTGTACCGAGGTCAAGTGGGCTGGTGTTGGTCTCGCCTTTAGAAACAACAAAAAAATAATGTCGCACACACAATTATACCCTGAAAATCATAGGAAACTATTTATTTTAAAACCATTGCAGAGTTATTTTCAAACATTATTTCGGCGCTCAGGACATTTTTAGAAACATCAACAAAATGATTGCCGAATCGAGCTTCGCAAATGGCTTGCGGGAAAAACAGTTGCAAACTTGAAATATTGACTTTGGGGTTTAAACATGGAATTGGGAAGTTGAGAAGTGTAAAAATGAATATTTACCGCGTCCCAAGGTGCGCCCTCTCGGCCACGCTTGTTCCTTCTGCAGCTCTTGAGATACGTCCTGATCCGTTTTCTCGCTCTTTCAGCGAATTCCGGAAATTGTCTTGTACAGCTGTCGATTATTGCTTGTATCTTTTCCTTAGGTTGTTTGGAGATTGGTACGATGCGGTCTAGGTTCTCGTCGACGAAGAGTCTCACGAACATCTGCCGGTTGGAGTAACGGGGCACGTTAGAAAAAAAAGCCGTCAGAACAGATAAGAAGGGGAAAAGATTTTTGTCATAATTGCTAACTGGGAAGGGAGATCCAGCATGGTCTTGCAATAGATTAATTAAGAATTCAGCTCGGTAGATAAAGGGTAAAGAAAAAGTGAGAGCGGGGGAAAGGCGGCGAGGGATTATTTGTGTCGTGGCTTCTTTTCGTTCGTAGTCCTCATCGCGTCTTCTTCCATTAAACTAATTGTAATTAATTAAGAAGCCACGGCCACTGCCGGCAGTACCAAAGCAACAAAGGAAACGAAACCAGTTGAGCCAAGCGCTCTCGCGCTTTCGTCAAATAGATGCGAATAAAAAAGAAACCAACGCACGTTGAAAGGAATAACGCGAATTTATGGTCCGGGGCGCATCAACTCTCCCTCAAATTCGATCATTCGATGAAGAATTTTGTCTCAAAAAACGCCAAGTATTCGTGACAGTTTTTATCGGAGCTTGCAACGTTGGGGTCCGACGAAATGATCAAAAATTTCCAAAAATTGCAGTAATTCTCTAATTCTGTTACCTGCCGCATTTGCAATTCGTTGTTTTTCAGTCTGCATCAGTGATCCGTGAAATAAAGAAATGGTGAATTACAAATTTCGTTAATTTCGTTGGACTCCAACGTTGCAGACATAAACGTCGTTGGAAAATCATGTTTTGATTTTGAGTTTGAATTTAGCAGCACTTTGGAATGAGTTCTTATCAGTCGAAGCTTCGGATACGCGGAAGAAACTTCGATAAACAAATTCTGACTCACGTTGAATGCTTTTAGACGTTCAGGATCGTGGTGTCTTGGATCTAGTCTCTCGTCAGCATCCTCGTCATCGTCATCCTCGTCCTCTTTGTTACCGCTGCTGCTCGTTTCGTCATGAGCACTTCCGGTGCCTTCGCCGCCCGTGGGACTCGATTCTCTGTCGCGATCGGAACGCGACGGTGTGCACGATGATGGCGGTGGGGGTGTCTTTTTCAGTCCCATTGCATAAGATGCCCAAAGTGTTGCCATGTCCTCGCTGCCAGCGACTGAAGCCAAACTTTGTACTCCACTCGTCGAAAGGTCCGCCATGTCTGATGTTCCGTTTCGGGAATCTGTCAAGAAAATTCATTCAAAATCAATAAGCGTCGCACAACTTTTTCATTCAGAGCTTTCACTGAGATTCGTTCCAACGGGATCGTGTACGAAAACGCGATAAATAACGTGCGCGTTGAAAATTCATTTAATTTTTATTTATTTTTTTATTAATCTCGTTTATCCTAATCAACTTTTTATTCACCAATCGATCGGTGAATTTTATATTTGTTTAAATACTCTGAACAATTAGCAATTTTATGGACATAATATTCCGGAGTGGCATGCTGAAGTGACTCGAAAATTTATAATGCAACAGCACCCCAATGCTAGCACGATATAATACCAAATATGGAGGGAATGAAAGTCGAGGACAAAGATGAAAAATCGAACAAAAAAAAATTCTTCATCTCCCACGACTTGAAATTTTTCGGCTGAGTACTCGAGAGGCTCGTGAATCCTGCAATATCGTCGTTCTCGTTTGGCTACAATTAGTTAAGTGGGAATAAATAAGGGGGCGACCCAAAAAAAATACGTCTGTTTCACTAGACTAATTAATCCATGAGAAAATTATGGATATACGATTGCATAATTATGTTTACTCGTCGACCGTACGAATACTGAGTAAATTATATTTTCGACGGATCGAGTATATACAGTGGAGTATAAAAGGTTCAATAAGCTGCAATAAAGGGATGAGGGTCAGATAAGCTCCGGTGTAGAGTAAACGTACGTGGTATATTTATTGTCAAATGAATAATGAATAAGGGATGAGGGCGAGCAACGAGTGCCAGGAGGCTCACGCGCGGAGGGATCTCGCGTGACGAGTGACTCTTTTGCGAGAGCTGATTAAGGGGATGAAAAGTGGTCAAGCATTCGCGTATTATTATATTAATTTTGTACATTTGTATTAATTTCAACTTCCGGTTTCATTGTAATTCCCTTAAGAAGTGAGCCCACTTCTAATCCCCGTGTAATTTAAAAAAGTTTGAAAATTGGCATGAAAAAGCTCGAGACGAGTCGTTTAGTTGAAAACTGATGTAGGAACGTTTGATTTTGCTGCGTTTTCTCAGAATCTTCAATCGAATTGGATAAACGAAACTTTGGATTGGAGTCCGTGCCCAGTGACAATTCTTATCGAAGATGAACCCAAATTCAGGGCTCGCTCGCCGACGTTCAATACTTTTATTTATACCCACCGAAAGATTGCGTGATGAGCACTACATTCGCTCACTTATTTTCACATGCAATGCATAGTTCTCGTATACATGCTTGTATACAAGGAGCTTTCGTATACGAACTTTAAAAAAGTGCTTTCTCTGTCAGCACAGAAACGGAAGTACTGCGTACCAAGACGGTTCGAGAATTGAGAGCTTACGATTTCAAAAATGGATGGAAGCTCCTCGAAGGTGCACGTGCGGAACGTGCCAGCACATCCGATATAGCATATCATGCTCTTTGCATTGATACACATGTGAATGCCCAAGTGCAAAAGCTACTGCCTAAAGAGATTCAGCTACTGTAGTACATGGAGAGTGGATTTTTAGAGAAATAAACGAATTCGATGAGAGCGAAGAGTAAAAACTGCAAATAAAAGGATGAACGAATCTCAGAATATTTCATCGATCTTAGGCACTGATTTGCTGCCAAACGTTTCATATTTTCTCACCAAACTTTTGTGCCGGTGGATGCTCGAACGGAAGTATAAAATAAATGTTAAGCCCTCTGGTCTGATCGATTTTTTCTTCATAACGATTTTCTAAAGCCCCCTGCGACGTTTGCGTAATTGAGAGGTCCTCAAGTCTGAGCTAATGAGCGCCTGAAATTTGTCGGTTGCTCATCCCTCAATTTTCTGTGTATCCTGTACCGCGGGAACGTGCACTCGAATTCCCCTTCCGAGGCTCTTTCAACTTAATGCTCGCTTCCAAGGAGAACGTTATTTCGCGATTTTTTTGCGACTGCGAGCGATGCTTTCACGGAGGAGGGAATAAATCGTCGACGACCAGCACGTCGACCATGGACCTAGGTGTGCGGTCGTGGTTCTCGATGGGCTAGATCTCGCAGCAGCTCTCAACGTATACTCTGCGTAGCCTTTAATTACGTATATGTATGTATATAAAGAGGGACGCTCTATTCGCGATTCGGTATCCTCGACACGAGAGAGAGAGAAGAGAAAGATAGTAAAACAGGCTTGCGACGTGGCGAAACCATAAAGGGGGTCTCTCCACGTACATCCCAGCCTCTGAAGAAACGACGCTCCTTTTTCTAGGTCGTGTACCTGACGAGGCTGTGTATCGTTCCACCGGCATTCGCAGCGAAAGAAAATCTAAGCGCAGTTTTCTTTTATTTTGTTATATTGAAAGTCTCGATGATTTTTTTTCTCGCTCGATTATTCTCCGATCTTGAACGTGAGTGTATGGATGGAAGGAGAAGAAGCCACGGGATGCTGGTTGGAATCTGTGCGGGGCCGTTGACAATTTAACCATCCTTTGAATCTCGTCGTCGCGAATGAGCGTCTTTCTGCGATGTGGTCCAACTGACGGTATATTTTGAGCTGGAGGTAACTGGAGGACTCGCAAAAACCGAATTCCTCGGCTCGTTTTATCAGCTTCGATGCCCCGTACGCGCATGGAGAAACAGGATATTTATATATTTCTATGAATAAGCATTTTCGGAGTGGATTCTCCAAGTCGCGAGAGAAGTTGGCGATCCAAGAGAGAAGTCAGTGAACCCTTGGCAAGAGTCCTGCCTGCGTTGCTGGTTTCAATGATCCTGCAAGCTAGACCGGACAGGGCTCGATCTGCCGAGGCAAGTTCTGCATGAAGAGGCGCGTCCAGTTTCCTCGTGGTCACCATGAGGTCCACCGAAGGTTGTTCGCGCCCGACGATATGCGACTTCTTTATTTCTTTCGTAGAGAGCCGCAGTCTCGGTACGATCGTAGCTGCTTTTGCACGCACGCAACGGACTGAGTTACCCGATGGCTCTGTGCATGCGGGCATACAGGGTGGGGCAAAAATTTTGGACAAACCCCGCGAGGTGAAATGCACGCTCTCAAGATTTTTATTCTCCCAGGACTTTGCTGACGAGGTTTTTCAGCGGGGGGCAGCCAACGGGTTGATCCTCCAGGAAATTATGGTCCGGGCGTGCTCCAAGCAGCTCTCTTCGCCCTCCAGATCTCAAGTTTTTCCATCAGTGAATCAGATTCGTGGATTCAAATAGTCGAGCTTTCATCGAGGGTCGTTCGTTGGAGTGAGATGACCAATTTTCTCGTTTAAATTTGACGGACTGCGTCACAGCCAGGACTTTTGGGTCACCCGGTATGTTCAATACTCGAACGTGTACCACCCGGGGCAACCGGCTTCACGATATGCGCTCGGACGAAACCGAGAGATAGAGAGAAGGCGAACGAGCGTATCTTGTCGTTCTCCTCGTCGATGTCTCGCTCAAACGGGGTCCGGGAGCGGAGGAGGACGAGCACACGCACCAGTACGTATAAGTATGCGTGCACACGCGTGCAAAAAACGCACGATTCGTGTACGTGTAGAGACAGAGAGAATCCTACAGTACACCACGTCGAATCGAGCGAGTACAAGGAGCCTGAATAGTTGTGGCTAGAAAGCCAGCTACCAAGCTCGACGAGTTAAGGAAGCCACAACCTTTACAGTTGGGTCACTGTTCAATCAGGCAATTACTTTCCGAACGTTGAAAATTACCGGTAAAAATGAGTCTATCGTAGTGATTGAGGCAAGTTAAGCTCGGCGAGTTCCGATATGTAGGGCGGAGATAAGAATGCAAAAACGGAAGTAGCATTTTGGATTCTCACCAATGTCTTCTGTGCAATTTGAAAAATTTTTTTAAAACCGACACGAATATCTGGGCATGGGGACGGATACATATGCTGAGATCAAGGACCTTGAGCTCTGGTATTTCTGCAGCAAGAAATATTTCTATAATTCTCGCAGCAAAATAAAATAATCTTTGGACTCGCGTCCTCTCGGTCCCTTATTGTAGCTTGGAATAGTTGCAGCACCCAGGTTCAATACCAAGAAAAATTAAGACCGTTGATTTCACGCGATTTCTGAAGCCTAATCACATCATGAGCAAGGAGAGCGATGGTTCGATAAATGAATTCGATTTCCCATAGGGTCGTGACGCTGATGGAACTTAGAGTGGGCAGCAGCAACTAGAAATAACAGGTGCCGAGTTTGAGGATCCGAAGGAGAGCGAGAAGGCGTAAAACCACTTTGAGAGCTGGAGATCATTGAGGACCTGAGGAGTTTTTCTCGTCGTGGAAAAGAGGTAACAAGAACAACAAAAAAGAAGGTTCGGAAAGGGATAGGTGTCGATGAAGCGAAACTCGCGAGTCTTCGAGAGGCTCTCGGTGCAGAAAAGTGCATTCCCTTCTGCCAACGGTGTCCTCCATACGAGATTACTTCTCTCTCCGTCTCTCTTGCTCGCTCGCTCGTGCTTCGGCTCGCCCTTAGAAGGTTCAATCGATTCCCGAGACGTTCCGGAACGGGTCCTGGCACAAAAGTGTTCGAGCTTGTGCTCTGCGCTTCTCCTCTTTCTCGCCCTCTCTTTATACGACTACCAGCAGTGGGAGCCGGGTTGTACGTGGATGGGCAGTGCGAGAGTACGCAGGAGGACGTTAAGAGTGCTCATGGACGAAGGGTGCGGCGCAAAAGAAGTGCACCACCACATCAAAAAAGGAAGAAAATGGAGATGATGAAGAACGAGGAGAAGAAGAAGAAGAAGAAGAAGAAGGCGAAGCAGCAGCAGCAGCTTCGGCGGAAGAGAAATCTAGCGAAGCCGAAGTACCCGAGTAAAAAAAAAAAGTATGAAAAACCCGACAAAAGAGAAGACGATGAAGAGATATGAGGAAAGCGAATGAAAGAAAAAAATGTTGAAATAAAAACAGTTTATAAAAACAAAACCAACTTGCAGAGAGGACGATGAAGAGTAATGAAAAAAAAAAAAAAAAAATAATGAAAAAATGAAAAAATAAAAAAAACATAGTTGCAGACTGGACGAGGAAGAAAAAGAACGCAAAAGGACGGGAGTGGATGGAGCTGAAGAAGACAAAAAAAATGGCATCGAGTTCGACGAGTCTCATCTTTTACCCTCTGTCACCCTCTCTTCCCCACGATACGACACCAAAAGCTGGTTATATAGTTACGCAATCTTGCTTTAGCCTGCTTCTTGCTTTCTCTCTCCACTTTGCTCTTTTTTTCTCTCGGTCTTTCTCGCGCGTAAATATCCACCAGGACGTATGCGTCGTGTACGTCCAAAGAGATAAAGACAGGGAAAGAGAGTGAGACAGATGGAGAAGTGACCCACGGAACCAGTTTAACTCGCACCGTAGCCGCACGAGGATCGAGGAAAAGGAAGGCCGATCCGCGGTTTTGCGATGTGCGAGCCATCAGGGCAAGTTCGGGGGGAAAGCGAGAGGGAAGAGTCTCGCGAGCGCAGAAACGCCGACGCCGCACCGCACTCCGCGACGAGAGTTAGTGAATTATCCTTCCGCAACCTCGTTCTCGAGACTCGCCAGAATTTATATACATATATAATGCACGGGGCGATACTAGAGAAAGAAAATCAGGGAGAAAGAGAGCCAGAGAGAGAAAGACGTAGAAACGAGACAAACACACAAAACACCGATGCTAATGACGCTACAGAGTCCGCACTCATCCGCCACTGTCTCGTCTCACCGCGCGTAGACGGTCCAAAGCTCTAAAACGCCTATCTCCTTTTTCATCCATTCCAGAAATCGTATTAAACGCTCCGAACGAAATACTACGAGGTTTGCTCAATCTTTGGGATTAAATAAATATTAATATTATTTTTATTTTTTCTTTTTTTCGAGTTCAAGTGGTCGTCTCAATTTGGTCTTGGGGAATGAGACTTCAGGATTGCGCCAATGAAGATTCACTAAGATTTCTATCTCTTCCTATTGCGGAAATCGCATTCCTTGTTGCAATACATTTTTTTTTTTTGGTTTAACACATTTCTCGAAATTCTAGCATCCAATGTTTTAATCCATTGGAAAAAGTGATTTTCAGGCCATAAGGGAAATCATTCCATAACTACTCAGCGGTTTTTTTCAATTATGTGGCCTCGAGAACGAATTTAATTGTAGATTATGTTTCATTCTGTAACGCTCAGGAAATGTAATTGCTCGCATACGCATGATAGCGATGAGGAATTTATTTTGACGAAGCGGAAAAATGTGCTCGCTCAGTATCGCACGTCAACGTACAAACGTATTTTTGTGATCGTAGAAACTTACATCGAGTTAAAGGCAGTTTGAAAAATTCTAAAAAATGCGTGGTTATCTTCGAGGCAAACTGGCTGAGCGATTATTATCGGATAAGACGTACTCGAGCGATGTATGCAGTCGAGAAAGCGTTGTCAAACTAATCGATGAAGCCGTGCACCCGTCACCCCTCAGTAAGCATCGATTCGATCGAATAAAGTATTTTCTAACGATCGAGATATGAGGGAGAAGGAAAAGAAACAACATGAAATTAAGCGAGTTGGGAAAGGAGGTTGAGAAAAGATCGTAGCAGAAAGAAGAAATGGAGATGGAGCTTCGAGATTACGAAAATGGTCAGGGTGACCAACTCGAGGTCGTGGGACCGAGGGGAGCAAGAAAATATTCGAGGTGCGTGCCGCAGGACACGCTCCCGGTGTCCCCTTATTTTCGTTTCGTCGGGGAAAAAAGTTACCAGGTGTAAAATCTCGAACCTGTTGGATGGCCGTCGTGTTCAACCGCCTGTTTTCTCTCGAGTTTTTTCAACGCGAATACAAACTTAGGTAACTTGACGGTGAATGACGTCGAGCAGGGTGGAAAAGAAAACGAAAAAGCTGATGCTTAGGCACGAAAGGTGCGAGAGAAAAGGATCACAAAAACGGTTGAGTAACCACCGAGCGTATGACGAGTCTCATCGCAAAGTAATAAACCAATTTTTTCAAAGTCCAATCGATAAAATATCCGAAATAAATCACTCTCCTATCAACGATATTTCCCATCCGAGATATCGATATTGCGGACTACCTGAACACACCGCCGACTGTGATAATTGAAATGTTCAGTATGACCACCCATCGACCCCATGCATTCTATTATAAAGTATACAAAAAATTTGTAACGCGATTTTCAATCGAATGCTGCAAAAGAACTACTAAATTTTCTCTTTCGGCATGCCCCGGACTCTTAATACCTTAAACCCTAATTCCCACTTGAGAATTCGTGGTTCCATACCACGAAAATTCACGACAATATGTTACAACTAATGATAATAAATAAAATTTCGACAATGGATTATTCGATCAGTCAAAAAAAACTTGACAAATTCGATCACTCACGAGAGTACTCTGAAGCTCCAGTGGCAATGAAAGTTTTTCAAGCCTAAAACCGAAAGTCTAGCGATAGGACCAGGCAGCTTTTGTCATGCTAAGTTAATTAAGGTATTGGTGGGATTTTCATAGTCGAATGAAGTTACGTTGGCAATTTTTCCCCACTACTGGCACTCGGATTCGGGTTATACATTCCGGGAAAAAAGGGAGTAAGAAAGCAGTAAATGATAATCTGGTGCATGAGCAATACATCCCGTGCAAATAAAATGTGTTACCTGTAAGTGTGGAGTTGTTAATGGTGTTGTTTGCCGTAGAAGTAACACATTGGCTGGTGACAGTTGTGCCAATTGTGGTTGCCGTGGTCGATGTAGACGAATTATTGGGCGATAGCGCAGCCGTGGCAGCCTGCGCCTGTGCTTGTTGTGCTTGTGCCTGCTGCTGAAGATTATAATTCCACGCTAGCAGCATCAGCTTCAGTTTATCCGCGTCTTTCATGAGCGCGCCTGCCGAAATTAAAACGTGCCAATTCATTTTTCTTTCCTCATTTCAATTTTCTACTGCATAATGCCTTTCTTAAAATCATTAAGTCCATTATGGATTACAGGGAATGTCGTTGGAGTGATTAACGAATAACAAACAAAATTGAGCGAATTTTTTTTCCCCAATTATATTGGTATCAACAAACATTTGTTTGTTGATTCATTTCGCCAACGTTTGCTAATTTACGAGAGAGCTTCAATGAAATAATATTTTTCGAGATATAACGGAAGAAAGGAATAAAAAAAAGGGTTAATGCAATGAGATCTCATCGGACTACGAAACACACGAAAAAAAAGAGGGAAGAAGAATAAAACCGTGTGACACCCAATAAATTTACATTTCACAAAGTTCTGTACAAAATATTCGAAATGAATTTCGTTGTAAATAAATAATCATCGTAAAAAGAAAAATTTATTCTTTTTCTCCTCTTTTACTTTATTGAGGTACATCGTCGAGCTGTGAACGATATTAATACGGAAAATCTATCGAATTTCGATGCAGGCAAGCTCATTGAGATTCGGCACTCGGTGCTGAAGGCTTTTCGAGCGAGAGGCTGATGTGCACAGGCCGCCATTCGTACGTGTTTTACGCAATGGTGTGTGTATATGTGTGGACCAGATTACGATTTTTGAGAGCGTTAGTATGCGAACGGCAGAGACAGAAAAAATAGCTACATGAAGAGAAAGAGAGAAAGAGAGAGAGAGAGAGAAAGATCGAGAGTAGAACGTTCAAATTAATTCGGCTCGCGATATCGTCCAACTGCGTGAGCTTTGCCAACGATACATTTTCACATTTGGAGAATGAAATTGCGTATTGCTAACTGATTAAAATTGAATTAACTGAAATTATAGTTCCTCCGTAGAATGCACGGCCATGCCATTTTGCGTCTCCGAGCTGTGACGTGATGATAATTAATTACTAACAATTAATTACCCTGTCCCATTTGCAGCCACAGAACTACGCTGCCGAGCGGGGACAGCTATTTATTTTCTTTTATTCTCCCACGTTATTGAAAATAAATCGAATTTATTGAAAATAAACACTGCATTATTATCCTACTTTTAAAGCATTGCGACAAATAATGTTTACACATTCAAAAGAGCATTTAATATTATTTCAGTATTTACATTAACAGCGCAGTACTCTCAAAAAGAGTTCGTCTCGTTTGTAAGATTGGGCTCATCCCTAAAGTGGTCCTTGGAAAATTGATTATCGATTTCCATTCATACTTCGAAAATCCTCATCACGATAATCGAGCTTCAAAACCTTTTATGTGATCATAATAACTAGTCCCGATTCCTTACAGATTGTAGAACACTGTCGAATATTTTTGCTCGTTTAAATAAATCTCGTCAATGTTGAGATTTGAAGATTTTCAGAAATTCTACAGCTCGACCGCGAAGCAGAAAAAATAGACCGTCCGCGCGACCGAAGGCTGAATGATAAATTGGTTCATTTCTAAAGGGCTGAAAATGCGTTATCCGAGAATCGACTGCACAGACTACTTTTGAATGATTGAGGATACGCTCGATAATACTCCCCCAGTGACGGCCCCGCGTTTTAGTAATGGACAATCACGAATCCGCGTTACAATTGAATTTGGGTCATCCCAGAAAATGGAATAGAAAAGAAAAAATGATGATTTTATAATTATTGGAAATTCTTGGTTCATGTATGGTTCCGCTTGGTGAACTCCGTTTCAATCCTCATTCTGACACAGATTCCTGAGACTATATTTTCTATCAACGAACAGCCAGAATTATTGGTTTAAAGCGATAAAATTTGTGAACAATTAGGACTCGTTAGCGATGAATTCCTTCGGTGATCATCTCGTACTAAAAACAAGTTTTTCCAAATCCTTTACTCGATTCTCATATTCAGCAATGCATTCGAAGGAAATTAAAAAAAGTTACGAGTGAAACTTTATCGTGGATATCACAATGTAAAATTCCAACTTCACGAATAATATGAATTTCAACGCACACCCAATTTTTATTAAACCAAAACTAACGATTGCTGCGCGATGGGAACCACGCCGCAGCTATTCACCAGCAACCTTCGAATATTTCTCATTGTTCATAAACTATCGAGTGCTTTGAGGTTCTAAAAAATCATAATCCCAAAAAACAAAATAATTCTCGTCTCCCACACCTTTCAGTGTGTCCCGGTAATTTCCCATCACGGATTTGTATTTATTGCTCCGGTTAGAAATGCTAAAATTCCCCTCGAAATAGATCGATCCCACAGTTCCCGAAAGAACTGTTTGAAAATAATCCTCGCGAATGAGAGGCGGTAAAAAACGCCATTCCCCCATGAACGCAAAAGTCTCTGGTAAAAAAGTGGATAAAAATTGGACGAAATAAAAGAAAAATGTGTTCAAATGGCAAAGCAGTAGCCCGATGAAACGAACAAGAGTAACTCAGTGCCGCACGGGTAGCGTTTTTTCTCTTTTGAATATGTAAAACACAGGGGAGATTAGGTGTACGCCTTTTGATGATTTTTTTGCTCACTCGAGTAGTGGTCGTCCTCTGAAATGTCGGCGGGCTCCGGGGTCGAAATGTTCTCCTGCAACAGATCCAAGAAGCAAAACCGTTATCCAATGGTACGATGGCAAAGAGCGCGCGCGGCGGGCGAGCAGCGCGAGCCCGTTCGACATTCAGTTTAAGTTTCTCATCTCTACGTACACATACCGTAGTATATAGTAGGTACGAGATAAGCGAGACCAAAGCACGCGTCCCGACCGTGACGATCTCGAGCTATTCACATGCAAATCCCTAGTCCTCGGCTTTAAGCATCCGCCTCTTTGCTTATACAGATATGTAACGTGTATGCACACACTTTTGTCAACGTCCTCGCAATGTATCCATACATATTTACGTTTAAGAATACAGGGAGTCGCAGAAATGGGGATCAGTAGCGTGGCGGACTGTTCGAAACAGAAATCAGTCGAAAGTTTCTTCAAACTTTCCTGACCGATAGAAAATTAGCTGGGTTTAAATCGTTAGGAAATCCCTCAGGATTCAGGATTTCAAATTTTTCAATACTTTTCTCAGAGTTTCGTCCTGTACGTAGAGCGGAGTGTAGATTTTTTATTGCTCTCCGATTCCATGTCCAATAAATACAGCAACGAGGATCGCAGTACACACGAGTCGCGTCCGCAGGTCGATGGACCCACCACGTGAATTTTTACACTTGCATCCGCCGATGCCCTTTTTGCAGTGGAGCAAAAAGTCTGTCAAGAAGTTTCTCTTATTCTGGCTTACCGAAAATCGAATATGTTGAGTGTACAACGCGAAATGTGCATTGACAAAAAATCATGCCGAGTTCAATGTATAAGAATCGTTGATTATCAAAGTAAGATATTCGATTACTAATTGATCGGTTTAACCGATACCAGATGGAGAAAATTAAATTTGAAAAATTATGGTGAGCAACGACAGTGCAGTGACGAGCTGCAATTCATGATATTGAATTTTCCTATAAATTAATCTATCTGAAATATTTACTGCGTCATAAAACTGAAGATTCTGCAAAATCTTCGAAACTTAACAGTGCGTTACAGGAATGAATACTTTCCCTTAATTTGTCCCTGCATTAAAATATATCGCGGTAAATTTAACAGTGAATTTCACGCTAAATTTTACCGTTTTATTTTCTGCGTGCATGAGAGTGTGAGTTTGATTGAAATAATAAAGAATTATGGGATCGTGGCATGCAGTAAGATTCAGTGAGGTAATAAACTTTCGAAGCACAAATCGAATAAGAAAAACTTCTGTGTTGACGTTAAGGTAGAACGAAGAGTTCGAAATTGAAGCAAAAACAGCAAAACAACGGCGATGGACCAGTTTTTGGAAGATGCGCCGAGAGAACAAGTCATAAATCTGAAGAGTTGCACGTGGTTATATAGTATTACACAACGATGGGGTTTGGAGGTATGTTGATACCGCGAGACGGAGGATGGGATCATTTTTCAAGCTAACGGGGCCGAGCAGCTAACATCCCTGAGGGGACTTTACGTTCTCGCACTCTATGTTCGCCAAATATACATGTATCTACAGCAAGAAAAAAGGGAGATAGAAAGAGAGAGAGAGAGAACGAAAAGATAAAACAGAGTCGCGCGACCTCACGGCGCGTGATTCTCTCGTGTGATAATCGATTCCGAACGAGCGAGGTCTCTCCCTGAACGACGCTGATTGATTCCGCGCGCTATAAAATTAACGGGTCTCTCTCTCTCTCTTTTTCTCTTTTTTATCTTCCCGTCCTCCTCCTCCTGTCCGTCCCCGAGCGGCGTTCTCTTTCTACCGCATTAAAAAACTACGAGCGCGATCTCAAGCCCGCGGCTTTGCTTCGCGTTTTGTTCATGCCGCAGGGACGCGCGCATGCCGGTTTCGTAAGCTCCTCTACTCTATCGTGGCCTGCAGCATGTGTTCGTTGGCAAAATCCATGACAAGAGGAGGGAACGAAGCAAGTTTCCAACGTGTACGTATACTTTTGAGAATCGGCGTACGAGGCGAGAAGGGGGCGGGGGAGGGGGAGAGTCTCTTGCGCTCTTGCACGTGTATATAAATATAGAAGATACGGAGCCCAGCCTCTCTCGTTTTATCTGTGCCAGGTCTCTCTCCGAGAGTTGCAACATCCAGAAGGTCGACCGGTATCCCCGTCGCGCTGCGCGATTCGCGCCCGTTCTCGTGCAAGAACCTCCGCGAGGAGGAGGAGGGAGACGCAGGAGGGGGCTTTTATATGCATTTCGCTCTGGCCCCGCGGCCTTATACACCGCAACCCGTTGTCCAATCTGGGATATCCCGCAACTTTACCTCCCCGTTCAAAGGCTCGCGTCAACCGGCAATATTCGAGCAGCGCCGCTCTCGCCCAGCATCGGCTCTAATAAGTAGCGTGTCTGTTCAAATTTTTAGAGGAAAAACAACGAAACAGAGAATCGCGCTGGTTCTAGCTCTGGAGAACATTCTTGCTCGCGTCTCGAACGACCCAAAAAACGGACTGGAGAGGCACGCTGCGAACAACCAAGTCCGGCTTTCCTACCGTGACCCCCTTCTCTCCTTTTTATTCTCCCTCTCTCGAGTTTTCGGCTCATGCCATTTTCTCTTTCTTCTTTCATCTCTACCACTTCTGTCATGATTCTTTTCCGATACTTATTGACCTAGGATAGCTCCTAATTCGCAGGCTACTTTTTCAGCACCGACATTCTTCATGAGGACACTTGTTCCTTGGTCCTCTACATAAACCCGGATTTTACTTGTTGAAGTTTGTAATGTGTAGAATCGCTGGAAATTCACTCGCGTAAAGCCACTCTGCGAATTACATTGGATACTTTGACCAAGATTATTGAGATTATTGAGATTCAATTTGAATATCTTTCTCGTAAAATTTTTGTGACGAAATCAAGGATCTTAAGTTTCCCAAAATGCAGAACAAAATCGATTTTGCTGTGAATGAAATTCATCGAACCCGGCGACCTCTCAATTCATGCGACAATCGGCCACTTCCGTTTCCAAAGAAAGTATCGCCCCAACGCACGGGGCTCGTCGCGAAACACATCATTTTTCTGATCATTTGGAAAAATCAGTTTTTTGGGAATCGACGAATAGTGGATTCCACAACCAAATCGATCAACAATAGTCGATTTTTTTTCCACACAATAAACACGTTTATGCATTACGTCATTGAATGACTAAAGCATTTTTTCGTTGGGGTCCAATAACTTCAGAGTATAAATATCCCCAAGCAATATTCCCAACTGGACAATCAATTGCACAGGAAATTTAAAGATAGGTGTCGAACTTTAATCTCCCCTTTCTTCCGGTATTATCTCCCGGAGCTCTTTACGCATAAAGAATTTCTCCGACGTTCCTATGCAAGAGAATTTCCCAATATAGCTTCGGTAAAAAATGATTTAAGCCCATTCTTACAATGATTTAATAACGGTGTATATATCTATAAATAAAATGGACGAGCATTCGACTGCAAGAAAACTTGATTATTCAATAACGGAAAAGTTGTATAGAAGGGTCGCCCTCGAGGCAGACAACAAGTAAGAAAACCGAGAGGTAAGTATTTTGTATGTACGCGTACAACGGGGATGTAGTCGATGGGAGATCTTTTCTCTCTGCTTAATAAACGTTAGAATTTATTGGCTAAATTCTCTGCAAAGCCGCGTACGATGGAAGTGAGCCTCGAATGGAGTGATCCGTCAGTGAACTGAGGGAAGGAGGAGAAAAGGCGAAAGAACGTGGGAGAAGGAGAGAGAGAGAGAGGAGAAAGCAAAGCGACTATACACGGCAAAGATTCGAAGCAAAACCTCCGCAGAAGGTTATTTTAAGAATCTTTCATTAAGAATTCAATATAACCCGATTTGCCTTCATTTTACTCGTACCTGCCCTAGCACCTCTTTCGATGTTTCCGCAAAGATTTCCACCGAGGAATGAGACGGGATGGAGCGAAAAAACGAAGGCAGATAATTTCACGTGACCTCTTGCCGTGGCAAGTATAGTAGCTCCGATATTGCAGAATTTAGTAGAACAGAAGTAAAAATAAAGAGGGTATTGCCAGAGGAGAAGACCCATGCTTGCATTCAAACCTTAAAACTCCATGACGATCTTTACACTGACAAACCCAATTTAATGGAAGTATCAAAATATTTATTCGGACGTATGCGCACCAATAAAGTTCAATTTTCAGGATACTCAAGGACTTTGATCATTGATCTAATTACTCGATCGTTTCAACCATTTTGTAAAAAGATAAAAATTTACGATTTGGCCATTCGAGAAATAGAATTTTCCCTCGAATTTTCCAGGAAAAATTCCATTGATTCTCTTCCATAAATAGAGAATTCGATAACTTTGATTACGTAAGCTCCAATTTCTTTTTTAGTATCAATTTCTAAAAAAAAACTTCTGTGAATACGATCTGTAAATTCCAAATGTCCTCGATGAGAGAAAAATTCATCGTCGGTCACGCTTTTCATGATTCTTTTTTAAAACTGATTATACACGGCGAACCTGCCGGGCGAATATTCACCTACTCGTCTCAATCCGTCGCTCTGTCTCTTTCCTGTAGCAGCGTTAACACGCGAAGGGTCAGAGAGTTTCTGTTTATAGATCCGGCGTTAAATGTTAAACGTTTGCTCGAGACTGCTGTGTGTCCTACCGTTTTATGCAGTAGCAACGCTATATACAAGCTTGGCGATTCTCTCACCTACGCGGACGCGCGGGGGCCGCCCCACTTCCGCCGGATGCGCCCTCATATTAATGAGAATCCCAGTCGGAGCCGGACTGGACGATCCGGGGTCACACTCCTACGGAGCGAAACCTTGCCGGCAAATAAAACATTTATAATTCTAATTGATTATCTGATATGAAGACGGTGAAAAAAATTGCGAGAGTTTACCCATTGGCCGCTCTCGTTGTTGCTTGTATTAGCTTCAAATTCAGGCGATTTTTTCTACGCTGCGCGATCACACGAATCGGACGCATAATCAGGCTCCGGCCTCCGTATTAATTGGGAGTATCATACAAGAAAAGAATCAAGTGGCTCGGAGAGCAGACATGCATAGAGTTTGTGGGAACGGTTGTATCGATCAGAAGCAACGAGTGTGCCAAGTTCAAAAGCAAAAGCGTCTCGGGAATCCTTTGACGCGAAACTAAATAATCGATATATAAATGTCCACGTGCGTGATACAAATATAGATACATAGATCTGCATACGTGGGCCGTCACGGCGCGTTGGCGAGTGAAGAAGCTTGGTTTTCTTGGCAGACTAGCTTCGGAGGAGGCGCGCATGCACAAACACATCGAAGCCACATATTTTTCTACGGATAAGTGAGAGACAGAGATCTAAAAGATCCCATTGCCAGAAGGGAATCCCATGATGGCGTGGAGCCAACGTACTTATCCGAGTCGTGTATAGCGTTGCTTATACATAGATGTGCGGGTAATACGTACACGTATGTATATCTCGAACCGAGTGAAAAGGAACATCTTCCATGTGACTCTCAAGCTCGACGAGGGACCAAGAGATTCTCTCGGAACCTTTCAATGTGCTATCCAAAAGAAGAAGAAGAAGAAGAAGAAGAAGAAGAAGAGGAGGAGGAGGAGGAGGCGAGGAGGAGGAGCAAAAGGGGTGTTGGGGAAGAAACTCACGCGGAGAAGCTATCCCAAGAGGAGAAGTCACGTGGTTTTTTCACACGAGAGCTTATATGTGCCGTTGAGAGAAGCCCAAGAGAGAAGTGACAAGAGGGGCCAAGGGGGAGGGGGAGAGGGATGGAGAGTGAGTTTATGCGGTGTGTGTGGGAACCGGGCGGTAGAGAAGAGTGGCCGACTCTCGCGCTCTCTGCTTTTTTTTTTCTTCGGGACCAGAGCATCGGCATCAGGAGCTGCGGAGCATATAGACTCGCTCGCATACTCACACTGTTGCAGTATATGATCGTGGTCTAAAGGGGACACGAGAAGACATACGTTCGAGAGAAGTTCTCTCGTGGCAAAATATATGGAGAAGAAGAGAAAAAGCGAGAGAGACGGGGCGAGAGAAAAAAGTAGGATCGGCGAGTGCGACACTGCGCGCGAGTGAAGAGAGCGCGGCGAGGGGCGGGGAACGGGCGAGGGGGATTGAACGAGGTTCGCGAGGAGCCACAGCCAGGGCCACGGGAATGATAATGACGATGACGATATTCGCTGGCGTGGACCTGTCCAACCGGGGCTCTCCCATTCCTCCCCTCAACCTTCCACCCCTCCCCTCTCTCTCTCCCCTCCTCCAGATACTCTCTGACAGATACGTAGCGGGACGACAGTTTGTCCTGCAATGGAGAGAGAAGAAGAAAGATAATGGTGAAGAGGAGTGAAAAGAGAAGCTTCAAAAGGGAAGACGCGAAGAATGAGGAAGATGAAACAAGGAAGAAACGAAACAGGGAGCGGGGGGGTCGGTGGGCATGAGGCTCGACAGTTTATTACCGTATACTCAGTTTCATACTTGAACATATCAATATCCACGCACACACATATCGTACCTCTACATACAGTCATATGAAGTGAGAAAGAGAGCGAGAAAATGTGTGGAGAACATTTGTTTAGTTGGCTGTAATTAAGCCACTTGGCGGCAATTGTTTGTCGCTCAGCACAGAATTCCGCTCCCATCGCTTTGTCGTCGTCGTCGTCGCCGATGTCCACGACGACGACGACGACGGTGGGCATCGTGTGTCGTTGGCACGATTCTCTCTCAAGGGGCACGAAGAGGGCTTGCCGAGGACACGTAGCCTCGCTCCGGACAAGGGTATATAAGAGCGCCTCTGTAGAGGGGAATTTCATAAGCGTCGAAGCTGCTTACCCGCCGCGCGCGATCCATACATGCACGCTAACGCGACGCAAACTAAAATGCGTTTTACACGCGCTCGCTCTCGTACACAGATTGCCCCTATAGCCATGTTATATTACGAGGAAAAGAGGGAGGTTTACATGTATATGCGCATATATACGTTAAGAGCAACGTACCAGAGCGATAAAGGCGAACGAGTTGGCGAGGGGTCAACGGGTCAAGCGGCTCCAGGAGCCGCGGGTGCTTATGCCCAGCCTCTTCTACACGTATATAAAACCGTAACGTACCGCGAAAGCCTCCATTACTATATTCGTACTCGTACGTATCTCTGCGTGTAGGGTGAACTATATTTCATCCGTGTACGTTATGCAGATGCGTGTATACAGCGACAACGTCACCGCACGAATCACCACTAGTTTCAGTGTTTTGCAACCGACCGTGATGATACGATGGTGCGATGGAACCAGACGGAAGAGCGGATCGATGACATCAGTAATCTATGATTGTACTTTCTCATGAGGATAATCGAGGCGCTTTTTTACGATTTACTTTGGATCGATGAACATTTGGGGCTTGAGTTGGGAGTTCTGTTATTTGTAAAGTCTCAAGTATTTATGCCATTTCTGTGAGTTTGTGGCAGTCATCGAGCGTGCGTGACATCGCGAAAATGAGGCATCGTTTGATCGATTTAATCATGATGGGCGATGGTGTGAAAAACGTTTATTCGAGAGGATTTAATTCGTTACGATTTCCACTAAATTTAGTCAAGTTTTGGGAAATAATTTGTTAGTAGTTTCATTAGATGAGTCGTTGAAGGGGAGCCTCGTGCTATACCTTCTGACGGAGTGTCTACGAAATGAGTTTTCAGTAACGCAGAGATAAATTGAGTGTGATATATCAATCCAGATGATTTACGATGATTGTGATAAAAATTTAAGACTCCGGTATCTCTCGCCCAGTGAATCGAATGCTACAGAGGACAGTTCGCCCGATCTTTTTGGTCTACGTTCGAGAAGGATAAAAAAAGAGCTGCTCCGAGGAGGAAAAAAAATAGGAATTATCGCTCGAGCCTAACGCCGTCGAAGAGGGGCGACGCTATGGGTGATCCGAGATGGGAAAACGGGAGAAAGAGCTCTTGGATACTGTGGGATACGGGTCTGTGTCCCAGTCCTCTATCTTCGAAGTGAGAGGCGTATTACAGTGACGTGCAAAGGCAAAAGGGGAGAGAAACGCGTAGAGAGAACGAAGGCGGCGGCGGTTTCTCGACGGAGGGATAAAAAAAAAGAAAAAAAAACGAAGCAGCAGGGGGAGGAGGAGGAGGAGGAGGATGATGGGGTCACCGTCAGCGGGATAACCTCACACGTGTGCGGCCAAAAAAAAAAGCAGTGGCGTCGGTGGTTCGCTCGGCTCTTCTTTTCCTCCTTCTCCTCCTCCTCCTTCTTCTTCTTCTTCTTCTTCTTCTTCTTTCTCGTATGTGCGACAGGGGAGAGATACACAGAAGAAGAGCGTAAACTACGGACGTTCAGGCTCTCTCTCCCCTTTTTTCTCTCCTCTTTCCTCTGGCGGTTCTCCCCTCGTCAGTCTCGGGACAAGCGTCGCATATCGACCTCGGACCCGCTTATTTTGCCCCTCGCCAAGACGTGTATCATTCCAATTCTCTCTACCACCCCGAATTAGAACGATGAAGCATCGTTTAATAAAAAACCGAAGGAGAAAAACCTTTCTTTCAGGAAAGGTCAACACACACGCGCGCGTGCATGCAGATACAGATTATACGAGCCATATTTTTACAACTCGCTGAGGAGTACGGAATACCACGAGTTCGGAGCATATCCGGTCGCTGAAACGTCGATGCAGCGCGGTCAAAGATTCAGCAAAAGTTTCCACGAATCACGTATGAAGACTGGACGAAGCCAACAAACTACGGGTAGGAAAAAACATCTCTTAATGAAGACGGAAGACAATTTTGAATATCAATCACTCTATCGATGACTTATAGTCGCATCCTTTGCTCGATATCGAAGGGGATCAGAATGCTATGGCACAGAATATGATAATACTCGATTGACGACCACGATACTCATCCGATTTAGCGTGTACACATTCGTATCTATATCTAGGCGAAGTAACTATATAAATTTGTGCTTCAAAATAACAATCATATCATGAGCGTGAAACTCTTCTCACGCATTTTGGAGCAGGCGAGTCCGTACAACGTTCGCTGTCTCTACTCGCTCATTATTTATATGTATATGTGTATAAACGAGTCGTTACATTGAATGCGGTGGCTTGGGGCACGAGGTACGAGTGACGGTGTCTGCCGTGCTTGCCTCGGCTATCCGCTCCTGCTCCCCCTCTCTCTCAGGCTCTCGCGCTACCTTACTTGACCCCTGAGCAACGAGGGACAATTGGGTGTAACAGTCTCCCATTCGTCTGTCCATTCTGTCTCTCCCTCTCCGCGTTCCTCTGCTGAATCTCCGGTTATACGTCACTCGCTGTGTCGCGATTCGAAAAAGGAATAAATCCTCGCGGAAAAATCTCTCGTGTTACCGGATACACTCGATTTTTATGGGAAATTCGTCGCTGATCATAAATACGTCAACGCACAAGAAGTTTGAGTATAAAATGAGGTTTGAGAATAGGTGCGACGCGTTCGCAACTCGTGCCGCATATCCCGAGATATTTTCATACAAAGTTTCATTCGAACGTAATAAAAAGTCGCCTCGTTTTCATACCGGTCAGTCTTGTATGGGTGTACGTGCGTTTTTTTCTTTCCTCATAACGTCCAAAGTTTTTTTTTTTTTTGCGACTGTTTCTTATCGGGGGCTCTTATGATGTTCTTTATCAGGCCACCAAAGGGGAATCATTTCCAGAGACGATGCGTAACATTATTTCTCGTCCTCTCTTCCTCTGTCTTCCCTTTGCTCTTTCTTTTCCTTCTCCACTTTAACTAATACCTCTCGAAGACCGTTTCGTTCGTTATGCCTTCCTGGAAATGAAAGGAGGCCTCAGATGAGAGAGGAGAGATCGCGCTTCAGAAATGCCCGGCAAGGAGGAACAGGGGGGTTCTCTCAACGGCTTGGCCTCGCCGACCAAGAGGCTAGTTTATACTATACGTATATACAATAAACAGCGACGTGAACAGTATATTCTCTCCCTCCCCCTTCACCGCCCTCTCTCTTCTTCCTTTATCTTTCTCTCTCTCTCTCTCTCTCTCTCTATTCGTCTCGGTGGTTACAGCCCCGCACGTTTTACATCGATCAACCAGTAATTGACGAGATACGCGGTGCGAGGTCGCTGAAGGGAATTCTTTCGTGAGTCACACACTCGCCCGCTGAGAAGAAAGAGTGGAAACGAAAGACGAGAGGGAGGGCTCAAGTGTTGTTGAAATTCGAAGGAGAGACGAAGAGTAAGAGCGATAAAGTAAAGGATAAAAAAGCCCGATATATGCGGAGAGGAAATAAAAAATAAAAATAAAAAGAGTGCTATTGATATGGGGCACTCATCTCTACAGACGCACCGGCAGCTTTTTTTCGTCCTCATGTTTCTTCTTCATCTCTCTCTCTCATCTTCTCAGTCCTCTCACTCTTTCGCGCCACGGGTCCTTTCGGTCTCCGTTTTCATATGATTTTCTCTCCTCTGCTTTAATTTTTCACAATCGTTTTGTTTCTTTTGCGCATCTTCTTTCGTAGCAACTCTCCCTCTGGAGGTCGAGAGGATGAGAGCGAGGCTCGCTCTGGTCTTAGATCTGTCGCTCTCAACGTTACTCATATTTTCCGTTCGTCCGTCTCGCCTCCTTCTATCTTCCTACGAATCTTTCTTTCCTTCTGTATCAAGCAAGATTGAGCGCATACGAACGAGCAGATCTACAGCAGAGAGCTCTTCACGTAGAGTTGTGCCAGCAGGGAATATTATACTTGGCGATGACGCGGGCGCGTAATACAACGGGGGGCGGCGTCCGGGCGCAAGAACAAGGAGAGCGAAAGAGACGAAGGAAAAAGGAGCTTGTGGTACGCCGCTGCTGCTGGTGCTGCTCTGGCTGTTAGTCTCGTCGAGAACTCACGGATATCCCGAGCTCCCGGAGAGACTCTGCACTCTCTTGTACAAGAGAGAGAGAGGCAACGAACGTATCGAGAAAAAGAGAGGCAGCGTGGCAGAAAACCCTGGGAGCTCTAAAAGAGCACACGCAGAGACGCGCGAGAGCAACGAGAGAGAAAAGAAAGAAAAAAATCGTGAGTGCCTGAAGAGCGCAGCAACGCCAAATACGTAACCGTCGAGTGAGAGAAAATAAGCCATGGAGGAGAAAATGAGAATAAACAAAAAAAACAGAAACTTGGAAAGATCGGGGGGATCGAAAAGAGCATTGGCGTCGAAGGCTTAATCAGCTTCGATCATCTGGCTTTGAACTTTTGTGTAGACCGTTATATATACGTGCTCACTCTTTGCAATATCGACTCATGAAATCATCTATGAATTCTTCCTCTTTTTTTCCACGACGAAACAAAACTCACGCTCGTTTCCATTCGAAGAAATCTCTTCGTCAAATATCTGTACGCGTATTTCGGCAGCACGATTATTTGAACTGAAAAAAAAATCGACGCGAATCGACACAACAGCTTGATTCTAGGGGCGAGAAATTCTCGAGGGTATTTCAGAATGTTCAGGCGAAAATACCTCATCGAATGAAGCACTTGCATTCTCCGTTCAATCTCATGCACCACCAAATCGTTACGAGCTCCTCAATATAATAGATTGGCCATTGATAACGCCTTTTTCAACACAATGACCAGACACAAAGAGTTACAACGCGTTTATCGCGAAGAACCTGTTGATGAGCTCAGACGGAGTTAAGGAACGTGCGCGTCCTTCGAAAAATGATTACTCCGGGAGATTCGAACGGTACTGCTTGGGCATTTCTACAGACAAGGCCGCGTGCGCGAGAGTCCCGCGATCCGCTATATTCCGATGCAACATGACGATCAAGATGATGATGATGATGATGATGATGCCGATGATGATGATACTCGTAATGCTAGCTGGACTTCTATCCCCGCTGACTCTCCTCCTTTCTCATTTCGTTGCACAGCACATTGGCAAAGTTCACCAATGTCGCCTTATATACAAGAGATCTCGTCTTGGGACCTCGACGCAAAATATCCTGCGGAATTTCACAGTACCAGCGCGTCCACAGAGCTTTTACCGTTAGCCGCGATACATAGCGGTTTCGAATGTACGTGTGTACGAGCATTTATATTTATCTACATTCACAGCTTTATCTTCCTCGATTGTGTATACACATGCAGCCGGCCTTGACTACAGTTAACAAAAATAATGAAGCGATTTTGTAACAAGAATATCCGGAGTGCATATTCGTTTCGAAAATATCTCAGCTCCGTGAGGATTCCAAAAAACAAAAAGTTCCAGGTGATTGGAAATATGTACTGAGAAAATTCACATTTTTAGATTTTCCCGCACTCGTTATCCCTGGAGTTCGTACATGGCCGATGAAAATGTTGCTAAAAGTCTATTCCCAAAAGAATTCCAGCAACGTAACATTTTTCGAGATCGAGAAAGTCGAGAGGGTTCGGATGTATGGTAGGAAACGAGCCCACCTTCCCGGACTATTCCGGTGCTTCATCAGAATCTTTTCTTTTTTGTAACACCCTCGCGTACGCACAAGAACGTATACGAATCGAAGGAGAGAAAGAGGAAGAGTGGAAGATTTCCTCATCGTCCTACTTTCCGTGTCCTCCTAATTGCTCCCGGGGGATATCGGTTTCGCAGAGGGTCTAACGAAGCCTCTCAGCGGTCCACTGCATACACACACAAGCCATGTATGTACAGCGGTATATAGGGATTTTATATAGACAGTACCGTGAGTTTTCGTTTTCGTTTTTTCGTATTTCTCTCTCTTTTTTTTTTTCTTCTTCTTTTTTTTCGTCCAAGTTTCTTTTTATCTGCCAGTTCCTCGGAGCCTGCTCTCCTCGTATCCTTTTTCCCCAATGGCAAGTGTACACGGTGCTAGAGGGTATGGAATTGGAGGACAAGGACGAGGGAGCACGTAGGACCGTTTTACGTTGAGAAGGACTCGAGAAAAGAAGCAAGAAAGCAACCGTTTTTCCATTTCCCTCATTCTCATGGGTTTTCCTCGAGGCTCGTTTCCCCTTGCTGGTCGTTCGAACGAATATATATATTCTCCATGGGATATTCGTGCTGATGCTGGTACGTACGTACGTACACTCGTACGCGCGTATATAGATTCGCATATACGTGTGCCCCACGGTTCCTGGGGGCCTGAAGGACGCAACCCACATCAAGTGCGATGTGTTGAATTCGGAGGGTTACGCCTTTTTCTCTAGTAGCGATCGATATGTTCCAGGAATAGAGAATTTATATATAGGAAAGTTAGAGGTGCTCTGAGAAAACGGCAGCCAACGGGCACGGAGCTATATGGGCCAGACAGGCAAGCCGAAGTACCGCCGTGGGCGAAAAGGAAGAACAGTTCTGGCTATAGAGTGAGGAGAGTCGTTGATGTTGGTGAGCTGCTAGCCAGAAGGAGAAATTCACCGGAGTGCAGCCATCCGCAGGGAGAAAAGAGAGAGAGAGAGAGAGAGAGAGAGAGAGAGAGAGAGAGAAAGAAAAAGTCGGAGGTAGAAAAGAGGGCACCAGAAAAACGAAGCAGCATAGAGGGAAAAAGAAGAAGAAGAAGAAGAAGAAGAAGATGAAGAAGAAGAAGACGAAGAAGAAGAAAGGTGGGATAAAGAAGAAGGCGAAAAAAGAGGGTCGGAGAGGTAAATGTGTATAAAAGTGTATATAATACGTATACATATATACATATCAATCGCTATGTAGAGAAAGGAAAACCTGAGGGTGGATGTAGGAGCAAAAAAACGTCGACAAGTGTGGGTGAAGTATAAGAGATGGGCGGTGGATGCTGTGGGGCTTACTTCTTTCCCCTTTTATATTTTTCTTCTCTTTTCCCTTCTCTTTCTGCTCGTACTCTTTTGCCGTTTTTTTTTTTTTGTTTTTTTTTTCTTCCGTCCCAGGGTGAAGGCGAGAGACCCTTTTTCTCACTTTTCTCGGGCTTCAAGCTTCTCTCTCATCATCCGTAGGAGAGAGGAGTCACAGCGCCATTTCTGGCCCCGTTTTCTCTGACATTGGTAGAGGGATCTCAACGGTAGCGCGCTCTCTCTTTATGCTCTTTTTCTTTCCCTTTTTTTTGAACGCTCGAAGCTCCACCAGAGGCGGCTCGACGACGCCAGCAAAGAGGGACGCTTGGGGTAGAAACGTCGACGCTCACTATTTTCATCCCCTGCCCCCCCCCCCCCCCCCCCCACCCACCGAGCGCTCATCAAATATACCCATATCTCACTGTTGCCGCTTTTGACCAACGCCAACTCTAACTCGAACCCAACCGGCCTCTTGGAATTCGTCTGCTCGTTTATTCTTCTCTTTATCTCTCTCGTATCCTCATACTTCCCCCCCCCCCCTCCCCGCCCCTCCTGCATACAACACTCTTCCATTCAGATGAATATAGAACTATTATATTCTGAGTCTTCGACCCACACGTCTTGCATTGAAATTCTTACATCCAACGACATTCCAATTTCATCTACTGTCGTCATATTGGACAAAAGGAAGCGCTACCTTAATTCGGATTGCGATCTTTCTATAAATGTATGCTTCGTTTCACATATTTAATCGAATACGGACCTAGAAAAAGAGAAATCGGCCATGGCTGATGTGTATATAAATGGTCGAAGAGGAAGAATAAGAAAAAACGTTTTATCATGCAAGTAATGTCAGTGCATGTCGAGGATAAGAGCTAGAAGCTCTGGAAAGAATTTTAAGATTATTCGGTTTGGTACAAAAAGTAGAATATTTTTCAGCAGCATTTTTCCAGTGCTAAGAATAACGTGAAACTCTCGTCACATTTCGAGGACTTATTATTTACTTTGTAGATTATTATTTCCTCTCCCCCACTTGTATTTCTCTCACTCCGATTATATACACGTTTTCTAACCCCCTTTGTAGCAGACTTTCGTGTCTCCGTGTCTCAGACGTCCGACTGAGGACACCCCGGGGAATCTTTGGAATACCAATCAAGCGGACTAATTCGCTGTGGCCATGCGGGTACCAAATTACCTCGACGGATGACGGGATGTCACACTCATCAGGGTTCTCATTTTACCGATCATTTGGGATTATTTATTGTCACGAATTATACGATATTTTTGTATTTATAAAAATATCCTCTGATAGTATTCTCCCTGGAAAAATATTTTTTGGGTGAATAATTTCTAGTGGTGTTTTTTCGTAATAATTCTCATCATACAATTGCAAAATCTCCATCGCTTGCTGCACGTTTTCAATATGGGAGATTCGAAATGTGAGAAGCATTCGTAAAGCGTGTTGACAGACCGAATGAACTTTTCAATCACACAATCAAAAGGTCATTGTATAAATTTTTAACGCACCCTGCGAAGACCATTTTGTTTCCATACGGCTGACATCGTTTCTGATGAGAGACGCCGGAAGAGAGAGAGAGTTACACTCAGAAGTAGTGTGCGAGCTCTAGTGAACGAGAAAACTACCAGGGGACCCTTCAACCCTGTTCACGAGAGAGTATCTTTGGAGGACCGGAGTACAAGCAAGGTTTTCCATATCCGAAGCTCTCACAGAACCTTGACAAGGCCGAGAGAGGGCTGCCCAAAGTAACTGACGCATAAAGACGCGAGCTCCGACAGTTTGCGAGAGGGATGATCAGTGTCGCGGAAGTATAACAGCGAGAGGCTGGGGAGGAGGACGGGGGATGGGAAAGGGGGAGTAAAAGGGAGACGAGAAGAGTAGAGAATTGGTTAGAGAAGTGAGAGAAAGAGAGGAGTTACGACAGAGGCTTAAACTTTTACTGGTTCAGGAGCGCGTCAGCGTCTGGCTCGTTTTTGCCTTGGCCGTAGCCAAAGAGCAACCTTCCAACTCTCATCCGCTCTCGTCCAACAAACTCATCCCCCAGCTTCATTTTCCCTCTTCTTCTCCTCCTCTATGGCCCCCAACGACCTCCTCGTCGTTTCAGCTTGCAAGGATCCATCCTATACATAACGAACCAACCTCGTTTCCCAGCACACTACCATACCCTCGGACGAGGAGGTTCTCTCTCGCCCAACCACCCTTATTCGTCTTTCCCTCTTTTTCTTGCCAGAGACCAGATTCCAACCTCTCGGCACATATATATATAGAACAACCTCTTTCTCATCTGCCTCACCCTCTTTCTATCTCTCTTTTAGTCCTCCCCTTCATTCCCTTTTCTCTTCCCTTCTCTATCCGCCTCGTTCTTCTCTTTGGCTGGTCCCGACTCAGGTCTGGGGTTGGCTGCACAGCCGTAATCTTTCCACAGGATATATCTCTCTATAGCACACAGCTCCGAGAAAACCTAGTCGTGACGGCGATGGAGATAGGAGGAGCGTTTAGATGAGGAAACAGGACGACGGACAAAGGGTTGGGGTGGCTTTTCGGGTTCGAGTCTTCCTCCTGAAACTACCGACCTGTGCTTCCTCCCCTTTCAGCCCCTTTTCCTAAAAGGGATTGTATACTACGCTGTATACGTACTGTATAGTTTAGTACTTTTGACGTTGACCGGGCTGAAGCTGAAAGACGATGTTCCGAAGAGGGCTCTTAAAACCGTCCAGAACACCCAGATTTTATAGGAGTTCATCTCCCAGCGATGGGAAACTCTACACTCGATGGATCAACGGGTATGTTCAGGAAGGTTAAAATACTCTCTCTTCTTTCCGGGAGAAAAAGCGTCGGAACATCCGGCTGATGAATATTCAAGCTTAGAGGAAAAGATACAGAAATTCACTCTTATCCGAAAATGAAATTATCGATTATTCCGTAGCTACGAGCAATGTTTTTTTAAATAATATTTCAAAAAGAAAAAAGGTCTACTGTCGACCGCAATAATTATTGAACCAGCAATAAATTCGTGTTCTTTGCACTTCTCTTTGTCAAGATTTGTGGTAACCTGTTGAACAGCATTATATTTTATGAGACGCATTGCATCGTAAACTTCAATGACTGAAACGTTGAAAAGTAACAGTTCGAAAATGAATCATGGATGTAAAATATTTTTGGTTATGTCTGAGCAACTCCACGAGTGAAGTGAACAAATTAGTCTCAATGATGAATTTTGTAAAGAACTGACAACTCATTTTGGATGATGTTAGTTGTGAAATTCGAGTGAGTTCGTAACGTAGGGTCGCCAAACAAAAAATTCTCAATTTCGCAAGAGTTTCTCGCAGCCGGATCGACTGGATTGCGAATCCTTTTTTCCCCTCTGCTTTGATTCTTCAGTAATGATATTGCCAAAGCACACATCGAAGCTTTGAAGAATAAAGCATATTTCGGTAACTAGATAATAATATAATATCGAATTTGCGAGAAAGGGGTTAGGAAAAAAAAAGAAATTAAAACACAGTGAAAAATGAACGCAACTTGTGGTCGGTCCGACGAAAACTGGAACGGAAACGACAGGGCTCAGTGAGCCCGTAAAATAAACTACGTATCGATCGTAATATTCAATAACGCGGCGACCCCTTTCACCAACCTTCCTAGCACTATGTATCTTTCTTTGCTGTCTAGCTCTCACAGCTACTGGATTTTAGAGCTCATTAACGGTTCACGAACCTCGTAGCCTGGTCGCTTATATGGATTGAGCTCGACGACAACGTCGGGATCGACGACGTGCATTGTTTAGCCCTATACATCCGACGCGTCTGCCTCCTGAATCGCGTCACGATATTGGACAGTCATATTCTAACTCTCAGAGCTACCACAAAACCCAAATACAAATTATACATGCTTCCATACGTATCGAAAACAGATACTTGCATACAAAAAGTTCATCCCACAAAATGAACAGCTGCCTCCTCCGATGAAATTAAACTTTTTGCATAAATTTTCTCCATAAAAATTCGCACGTTTTCGCTTTTCGTGAGCTTTTTTACCATCATTTTGACAGCCAAGAATTTCATCGAGTTTTTTCAGTGATACACCACACGATCTTGGGATATGTTTTTGTTTGAAAAATCTTGATCATCGTCAATGTTCATTAGCCTGTTCCCTAGTCGACCTACGTCATCCTGATCCACCATTTCAGGTTGGCTTGAAATCGTTCGATTATTTATACACACAATATCGTGTTACGCTTAAGGCTGCTCGGACGTGCCGCTATGACGCGATTACGTGTCATGCAGTACGTCTCGGTATAATGTGAAACATTTAGCAGTTCACGGGTAGGATGCGCACGTGTGTCAAGCTCTGGTCTCGTACGTACATCCACGAAGGTTGGCTAACTCCCGTGTTCGTAGTTGGCGTCGTTTTTCGAGCATTTGACACTACAACGTCACAGACGTCATCCTTGTAACGTAGGAAAATCTGACGTTGGCGCGACGAACGAGAAGATCGAGACGAAGATGATCACTCGGTACGCGCGTACTTCAACGTGGGTCGTCAGAAAAAAGCTCAGGGAAAACGACAAAGTCGTCCACGATCACGATCGACCGAAATGCCATTTTGAGAAAATTCTTCAAGATCGAGTTCGATCAAGCGAATGCTAAATTCCTCTAGGACTTCAGTGCTGCAGTGTTTGGTATCGATTATGACACGAAAATTTCTACATTTTGGATGACGTGCCAGGAGCGCCGAGCCGGTACTCGCACGTTCGAATGTACCCGGAAATCGATCAGTTTCCATTAACCGCCGTTAATTTATTTTCGTTATCAAAAGCAAACGATAAAATTTGAATGATGAAAGCATACACGTGCAATGGAGAGCCTGGATGGTGAGTGGATGGCGAAATTCCGATGAGATGTTTCATCGTTGTTGGCTATTTATCAAGGGCGAGGGTTAGTAACTCACTTTTGTAAGGCGCCTTATTATATTCACCTGTTGAATATGTGGCCAACGATGCACACTCGGACGAACACGTGCATCGGTAGATTCGTTGCGAAAATCCGTGCACCCAATGAACACGAATTCCTTATGAGACTAATTTTCAAATTAGCCGAGCCTAAACTGACGACGACATGCGAAAAGTTGATCGAAAAAAATCGATTTTCTTACGCGAGACGAGAAGCAGCGAGTGCCAGGGCGCTTAATTAACTGCCTTCATTTCCTCGTTTGCCTTGCGATTCCCGCGAAATCTATTCGATCACACAGTTAAATGGAGCGCTACTAACACGCACTAGTTTATTTGCTTTAATTCGATAAAAACAGTGTCAGATTGAAACCCACATTTTTTGTTTTTCCCTTTTTTTCTTCTCTTTTTCATCGCAACGAGCGACTCGTACTGGGTGAGTCGAATAAATCAATTCTGCTCCGCGGGTATACGAGAACCAGAACCCAAACCTCACTCAATTCTGGATGATATCGATTAGCTCGGTTTATTCGCACAAGCTGCACGTGCTCAACGGGGCTATTCAGCTCCGTCGTTTATTCTCGCATTCACCCTCGTCGCGCGCTCTTTCCACCCGCATCCCTCTTTACTCGTTTCTATACGCGCAAATATATGTATGGATTTTTGTTTCCCTGTTTGGTCGGGCACTCGCTCGCCAATTTTTCTACGCATTCATGAGAGAGACCGCGAGACTCCCTCTCTCCCTCGTCACGGATAAATCCCTGAAGTGATGAAAAGTTGTCCATTTACTCGCCGCCGCACATGTATTTTTTAGTACATAGCCATTACTTTATATTTCTACACGCATGCGTGTACAGTGGAACGGTCTCTTGGTCACAGGAGTACTGGGTCAGTCGTGAGAATTTGTCATGCATACGAGCCAAGAAAATAAAAAGAGAGAATCGTCGGAAGATGCTTTGCGGGGGGGAGGCTCGGGAGGAATCGTGTGAGCCTTGAGAATGACCATCGCGTATATAATAAAACCGCGTTAAATCGTTTCTCGTAAGAAGAATAGGCGAGACGGCCTCAGCCGCGCGAAGGAATTCACTCACCGACGCGATAATCTCTCGACGCGGCGCGCAACATGGGAACTTACTTTATTTTGGGATCTCTTCATTGCGCGGTCAAATAACGAACGTGCGAAAACTCCTGCAACGATCGCGAAAGCTTGACTCTGCCGAGACTGAGGAATTCCAGGGGCGTTCGTCGAGAGCCTTCGCAAAGCCCTAAATTACTGTAAATCTTTCGAAAAAAGAGGCTACGAGGAAGATTAAAAGAACGATGCCTTTATTAAAATTTTTTTCGCAAGTGCTGTCAGATTGGACGGAAAATCAAATTAACACCGACACCTTCCGGACCACCGAGTTGAGAAAATCTACGAACGCTCGTGCCTCGTGACACGTGTATACGCGTGACAAAAAGGGCGCGCATCAGAAGGGGATTTCCCTAATTCAATGCTCGATTTAACGAACAGTTTGTCGATTTGGCAGGGTGCCAATAATTCTCAAGCTCTTAAGACACGTTGAAATCGTAGACACGTATGCATACGTACACGCTCTACCATTCCAATTCGTAATGCTTCCTCGACAAAAGAATTTTCGCAGGTAGCACAAATTAGCGGGGATAAAAAAAAAATTATTTAATCTCAGATTACAAAAAATTTTGTTTTTTTTCTCCAACATTTTTTTTCCATATGCAAAAGACTTTGAAGTTCTTATAAATTTGTATCGACGTACGTACCCGCGCGCAGGCTATAACACGAGAGGGTAATCCGCGAACGACAGGTGGAGCAGGAGTTTTTAGACTCTCGAGTTCAGCGATGGCGATGAAGAAAAAGCAAGAGTTGACTTTAGCCCCGTTTGGAGCGCGTCGAAAGGTACGTTGTACTCAAACAAAGTAAGATATAATTAGAAAGGCACGAAGAACTTGTGTGGGTATTTGCGCGTGTGTTGCTTACAGAGGGGTCGAGAGAGAAAACTTCTCCTGGCACTCTGCTTCGAAATTTCAAAACGCCTCTGCCGAAAAAAACGAAGACGTGTGTGCGAAAATTTCCTCGTGCACGACTCCGTTATCTTCTCCGGTTTCAATTGTTTTTTACGCTCGAATCTCATTTTATTTTTGTTTCATTACGAATGAGAAAATTTTGGAATGAACATCGAGACGCGAGCGGAAGTCGAGAATGTCCGCGATCGAAAGTCGACGATCATTCGAGAATGGAATAGAAATAATCCGTTCTCTGGCTCAACATGAATGTTCCTACAACACTGACGAAAAAGAGAGAATTTTATTCCAAGCGAATTAGTACTCGGATCTCTCCGAAGCTCAATATAAAAGCGTTCAAGTCCATGAAAAATAAAGGACCGCATCCGCGTGATGAATTTGACGAAAAAATCAAAGACTCGATGTAATTACCGGCGAGCAGGATGCGCCAATAAAAATCGGAAGGATTCCCGTCATACCTTAAACTACGCGATAAGAATCGACAAAATCATAACAACTACAAGCTTTAATCAAACGATCTGATTATCAACGAGAGACCCATTACGCACGTGCTTCGAAATTACTGAAGATCTTTTCCTTCAGTCTGGCCGGATAAAGACAGAATCGCGAGAGAAAGAGAGACAGAAAAAGAGAGAGAAGGAGAGGGAGAAATCGTGTCACCTCGATCGGACTCTCGTTCGCGATCTTATCGTCTGGAGCGTTTATCACATATATAATACACGTAGAGAAACTCGACGTCGAGAGGGCCAAACGAGGCTTTTGCGCCAGAGCAAGTATTATATATCACGCGACAGGCTCGTGTGTTGAACGCGGGAACGTCATGTATGCGATACAGAAAGATGAACGGGCATCGAGAGAGTCTCGCGAGAATCTCGCGTAGATACATGAAATTACAACGCGGAAGCGAGGACACATGTGTAAGTACATTGTGATGTTGCACGACTTTTACCTATTCTTATGCGTGTACTTTGGTGTAATTTGGCAAAAATCCCGATTCCCACTTTATACCGTATTTCTTTGTTTTCTTTTCGTTTTTATCTTCGCCTTTACCCTTTTCGTATTCGGAGTTGAGAACCCTCGCTTATTCGCGAAGAGACTCATTGTCAGTCGCGAGTTTTGGCAATCTCGGTGCAAGAGTGGGCGTTTCACTGGCACCAGAATATGTACTTGCGTGCGTGTATTTTCTTCGGTATTACAAGACGCGAAGAGAGGACTCCCGCGTACTCAACGAATTTATATCGCTCACGAACAAAACCTACGCCTCTTTGTACGCGAATTTTATGACGGGAGCCTATCCGAATGGGGACAGGAGTGAATGGAAGTCATCCAAGGGAAACCTCGTGTATTTTCGTCACGAGCTACGCTTTATCAGAGGGACGAAAAGAACCGAGCTCACTTATTTTTTTCTTACTAGTGACAATGTTTTATCGATATTGAATTCAAATCGAGCTGGGAGGGTAGTTTCTCTCTCTGCATGCTTTTCTCGTAATTTCTGGTATACTTCGTGCATAGAACTTCACCTCGAAATCTACCAAATTTGTTTCAGTATATCATCGTCTAATGAAGTCGATTAACAATTCAGAAGCTCCAATTTTGGGCTTCAATCATAAAATTTCTTAATCAGGTGATTGGTGTTGAATCCGTCAAATCGACCGTGCTCTTCGATTTTCTGAGAAAGACCAATCGTAATGACGCCGCTCACTCCTTCATGACGAATCTCAGTCTCCGAGCCGGAATTTGCTGCAAAGATGCCTTGAGCGACGCTTTAAAATACTGTAAATCGAGGACGAAATTAGATTATCCTCGGTATCGTAATAAAAATACGCCACATTGAGAAAATGTCGGAATTGCGGGGAATTGACGGAATGGACGTCGTCGTCGTTGTTACGCGTGTGTGTCACGTCGACCAGGCGTCGACTCTCCTCTGTTTGGCTTCCCTCGCTCACTCTCCGTGTCATTTCGCCGCATCGCTCTTCCTTGCTCGTACCACCTCAACCTCGATCGTTCACGTATATGCTCCTTGGCCAGACATTCACTCATACATACATTCAAACGCTTGCACATACATTCAATACGAATGTTTTTCTCTAAATACATGTTCAAAGAGCGGAGTTGTTATCGAGTAGAGCTCTGATGAGCATAGTCATACGTAGCTGCTAGTTAACGACCCTATCGGTAGCCATTATCGATAACAATTCCGCTCCTTAATATCTGCGGACCTACGTAGAGAACGTCTACCCTCCTTAACATATCTACTCCGGTGAGATATTGAAGATCATGGATTACGCATGAGCAGACGTCGAGTTGTTATGAATTTCGGAGTAAAGATTTTAGAAGCAGAGTTATTTTCGAGAGGAGGCCTAAAGAGGATGGTTGCTATTCTGCCCCATCAACGATCCCCATTTGTTCTTTCATTTTTCTAGTTAATTATTGCATCGTTAAGTATCGCATCGAACTTCGAAGGCGATAAATTTGGAAGCAAAGGAGACCTGACCCTCGACATGGACGAATCAGAGTATTTTTCATTGGATGATAACGAAAGTACGGTAAACTCATGTACGAATGTGTCGATAGTCGTTTTTAAAAATCGCAGTAGGTCGAAGGAACTTTGGAATAAGAAGTTCTAGGGTAGAGTTCGTTTAAACTTTCGAAGATCAATTTCATGAGGTCATAACTGTAAAAGTGCTATTTTGCGGAGGGATCCAAGAAGATGGCGTGTGGTGGTCAGGCGTACCTCGACACGAACGTGTATTATTGGAGGTGTAGTATATATCCACGTGTGAATAAGTGGTATGTCGTGTCTTCTGTCATAGCATCGTTTTATATACAGTATATTTAAAGGTTATACATGTAGATATGGAATATGCATAAAATATTGAAGGCACTGGAACGCCAATTTAGTCGTAACATAAAAATATTTCGCTAAAAATGTTCAACAAAATGACTTCGTCCTATGCGAAGTTTTCGTTATTCCAGCTAAGTTTCGTTGCGATAAAAGAAAAAGTTTAGTGGCCAAATGTTTCAAATAGTGGCCGCGAATAATGTCGTATGCATAACTTCAAGGTTTTTATGATTCGAGGAAGAGGCTTGCGAGAGTACAAAATTGAGGAAATGCGCCGTTTTTAATGTTAGCTAAGACGAACAAATGTGTGCGCACGTATGCCATTTTGAAGAGCGATGATGGTTTGGCTTTCGGCTTCTTGCAGCGGCCGATATGAGCCCCCCACCCCCCGTATATCGATCCCTCCCTCTCTTGGTCTGTTCCTCTCCCCAACATATTCTGTCTTGCTCTTTTTCCTCTCCCTTTTTCACTGTGGCACGTGTGCTTTCGAGTATTATAATGCCAACACACATCGTCACGTATTCTCGCTTCTCCCTCGGGCTCACATGTGGTCGGGAAAGCTTGATGAAAAAATCATGTACAGGTTGTTTCACGCAGAGTAAAAGGTAAAGTTGAATCCGTGTATAGCTCCGAGAGAGAAAAAAGGGAGCACAGGAAAGGGGCAAAGTCGAGACTCCTGGCAGTCATAAAAAAGGATGAAAAAGGGAATTCTCATCCATCCGGTGGACGTGACACACCGGTGTTTCGCAAAATTCATATGCTCGCGAGCTCTTTCTCCCTCTCTCGCTCTCTCTTTTGTATATCTCCTGTCCACATATAATGTCTCTTCTCTCGAGTGCCTCGACGTTCTCCGCTTACAACAGCACCCACGCCCAATCCAAACCCCAACACGAGGAGAGAATCAACGCTGAATGATGACAGGCAGCCATTGCTGTGTGTTGCACCCACTGACTACCCACACCGTGTATCGGTGCTATGGGCACTCGCGAGACATTTTACGAGAGAGCGAGAAAGAGAGGAAGGAAAAGGGGAAAAGAGAGAAGGGCTGGACGGGCAAGGTACCGTCGACACAAAAATTTTGCTAAATCTCGTATCTGGCGATGACAGTTTTGGGGTCTCATGGCACACACGATGAATTCCATCCGATCGAAACTTTTCGACTTTGCACTTCTAACGTTTTTTCATCAAAACACTGGTGCCCCTCTATCAAGAGTTGCACGCTGCTGCCTCGCGATATTCCCCATGAAATCGATCGCTACCATTTCTCCCCGCATGAATTATTTGCTCCCCTAAACCGAACCATGTCGCCGAACTACGAGCACTCAACTTCCATGGATTCATTGAGTTTTGAGTCCTCATATTATCGAACGAGATCAGAAATTCCCCGCATCTCAGAGCGCGTATCAATGAGTATTTGAATTTCACGACTAATAAAGTCATTCGCGCGAGCCGTAAAATATGCGTTAAGAAAACAAAATGGATGCGGGGTTATCGAGCGAACGATCGCGATGGGGTTATGCGCGGATCGACAGAGCCAAATCAGCACCTCAATCTCCCGAGTGTATGCGTATTCGTGTGTTTTAATGAAAAGTGCGTGCGCGCGCGATCATTCGCGCAGAGGCATATACGCCACGCACTTTATTTCTCTCGTTTATTCCTCTCTTTCTTTCCCTTCCACTCTCCCAATGCATCAGCTCGCGCTCGAAATCGTAGATTTCAATTAGGCGATTCTCGCGTTGTAGACACACGAGCGATCCACACTCGACGTCCGTGGATGCACACTGGCTTGTACATACCAACATTTGTACACATATAAACGTGCATTTTTACGGTGATGAGCGCGACCGCCGGCGGCGTAGAGTGCAACGCACACGCGAGTGCATCTGCAATGTGCATCAACAAGAGAGGCGAGCCTGCGGCTTGTATGGAAGTATCGCGGATGCATTTGCGATCTCGCACCAACGTATTTGACCATACGGACTCTGCGATAACGCTTTAACGCGCCAGCACACTTTTCAGAATTCACCACGATATTATAACCCTCTCTTCCCCTTTCTCACTCACTTTTTCTCTTTAACGAGCATCAAGCATTGCGCTCCCGGTTTTTAAAGTTTCAGCCATCGCGTATCGAGTACGTGGGTGGAACTTCTGAAAGCCCAAAGCTCTTTCAGCCTTTGCAAACAATACAAAAAAAAAAAGAAGAAGAAAAAGAACAATAAAAAATTAATGTGGACTTGAAAACGTTGAGTTTAATGATCAATTCTTCGCAGCTCATCAAGCTTTACTATCGCATTTTTTTTTATAATGAATTACGATAATTTGATAAGAAAATCTACAGCAAAAATATCTACAGAATATCGTCAATGAAACTTCCTGTTCCCGGTTCTTTTATGGGCACTTCGAATCCGGAGTGTATTATTAGAAGGATTTGGAGGATTTTTCAGTGCCCACGTTTGTAGCACGATCGATGAAAAACATTGGAAATGTCGGTGTGGTTGAACCCGTCTCTCTTCAACACAGGCCAAGTGTGGAGAACTCGAGTACGGTTGAGTACGCAGTTGTAACTCGATAACGCCGAGAGATACGAGAAGAACGACGACAGCAGAGCGGCAGCGACGAGAGGGCCTTCGAGTTAAGAGCCCCGACGAGAGAGAGAGAGAAGCGGCTTCACAGGCACAAAGATTCCACTGTGCTCGCGCGACACGAACGCCACGAGAGAGTTGGAGCAAGAGGAAAACGCACGAAGAAATAACACGGCAGTGAAGGTGTTTGTTGGAACGAGACGCACGTATTTCGGAGCAGTTGTAAACTTAAATTATATTTATCGATGAATAATATTGATAAGCAGTTTGAAACGAGAGAGAAATCATTCCAGTAAGTTTCTCATTCTTTTGTGAAAATGTGCATATTTATTTTTCAAGAAACTGAAATGAAACTCGCGTGTAAAAAAGTCTCGCGTGACCGAGGCGAAACGCGGATGGAAGTCCTCAAAAAATCGATGCAACGTGATTTTGTCCTCGTGCATATTTACCAACGATAATTTTGCAACTACAGGATGGAAAAATGACTTTGAACGAAGAGGTCAAAAGGGCTCGAGCTTTAGCAACTTTCGAGAGATCGATATTGTTTTTCGTCAAGTTATTTTGTGGGTAAATATGCGTGCAAATGCGTGGGAAATAGGTCGGTGCGTCCAGCAACCGAAACGAGGAGAGAATCTTGCTCGTTCTTACAAACTATCACAGTTTTCCACATCTGTGATTATGCCGAAGCTTTTGATAATTGAGCCATTTGTCTATACCGCGTGTGCCCACATATTTATCTATTAAGGAAGTTTCGAGCCCCAAGTGCCATCGCGGTAGTAGCAGAATCCTCACTTGGACGAGTGCCACTAAGAATTTCAATTAACCGTAATTACGTTGCGAGAGGCCACGCAATGTCTATACACTTTTTCTAGACAATAAGAGGGAGGAAGAAAAGACGAAGAGTGAGACTAAGATTCCTTGGGGGCGCTGGCTGTGATCGCGCGAGCGAGACTACGAAATTCAGGGGAAGATCCTGGTATCCTTCGTCGCAGCTGCAGAGCTTTTCTCATCTGTACGCTTCCGCTCGCTTCGCCTTTCTGTTCGACTCCCCCCCTTTTCCGAACTCCCTCGTTCCTTCTCATTCTTGTCCCAGGTACTTCGCAGGACTTCTGAGACTTTGGCTCAAAGTAAGAAGCTACACGTACACGTGCAAGGCTTTGGACGTTATATACACCTTCAATTTTCTCGAAGAAGCACAGACACATGGCGAAAGGTCTTGTTCTTCTCGTGGTGGAAGTACCTCAACTTCTCAATCTCCCGAAAACAGTTTCTCGAAACCTTTCTCTCCCTCAAGCTCGCGCGAGCAGAGGAGAAAAAGCTTTGGAAGACACGGTATAGGACAGCTCGAGCTTCCAGAAAAGTACACCGTAAGACGCAGGCTCGCGTCGCGACATCGTTCCAGAGACGCCGTGTAGATGAGTGTGCCAGAAAGTTTCGACAAAGTCCCATTTGGAAGCTAAAACCGACGAACCTCGGACTTTCGTCTTTTTGTACCGAGAACCTGGGTGAAACCGCTTTCAAAAATGTCCGCGGGGAGATGCCGCGTGGCGGATGGGGATTGCCGATGTATTTTAGCGTCAAACAACCTTCTGACGAAAGAAAGATGGTGCAAGGTATCTACTTAGGAAATTTTTCAAGACTAATTTTAAAATCGATAGGATTCAGTCTGCGCTCGGGATTTTTGATAAAGAAGTTTAAACCTTTGTGGGCTTGTGGAATTTGTCGATTTATTCCATGGGATCGACTACCTTTCGACAACACTTTTCATAACTTTTCACATTAATCCTGGGTTGTAGAATGCGTCTGGATCACAACTTGAACGTTTTTATTGAAACGAATTTTGCTTGAGGTTTAAATGAATCTGATTCACTTCAAAGGAAATATGTCTGAAAGGAGGTGCGAACCCTTCTTTTCAAAAACAGTATAACCAAGCCTTTTGGTCAAATAGTTTAGCAGTGGCGGGCCGAAAAAAAAAGCAAGGCCAAAAAAGCCATAAAGCGAGGAAGGAAAATTTTGTTTTATGATAGGGGCGTGCGTAGAAGCGTACCTCACTCGAAGCATGTGGCTGCTCCCAAAAATTAAAAGTGTCTCCGCTGTTAGATCGTTAAGAATAAAAAGATATTTTTCGAGGTAAGCCGCTTATGGGAACGTTCCGGATTGAGAGGAGCTCGAGATACTATAAAATTGGAAGAATTTTTTTTTCCACGAAAATCCTTAAAGCGCTGAATATCCCACTGCACTATGACCGAAAATTGCGATAAAATGATTCAAGAAATGATTGAGGCGTGTTGTAACACACTGCCTTTATCCTTTCCCCGCGGTAAATGAGCGTTGAACGTCCAGCGAGAATGAGGCTTTCGCGTTTCTTCAGTTCATTCGTGAGTTTAACTTTAGTTTTTTAAGGTATTGAGGTCAAAAATCAGCTAGGAATTGCCAGAACTGTTGTGAGTCCATTATGTCGAGCTGTATTTAAATTACGGTTATCAACTTTAGCACTGAAAATCCTGTGTTCGTATCAAGTATTTGAGAGCCCATTCTGGAGGAGTCGCGTTTACTACCGAAACCGGAAACTTCTTAAGAATTGGCAGACTCTTCTGGCTGGTGGCGCAGGCCTCTTGTAATACTCCGAGATTTTTCTCTCCCCCTTTCCCCGCTCGTATGCCATTTCTCGCACGAAAATGTGGTGCGAGGGTTTTTTTTTTTTCATTCTGGTACGGTCCAACTCTGGGATTCCTGCCAAATCTGGGGTTAAGATGCTTCTAGAAATCGAGCTAGCTGCGAGTTTTTCGTCAGGATTTAGCGGGAAAGATGGTGACCGCTTGTTCGAGGGAGACAGTTGGGGAAAGAGCAGGCATATGAAAAAAAAATCGAACTAATTAATATAAAAAAACCGATGAAAAAAGCAAATTTCGAATTCCAGTAAACTATTTCCGTAAATTTCATGAAATCGTTTCCATTTTCATTCTGTCAAAAGCTCTCCTCAAGCTTGGAAGCTTTCTCGCGATTTTTTCATTCCCTTTGTATTAAGACCATGAGAAGTAGCCTTGGTGAAAGCAAACACGTGTTATAAGATGCCGAGTGACTTAGAACAGGGTACAAAAACCGGTTGGTTACTGCAACAATCCTGATGAGATTGATTGCGATGAGAAGTAATTGATTAAAGCAATTTAGACGAACGAAAAGAAGAAAAAGCAAAGCACTTGCGCTCGAGGCTTGAAACAATTATTATTCTGACGACAAAGGTCACGTGCAGGGAATCAACTGGTTGACGAAGGGGCGGAATTTTCGTGAGTGTAATAGCGAATAAAAGTCGATGTTGAATAATTTTGTCGAATGGTTAGGAAAGAGTATAATCGACGAGGGGGATCTCTGCCTCTGGGTGTGTGTGTGTGTGCGAGCGTCTGTTACGAATATATAGCCGTATAGCATAAATGAAATCACATTATATACGTGTATACAAATGTATGCATCATCTATATTATGTTTGTGTATATAGTTGTTTGGCTCTCAGTTGTGCGGAAAGTGAAGAGAGAGAGAGAGAACGAAAGAGAAGAAGGACAGAAAGCGTTTCATGGCCCGTGGCGAATCGTCCCGTTTAAAGCTCAACGGTGGCAACGTCGTAGATAAGTGTTAGGTATCAACTTGTTGCATTAATTACAGCAGGGAGGCTATTAGCCATCGATTTGCTTCTATGTGCTTGCGCCTCACTCCCCTTTTTCGCTTTCTCGCTTCTCGCTCTCTCCGTCTTTCACTCTTTCCACTCCTCCTATTCCTATCTTCTTTCTCCACATTCTATCTCGTATTCCGGATACATATATTTCAGCTGTTTCTTTTTCTCTACGATTCTTCGTCGCGTATCGAGACATTTCGAGCTACTTGTCGCTCTATAGCATTAAATGCTGAGCCGAATGAGTTTATCTCATCGCAATAAAAATTCGTGGACACATACACGGAATACGATGATGAGCTCGAGTAATTTTGGGAACGTCCATCGATTTTGTGCGAGAAGCATTCGCAGCAAACTCACGAGCTATACGAATGCTCCGATTTTTTTTTCATTTCCTTCCCTTGATGTTTTCCTAAAATAAAATTACTGGTGACCCTCGAACGATAAAATCATGCCTAAGTATATTTTTCAAACGCCATAAGACGGAGTTTGAACTTCCGAAAAAGATTTCGGAGCGTCCCATTTGAAACGTATCTTATGAAGCAGGTTACATTGGAGTAACGAAAAATGGAAATCATACGAACTACCCAAATGCTGTAAATTGTCGAGGTGTCGTGAAAATTTATTAGATGAGAGTTAATGCTGCATTTGTTCTCGCTTTATTTTAACTCGGATCCAGCATATGCACCGAAGAGTGTTAAATACACGGAGGGCGGAGCATGTAAATTAAGCGTTCTAGCGGGTACTTATGTTTCTTGCACGTTAGCTAATTGGAATTTAACGAGTAACCACGTATTTTTTACTCTCGTTTTCTGTGTACCAAAATGCTAGGGATTTTATGCACGCGGGCGGTGACCCACACCAGCCGAACCGGCGAGTGTGCGAGTTTTTTTCATCCCTCTCTCATATTCCACTCGTTCGCACGGCATTCGCTATCCTCGTTTGCCGAACGAGCTTGCAAAACGCATTCACGAATCCCATCATAATTTATAACAGAGAGGGAAGAATCGTTGGGATGAGATGGAAAACGGAAAGAGGGAGGAAAAAGAGAGGAAAAAAGGGACAAATATTTTTCGACAACGCCTGAATAAAATGTCACAAATAAAACACGTCGTTAGAGCTTGTCCCATGAGCAAGTCTGCAACCGCGTAGATAATTCATTATTATCTCCCACTTATCTTTAAGCAAGACAATTTCTATACACTCGTAAATATGTACAAGCTCATTATTTGATATAGCAATCGAAATTCTACTGAATTTTTTTCTTCTTTAGCTACGTGAGACATCGACTGTAAACGATCGCCATGTATTAATAAATAATGAGCAAAGTATTTTAGGAAAAAAACGTCACGCGAAACGGTTTTTCACTCTCGCGGGTGAAGTTTCGCGACACCGAAGCGTTAAAGCTTTTAAAATCGTTTCTCGATGTTTCCGCAAACGGTAGAAACTTTTCAACATACGACATGCACTCGTGCAAAATTTTGAGCTTTCGCAGCTTCTGCTTTAATTCAACGAGGAATAAGAAGCTCCATTATCAACGAATCCGTGTCGTTTTGTCGATTTTCCATGCGCCCGTCTACTCCGACATTTCTAAAATGGGGTTTCCGATATCGTGGAATCGATCAAGAAGGAAAAATACCTGCCAGAGAAAGAGAATACAATGGAGGAAGAAAAATCGTGAGACACAAGTGAAGGATTGTTTTGCAATGTAGAAATTCGAGAATGTATCCGAGTTAGTTATGTCGCACTCGTGTTATTCCCACTCCCAAATACTGAACCGCGATTTTCCAGTTGATTTTGAAGACTTACAATTTTTATAAAACCCCCATAGCTGTTAATCGCTTCTCACGTCAATACTTTTTCGTAGTTCATCGCTCAAAGCAAATGGTAAAAAAACGTTTGCGTGCATGCCTATGTTCAGTGTCTGTATATGCATGGCTGTGTGTATACGTGGTTGAACGTTATACGGCAAGCGCGCAGGATGCGGATACGCGAACCGGAAGCGGTCGTCTGTACTGGCTCTGACTTGGCGCGCGGGTACACCGCACCTCTTTGCTGCCAGCAATTACGCTTCGTATGTATATGTATATATATGGCAAACGCCCGCGATGTTGGAACTGCGGCTGCCGCACCATTGCGGCTCGTTCCACTATCAACTTGGAAGGAATCTTTTGCTGCTCTGTTGGAACACTGTATGCGGGACTTTTGTGTACAGGAAAACCTAAACTCAAGTTTGGATTTGATTTTACAAGTCAATTTACATATCTTGGAGATGAGAAGAGGGAAAATTATTCCAACGGAATTCCGAGTGGAGCTTGATGAAAAATGCATCATATGAAAAGGATTAGTTTGTGGGATAATTTGTCTTCATCATGAATACGCGAATCACGTGGTACGAAAGAGGAGCGGAGCGGGGGGACTTGGAGCACAATTAAAACAATGCTTGAAAGAAATAACAAAAATACAGGATTAAAAAATCCGCTGGAAATAACGGTTATGCCAAAACTTCAAATGAAATTCTGTATTTGAAAACTTCTCATTTGCTCAACATTTTAGTTTTTTTATACTAAGATTAATGAAAATGCTCGTCACGACATGTTCGAGATTGACGAGTAAAAAGTGGGGAATTCGTTCAGCTTGGTGTCTGCGGTTCTGCTATTTTTTATCTTTAGTTACAAAGTCCTCAGGGCAGGGACTTTAATCCTCGATCGGAGAAAGTTTTTTAAGAACCCTAATTCCGTAAGCGGAGTCTTCGCGCTAGGACACCAGTAACTATCGATGAAAAAATATGAAAAAATTCATGATCAGTCTTCAGACTCTACTTTCGAAGGGAGAATAGAAATTTTTTATTTTTCCTTATATTTAATAATGTTTCTTTTCATCAAATATCGAGCAATGTGCCACACTTGCCGGATCAGGAGGAGTCAAGAAAAGTGATTGTGACAGACGCACAGTCGATGGGAGTGAGCCTGCTCTAACAAATTCGGATTAATCACTATCCGGATAACACAAAATCATGAATACAGAGCCCACGTGAATAGAGAGAAAACCGCAGAAGGGAATGCGAATAGGATAAACCAGAGACTATCGAATTTCCCGAAAACATGCAGCCGCTCGCTTCATATGTATTTCGAAAGCAAAAGCTCTGTTGGTTTAGAATGTATGCGCTACGGACGTCGTGGTTGAAAAAAAAGTCCTGAATTTTCGAGGCACAGTATTCAGGGCATATGTATTATACGTTCTGTAAAAAGCACATGGATGTGTACGGGGTGTCTCAGTCGTTGCATTTTCCCCATGGGAGGAGTGACATTGTTATCGATTTTCCTTCTTTATTTCCCGAATCGAACAATTGAGCGTATTCAAGAGCTTCCCACAAACCCTTCCACATTAGCATTCGGCTGTTTCTTTATCAAAGGTTGAAAAAAATCTTGAACCGAAGCGTAGTCGTTTTGGCGAAAGTGAAATCCTCGCGAGTGCAGTGGATCGTGATGAATTTTCAAAGCCCCGGAATTCAGAATCAACTGGACGTTAGATTTGGTTTCGAGCTTGCGAAGGTTGCATGATTCATGCCAGACTAAAAAAAAAGACTGGACATTTTTACGATATTTTTGAGATACTTCGTTCAAACGACAATGGAAGCACGAATACGAGGGACGATCGCCAGAACGAGCAACACCATCAACTATTTTGGGTACACGCTTGCCCTGCACTTCAAAAGCTCCAGGTGCAAAAGAAAAAGATAGCACGAGAGGATATCGGAATACACGCCACTCGTCAATAATCCACTGAATAAACAATCGCTCAGGAACCACCCACGCAGCCACCCACTCTCCGTCCACTGAGACACTACTTCACCCCTTGATTCTCCACGCTCTTTCGCCGCCAGCACAAAATATAGGATGTATGTGAATGGTATTGATGCGCACAGGAGAACGAATGCATTCGGTAATTTCGTGTCCACGCTTTTCCCCAAAGCTTTTTCGTCATTTTTAGCACACAAAAATTTTTATCATTTCTGAGGCAAATGCAAGGATTTTTTCTGATGTACGTAAAATTATTGGATATGGTATTCAAAGAATTTTGTTAATGAGTTATCAGTCATCGAAGGGCAATATATTTTCTTTGTAAATTTGAGCTTTAATTTGGAAAAAAACGAGGTTGTAAAAACTTCGAAATCTCACTATTTGTCAATGCAACTACTGAAAAAATATGATTGTGTTTCTCGAAATATGGACTACGAAAAAAAGCATGTAGACACTGAGAAAAAAAAATTATTGATTTAGTAGTAATTGATGTTGTTGGAAGAGTTTTCTTCATTGAACTGCAACATTTTCGGAGAGAATGGATCTGCAGTTTGATCTAAAAACTATTTTATTCGTTTAATCACGTTTAACCTCGTGATGATCATATATTTCATTGACACCTCGCAATGCCTCATTTCGTTTTTCCCATGACTTTATTTTCTCAGTGCTCAGGTACGTCGAATATAAATGGAAAGGTTGTGCAACAAATGTGAATTTTTCGAACGAATCTCAATATAACACACCACGAGAAACCAGCAACATATGCGAAGCACAATGTTTTTGTGCATCGAGTACTTTTCACCGTTGCACACAAAGCATTGGTCGTTGATGGGAGCAGACCGAGTGGCACGCCAAAACTATACGTATCGCGCGCTTCTTCACCGTCGTCGTCGTCGTTTGCTTTTCTTTTACAAACATTCCCGCCACGGAGGCAACCCATCTTGCTTGGAAAATCCAACAACATTTTTCCACATTCATTTTTCATTCTTCGTCCTAACTTCTCCTTTGCTTTCTCCATTTGGCTCCGGTGAAATGATGCTTCAACCCCTTTGGCGAACTCTTCGTTTCAATCCCCAATGCTCTCACTCACTCTTCCCTCCCCACTTTTGCCAGAGCTCTTGCTCCTTCCTCGGTGCTCGTTCTCTCTCACTCTTCCGATCTCCGCGGATCTCCACAGATCTGTACATCTTTTTCCCTCTTTATTATCGTCCTTTTTTCGATTCCTCTTCGCACTCTCATAGAAACCACCCTTCCGCAACGACCCTATATTCCCACAAGTATCGTGAGCTCGTGGGCGATTACGTCCATCGGGGAAAGAGTGAACGCGAACGCGGGCACGAGAACGAAAGGAATTTCAGGTGCATAACGACCAATAAAAGCGAAATTGCAGACGGCGCCCCTGATGCCCAGCACGACCCCCGTCCCTTTTCTTCCCATACTTTTCTTCCTCGAACTCATATCTCTGTGTACGCGAGAATATACCTCTCCGATACTTCTTCTTGGCTCTACTTCTTCGTCTTATTCCATGATTCTCTCGGCCGCGTCTTATTTTTCTTTCCATCTATCGGGCGAATGCATCGCTGTCTTTCTCTCTCTGCCGTCGTTCCTTCGTTCAACCCACGTTCGGCCTTGCAGTTTCACGAGCAATTCAGCGCCTTCGGGCGTCGCGACGACCGACCATTTCCATCCAACGTACTTACGCTCTTGTATACACACGATCCATACATATGTATAAAGAGACATGAATGTAAGCTCGCGAGGATAGAGCGCGAGTGAGCTAGAAAGCCCGAAGGAAAGAAAAGGAGTGAAAGAGGAGAAAAGTAATCGAGAGTACGCTGAGCGAGAGAGACCACGCTGTTAATTCTTAAGGTGCGACTGACCTCGGCTTCGTACTTACGCATATATCCATATACACACACATATATATATTCCTACGTAATTAAGTTCCACGGTCTCGTATAATTACCCACCTACCGAGCGTTGCATCCGGCCTCACCGCGCGGTGTAGCCCCTACTCTCATTGTCTCGTGCCCTCTTATTTTTATTTCGTTTTTTTCGCCTTAGACCCTCCAATGAAGAGCCTCAATTTTCGCGTGCACCAGCGTCACACGTCGGCCAATGTTGTCTCGAAAAAATGAGTCTCTTTTAATCATACATGGATTCGAATCGAGTTAAATTTCTCTTTAAGAGGCGGAAAACGCGAAACTAACAGAAGTCATGAAGGCAAATTCAAAAGAATCAATTATCAGTGTAGCCAAATTTGTGTTGGTGTTGAGCGCGACGTCTTGATTGAAAAAACCACGTCGATGGTCGTTACGTTGATGAAAAAAATGAAAGATGTTCGAATAAGATTTTTTTGCCTCTCATCTGACATTTCTCGATATAAATGTTCATGGAAAATTGACTCATGGGGAGAGGTTGCAGGGAACAATTCGATCAAGGAAATGTAATGTATGCGATCGAGTCGCAGGAGGAGCAAGGGAGCAATAGCGAAAAGGGTATCAGTGACTATGGAACGAGTATCTAGTGGCTCTACGTTTAGAGCCAGTTGTTCGGTCGGAAGGTGGTGCACGCAGAAAGCGACGAGGGAGTCTGCCTAATTGTGGATTCATCCCGAGAGAGCTTCTATGTCGATTAGGCTGAATTAAGGAACGCGAGAAGGAGACACGAGAGGGAGAGGGAGATTGGCCGAGGGAGAGCGAGCACACAAAGACTGAGCTTTAGAGATAGTGAAGCGAAGCGAAAGAGAGATATGCGTAGGCGGATTAGTCGGTAGAAGAAGCGCTGAGATCGACGTAGTCGTAGGTCCGGGTTGACGTCACATGTACCGTTGCTGAGAATTTGAAAATAATTTGATTACCAGGTTTGAAGTATTAAGCCAATCGATCATCCTACCATTTCACAAAATTAACTTACATCCCGGTCATACATCCACAGACACAGAGGAAAATCAATTTGAAGCAAGACCCCCCGAATGATCGGCTAATGCGATTTATCAACTGGGTAAATTCCTCGGTTTCCAAGACATTTCTCTCGAAATTTCGGAAATCTTGATAATCACGTGGTCACATCGACGGGGGAATTGATACGGGGGCGAGAGAACGAAGAAAATTCGGTCGCTTGACGTAGGTCGGGTGTCGTTATTCTTGCATAGTTATATCCGAGCGCACATGTATAAAGTTGAAGACTACTCAGCAATGCACGTCTCTTTATAATTCGATTATTCTCGAGCGTGAATTACTCCGTGGTTTATAATTCCCGGTGAAATTTGACGGCACCCTCAAATCATTCATGGCTCGAGGGATTGTTCCTCCGAAAATGTGCTTGTTCGGTATTCCCAAGAATTTCTGTTTGCGCACACTACGACCGAGGTCGATAGCGCTAATGCAAATATCGTGGACGAACATATTGAAAAAGCCTCAAGTTCAACGATCGAATGGCATCGCGACATCGATTGCGCCCTTTTGTCATTCAATCCTATTTTTTTGCAGAAACAAAATTTTAAGCATAAATCTTCCTGGTACCGCATACGATGCATTTATCGACGCATCTGTACTCTCAACTCTTACTAATAATAAAATAAAATCCCATTATTATTATTACCAACGAGACCGAGCACACCCATTGAGAAATTATAATAATTTCATAGGAGCACGAACAAAATACTGACGCGTTATTCCCGAGCCCCCTTAATCGTTAATTCGTGACGAATCTTTGAAAACTCTAACATTAAGTTCCGCTCGGACCAGGCTAAGATCTCGCAATAAGCGACGCTGAACTTTGCAACGTTGGAGTCCAAGGAAAAGAGCGAAAAAACATTTGTAATCGACCAATTTTTTATTTCACATTGGCGTATAGGTTGAAAAACTACGAATTGCAAATTCGACAGGGAACAGAATTGGAGATTTGCTCCAATTATTCCATTTTTTATATCATTTCGTTGGACCCCAACGTTGCAAACTTCAGCATCCAGCATTGATGCCGAGTCTATATTCCATACAACTTCACCGAGCTCCCACAGAGGTGTTTTCTTGCGGTTATATTATTTCCTCCAAAAACTTGAGAGAGTCGTTTTCCGGAGTGTAAGCATTGAGCGAAAAAGAAAGCTTAACTGGAACTGTGGGAGTGCATAAGTAACGAAAACGCGAGGTAAGGGGCGTTGAATGGATGATGGAAGTAGCTACATATATATCTTGTATGTAGTATGGTTGCAGACGCGAGTGTCAAGTCTCCCGATGCGGTGTACCTTGACACGGATGGCTCCCTGAATCACCCGGGACAGGCTAGTAACTAACGTACACATATGAGCGCATATATGCGTATGTGAGCCATGCAGAATATACAATATGATCGTCTCGCTATCAACACACGCCTACTCCGGACAAATACGCGAGTGCGTTTCGCGTGTTGGACATCGGACGGTCGAGAGAGTGCGTCACATCTATACGTTCTCGTATCTCCGTGGTACATAAGGGGTGTCCGAGCATCGTAGGTTATCACGGTAAATTTGTATTCGGTATCGAATCGGTGGTCGAAATTTTCGATGCCGTTTGTCCGTATGTAATTTGAGCTATTCGGTACACTGATAGAAACAATTGTCGATCCAACAGCAAAATTGATGTTATTGAAAGAGTTTTCTTCATTCAACTGTGACGATTTCGGAGAGAAAGAATCTGCAGTTTTATCTAAAACTATTTATTCGTTCAATTATGTTTAACCTTGTGATCGTCGTATATTTCATTGGCATCCCTCAATGCCACATATTGTTGTTCCAATGACTTTTTTTCCCAGCGTATCGGAATGAATGTAAGCACTGATTAGCTCGCTGAAAACTGACATTGCGTGATTTCACGAGTTTTTCCAATCGAACGAGATTTCTGAGGAAAGGCAGAAAAGTGCTTGTGTAGGAGAAATATACCAAGTCGGAGTTAGACCGTTTTCGCGATATCTTGAATCGTATAGCTACTGTGGGCGTGGGTAAGAGTCATCAGCGATGACGGATAAGGTTCAAAGACGGTACGAAACGTTTAGGCTCGGAAGTCAGACGGAAAGGCGGCTGGGCGTTGGTAGCGATTGGTGGCAGACACCCTGTATGTGCACACATAGGTGCTGGGTGCTATCGGGTGCATGATGACTCGGGGGATCGGTGTGCGATGCACGATTCGTCGTCGTGGCATCGCACGGTTGTCGACCGTCCAGGCACTCTCTCGCAGACATACGGACAAAGCAGCTAGATATAGGCAGGCATACAGAGGGTGTGTATAGTGTAGGTTTGAATAGTCATGTGTGTACGTATGTAAAGGAGAGGAATGAAGCACAAGCGTGTCGATAAGCCGAGCCGAATCAGAGAGTCATAGTCAGAGAGTGGCATTGGGATCGTGGCAAAAGCCTCTTTCTTTGGGGGCTGTGCACATACATATTTTATAGGTATTTGTATCTTCATACGTTTTGTAACATCACGTTTCTCTCAGTATACGAGAGACGAGGGTATGCGATACGAAACATTTGCAGAAAATTTCCGTACCGTGTGTTTTCAATCCTCCGACCGTTGCCGAGTTTTTCGTACAGGGATAGAGGTTACATCAAATGGAAAAGATAACATTGTCTTTTTGAAATGATGCGCGTGATTTGATGGGAAGTGTAAAAAGGCGGCGAGGAAACAATCGATATTTGTTGTACAGTTCATATTGACGAGACATATTTTAAGGTCTCCGATTCGTCATTCGGGGACTTTACAAAGTTTCAATATGTTGGACAAATAACCGTTGGAAGTCCATCGAAGAAAGATTAGCTGGGAAAAGAAAAATTTCATTGGTCCAAAATGAGAATTGAGATTGGTTTGAAATGGCAGAGGGTGAAACGTTAATTTTGAAAGAGGGGGATGCGGAACGCCGGAACACCAGGTGCACAGAGAGGTGAAGAAAGGGTGCTTCACTCCCGTTACCTCCACCAGTCCACCCTCGTTCCCCGAGAGGGTGGTCGACACGCTACGTTATATATTTAGGTACATTTATATACGCGTACACAATACCTGTATATGTACGTTAAGCTTTCAACCAGCTTTCCATTTCGTGCTCTCCATCCTGTTCGTAACTCTCTACCTACACAGGGATTGTACGCTCGCAGCCCCTTTCCACTCCCCAGTTCTATGCCTGCGATCCTCTCCTCCCCCGCATCCACCTCCCTAATGGCTGTTTCTCCCCCTAGTACGCGCGCAGGGGTAGCGCGTATGCTGTGCGGTTGCGAAATGTCGACCCTTCGCACAGACATACACAGGCGTACACAATTTTGCAAAAACACACATGGACGTGTACGCAGGATGAAATAATATGGTGCAGTCATTGGCTGCTCGTCGTGGCAGTTGTTGTCATGGCTTCGCCGCTCTCTGTTGCAGCCAATGTCCTATGCGGAGGGTGTCAAACGCTGGGGAATGAGCCAATGACTGCGTTCTTTATCGTTTATTCTGAGGGCGCAGATTTATTTGGCGCGCTTCAACCGAACACACGTACGCATCCACTCGCGTTTCCATTTCTATATGTAATATGTGTGTGTAGTCCCTGGTTGTGTGAGAGTACATCGCGGTCAAACGCGCTTGGAACGATCGCCGGTGGGTAGTTTGCACATCCATAGAACTACACTTTCATCCCTCGCACTGTCCTTATTCATTGCTGCGTACACGTTGCACCGCATCTCTCTGCGTATTGATTGCTATCGCGAGAACCAAAAACCTTATTCGCCTATTGGCTTCTACAGAGATTCAAACCCTTCTCCCTCCTGCAACAATGGACAGAGAGAAGCCTCCGAAACGAGAGTGCGATTGCCGATCAAAGCTGACAAAGAAAACAGCCATTGGCATTACTTTGTCTCTTTAGATTCGAGAGGAATTACCTGCTTGCATTCCACTCACCACGAGGCAGACAATATAGTTCAGCCCCGCTTGTAGATGCTGGCATTGTGAAACTGTGGGGACTAAATAGAGAAAAATCAAGAAACGAAAGAGAGAGAGAGAGAGAGAGAGAGAGAGAGAGAGAGAGAGAGAGATTGATTGATTCATTGATATTTTATTTTTGTCCTGGGAAAGATTCATGGAGCATTCATTACAAAATCTTGTCATTATCAGTGATAAGAAGTATGAAAACAAAGACAGATAAAAATAATAAAATAAAGTGGTGTATAAATATATGAAGTGTACTAGCTTAAGACTTAAATTAACTAAAAAGTAATGCGGTAACAAAAAAATTAGATTGAGCATATTTAATAGTAATTAACACAATAGCATGGGCCATTTATTTGGATCCTCACACTCAAGAGAGAGAGAGAGAGAGAGAGAGTCAATGATAGTTTTCCTTGACTTTATCCGGTACTTCCAGAGATTCTATGCATTACACTCGTTTTGTTAAAAACCCGTACTTCATATTCTCTCTATGTTCCTGATCAAGGAGATGTTTGGATGGCGAAGTGCGCTCGGGAAATATCAGCGTAAGAACCCTCTCCACGTACATCTACGTTGGTTCGTATAATTGTGTACGTGTGTGCGTGCGTCTCTGTGCGGGCACAAAGTCGGGGCGCACCCTTATTACGATGAGGGTTTCCATGCAGTCCCCGATGCCTACCTGATCTTATGGGAAATCCATACTGAAGAGGTAATTCTGTGTTATATATGTATATACAAATGAATGGTGTTAAGACTCTCCCTTTATTGCGTTCCATTCAGTCCTGGGAGAAACAGCTTTTCATATTCAGCATTTCAACACAAATTATTATAATTAATTGTGCACTTAGCAATAAATTTTCGTCGGCTGTTTGTACCTATTTTCTAAATATGAATGTCTACGAAACCGATCGACTAATGGAATAAATAAAATTTGATTTTTGTTCGCTATTTTATTATGTGAAGCCATTTTTTTCATCACTTTAAATTCGAATTTAAGTGACGTTCATTATATTTTTCAATATGTAGGAACCAATTATAAATTTTTAAGCAGTGACATTGACCCACAATTGTAAAAATAACGTCCAATGGTCGGGACATTGACCTCTGTGTAAATGAGTACGAGCGGAAGCGAATAAAGTATAAAAGCTGGTGGAGGAAAATGAGAAAGAGAAAAGAAGGTGAGGGGAAGAGAGATGGTGAAGAAGAGAAAGAGGAAGAGAAACCGGGCGAATGAGAATGGCGAACGAGGAGGAGGCTGAAGGGGAGAAGAGGGAGAAACTCGTTGGAAAAATATAACCTGTTGGACCGCCAAAGAGGCAAGTACCACGAGCGCAGCCGAGAGATTTTGTATGATAGAGGAAGAATGAAAGAAAGATAGAAGGGGCGAGCGCGCGGATGCACGAAAGAGGAAGGAAAAGAGATGAGCCGAGAAAAGGGGAAAAAGCGAGAGCGAGAGGGAGCCCGAGAGATCGACAAAGATGGACGACGGAGATGCGAAAGAGCCAGGAAAAGAGAAAGAACTAGCCGGAGAGAGAAAGAGAACAAGAGACGAGGCCAGATTACCCCGAGCCACGAGGATCGACGCGAACGCGCGCGCGTGTGCATGGAGAAAGAAGAGAAGAGAGAGAAAGAGGAAGAGCGAGAGAGAACGATGCAGACGACCAGAACCTACCTCAACTCTAACTCAACTTCCGCGGTTCAATTCTGATGTGATCGATTTAAACGGCCACACCAACGCACCCGAGACTCCATCTAATACTTATAACATGATATCCGTACATGTTATGTGTTCCGTCAATAAAAACGGAATGCTCACGTAAGTGTATTTACTAAAACGGATCGAGCATCGAATGCACTCCGCAGATTTTCATAATCGAGCGATTCTTTCAGTTCTGATAATTTCGATATCACTAGAACTGCAGTGAACGTGCTTCTATGAAAATCGATCTCATAAAACGATGGACCGATGATCGTGATCCTTTTTTCTAAACGGCTTCACACTCCGTCATTATTGTCAAGGAGCAGTCGCGCACCCTTCCAGCTAAGAGACAGGAAATAAAAATAATTTCGACTCCGAGATAAAAAAGTTGTTTACTCTTACTTTTTATAACCTTTTTCGTTTGAGAAAATTGAGAAAACTCAAACTTCTGGATTCCGATTCGGGCTCACGATGTTCTAAAAATAATTTCATTTTCATCCCCATTTAAATTTAACGTAGAATGACAAATATTATTTTATGCAGTGGCCGTAGCGCCCACTGCAAACCGCTCGATTCTTTCTCGTTTTATTACACAAATTTCTATTACTTTGTTTTCGATTGATGATATCGAGAACGTTCCGATTCCCCCCGGTTTTTCTCTCTCTCTCTCTATGCATCCAATTTTTTTTCGAGTTATCTTCCCACGGATGTTATAACTTTTTTTCCATGCCCAGCATCCCCTATTAAAGAGGGAAAGTGTCGAAAAAAAAAAAAAAAAAAAAAAAAACAATTAACAAACGCGTCACCTACTCCGGGTTAATGTCGATCTGTATACACGTATACGCGCCAGGAGGGTATGGAATAAAAAAAATAAAAACCTCCCTCCTGGGGCATGTGCTCTCGTAGGGCGGGTGGGAGGCAGTTGCGCGTGCGATTCGTGGGCAGGAAAAAATAGGGTCGACAACAGCGCAGCACGTGCCGACAATATTGGGCCAATGGACGCTACACGTATATTTATACAAAGTTTTCCTCTGTCACGCCACAGACAAAGGAGATAATGTTGGACAAAAAAGATTAATTGTTATCAAATTATTATCGGAATTCAAATTCCAGTGAATTTGAAAAGCCAATAATGCTAAACTGCTGCTCGCCGATCGATGAGTTTATTCGTAATTGCATTTTTATATTGATCAATTATATATAAAAAAAAATTAAAAAAAAAAAACATGTAGTGAAATTATATTTTTTTACACATTTCATTGTCGTGCCAAAAAATTGACTGAATAATATTTCATATTGGAAGTAACTCGTTGATTCAACCGTCTTGTTTTCGTTTAAAATCATTAAGGGATTAGATCCAAAATTGGTGTGTCTTTCGAATGCTTCGTAGTATCTCTCGATGACAGTAAATTTTCATAGATTCGAGCGTTTTTTTAAATGGGAAATTGTCGAACTTTTTTGGCCAAATGCAAGACGAACGCAGCGAGTTGCAAAATTCGGAGTAAAATGGACGAATTTTTTGAGCGAACAATGAGAAAGAGTTGACTGTTATTTTATAAATTACGAGAAAAAAATCGACGCAATGGTCTTTCAAAGAGACTCACCTTGTGGTGCTGCATGATGGCAGTGGCCTTTCGCTTTCCAGACATATTTGCCTTTAGTGTGTTTGGTCCCTCGTGGAAAACGCTTCTTCTTCAGCCCTCGACGTTTCTTTCTCGAAAATGTTTGTAACGCTTAGATGAGCGCTGGCTTATCTTTTCACTGATGAAAAGTCCAAACGGTATAGTTCGAAAAGCAGTAAATATCGTTATACACAGAGGTATTTCAAATGATTTATAAATGTACGAGGAAGATGAATATATATTGGATGAATTCTGTCAGCGTCAATGAAGGACCAGGGAAACGGATGACAGCGGGCTCTTCGGAGTTTCCGGAGCTTAATACATGGCGCAAGGATGATAACGAGATCCTCCTGCTCTATATATATTTTTCAAGATTTTCATAGAGATATATATACACCAAGTTCGAACGTCAGTTGAATTCGTACAGCACGTTGTCGTGCAAAGTTTCTCAGACTTTGGCGAGCACCGGCTTGAGCGTTCGGCGGTTTTGCTCACTCTCTCTCTCTCTCTCTCTTTCTCTCCCGCACTGACTTCCGGTTCACGCTCTGTCCCACTTCCGTTCTCCAGCGACTCGAGTAAGTCTCGTCGCGGCAAACTTCGATGCCTACACGCGGTGTGGCCAACTTTTCGGTTCTAACAACGAAATTTCTTAGTCTATTGCGTTTATCTGTGTGTATTTCGCTCGATTATTTTGAAGATATTGTCATTGGTTCGATGAAACTTTTTCGCACTCGGGAAAATCCGGTTAACCGGTAAATCACGAACTTAAATGTGAGAGCGAAGAAGCCACTTTTAAAAAGTATCTCTCTCAGAGTTCCGCACGTATTCGAAACTGACACACGCGCAATTCTCGATGACGATCGTAGTAGTGGTATCTCAGATGGTGGGGAGGTCAAAGATCAAGGTAGATCGTCGTCGCCGCAGGTTGGCGTATTTAAAAATACGTCGGGCACGACGATATTCGATCACTCGAATGTTTTTGCACAATATTCCTGCAAAGTATCGTGTTCTCCTCGCAAAGAAAACTCGACGACCCTCGATGCGTCTGTGGGAGTTGAAATTCGCGCGGGATTCGTCAATCTCTGTACAGAAGACAAAAAGAGATCGCGAAAAATTCGGAAGAAAACTGACAGTTGTTCGGTGAAGATTTACTTTTAGGCTGCAGGGTGTTGAGTGACGATTTTATTTATTTCCTCTCCGAAAGAATCGCGCGGCTTCGTTATTCCGTATTATACTCAGTCGCGATAAGTACGTACGTAAATAAGTATGAGAAATGATGGGAATATAGAAAAAAAATTCAAGTGTTTATGCCCCTTTATTCGCAATTGAAAGAGCAAGATTCTACTCGCCGCGACTAAAGCAGAGTGTCCTCGCGTCACGAGCGCTCACGGCGAACTGGCGACTGGCGACGCAAAGGCGAAAGCCCCCCTCCCTTTGGCGCGATCCTCCTCCTCCTCTTCTTCTGCCTCTCGCCCCTTTGTCCCTCGTCGCACTCCCCCAACCCATCGGGTGTATGTACAAGCGCGTTCCACTTCCCCTCTCGGCCTCCACACCGCTGCGCGTCCTGTGGTGCACCCCGTTCCCCCTCCGCCGATGCCCCTCGCCAGTAGTAGTCATCGTCGTTCACCAAGAGCGAGAGAACGAGGGAGAGACCGATACAGAAAAGAGAGAAGGAGAGAGAGAGAGAAGAGGCAAGGTAGGGTCTGTCACCGTCAGAACGGAACGAGGCAGAGGGGTCGTGTGTGGGGTGAGTTAACCCAGCATAGGAACGAGATAGAAGGGAGAAGGGAATCGTTGGGACAGAGAAAGAGACGGAAAGCGGTAAAGATAGAACGAGCATGAGAGAGAAAGAGGGAGAGCCGAACGCACGAAACGAGAACGACAGGGAGACGTGAAAAGGGATCGGGTAAAGCGACGTTGGTGTGAGAGTAAGGATGACAGAGTTACACACTCAAGTGCGCGCACACACGCACACACACACACACACACATTTATAGGTATATAGCTATAATAGCTCGTGAAGTGCTAGGAGCGTAGAGAGATAGAGAGAAAGAGGCAGAGAGCACCCGCAACGACGACAACGACGACGACGACGTCGAGGGCGACGAGGGTCTGAAAAGGGGAGTGGAAGAAGAAGGGGGCACGTCTCCTTGTACCACGGCATACACTCTAAGGACGGTATTTCAAAGGGGCTGAGGCAGAAGGGCGGGATTCCTCGGTGGAACCTCGCAAGGGGGCCAAGGGGCGCCTAGAAGCACTCATCGGCCAAAGGGGGACTACTCTTGCACACCAGCGTGTCTGCTCTTTGGTAACTTACTGCTCGGAGGACTTGCGTTCATACGTATACGTGCGGCGGTACGAAAGTGTGTAGGTGGACGACTGCCTCTCGCGCGCGCTCAACGAGTCCGAGAGTTAGGCTTGCTTAGAGCAAGTACTCTCTATGCGTTTAAAACGAGCAGCAAGTATAATGCGATACGGGAATGCGATCGCGGAAACTTCTCTGGTGCTTTCTTTATTACACATTCTTCGTACGACGCTCCGTCGTCTCCTCCTCCACCACATCCATTTACTCTTATTTTCTCCAACGTTGACTTAACACCCAACACGTATACACCAAAGATTATCCATGCTCCCGGACGATCTTTCGCTCTCGCTTTGCTTTCGGGATACCAATTTGGGAGTGCTGATTCACCAGGAGCTAAATTTAATGACGCCTCGAGCAATAAACTTGATACGTTACTCCCGAAAAACCCCTTGGGATATGGCGACACTTCAGGTGGCCACCACCGCGCTCGTAACGTCAAGTATTTATGTAAGAAATTCGGGTACACCTTCGATGTACCCGATGAGATCATCTCGACAAAAGATTCATAAACTCACCGCGGTCGTCACACTCCTTGATGCGCGAGCTTCTTCGAAATCCTTCAACGACGAGCTGATCTCTGGAAAATTGTTGAATTTCGAGTTAAACGTCCCGAAACCGATCGATCGGGATTTTATGACGTAAACACAACGGGGTCAAGTCACCGGCTGTCGACGTTCGGGTTATACCTGCGCTATTTCGGTGCTTGAAGAATGATCAATGACTCTCCTGCACATAGTCATTCTCAACTCTGAATCCTCGACACTTCAATCGTCCTTCACTGGGTACAATTCTGTCGAGAGAATCTGGCAGAACTAGAATAGTTTGTAACGAAAGAATCAATCAATTCATCATTTTTGCGATACTTCAATTGAGGTTGTCGCTTTACATTTTCGAGGTTAATAGACGTCTATAAAAATGTTTCTACACGCGAACGAATATCTTCTGAATGTACTGTTTCAAGGAAAGCTGAGATTACCGAACTTATTTTGAAAAAATTAAATGTCGAAGTTGAGTAAAAATATCATTTCATTGCATCGCTTGAACGGGACGAAGTCGTTACCGTCGTCGAATTCAACGCTTCTAACCATTCAGGAGACTCGATACCTTTTTTTGTCCTCTTGAAGCGTGTTTCATCGCATATCCGAGGGGTTACGTATTGGTTATTTGTATTGTGGGGTGTTGGCTCAGGTATAATCTCTCCGTAGTTCTGCAACTGATTGATATCGCACAAAAGTCAAATTCGACGATTGAAAAACACAGGAACGACGTTGCTAATTGGCTGAATCGGCAAAACGAATGAATAGCACGGCAGTCCGTACAACAAGAGCGGGGAGAAAATCGACAAATACAATGAATTGTATAACAGAGCGCAACCGCACGCGAAGGGATTGAATGAAATATGTTGCGTAATTCGGTAATGGAGCGAGAGATAAAGAGAGGGAGAGATAAAAGGAAAGAGAAATGGGAGCGCGAGAGAACGAGAATTCTGCAAATGGCGGGAGATATTCCAAACCCCAGCTCCAATTTGCCCCTTCATTTCAGTTCTGTCAACAATAGTAAACACAAAACAACTGCGAGTGGGATGAGAATTTGAGTGACCCGAAAGTTTTAGCTTTGTTACCTTCAACAAAATTGCGCCTATTGTGTGCAGATGTCGATGCCAAAAAATCTAACTATTTCGAGAATGAATGAGTATCATGGCTCTTTGAACGTGTGAAAATAAACATAAAAAAAGTGAGCAACCTTGTGCTTGATCGACGGTCTTATGATTATAATCGAGTTCGTGATAAAATTTTTTTTGTACATTTTTGCAGAATTTACCGAAGATACAAATTTCTCGTAACTGAAGAAAAGTGTTATATATCTTACAATTGGACGCGAAAAGCGTTCAACGGATTTTGAACTCTATTGAACTCTGGTCAAGAGTTCAAGAATGAAATTATTTTGGCATACGCCAGAATTTCTATTGCGGAGTCGAACTTTTCCTTCCGTAAGTTTATTTTTTTATACTCACAGTAGTACGGGAATAATTGCGTGACTTGGGGAAAAGAAAGGAAGAATAAGGAAGTCTCAGATGGTTTACGTGATATAGCAATGAAGGGGGGGGGGGGGGTAGGGAGAAAATTATTTCTACCGCCCTCCTCCCCTTCATCTCTCGCGACTTTGTGTGGGGGGAGGGGGTTCGCGCGAACTTTATCGCGCTCTCGACTTAACGCGACAACGATCTGAGCAACAGTTTGCTACCGCGTGTTCTCCGCCGTTGTATGCACGTTTTAATCAATATATATACGAGTCTACGAGAGAATGGTGTATAAGAAATAGTAATTAGGTTTGGCCGCAATGCCTTGTCATTAAATCGAGCATGTAGAACGATGAAAAGAGGATAAATAGTATGATCATTGACGCTCCATTAGGTAATAAGTCAATTACCGCAATGCTGAATAAATTGAGGCTCGAAAAGATTGGAGCTGCCAGAGGCACGATTCTTTTTTGTCACCCGGCCCACATTATGCATTTATTCCGCCCCTCGCAAAGAAATATATTTGCTCGATACACATGGCACCTACTAAGCCTGAAGTTGGCCACGATTGTGGCTGAGAACCGGCTACCAACGAGCAGCTACTTGACGATTTTACTATAACAATGAAAATCGATTACTTTGTCCTAATTGAAGATCCAATTATAATTGTTGTGTATATCATACCGACTGTATTTATAGTTAATGATTGAGCATGAGTTGGATTTCCACGCTTACAATGATTTAGATTATTACTGAAAATAAAGCTTGCAGTGTTTCGGTGCTACAGTTAAACCTTCCATTGATAAATTTTGAAATTCATTATGCCGACTCATGTCGAATAAAAAACGTGGTTATCAGGTTCAATGAAATTTTGTTGCATTAAGGAAGATCACGGGAATCTAATGGAAATCAAAAATTCCAATATTAAGAGTTGAAATTTGGAAATATGCTAGAAATATACAGCGTGCATCTATTCCCGGAATTATGATAGGATCTAGCGTCCAGTTGTCGAGAAAATCATTATCGAAAATCAAATTTTTTGAAGGGTTATACATGGGCTCTTATGGCAGGCACACTTCCTGTGCGACGATTTGGATTTAATGAAATAGAATCCTGCCAACTTTAAAGAGCCGAAAATGAGAATAAGAAAATAGAATGTTTTTAGATGTCAATGATGTCTTGAGAAAGCATTGTTACCGGTGAAAACGACTTGGGAATGGAAAAAGAAAAACACTTATTTGAGGTTATCGAGTAATAACGACATGAAAGGTGAAAGGTTTGACAACACCAGAGCCAGCTGGCTTAAAATATAGATATGCATACGCATATAAATAGAAAATGGCTGTTGTTATATTCTGCTTGACGATTTTACTAAAGGACGATTGTATTAAAAATGTATTAAAAATCTCAACAACCAAGTTACACATAATTTTAATAATTGCGAGAATAAATTGTAATCGTTTCTTTGATCATCAGAAGAGCAGAAAAGTTCAGTTGTTTTTTTGAATTACAAGTAAAGCATGATCTTCGTTAACGAGTAGTACAAAAAAAAGGTGTGTGTATGAAGCAAAATGTTAGAAGATTCTATACCGAGTGTGTCATCTCTGGTTACTGGAACGAAGTCCACTCTCTCCCAGCACATTAGAAAACCCCTGGGCTTTTCCAAAGGTTCTTTTCTCTATACGGTGTTCTCGTATCTCTTTTGCTCTCTCCTCGTTCTTTGTCCCTCTTTCTGCTGCTGCTAGCTGGGTGATGGTGCGTCGTTTTGCCCTCCCCTATATCCTTTGCCCGTTGGCACCCCTATATATACGGATCTCTCCGCACCGTGGCACCGGAGCTCTTCTCCCTCGGCCCGCGTTTCCCTCTCCGCGTCGGCCCATGTTCCAACCCTTCACTCCTTCGACCCCCCTGACTTGCGTCTCTCCTCTCGCCGCTCTATGTTTCTCTCGTCGTTCCACACGGAACACACCATCCAAGCACAGCAAAACCGCCCCCTTGTGCCACCCTATTCCCTTTTCTACCACCCTATCCTCGTCTATCTCTGAGGCTCACAAAAAAAAGTCAAGTCCAGTGCGGACGAAAAGGGGTGGCGAAGCGGGGGTGCGGGCTGCTCTCTCTCTCCCTTGCTTTCCTTCCACCCTCTTTTCCTCCCTGCGTCCACTCGTTCTCTCCCTTTTTCTTTTTCCCTCACTCGCCTTCTCTCTTTTCCTTTTGCCCTCTCCCCTCTTTCTCATTCTCTCTTCCTCTCATCCGAGTCTGTACGATGCCAAGAGAACTCCAACGCTTTCTCTTGCCTTACCACCCCCATCCCCCAACTCTGCTGCTATCCCGTCTTTTCCTACCCTCTATGTGCCGGTCGTCTCTCGTCTCATCGCGATGAGGAGCTCTATAGCCCCCGTATATACCTTTGCTCGAGACCGTTCGTTCGCTCGCTCGTTCGTTCCTTCCATCGTTCCCCTTAGCTCCGGTTTCTCAGCACAGTGAAGCTCAACCTCCACTCTCAGATACCAACCAACCAACATTTTCCTCGGGGTGGATCTCGTGCTGGGCTACCGATCGATTATTTCAACGAAATTGCGATTGCGCGATCTACTAAAATCCTAATACGTTACATCGGGCACTTCAAAAGCGCACTGAATTTATTATGTTTATAAATGCACATTCGAATACCGAGGAATAGCATGCGCGATAGAATCACGTGTTCATGAGGTTTACAGTTACCAGAGGGCGCCGCGGATTCTTCATCCAATTTCTCGTTGCTTGTAATTTTTCGGTGGTGTTTGGTGCAATCATTGTATATCCTGGATTTCGTTTTTTCAATCCACTATTCTCTCTAATTCACTATGAAGGATACTAACAACCTTTGCCTTTCGACAGCCAGGGTGGTTTTGAGCTGTCACTCCGGCACGTGATATGATACTCGAATTTTGGCATGTGTCTGTCACTCAGTCATGAATATCAACCGATAGGCTGCTCTCATTCGTAAAAGCCATGGGAAGCTGTGCACGAACTGAAACTCACCTGCATGAGAAGTGAATCACTGCCGCGAAGAAAAGACGAAAATCAAAATCTCGAAATTTGATATTCCGCACGATCATTTTTTGAGTTAGGACAATCGAAATCTTGTTTTTCAGTACGGGAGATAAAATGAAGGCGTTAATTGGTAAGATTATCCGTAAGGTTTCGATTTAATTCACGAAACGTTGTGGGACAAGAAATGTTGAATTTGAAACGCTCTGTTTTGAGAGCGTAAGAAAAAGACACACGAAACAATTTGCCTCAAGAATTTTCAATTTTCATTTTTTTAAAGATTACTTTTTTATGACGATTAAAAAGAAGCGATGAAAAGCAGGAGCGATTTTGAAGACCTTTAATTCCTCGAGAAGCATTATGAGCTATTGTAAGTTTTACTGGGACAACGTAGATGAAACTTCTGAATGTAACACTCAAAAACAATGCACTGATAAACTTTTATTTCCTGAAAAAAAACTAGTGCACAAAACACACTTTCGGGACGTGCTTTTGCACGGTTGTTCGTCATCTTTTTTGTCAAAAAAAAGCTCTTTGAATAACCAGCTACATAACAGGAATCATCGTAATTAGCATAGAAAAACGTGCAAAGCGGTACTTCAATATTGTAAATCGTAAAAACAAAAGATTTCTGGTTTAATCTAGAAAATTTCTACCAATTTCAAATGACCTCTGAACTTTACAGAAAGTAAATGATGGTTAAATAATTTCTGACATCGTAACGGTTCTCTGGACCTGCAGCATCAATATTTCAGAGAGATGATTCTAGCCATTTCTCTTGTATACAAACATACACCTCTGACCTGTAGTTATCAAGCATAGAGGAAGGGGGATATGATTTTTGCAGTAAAAAAATAAATAATCTGTTAATAAATAATCTTAACTAACACCACTACAAATTCTTACCTTGATATCATGAGTATTACTCCTCGAGGTCGTATGCAATGCATCAAAATTGAATTCGTCGAAACGCAACTCGCCAACCCCCCTGGAACGCGATATGACTTCTTGCTGTCTGTGAGTATGGAAAAAGTAAACGCCTAATATACGTTTTGGCTTGAAATACGAGTCTATTTTTAGAACAAATACGTCCTTGCAGTCCCAGGTAAAGAGCTAACGGTAACTGAGAAATGCGCACGAGATGTGTTCTCGAATTTTCTGTCACTGCCTTCTAAAGTTTTCTTCATAAAAATTGAATCCTGAATCGGATAATTAACCCGTAGACACCACACTTCCTTTGAGGTCACACACTCACCACACCGGTACAAATTTGCACTTGGACTTTCCAAAACTTTTTATTTCATCCATGAGTGTATGGAATTAATCTTACAACGAGACTTTTTAGGAGTAAAAATTCCTCAGTAATCGATTACGATCATTTAAAAAATTAAAAAATCAAGTTTTATTAGAGAAAGTTGGTCAAATTGAAGAAAGGAATCCCGAAGTTCTCTAAGTTTTCTCTAAATTTTTAGTCAGTCCACATAAATAATGATTTATTCTACAGATTAGAAAATTTAACCTCAAAATACAAATATCCATTCGAGCCCCCAGAGTCCTTCAACTTTTGCAAACTAACTTTTGTCTCAGTTTGCACAGAATTCGTTGTGGATGAATTTCTTAGCGTCTGAATGTACGGTTGTCCAGTACCAATGGTCTTTTCTTCATTTCCTACCTCTCTGCTACCGTTGTCACTGAACTACGAAGAAAACGCCAGAAAACAGACGTCTACGTGTATATATATTAATGCTCTTTATAGCTATATACTTACACAGATACATAGTATATAAGCAAAGAAGCGTAAGACACAAACACAGAGATCACGTTTTCTCTCACAGCTTACACCCTTCCTGTCCTTTCTACGACGAATTGGCGCTAAGTCCTTTTCCTTTGTCGTTTTCTAATAAACCCTCCGTTTCCTTCACCCCATTCCTCTTCAGCCTCCTAGTCTTTTCGCTTAATCTTTTATGTGTCCGAGACAACAGAGTGAAGCTTTACAAACCAACGGTCGACTGACTCAAACCTTAAATTTCTTCATCACGATATTGCACAAATAGCGCGTATAATTTTATTATTTTTCTTTCAATATTTTTTCTACAATAGTCGAATTATTGGCTTCTAATTAACGATCATTTGGTACTTCGTACAGCAAGACGAGATCGGAAGTCTTTAAAAAAATTTTGTACGTCGTTTTTGGATACAATTATTTCTGACCTAAATGTCACAGTGATAACGTTTTGTCAAAAAAAATGCAACTAAGCTTTGATAATTTTACGTACTTGCTCCATAATTTGAAACTGATGATTTCTCGTATGATCTAAACATAAAGTTGAAAACACCAATTGATCGAATCACAGAGTCCGATTCCGAACTACCTCAAACATAGAAAATTCAGAAAAAATCTTAGTGACCGAAGGAGACTGGCATCCAAAATTTCCATCTCTCCCTTGGTCTCGTCGTTGATGCCCGAGTTCTCTTGTCTTTTTCACTGTCATAAAATTTCTCCGAGCGCCCCCCTGTCCAATAGCCACACATGGTGGCCACGTTGCCACCTCCTCTTTCATCTGTCACGCTACCTCAACGTCTCGTGCATTCCCATCCTCGCTTCTGGCTAATACGAGCATGGAAAAGGTTCCATTGGAGCCTGTACCCGTGGAGCTAGTCTGGGATTCGAGAGGTGTATTATAAGAACACGAAGAAAAAAAAGTGCGGAGAGCACGGAAAGAGACGAAATCTCCCCCGCGACGTTCTTCATCTTACGTTTCTCTTTTGCATAGCATCGTTTCACGAGCACATACATACAACGCCATCACGACTATTCCTACATATATATTCCCTGTATTCTGACGTATATGCATATAAATGTTTTATTTTATCCTATATTGTACCGTGTATAGATAGAATGTAAAGGCTTTCCCAGTCTTCATGGCTACGATGGCCTCAGGGGTGGCAACTGCATGCAGTGGATCTTCCTCTGGCTCGTAGCACGCAGCGATAGAACTTCTCAACTCACGCTTATCCCAAGTTCCCAGTGTGTGCGTTGATCTTTCTTTCTCTCTTCGTTCGTCGCTCCGCCTGTGTTATTTCCCTATCTATTTCTTTGTGGTATGACTAGCGACTCGTACGAGCGCCGAGGTCAGTCTTCGGTTAGACGCTTTGTGATTTTTCGTCCCCTCCGCAGCTTTTGATGAAGAGTGCCTCTGCCGAATTCACTAGACCTCAATTCGTATTACCGAGACATTAATATTTTGCTGAATTTTAGATATATTTAGACACGTCCTTGGCTGGCTAAAAGACTCATCTCCGTACAAACAGTGACAAAATATCTAGCGGCTCCCAGGATCGGGAGAAAACCGTACTCGAACATGATCGTTTTCATGCCTTCTAAATGATTACCGCAATCATAGAAATCCTCCCACTTCAACGTAACTGCCAAGCGGTTGACAATAAACGCCAAAATTTAAACGTGTCATTTGCATGTGCGTATTTTCCGTACGTGGGCCCTGCACCAGCGATAATATAAGTACGTATTTCCGGACATGTTCCCGTTTAATTAACAGCCAAGAGCTGATTGGAGCCAGTTTCTGGAAGGGGAAGTCGGAATAGCCTTGATACGTTGAATTCGTTGAGGACTGGAGAAACTTGGATGTGGCATTACATATGTACGCATATATACAATTGTATGTATATCCACCTATATATCGAGCATACACATTCGATACTTGAAATGAGAACGCGCGCGAGTCCTTTGGTAAACGGCCAAACTCTCGTACCGTTTCTATATCGGTGGTGTAATAGACCCAAGAGATCCCAAGTTTCTCAACCAAACTCCGTAGCCAACGTCGTCGGTTTGCCTCGGCGCTTCGCACCTCGAGGACGATTTTACGTACATCCGACTCTGGGATGCGACACTGGTATGGATCAGTTTTTCAACGTAATACACAACTTAACAATATGCGTTTACCTGCACATGCGAAAGATGACGAATAGCGAAGTTGTTCGCTCGGAAACGTGGCTAGTAAGAGACCCTAGAAACTGTGCGTCTTGAACACTGCTGTACGACCGGTCAATACAGCTTCTCAGTCTTGCGAATGCGGAGCTCGGTACAGAAGCTACGTCGCGTTACCGGATCGATCCAGATCAATCTCAGATCTTTTGCGCATTTCAATGAATTTCTTTCCTACGTAATGCTAATGCAATTGAGCGTGGGTGAAAAAAATGTCGTCCGGATAAAAGGAAAGTTACGGTGCACCAGTTTAGAGATTTTTAGAGCAATCGCATGGTCCAATTTATTATCTCGGTTGCTCCGTGTTTGGTAGTCGAGGGACAGTATCGTCAGGCATAATGAAGTTCAAGAAAGTCGATTGTTAAACGATTTACTTTCAAAAATTGAAAAATGAGCTCCCTGATTTTTATTGTTTCAGGGATTTTTTCAAATCACCACAAAAAACTCCATCAACAGAATTTCCTGACACTATTAATTTCTTAGCAAATATCATTCACCCGTTTAGACTCACTTTAGATTGGAAGTCGAATGTTCAAGCCCAAGGATTATCCAATTGGAGCATCGTCAATTTTATATGACAAAAAATGTTTAGAATCATCCAAAAATTACGTGTGATTCTTTTCAAAATAACTTTCTAGTTTCTTCTCGAAAATTTGTAGGTTAAGGGAAATCCTGAAGTGGGCTGCTCATTAATTTTTTATTGAGCCAAAAAAAATAGTTGAAATTATTTTTCTACGAATATTGAATAAGCATACCGGATTGGTACTTTTGGTATGAATTTGCACATGCCATGACTCCGATGCGACCTCTCCCAAGTTAACACGCTCCACTGTAATGACGATTTCTCTATCCTCTTACGTTTCGCTCGTTCTTATCTTTTTTGCTATTTTCAGAGCCTCACTCTCGTCGTCGCTCCACTGATGTGGCTCTCGGTCCACGGGGAATCCTGCTTATCGCACGCTATCCTTGTTACGCATATTTATATATGTATCAATGTATGTGTATGAACATGGAAGATTGCTTCCTTTGTACGACCAGTGAGAGCAGAATTGTTTAAGCGACGAATTGTACTATATTCGCTTTTCCAATGTCACAGTTTTTCATAAAACCGTTACATTCGAAATTTATAAATTCAATTGTTTGAAAGCTGATACTTTGGAACCTGCGCTTAGAAACAAATGATTTTCTGAATTTAAAGAAGATCAAAGAAATGTGATCATACACTGACTATACATTCATTGTAGTGAAAAAGACATTTTTGTCTTGAGGTACCATTTACTTGGCAAAAACTCTTAAATTCCAAGACCCTGAAAGCAACGATTTTCATCTACACTCATTAATTCAACAAGCAACTGTTTCTGTTGCCAGCAGCACCTGCTGCATTTGACACTCGGCAGCATCGAGAGGGAGCGTGAACACTTTATCCAATCTCGAGGTAATCCGGACGATATGAAAGACCGATGGCTTTTCATGGATATTTCCCATGGGAGAGTGTGCATTAATCGACATTTCATTTGAATTCTAATCTTTGGAGTTCTTCAAATTAAATACTTGCTAAGGGAAGTATGAGGTCAATCCTAATGGAAAAAGTTAATTTTTTTCATGAGCTGTGAGGATGGAACTTGAATTTGTTGTTTTTCGTTCATATTTTGAGAATCAGTGGATGCTACTTATGTTCATGGTCCCAAGTCTTCTGAATATTCTATCGATAACTTTGTGAATTTCACACTCCATAAATAGTGACATTGCAAACTTTTGCTTGTGATTTCTCCTACGTGATTTCTTTGGATATCGAGTTCTTGGCAGTTTTATTCAGAATTGGAAATAAATGAGTGATAAAATTCCGTCTTTAAATATTATTTCAAGTGAATATTTTGTTTTCTATCCAGTAACCTTCAGCTGTAACGACCATTAAATTTGACAGAGCAAGTTTCATCGATGAAGAGGTCAAAATGGATGACACTTCCATTATTTGAATATTCCAGTAAGAAAAATGTACTAACCCAGAATGCATACATCGCACGTATGTGGGTAACAATGTTCCTCAAAACGATTCACCCCTTGTTTCGTATCTCAGGTGCGTTTCGTGTTTCCAGCACGAGAAAAACAAGTGTGCCAAAGGTTTGCACACGAAGTACAGAGCACACGTATTTCGAGACCAGCGAGAGTGTACCGTAGCCTCCAGCTACGTATCTCATAGAGAACTCTCGTTGCTATTAGATCCTCGTTGGCCTGGCTTCTCTGCTATATACGCGACAGACTCACCTTTTGTTGAGAACACCTCGCATTTCCACCCCTGCATCAGCCCCTTTTGCCTCCCACACGATGAACCTTCTCGACGCGAAACTTGTACTTTCCTTTCAAAATAGAGGAATCGGTACGAGTGCAGTTTCCCTCTCGTATTTGGTTCGTTCAACGGAGTTAACACTCTCGCCCTCTTCATCCCACGTTTCTTGTTACTTTTCCTCTCTTTCTCCACCCCCCTATTCCATCACTTTTTTCCTGCTTTATGTCCCCCTTTCTAGTTTTCTCTGCTTCTATTTCTCGTTCTTTATATCTCTATCACCTGTTTACTCCGAAAGAATCGAATGTACCATGCGACGTGTTATTTTAACGTGCGTCACAAAATGCCTTTTGCAGTAGCACAGCGCAGTCAATGCATCTCTCGTCGCCTTGGAATCTCTCTTGAGTCATTTAACAGGACTAATATTTACCGGATTTCTAAAACATCTTATTTCATTTGAATTAGTCATCCTCACGATTTCGTTTGTAACAGTTTCGTTTGTAACGGTTGCCTAGAAAGCTCACTTTAGTGACGTGATTTTCAATCTCTTTGTAAACCATTCTCGGCTCAGAAACACGAAACCCCAAGGACTTTGGCTCTCGCGTCGTCAATGCGGATATGGAAACACCGGGTAAGAATAGTCGGCATTTGAAGCATAATATTAGGGGACCCATGAAGAAAAATTTGCTCATACGAAAATGAGTTTTTTAGCCACTGGAAATCGCGTTTTTCCTATCATCCTATTATGCATTGATGGAGAAATGGAAAAATGAAACGAAAAGAAAACGTAAAAAGACTGAAATAAAAAAAGGTTGGAAAACACAAATATTTGTTTCACAAAGTTCGCGTGTCTGCGCAAATAAAAGGATATGAACAATGATTCAGAGGAACGTTCTTGAAAGCATTATTTTTTGAAAGTTTTGTAATCGCAACCAGAAAAAGTAGCGATGGTGCGACTTGTTTTTCGAACAAATAATTCAATAATCAGACTGTTTCGTTTTCCTACATTTTATCTCTATTAGCCATTGTTTCTTTTCCAATACCACATAAGAAAGATTCACGATAGGTTTTAAGGTGATTAGATTGTACCGAATGGAACAGAAAATGTACGAGATTTCGAGTTCGTCCATTACTTTACCAAACAAACATACTTTTTTAATCTCTTGTATTTTAGCAAGTTTTTCATCGATCTCGGCGAGAATAATCCCACTCTGCGGAAGCACCCCAAGTCAAGTGAACTATCACAAACATTCCTAAATTGTTATTGGTTTAAGTGAAATGCCGGAAAACTATGCCGATTACAGGTGGTCATTTCAAGTCACAATATAACCTGCAAATACGTACAAAGAACACGAACAAGAGCGAACGATAACTCCATGTTGTATGCCTTGCCGCACATCTTGTCGGATCCACGAGTACGGTCCAGGTCACGCACCGTTGCCAGCGCGATAAAACCAATCACCAAAATAACCGCAGACCACCTCAGCCAGCTTCCCGTCATGAATAGCACGTGGCCTCGACTCCACCGCATACACCCACGTTCGTATGAGCTCCGAGCATAGTACATTTCAAACCCGTGCTTATATCTTTGCGTTTGCGTGTGGTTATCGTTTGTATATACGAGTCCTATATACCGAGGTGTAATTGATAAAATAGATGTACGACTGAGAACATGCGAGCCTTGAAGGCTCCGAAATATGGTAAAAATTGGTCGTAAAGTGAAGAACAATTATTTACTATGAGCGATGATTAAGTTTGGTATGTTGCTTTGGAAGATCAAAGGTAAACGCAAATAATTCATTTTCTATAAGCGATAAGATCGATTGATAAGCAGATGTCGTCGAACGGCCATTTTGCACAGATTTTTAACGAAAGGTGAATGTGCTCTAAACTTTTGAATGGGAATCGCAACAATTTTTATTTCCTGATCCCGATTATTCCTGATGGAATATTATTATTTTCTGTTGGGAATTTCACATTGGGTCAGACGACTACTGCATGATTTTAGGGTTCACAAATACTTTAGCGAGTAATAGTGTGAGTCACCGTTTTGCCCTTTTGCCCGTATCGTTATCAGCTGCAGGATATCGACAGAGCTCCATTGTTTTGAGAAATCCCCTCCGAGCAAGGTCATGGCGTAACGTGTTCCACTCGTTTGGACGTCAACTCTCTCTCTCTCTCTCTCTCTGCGACATCCGTCGCTTCTTATTGTAATTAAATTGATTTTCCCGAAATTAAAAAAATCAAGTTCACAAATAACACATGAAATAAGGTTCTAAAAGTTCGAAAGATTTTCACTGTCTATTGACAAGTTTCCATATGTCTTTAGGGCTCAAAAAATTTGGCACTTCACTTTCTAAATTGATGTACTTTCATTCAGAAAAAAACTATCAGGAAAATCGTATCTCAATTCAAGATTCTAAAGTAATACAAAGTTTATTGGATTCTAACTTCTTTGGAAAAAGGAACGAAGAAGAGTGAGCTATGAAGATTTTGAAATATCCATGTTAACAGTGACCTAAAAATATAACCGGAAATCGACATGAAGAAATCGATTCAATATTGTGTTTGGGTATTTGCTTCGAATAAGTCTCCCACATCAAACTTTATTGGACCTCATTCTGTTTAGATTAAAATAAACGTTACAAGAGTGACATTGATCGATTTTCTTAATACGTGTATTGTACACGTTTGGTTTCGTGAACGGTTCGAGGAGATCTCCCAAAGCCCGCAGTAGGACAACAGTAATTAGAGACCACCGAGAGAGGATTGTCTAGTCTCGTGACCGCTGAGATATTCCCGCGGTTCAGCGGCGGTCACCGAGCACAATCCACACACCCCCGATATCGGTGGCGAACCCTATGCTCCGGAATTAAGGTCGAAGGTTGTTGCTGATAAGGGTGAGATTGGACGATCAGAAATTCGTGCTCGTTGAACACTATTCTACACAGACATATTATTATAATAGCATCGAAGGGAGACGATTTTTATTAATCTTTTATAAGCAGGTAAGCAAATGCTGTTGGAAAAAACCATTCGATCGCATACAGAAAAATGATAATTAAAATTAGCAGAGGCAGCAAAAGGTTGGTTCACTTTTTATGTCATTTTCTCTCAGGCATAAATAAATTCTCATTGTTTCTCGATCCAATATAAGAGAATATCTTTAAATCAATAAAATCGACAACTGTGAGATATTGTTGAGATACCAAACATAGGCAGTGAATAAGAGTTGCTGAAAAGAATCATCGTTGATAATCCCATCGGGAAAAGACCCTTAATCATTATTCCATTTTTCCATCCCCGTTGGTTCTCCTCCATAAAAATGATATCTGAAGATTAATTGAACAAGAAGTCACTGCGATGTGTATTGCTGCAGTAAATGAGCAGAGCTCGGGATCTTAAGTTGCGGCAAAGTTTTTGGCAATTTTTTAAGCCCAAGGCTGGTATTTAAGATGTAAAGTAGACTTGGAAGTCGTGGCCACTCTTGACTGCAACAATTTATATCACCCCTGCTATCCGCCATTCCCCTTTCCCTTTGCTCCCTCCGTTGCCTTATACCCTTCGTTTTTCTTGGCGCGTTTATGGCCTGCTCCAGCTACCCGTACACATACAAATGCGCACCCATACATAGGCCATGGAGGCAAAAGAAAATAAGAAAAAGGCTAACATAGTAGCGGCAAAGAAAAAGAAATCGTTGGGCCACGGCAGAGAGCCTTGCCCTGACGATACGTACTCGCGCCCTGGCAACCTAATGGCTTGCATAAACTGGCCCTAAAATCTTAAAATAGTCCTGCACAATTTATACATCCTGCTGTTGCACCTTCCCTTCGAGCTTCTCAATGTATATTATATATACAAACGTGCCTTTTTATACACAAATACACATACAAGCACTCATTTACACGTAGGCATTTTGTACGCATATCAGGAAAAGATAACACACTCGCACACGTCGTTAGGCAGGCTGGTCGCACCCGTTATTGAGGATGTTTTGTCTTAAGGCTGCTTCTCGAGTTAAGTTCAAAACGGATTCTGTAAATATACGTGAAAAATATGAAGACGTTCAGACGGATTAACGTTGCGATGTAGACAACGTAGAAAACGAGTATTCATCGACAGTGTTACTCATATAAATACTCATGAAATTCTCCATTCTTTCCATTAATAGCATTTTTTTAGTAAAAGTAGCTTTCATTTTTTGCTACTGTGCATAGCAGGAAGGAACGCATGGGAAGTTCGCTCAACTAATCGTAAAAGTAGCTTTCATTTTTTTTGCTACTGTGGCACACAGCAGAAAGGAACCCACACAGGAAGAGTTTTTTTCAGGAGGGAAAAATATATATTCTCGAAAAGCGGTCTGGGTGAAGCAGATATCGTCGATCAGATTTGCTGACTGTCACTATCGACTCGGTGATAATGCCGGACTATAGTAGGCGCTACCTACCGCAGTGTACCGGAGCTCGACCAGTTTCACCACATGTGTGTACAAAAGATAGCGGGATGAGACTACCTTTCACGCCCACTTCCGGTCCAAAGAGGATACGCATAGTTCTCGAATGAAATTAGATGCAGTGAACGAAAATTCTCATGTAAAGCAGTCGCCGCTCCATTTCTGGTATTGTTCTGACTACTTAAAATAGAGAAAAAATTGTTTTGGCTCTGTTGTCGTTATAAATTGATTCAATCTTTCAATAATGTTGCCAATTTTCCTACGATCTACCAAAAGACAAATTTTAACAAAGATCTATTGATTCGGAGGTTTGGTTGAGCAACGAGTCAGTCGTAGTAAACTGTCGTTACAAATGGGATAAACAAGTTGCTATAAACATAATGAGGATTATAAGCTGTTCGAAGATTGAGAGCTTTTCGGATCTCGATAGAAATACGCGTCGATAATACGAGGGGAGGGGGGAAAGGGGAAATTTCGCATAGAGGAAGCTACTTGCTAACTGAAGAATGAATAATATAATAGTACTTATGCCGCTCAATTTTAACTTAGGGAGGAAGAGTAATAATGATACTGGGGCTGGGAGAGGAAGAAAGAATGAAAGAAAGATGGCGCACAGATGAAGAAACTCGAATGGAAATGGTAAATCGAGAAAATTCATTTAATAATGGAAGTGTGTTTGAACGGAAAGCTGCTATAAGCCTCATGAAACGACGAATCTGTATCCGCACTAAAATATTGAAGTATGTCGTGAAGAAACAGAAAAATTATCATTCTTTCAAAAATTGAAAAAACTTCAATTTTGGATTATTTTAAAATAGAATCAACTGAAGAATTCGTGAGAATTAGTGTTATGGAAGAGCCATTTCCTTGTCGTGTTTTTTCACTGAGGTGGTCCAGATCTATTTATTTTTCCACATATTTTGGCGGGCCACGATGGTACTGGTGCAAGCACCTCTTTCTCTACACCAATTGAGCTTACAATTTGTAGTTAGAAATACTGTCGAGCCGCAATTGCCCGGGCATAAAATCCACCGACGAAAAATCTTTCGACCCACCCCGCATTTTCTCTCTTCCTTCTTCCGTTCTTCTATGTATACATATAAACGGTTCTCTCTCTTTCTCTCCTTCCTTTGTGTCTCCCCTCCTGTCGTTCTATTCCTCTCCGTATCTTTTTCTTTTTATTCCTCCCATTTAACCGGTTCGTCCCTGCTGTTCTATCCGCCGTCCCTTGGTCTTATCTCCTCGCTTTTCCACGAAAACCCTTCGCTTCCAAGGAGCTTCCCCTTTCCCCAATGATAATCCAGTCACGAAGGTCCCATTTCCACCCCTCGTAGGAAAGTCTCGCCCACCATCCGAACACATAGCCCGCTGAGTTTCTATCCTTATCCTTTTCTCCCTTCTACTATAACGCTCCTCCATCTCCTATCCGTTCCCTTCGCCTCGTCACCAGCAGTGCCAGCCAAAGCCAGTGCCTGTTCCATACTCGTTTGCGCACAGTTCGCTTCGTTCTCGTAAAATAATTTTCAAGGAGGGTTACACGCTCCTGCTTTCATAGCCGACTCCCTCTTTCGGCTCGTTTCAACCCCGCACTGGCACCCTTCTCGTTGAGCGTTGACTGTTTTTCTCGAAGATTGTTTATTCCTTGCGGCTGCGAAACCCCATCGTTACAACGCCCCCGCATACCCGCTCCACTCTCCCACGTAACCCCTTCGATTTCCTACGCCTGTTCCTACTTTCGCTATCCCTTTAATACAGCTACACGCCAATCACGATGAACCTACTGCGCTCTTTTCAAATGACCTTGGAATGGAACAGTTGCCTTGATAAAATTAAACCAGTAATTTTCTACTAGACATGCATTTCCGGCACATCTGCCTCATCAGCAAATTCTACAGGAATGAGAATACACGCGTCTTTTACTTCTTTTATAAAAATCATTTCAATTTGAATACCGAATTGCCGTGATGGAATTCCTTCTTTCATTACATTCCCCTGCATTCTTTATCTCTCGCTCTCTCTCTTTCTCTTCGTCTCAGAAAGACATCAATTTATTTATTGTGTACTAAACTTTGATGGATTGCAAACTCATAGAAAAATCTATTCCCAACATATGTCGCTTACCTTATAACAGTCCTTGTCTTGTCCTTCCTTGTTTATCGATGTAGAGGTTAAGAATGTTAAAGCCTAACAATATAGTTTCTGGGAAGAGTTTTCTCGAAGGAAACATACTTTGAGTGGTCAAGGCCAGGTTGACACGTGTACAAAGGACCCAACTATTCGTCCATATGTATATGTATTTGTGTATGGTATACTTGGGTATGTCTCGACAAAAAAGAGAGAATGCACTGCAGTATATACAACCGGGATATGTTCATTTTTCTATGATACAGAAAATACAGTGAACCAGATGTTTACAATTCAATACTAAATAGATTGAAATTTTTTGAATCGCATCTCAGGCAAATAAATTATCGATTGGATGCATAAACTCTACCGAGTGAGAAAAGTCACTAGAGAAATAGAGTCGTACTAGAAGTAGATTCTCGAAGGTACAGAGCTTTGTAAGAGTTTATGGAAGCTTCAGAATATGATAAAACACCTTTCAATTTATCAGTGGAATAATTCTCATGTTAACAGTCACAATATGATTTGGAGACCAAGTATTTAGGAGTTTGTTTAAAATTTCAAGACAAAATGTTAATAGCTTCAACTCAAAGAATACAGGAAGCTTCAGAATTCAATGTGCAATACAAATTTGAAGTTTTGTGAGCATGAAACACAGTTTTTGAAGACAGCGTTCGCATGCTGTATTATTCGCAATAGCAGTAACTAGGTTTTCATCCATTATCGAAAAAATCTTCATACCTCTTGATTCGTCAGCGAAAGCCTCGATGACGTAATTTTTAAAAGCTCATTTTTGTGGTCTCAAAAATATTTGTCAGTTTTGAAACGAAATACATATCGGTCATGCCTCTAAAAAACGTAATACGAACATAGTAACGAAATGAAATTTATCATCGTTCTTTCTCAGGAATAAAAATCAAGGGTATAAGGGTTGAAGGGTAAAGTAAGGGCGAGGTCTCGGTGAAATTAATATCGTGTGCTGTAGAATCAAAAACTCCAGCGATGTAACGCTGTAGATCTCGTTGGAAAGACTAGCGCGGTCCCTCTTTCCCGGGTCCTGTTACCTTCGACCCTAACCGAGCCAACGTCTTTCGCCGTCCTCTTTTCTCTCTCGCGCAATCCTCTCCCGCCTCGCCCCTCCGTGTTCACCGTAGCCTCCGCTGTGGTATTTTTCTTCGTGCCATCTCCGTTGCTCATGCAGTGAGGCAAAAACGAGAGACGCAAGAAGCACCAAAACCTCCACCCTTCGCCGTTATATAGATACGTATATTCAATCTGATTCTACGTAACTCCTCGAGAACCCCGTCGTCACAAGGAGCATGCTATTCGCCCCAAAAGCCCAACTACCCTAGGACTTGGGTGGAGATGACTCTTGCCCAATTTTGAGCTTCTATGAAAAATCCTCGTCCTTTCAACTTATCTTCAAAATAAACGTGAATCATTTCTTATTCTTGGTCTAAACGTTAGTTGAAAATATATTAAGGCATTGTACCCTGTTCGATTGAAATTCTGAGACATTCTTCAGAGACATCATCAAAAAATGGAGCAACAATCAGGTAGAAATGAGTCAAAATAATATGCATAAAAATACATATTAACGGTTGGAATAATCTAACGTAAGAATGAATTTGAAAAATGTATTTCCTCAGTATCTCTACAGGAAAGCAAATTCATAACATGCTCGCGCAGTGATGAACAATGCTTTGAAATATTATGCTCGCTTGTCGTATTTTAAAACTGTTTTCCTTCATATATTCGGCTTCAAGTTTTTCAGCTCCACATATTGCATGCCGCAAACATATGAGAGTTTTCGGTATATACCTTAGCTAAAGCACTTCGTATGTCCATCTCTTTGGTCAGTACAGGTGGCGGTTGGGTTTAGCCGACGAGAGAAATAGACAAAGAGGTAGGGAGAGAGAGCAGACGATCTCGTAAAATTAATATCTGCCCGCGGCGCCAGCGCGCGAGTTAGATATACCGCATACATGGGTGTCTGTGTATAGATATACATAAATGAACGTCGAGGATCTGAGAACTCTCCACTCGGACACGTTCCTCTTTCTCGTATCCTTCCACCTTCCGTCGTTTTCCACCCCATCCGCCCTAGAGCTGATCTCGTTGCTTTCCCACCAAGTTTCTCTCTCTCTCTCTCTCTCTCGTTCGCTCTTTCTGTCTCCCCATCCCCTTTCAGCTCCTCGCTTTTCCAGCTCTCTATATACGGTTGGAACCTCTCTCTGTAGAGAGCTTTCTCTGGCAACGTAGAGCGTAGTCCTTTCCCCGCAGCTCTTCGCATCCCCCTGGCTTGCTACAAGCCTGTAGCCACCCTTCGAGTTCGCCCAACCTCTGGCAGCAGCGCAGCGCCGATTCAGGCCCCAAAGGACTCCTGGACTCGGCGACGGCGAGTCGGCGAGGTAGAGAAGCGAAAGAGAGTATACACCGGAGGTGGGTGGAGGGTGAAGGGTGCAGAAGGGAAGTTGGGTTTCATCTCGCGTGGTTCGGGCGACGAGAGGTGGGAGGATGGTATGAGAGAAACGACGAGGGATATAACGCGGGCATCGTAGAGACTGAGAAGAAGCGAGATATACGAAATGCGAAGGAACGAGAGAGAGAGAGAGAGAAAGAAAGAGGGGCGGTGGGGGGGGGGGGGGGGGAGAGTAGGATAGAGAGGAATACAAGCAGTAGGGTGAGAGTAGAGATGAGAGTATGAGCGAGGGAAAAGACTAGAGGACCGGAGAGAGGGTTCTCTGAGCAGCAGCACCAGAAGCAGCAGCAGCAGCAGCAGCAGCAGCAGCATAGAGAGCCAGAGGGAGCGAAAGCACAGCTCTAGAGAAAGCAGGAGCTGCGGAGCAGCGAGAAAGAGGAGGAAGGGAATGAGTGAGACTTTCGTAATATAGGATGGTCCGTGCGGTGAAACGGCTCTCCCGAGCCGACCTCCTTCGTCCTTCCACACATAAACACTCTTCTACTCTTGCCTCTCTTCTATGCTTATCTCTCTGTCCTTCTTTCTTCCTTCCACCGTCAATTTTACTCGCACTCGCTCGTATGCGCGCTCTCAGCGAAAACCCACTCGCACTGAAGCACGTATAAGGGCGCTTTCGCCCGTTCTACACCGTATATCCCTCTGGCACCACACGCACCTATATATATATATATATATATATATACACACAAACAAGTACATCCTATCTGTAGTAGACTAGCTTCTACCTACATAGTAGCGGAGATGTGCTCGACTAGCGGGATCTGCGATGCCACCGGAGTTTTTTCTTCTCTCTAGCGTCCAATGGTACGAGAGAGGGTGTGCGACATACTGGTGAACCTCGGGGCGTATAGAAAAGAGCCTGCGACCAGAGACTTCGTTCTACGACGGTGACACCGATCCCCTTCTCCGTCTCTGCCCCCCTCCCCCCTCGGCCCCGGCGTCATGAAAAAGATACGGAACTCTAACCCAGCTCACAGAGAATAGAGAGGCCCTATCCGGGAAAGACACTTTTCCCTATCTGCTGACTCCCATGTACCTCTCCCACAAGCTATCTCCCGTTTTTCACCATCCCCCTATCTCTATATACTTTTCCACGACACTCAACGACCGGAGACGAGAGTCTAAGTCTTTTCCCGAGCTGTTCAACGATTTGCACTCATCCGAACTTTTCGTTGCTTCAAATCAGGATTTTACCGTCGTGTTTTTCTATTTTTTTTTTTTCTTCGTTTTCTCGTTTTTTTTCCCCTTCGTTTTCTGTAACAGTGAATTTTTCCTGCTCCCTGAGAATAAAAGGAAGTTCGCATGCGGCGTCGAGCTGAGGAGCGGTACACGCACTATCCCGAAATTAAATTTCGAATTCCTCCTTCGATCCCGACGACGGGGAAAGTGCGATTTATTTATCTAGCTAGACGTTCACGAATATGTCCTCTATTCGAGAGCTTCAATAATATTCTCGACTTCGTTTTACTCTATATACATAATAACCGCGCATGTATGTATCAAGACTGCAACAAATCGCAAAGTAGAGCATTTCGAAACGCTCCACGTTCTCCCGGCTTCGTATGGATTTTACCGGGGTTTTGAACCAGGTCCCCCGATCCTTTGTAATCTCGTTCAGAAAAGATCTCGCGGAGCAGCCTTAGCTCGGGGTGACGTCATCGAGCAAAGGTGGAAGAAGAAGCAGGAGAGCTGGCCAAGCTAGGATCTTGGTCGAAAAGCCTAAACCCTCATACTTTCCAACACGGTGGTATATACTCGTATACGTACCTTTGTATTATACATGTATACTTATATAGCGTGTGGTCACGTTGTTACTCAAGCGTACACCCCACACACGTATATAAGATCGTACAGCAGCGCCCTCATCGCGAGTATAAATCACAATAGAAGCGGAAAGTGGCGTGGAGAACTTCTCACCAGGGATATGTTCTTAGCGTATATATTTTTTCGTCCTTCTCTGAATCTCCTGATATCCACGACCCTTACAAGCTCACCTCCTTATGCTTCCTGTGCCTGCGCGCGCCTTCAAATGTACATTAAAGAAAGGAACCCACATGTCACCCTCCAGTCGCTCCTGCCATGCAAAGGCCTCGTACATCTCCCAAGCTTAACAGTGATAACGGAGAAAAAACTTGAGATTCGAGAAAAACCCGAGCACTCGGTGATGCGTTGCTAATGCCAAAGGGAACGAAGGAATGTGTGTGTGTGTGTGTGTACGTGTGTGTGTGGAAAAGTGAAAGAACTTGAGGATAATAAGATTCTGGAAAAGAATTGAAGAAGTACTTCTTCTCAATTGTATTTTAAGGATGTAATAGGTACATATATATTGGAGGTCCGAAAAGGACTGCTGATACTCGTTTATTCGAGCTAAGATTCCCAGATCTGCATATAACGATGCTACAACTGATTGTCTTTCAATACCAAAATCTGACAGTCGATCAATAATTGGGGATGGCGCAAAATTATGTAAGACGAATCTTGAAGTGATTGACTGAATCATCACTGACAGAAATATCACAAAATGAAATGCATAAAAAATAATTATGCTCAAACTGAGGATGCTCAACTGGGCAATGGTACTTCGAAGATTTTAAACTCATCAGTATAAACGATCAAACCGCACCCTTTCGCAGCTTGTTTTTTCGACTCTACGGTTTGAAAAAAATTGAACAGTGTAATAGGACACCTTGTATCATGAATCTGTGTTTTCCGAAAATAATGGTCTCAGAGCTGCTTTAAGTACAGCCCTAAGTAGCTCCAAACCAATCATCGCAATACTTGAAGTGTTATTGTTTGGTAATATAATCGCTCTTTCTTTTCCAAAAGGGATAAAACAATATTTACTGTTGAAAAGAATGGCTGAGATTTCCGATGATACTGTGTATCATATTGCCAATTTCAACACGATATCTTACATAATCGCAGTAATCTTGAGGTCCTGGAACTTCGAAATTGCATTAAGATCATTGCTGTATACGACGCTTTGGTTTTCACCTTCACTCCGGTTCTAAGGCTTGCTGCGTTTGATAGTACAGCGGACAAGTCTCATGTTATCTTCCACGTAATATACGAATCCGTACCGATTCCTACTAGCCGGTGTGATTTTTTCGAGACTATAAAACGAGAAAGAACATCGAGTGAGGAAAGAAAAAGGGGAGCTATGAAGAGCATCGATTTACCAACTACTATATTCGACACACTATACACCTGACAATACCCCTTATATCTGTTTCTTTTTTCTTCCACAAGACCTTGAGATACATGTATACGTGAGTACGAGAGAATGCAGCTACAGATCTAATACAGGGTAATATACGAGTTGGGTAACATGAATGTGTAGCAGCAGGATCTGGGTGCTGGGTGAGTGTCTGGCCGTTTCATGGTTCTGCAGACCATTTTCTTGGAGTTTAAGAGTATATGCGGATGTCGGAGTAAACGTGCGGTTGTGTTTGTGTGTGTGTGTGTGTGTGTGTTGTAGGTGCTGTCGTATATGTGTACCAAAAAGAGGAAGAAGGAGAGAAACGGAAAGGTATAAAGGACCGTAGGGGTAAAGCTCGGAGGACGCGGCACTATGGTATACGGACGAGCGACCACGGGTTACGAGAGACCAAAGAAAGGAGAGCGGGGTGGTTAGATACCACGAAGAGAAGGGAGGTTGGATGAAAATACCAGGCACCCTCCCTCTACTTCTTTTATACCCTGAGAGCTTGGCCCCTTTTGGATCTCCCAGCTTCGTGCTGTTCTCTGACGACCACCGCCGCGCTCCATCGTGCTCGTCTTTCGTATCTTCCTTTCCCTTAGAATCCACGTTCATCCTCTTCCTCCTCGTTCTTCTCTTTCTCCTCTAGCCTCCCCAACCTATCTCCCTGTCAGCGAACCCTCGGACCGTCCTTATTCTCCTTCAGCCTTTGCTTGCCCCGAGTGTCTCGATTCCGTGCTGATGCCGAGCAAGTCTCTTAGGTTGGGTTTTCCAACCCTACTGGCTCGCCATTTCGTTCTCTCTTGTGATTTCCCGTCTCTCTTCTTGCACCCGTAGTCACTCACCCAAGCACTATGCCTCGCACCCTCTTTCGTTGTCCGCCAGGTTCTCCCATTTCTCTCTCCTTCCCTCCGCCCCTGGATAGTCCAGAGAGTAAAAACCCACCAGCCGCTTTCTCAACCCCTCAATTTCTTTCGTTCTCCGCCTCTCCACCCCGTACCGGTCTTTCTACCTCTCGCCCTCACTGGACGAAGGTAATAGCGTCCGAGGGTGGCTGCTCCCTGTGGGCGGCTGAACCAACCGACCATCTCACCGTTATATACCCAAAGACTACTCTCGGAAATGTTGGCACTCGCTATTTCTCAACATTTAATCCAACAATTGCCATACTTTTTATTCGTGTCACTCTCATTCTTTAATATTTCACGACATCCAGCAATCACTCGAAACCTAACAAATCTTTATGACGAAACGATCGCGAGCCATTTTCCAACCATTGATAAGACATATCTCTTTGACTCAATAGAACCGTATTGTCATTTAAGTGTTCATTAATTCCGTAATGTTTCATTAAACCATGTCGTTCAACGATATTATTTCTTCAGATCGATCACACGTAAGAGCTCCTCTGACGAAGGGGACGAGAACTACTCGGACGAGATTTACAGGGATCGAGGACTTGAAACCTTCGGTATATAGCTGAAATCTCTCTGTCTCTCTCTCTCTATCTTTTACTAGCTCGAGCTCTTTCTCCTTGTACAGATGATATACAGAGTGTCCCTTCTATCTTATGCTTTGCCACACCCGAGGCTCAGGGTCTTCACAGATCCTCGCCTAACTATACGTTTCCTTGCTCCTGTCGCGTCTCTTGCAATCGCGAAAAGCTGGAATAATACGAAGCGACCATCTCTAGCAGCAAAGTGGGGCCGAGTGTGGAGTGGGAAAGATGAACGAGGACACTGGGAGGGTTGCTTGACGGGAGGAAAAAAGTGGATGAGGAGAGCCAAGAAAGGCTTCCAAAGCAAAGGGAGCTTTGAGGGTCACGTCAGGGAGAAAATACGTAAGAACGATCGGTAGAGGGCGGCTTGATATAAAAAGATACTTTTTTTTCTGTCGGCTCCCGTAGCCATGATTCGAAGAACCGAATAAAAATATATATCTCACGAAGGGTTTTTAGGACAACTGTCTATCTAGAAACATTTGTTTCTAACCCTCTAACTGCACCTTTTGGTTTTATTTTCAACGGGCTTGCAACTTCAATTTTCATTCTTTCATCAAATCTCTAAAACACCTCAACCCTGTGACGTTCAATTGAAGTATCAAACCTCTAGTAAAGACGATACTAGTAGAGAACAATGGAAGTAAACGGAAACCCATAAATTTTTGACTGAAAACGATTGTGAAGAATTTCAAAACCAGTATCATGAATCGTTAAGAATTTTATTCAGTATTCTCAAATTAAATTAATGTCGAATATCGTGGTAAATACCAGCAAACTACAAATGTCGATAATAGAGGTCGTATCCAGAATTACTGTGAATCAGAGCACCCTCGAGGTATTGATCTTGGTTTAATAATACTTGGGGATACTTAATTTATGTTTGGGTTCGAAAAAGAAGTGACACAGCCCTCACGAATCCTCCATACAGTGCCCAAAGGTGTCTTTTTCCACAAAACTGTTTTCCTCAACATCAGACACGAGAAAGTGCGCACAAACGGATAAAGATGGAATAAAAAGAAGAAAAGAAGAAAGAGATAGCACTTTCGCTTATTGTAAGTTTGGCACGACACGACGCGCGTATATACACATTATTGGAGAACGCCGTGGGGAGTTTCGTCAACTCTCTTTCCAAGTCCTGGCTACCTAGTACTTTCTAGCTTCGCTCTGTATCCTCACGAGGGTTTGCGGATTGGGGTGCGAGCTTTGTCCTTCACAATTTTCGTAGGCGATGACTTTGCCTGTGTACCGTTTCTCTTTTTTCTTCACGCATACAAGAAGCCACGTATAACGTAAATGTGTGTCCACATATAGATACGAAAATATCATGTATCTCGATTAGTACGACGAAATTCAGGAGGTTCGATTGCCGTCGATGAAAAAGCCATCGGTAAGGGTATCGAATGGAAGGGTTGAAATTGGGATGATGAGAAGAACGTGACGTTCCACAGACGGAGCGCAGCGTCGCGGTAGGGTGCAGAAATAGAGAGAGAGATGACGCACTACAGATCCATATACAGATATCAGATATGTGCGAATGGGAGTCCGTGTATATGTATAGAAGAGAAGTTTGTAGAAGAGGATTGTGCGCGTACGAGTTAAGTTTCTTGTTAAGGTCCAGACACGATGGCGCCTCAGCGTTTACCAGACATGCCTATCGGTCCTTGTTTCACCCCCTCCCCGGCCCCTTCTATCATTCGGATCTCCGTCGTATCACTTGGTTTCATTCGAAGCTGAAACTCTCGAGGGTTCGAAATGCTGGTCTTGCTGATGTTGGCTTCGGATGTTCCAGCGCGGTTTAAGTCGATCGAAGGATATACCGAAGCAGCTATGGAACTTGCGTAGCCAGGTTTTCGATGGTCCATAACTGTTCAGTTAGGTCTTGGGAGGCGGTATAGCTTTGCGCCTGTGGAAGCCGATCTGAGAGTCTTCAACCAGGAGATGTACGCTCGTTCTCTCTCTCTCTCTTTCCTCCTTCTCCTGCTTCTTGTTGTCCCGTAATTGTTTCCACCTAATCTCCGAATTGAGGTCTTCGTACGGGCCAGAGGGTCAATGACAATGACGACGACGAGGCCACCCCGAACTTAGGCAACCATGCGAATCTCACTTAACCGATCTCCCGAAACTCTCCATCCTGTGTACATACGTACACGCCTACGTGTTGTAAGGATTTAGATTCGCGTTGCACCATTTACGAAAGGAGCAGGAATCGCGCATTAGCTCATCTCGTTCAACGTTGCTCCAAGTGCAAGGTTCCAGTCGCTAGAAGCTCAAATGCATACCATTAGTTTGCCTTGTACGCAAAGTAGATACAAAATAAGGCGTTAAAAGAGAGGCAGCTTCTCGATTTTATCGATTATCATATATTTTCATTCGCATTTAACTGAGCAGAAATCTCAGTCATTGTGTTAATAACGAGACGAAGATAATTACGCCAATTCACATGCAGGTTTACTAAAAAAAGAGGGCGAGTCTGACCCAGAACTCCGATTTCCCTTCGCTTCGTGAGCCTCCACGTTTATATACGTTCGATTGAACTTGTTTCTAATTTGTCGCTCTCCCATGATGCGCTCACTGATTATCAGCATAAAAAACAACATCTTTATGAATACAGTCAGATTCTTCACCATTGATTCTTCTGAAATCTGGCAATCTAGAAGACCACTGTTCAACGGGCGTTCAACAAACTAGTTAATCGTCAATGTATTAAAAACCTGACGATATTGAAAATGAATATCTCACAGTGTTGGGCGGCATGTTTGAAAACTTGAGGCAAAAGCCCAAGTATTTCACTCACTATTTTTTCATACGGTCACACAAAGAAAATATTTATAAGCGGTATCTTGCCAGGGGATTTATATATATTTTTGCTCTTTTGAATATCCGAATCCGAACACAAACCATTGCTTTCGATGCATAAATAAAGCGCATACACTACATTCAACAATAATCATAGAGGAATAGGGAATAAAGTTCTCTTTGTCTCTCCTCGGGGCTACACGGGGAGGCATTTTAAGCGGAAAGTATAGCGATAGAGGGGGAGTATGGGGATGGCAATGTGGTGTGGTGGTTGTTGGGGATGAACAGTACCCTCGCTCTGTCATGCAGCTCTATCGCAACGTGTACGCAACGTTCACCCAGCGCGTATTCGAGTTGCGGGTGTATATTTCAGCGTCCGGGCTTTGGCCCCGACCGTAGTCCATTCCACACGGTTCTATATAGAGCTGGGGCTCTATGCAGTCCCTTCCAGAAAGGGGGTGCAATATGCAAGCCGCGGTGCAGTACCAGACCACCAACTGCATATATCTCTCGCTGTTCGTGTACATGGGCCTCGCTCCCTGTAAGGGTGGGCTGCTCCCATGTACTATATAACACGTATTGGTTATTCCAATTCGAGTAAAATCATGTCCTTCCTGAGATTAGTCACCCTTAAAAAGGAAGAAATCATGTTGAATATGAATCAAAGTTATTTCTAACATTATCAAATGAATTTGTCTCCATGAATGCTCTGCAAAACCTCATGAATTCACTCGAACGTTAGTGCAGCGAAGGCATAATGGGCAATGCTTCTGCTGCGAAGTTCCTAATGATGAGAAATATTGGACTCGCAATTTACTGACTGAAAACCACTCTTTTTGCATTGACTACAGATTAAAATAGTGTGTCCAATTTTTTTCAATAGAAAACACTTCGCTGATCAATTTTTCATATATGCCTCTCCAGTTGGGGAGAAAGATTTATCTTCAGAATTATAGAATTATCTTTAATATTGACAAATGAGAAGATACGAAGTACCCAAAAGATGGTTTCGCTTGCATGAAAATGATGTAATCGTGCCGAATTCATCCTTCACCGTTACTCAATGTAATGATCGCCATCAAATGGACATGGCGTATAAGTACAGCGGTTTTTTGATGATGATATTCGACCACTCTACATAGGACACCCCATAGAAATGACCATATATGTATCCTTAGGGTACATAGACCGCACATGAGGTGGGCTATATATATATATATATATAAATATGTATAGGCATAGAAGAGGTGAAAGGGGGTCGGAAGGGGTGCAAGAGTTAGTCAGGTATAGTGGACAGCATGCGGCAATGCCAGAGGTGGACTAACTCGAGCTCGTGTTACGGGTTCACAACGCTAGCTCGGCTATACGATGGAGCTCTTATACCTATACGCACAAACCATGAAGAGGAGCAGCACGAGATGAGAGCGCGGGCGACATCAACGGTAGAAAGCGAAGTACACTCTGACCAAAATGTTAATTATTTAACTAGCAGGAAGCCAAGGCTTTCTGCTAGTTAGCCAACTAGATGGAACAGGCAATATTGTCGTAGGATGACTAGCAAGCCTCGTATCAGGAACACCATAATCACTGAAAAGTTGCATTGAAATCCTGGAAAATATAAGGATTAAGGACCTCCGTTGAGGTCAATTTCCGTCCGGGTCACGGAAGATGGACCTGTACATGGGAGTAGATGGGGCTGAATTGAGAATTAGTTTTTATCAACAGCCTTCCCTCATGACAGATTTCTTGGAAAGCGAAAAATCATGAATCAATTTTTCTCTGTATTTTCCATCATGGATCCTGTTTTACTGACATTCTTTTGTAGTATGATTTAATATTCAACAGTCGAGTGAAGAAAATTACGGTTATTTGTTTCGAGGATATTAATAGAAACTATATAGCATGTTATTATATTTATGGAATGGTAATCACTCACGATACTGAAGTCAGTGAAGTTAGAAGGACAACCCCAATTTCTTAGTCATCACCCTATAGCTAGTGAGTTCAATTTTTTTCGAATGTGACAACAATATACATTTAGAGTTCCGAAAATAACGAACTTTAAGTATTGGTTCCAATTCGCGGGAATTTACGAAGCTACCACCACCTTGGAAAAAGACAACGCAATAGAGTTCTTGAATTCAAATAGTACCATAAAATTTTTTTTGTCGCAGTTTTTCAACGAGAATTTTCTTTGTCATATGTTTCTCCGATGTTCCAATATTTTGGTCCCATCGAATTCCTGGTCCCCTGGAATTTTATGAAAACGTGTGGTCGTTGCAGGTCATCGACGAAGCTACTGTTTTAGCTTCAAAGCCATCAAACCACTCGGTTCAATATCGATACCTCAAGCATATGAGAACGCGTATGATTCTTTTTTCCTAGAAAAGCTTTCAATTACACGAAGCACGAGAATTGATTACATGAAGGTGGCTAACAACCAGCATTTTTGTGAATGAGATCAACTTTCAGCGTTGTGTCGCACCAACATATGGATATTGCAAGGTCCACAAATTTAACGAATAAAACAGTGTGTGACTGCAAAATGGATGATTCACTTATCACTTGTCACTTATCACTCATTGACACATGGTGACCTTGAATTCTTCATTTACAACGTAGTGAACAACACAAAAAAAATCAACAGAATTGTACAAAAACTGGAAATTGTTATTTTTTTTTTTATATCAAATTTTATGCGTTGTGCTTTCAACGAGAGGGGGGGATATGTGAAAAGTAATGCGTGACTTTACGATGCTGCATCAAATCTAGAACATAAACAGCGGATGAAACCGCAACGAAAATCAAAAGATGATTACACTGGGATATTTTGTTTTTTTTTTTTTTGATAACTCAAGATCACACTGATACTGATTACGGAGATTGGATGTCTTACCATCAATTATGAAAACTGCAAACTCATTTAATGATATGAAGTGTAATCGCATGAATAATTATTTATCAAACCTCAAGAAATTACTTCCATAGTTGTTGAAGATCGTGTTTCGTGTTGGAAGCATCAAAACTATTCAAAAAGTAGATTATCAAACCAATAATTTCCAGGCGTTTAAAAATGAATCATGTACAGATAAAATAGAACGAATCCGTTGATAGATCGTCTCGAAATTAATTTTGTTAGCCCCATGGACAGCCCATATCTCTATAAACCTCTTACCAATGAGAACCATCTATGCACCTAGGTACATTGGAAATTCTGTTGGTGTAATATGGATAGATTCAAATGAATGTTGAAGTAATCCACGCTAAAAGCCATTGATTCAATCGAATTGGTGAAATTGAGCAATTGGTGAGCAATAATCAGAATTCTATGAAGTTGGTGATGTGAATTACACGGGTGAAAGTGAACCATGAAATGACAGCTAGTCGTTGTATGACTTGGAGACTCAAAAATTCTCACACGAGTGACTGGATCCAGAATTATAAATCTGCTGAGGAAAAATTCCTAGAATTTGAATAGATCGATTACTACGAATGAGAATACATTTTTTTGCAAAAAAATATTATTGTGGACATCGACGGGGTGAAGCGAATAAATATTCGCAGAGCTCACGCGAACAATAACAAACATAACCAGTTACCTGACCCGGTTCCAAGATACTTCGAGCTTATTGCACACAATGCCATCTTTCGTGCTGAGTGGGATCGTGTACAAGATGCTTAATTCGCCCGGATAAACATGCATGAGTACAAGATACTCCTTAAAAGTGCTTACGGTTCAAATACAGAAATGATCGACTCCCTTAATGCCAATTTAACAGATTTTATAAAATGTATCAATATTTATGGGTTTAATCAATATATTAGTAAAAAAAAGGTCGAGCAGAATTTAAGGAGGGTGGCTAGGGACGATACAATGTTGCCATGCTAAGCCATGTAAAATACATTAAAAATTTTAAAATGATAAGAATTTAATAAAATTTGGTGAACATATTCTTCAGAGTTAAATTTGACAATACACATTTTTTAAGATTTTTCTTCTGTACAGTTATCGAGTAATTGATCACTAAAGTTCACGTGTATAAGCATAGCGTTTCCATATATATAGGTATATATTCCGGGCATAAGAAATCTGCTTTAATGCGTAATTACTCGATAACTAAGCAGAAGAAAATTTTGAAAAAAATTGTGTCTTCGCACTTGATGTTGAAGAACAGTATTACCAAATTTGATCAATTTCTTATCAATTTGACGAACGTAGCCACCCTCCTTAAGTACAATTTGTACAATTATTGAATCCTTGTCTTTGCATTTTGTCATACTGTTATGGGGCGTTCGAGAAAGTTCATTATATGCTAGATTGTGCCAATTTCCATCGCATGCAAAAGCCCCCCAAAGATGACTATCTCAAAAACATAATGGCCTGCTCCTCCGCACTTGTCGATATTGATCTCCACGAAAAATTTACGATACTAGCACATCATGAGTGGAATATTTTAAATTCGAAAACGAGAGATTATTCCAAAACTTAAGGTTCTGTGAGTCAATTATTGATTGCTATACGTCAAGTGGATTTAATACTTTGGTTGATTGTCAACGACTATCCGACAGATTTTAAGATTGAGAATCCGATGAATCCTTCCCAATTAGCAGGTATCTTCCAATTCTCATCTCAACATCAGTATTCTTGTTACCCAAACAGTGAATCGCATCCATCTGATGGATGTGATAGTTGACAATCGTTATCGATGTCAACTTAGATTTAGAAGCTTTTTGGTTATATTTTTTATGAAATTATTCATTGTTTCGAGTACGTTTAATGCCACAATGCTTTTTTATTGGGTGAAGCATGGCGAATATGATCAAGAGACTATATCGTATATATACACGAAAGCGAAGAAAATGCAATAATGACACGAAACATAAAATATTGATGGAAAATGGCTAATGCGGAGAAAGGAACAGGAAGGAGCAAGAAAGAAAAAAACAATTTTTGGTGACTCCGTACTATAATCATTATTTGTGAAAAGAGCCTAGGAAACTCTTGGGGCAGAGTCTCGTGCAGAGGATCAAGGGGGAACGGGTGTGCGAGAGACCCCATGAAATGCGCGGAGGATATCGAATGTCCTTGAGTTCTCCTTGAGAGGAAGTTGCTGGGTTCTCTGGTTCGTTCATGATGGCGAAAGAGAAAGAGAGACAGAGAGAGGGAGCTAGAGAAAGATAAAGTGGAAGCGCAGAGGAAAGAGTACACAGAGGGGTTGCGACGAGAGAAGGTAGGTTTCGTGATACCAGCAAACCCGACAGCTATGGTGCTAGCACAACGATCTACCAGCACCCTCGTCGAGCGGCCATTTTGCCCGCACCGACAGAGAGAAGTTCTGGGGCTCCGCAACCCCTCTCTCATCCTCCACTACTCCGCATGCCAGCGCCAACCTCGTCCTATGGTCCCTTTCTCCCTTTCCCCTGCTCACAAAGCTCGGCCCCCACAGACCTCACTAAGGGGATGAGGTGAACAAGGGTGAGGGCTTGCGAAGCCATGCTACATATATACTATCTAGATGTACCTGCTCTGCAAGCCCCCCGTCTCTCACCCTTTCGGCCCCACCGGGTGCGCTCTCTCACCAGTACCGGAAACTGCCACGTTCCGAGCAAAAGCTCAACCAACCCATGGTAGCAGAACATGGCGAATGCAGTGGTGCTCATATTTTCCAAAACTCACTATTCATCATAGCGGTTCAAAATTCAATAGTAATCTTGTGTGTATTCATTTTATTTCATTATGATCCTCAGGTTTCTGATTTTACATTTCCATACTTGCAGATTAAAGATTTTAGGGTCATAGGGAGCCAAAGACTTGTACAGACGCAGCACACAATTGTCGAGAAATTTGTACGATTTTCATTCCATTTGCAATGTATACTCAAGTGATATACGACATTGAGAGGAATGTACAGTAGTTACTCTCTTATGCTATGTACAAGTTGTTATGTATATTCGTATGATACGATAACCACGGGGGTCGGAAAGGTACTACTAACATAAGGCACACGCCATATGTGGGTGTGACGAGCATATCCCTCCAGGGCTCTAACGATCCCTTTCCATGCTCATCCCTTCCTACTTGCCAAAGTGTTTATTTTTTTCTCTCTTCGCGTACTCCGCGCTATGATAATCCTTCTCTCGCAAGAGCTGTCATGAGAGAATCACTACAGCGATTCCCTTCAGGCTAAACGAGAATCCTTGTGCATATTGTCGTTGGCCCTCACACGTATTTTCTGGAGTTACGTTACTCCCTCGGCTTTTTTGCATCTAAGTGAAAAGCAGAAAGATAAATTATGTCTTTAAAATTGATCTGTCGAAATAGTTGTAAAAGCACTTACATTTTTTTAACCAATCCGGCTCAATTACTGTGAATATTGAAACTCATTATTTTTCTGATCACCCAACGTGACCAGCTGCCTCGAATGAACCAAGTATTTTTCGACAAATGTAGACTGTGCGATAAATTTGAGTAATTATTAAGGCATTAACGAAAGAAAAAAATAATAGACTAGGCAGAGAAGAACCGGTCGAAGCCATAGTACGATCTGCTGCGCTTGATTGTTCGCCGGAACATCCAGCCAGCTTTGAAGAGAATACCTGTACCGTTATCAAGAGAATCTCTTCGTGAAGCAATGAAAGCGCCTATATTTATAGATACTGCTCTAGCATAGCGACTGCTAGCTATGTTCATCCAGCCAAGACTGCTCCTCCTCCTCCTCCCCTTGCCTTTTCCACTTCCATCTTGAAACGAAGATTGGCGGATGGACGGACGGATAGAGTAGGCGGATATATAGACGATAGGAATGGTCCGTGGATTAGTGTTTGGGCTCTACGAGCCGAAGAGTGTTACTTTTCACCTCTGATGCGGAAAGTAGTAAAAGCAGCTCCAGAAACGGGTAACAGCGCTGACGGAAGCTCCATGGAGAGAAAGTTCGTGGAGAAAATATAGGATGAAGTCTGGCTAACGGGAAAAGTATTGAGCGTTTTACTTGTACCTGGAACTTAGCGATCTTCATACGTTTATGTACTCATATTTTGGGGAATTCATGACGAGCTTTTTTCATCAATTATTTGTCGGATATATGCATGGGATAGCGATAGCATGAAGATCTTTTCATTCTTGGGATTATGGAAAAAACATTGGAAGAAACGTATCAAGATGCTCACTGGGATTCTTAAAAATTGATCATTAGTATCATTGAATTTCGGAAAATATTAGGAAATTTAAATATTAATTCAGTTTTTCATATCTCCGGGGATTGATGATCGGCATCACGCATGCATATCTCAAAGGTGAGTTCAATGATTTCATCTGAAGCATACTATAACAACACAACGCACAATCGCTGAGCTCGAGTTATGACGAAGTCTGTCCAATTTTTTTCTAATCTTGGAATTCTACACCACAACACTTCTTTCAGCCGTTATACTTTTAGGCCCCACGGAGTTTTCACGTGGCAAGAGGGAGACAGAAAAACATCACCCTCGACCCAAGGGAATCGACCTGGACGTGCGACCCCATGATGAAATATGTGACTGAGCGCGACCATTAGTCTGTCCGCAGGATTGCTTTGGGCGACTGAATCGACTACGAGCGTTATAACTTGAAATCACAACCGACCATACGAGGAAAGTATCACTCATGAACTGTTCAATTTTTCCTGCATGATGGAAATCATTGAATGAAAATTGATGATTACTTACGTGATCGATGCTTCTTTATCTGATGAAATTTTCAATCGACCTTGGCTGTGCTATTGGGCTGGTATGCAGCACACTGACCTCGTTATCAGTTGCTTGAAAAAGCAATCCTTTCACCTATCCACTAATAGGAAGGGTTCAATTTGAAAGTAGATTAGCAAGTGGGGTTGAATGAATACGCAACAGTACGAGTGTGAAGTAGTGAATAGTATTGTAAACAGGTGAGGATACGCAAATCGTGTCGTGGTTCGTTACCCGAATTTATGCAAAGGTCGGTGCCGACGTCGTTAACATTGCTAGTTCGGTAGTGATGGGTTGACACGCGGGTGGGTAAGAGTTTACGGGTTATTGGGTTTTCAGGTCCTTCTGTTACAATATTCCGTTTTTCGATCGAACGTTGAGCCCTTGCCAAACGGTGATGCTATACGTATCTCATGGTAACATATTGGATACTTGATGTAGCTCTGTGGTCGTTAGTATTATGATGAAGTGGGTATAGTGTAATGAATACCATCACAGTTTCATTAGACAACAGTTACAGTTTGCATCAAAGGACAGCAACGTATAGAGTCGATCGAACGTGTATTCCTATACAGAGGATCGCACATGGCACAGTACTTCAGAATAGGAGAGATTCAGGTATTTCTAGCAGAGCTATTTGACATTGGGCCGGACAGTAGACCCCCGCGTTCCTTTGCTATTCTCGTACGCCGAGTGGAGAAGACATAGGGTCCAGCCAGCCAAAGGGTGAAAGTATGATGAGACAGAGACGAGATGCGGTGTACGTTGAGCTGTGACCGAAACCGCTCTGTCGGTAGCCGCAGAGGCGCAATCGTATCGCTACAGAATTATTTAGAGGAGTGGATTCAGCAATGGGTACACATAGAAATAGGGAGAGAGAAAGAGACAGAGAGAAGAGCGTGGGGTTGCGTATACACAGTCCTGGTATAGTATATAGTGGTAGAGACTTGTGTAGTAGTTATAGGTGGGCCTGCGGTGTCCAGAGGACTGCTGCTGCTTCCATATCTACCCTCCCGCGTTCATAGCAGCCCCTTCGTCCCACACCCACTGCTCTCCCTCCCCTCTTCCCGCATCAACAGCCATAGCAGAAGCCCTATACCACAACTACTACCACTATATTCGTGGCGCCGTCGTAGTGGTATAGAGGAGAGGAATATAGGGGTGTAGCAACAGCAACGCTAGTGCTATACTGGTGAAAACGAGAACCCTGCAAACCCCCAACCACCTCGAACACCAGCAGCAGCAGCGGCAGCAGTGGCGTTAGCACCCCTTTGCCCTTCGCCAGAAACCTCCGACCATACTCCACCTCTAGCCAGCTTAGTTCAAAGCAACCTACCCTTCCATACACCCTTCTACTTGGCTTTCTCTCTCTGCTTACCACAGTAGTAGTAGTAGTAGTAGTAGTAGTAGCAGTAGTAGTAGAAGCTCACTACTATTCCCTGCACCTCCCCCCTGGCGACCGAGCTCACCCAACCAACCACCCACCCTTATCCTCTTCTGGGCTGAGGTACCCTTGCGTGCCTGCCAGCCTGCCAACCGTTCGACCCCCCTGAACCACCTCGCGCAATCCAACTACCCTCTGTGGCAGAAACAGAGAGGTAGTGAGGCAGCCCGAAACCCCAACCCCAATCCCAACCTCTCAACACACACACACACGCACACTTACGAACACGTAGACATATACGGGGAGAGATCTTGCGCCATACCGCAACTATCCTACGAACGGAAAACACAGCTGAGCCAACGCTCGGCTCTGATGCTCCAACTCGGGGCTGCAATACCTTCTACCTCTAGCCATGCAGAGGAAGAGCGGAGTGAAGTAATGGGGAGATAGACAAGAGAAAGACAAAGATCGCCTGTGCCAAGCCCATAGCGATATTATAAGGTAAATACGTAAGTGGTATAATCTATTAAATGAATAGCAGTTTTTTAAACAACCGGTCCCTTTTCTCTCCTTCATTGTTCGCGTATTTGATATATTAATACCTGACACTACTCAATCTAAACCGACTGCTATCAACTTACTTTCATATTTTCCTCCAAATGCTTCTGGCGGATGAACGAGCCTTTGAATACAAGTTCGCAGTACCGACGTACCTATAAGACGTTACGCAATGTCAGTGAATCTTTTATATTTCTTTGGAACATTAACTATTTCTCTCAGTTAGTTAAAATACTATTGCCGCTATCCCCGTTGTTGTATAGATCAGAGTTTGGTTCAAGTACATGCTGAGGTCAGTAAAAAAATCGGTCGTCAAAAAGTATGAGGGGTATGTTAAAGCTCTTGAATCGTTATCACAAAACTTGACACGTTTCTTCTTCCGACAATTCGCAACGCTAAGTGATGTGTTTTAACAACTTTTTCAATATCGCATATTTACATTCTCGATTTCCCCGCTTCTTAAACGAGTAGACACATTCTTAAGAAATTGCAGCATTGAAAACTTTGGTATCGTCGGACAAAGGAAATTGGATGTGCATGATGTGCATCACTATCTGAATAATGATGTACCATTTCTGTATCTCGTTGGATCTATATAAGTTTTTAGCTTTTACTTTAACATGAATCTGAAGAGATCGACATGGACACGATCATCAGGGGTCGATGTGCAACGGTAAGAAGAAGAGTTTTCGATAATAAAGGCATCAAGGGCAGTATACTCGACCAGAGAGGAATGTGCCTCATGCTCGCGATAACATGAGGCATCAATGATGAGGCATCGGAACCTATGCAGGTTCGTATATTAGATAAACTTCAAAAGTTCCAGTTCACGCATGCCAAGAGGATGCGTGGATAGAGCTAGAAGTTTAGAGAATATCTACGTTGCTTGTTTTCCTCTCTTTCTCGGTAGAGAGGCTGTATGGCTCAACATCCTGCAGAGACCAAGGAAACCAAGAGAAATACAGTCGACGTTTGTAGATATGGAGGAGGGTGAAAACCAAAAGGATGTTTGTAAGGTGCGGCGTACACACTGACACGTGTCTCACCAGCACACAGTTACCATGTTGCCACCCATTTCAGCAAGAGTATACGGTAGATAGGAACGGACACGTTTGTATCATGAACTAGATGTCGACGAATACACAGTTGGACGTATATACAGACAGGTAGAACGACTGAACTGCAACACGCGCAGATTACCTCACACGAATATGGCTAGACAGCGGCTTTACCAGAGGCACGGAGAGGAAAGGAGGGAGAGAGAGAGAGATTTGCTAAAGCTTCGCACAGAACACACAGACAAGCATCGTGGCACGCACGCTGGTGAGGCACGCTACATACATATACGGCATTAAGCGTAGATAGGTACAGAAGAAGAGTTCGTGGCAGAGTATAGCCCTGCCAGTCCCCGCATACCTCGGGGTAGTTGAGTGGGAAATGGAGGGTCGAGTATACGGGGGGAGCGCATAGAACGAAGACCAGAGGGAGTCAGCGGAGGGTGGTGTAGAGCGGGCAGAGGAAAGGGGCGAGCGAAATAGGACTTAGGACGAGAGGATGGGTAGAGGGTCCCAGCGCGGCTGACACACAAACAACCGTGCCGCGTCCTCCTCCTCCTCCCCCTGCTTCTCCTATTCCTCCGCTTCTGCTTCCTCTCCATCACCGAGTTCGCATCGTTTTCCACAACCCTCGGTTCCACTCACCCTTCGGTGCCCACTCTTCTGCAACTACCGCTCTCCTCTGTCCCCGAGCCTGTTTCAAACCTCCGGCGGTCCACAGTGCCACACGAACCTCCATGCGACTATCCAAAGCCTCCCTCCTCTCACATTCGCGCAAAACCTACCCAAAACACCCTTTTATGCTATATACGTATCTATACTTATATACATACATAATCATGTTGCTTCGTTCATCCACGAGCCACCCCGAGGCTCATCCCCGAACCAATAGTAGCGTTACGTACCCACTGAATTACGCACTACGGTACGCCAAATGTTGGATTGTTACGGAACCATCACTACGCCGGAGGTGAGCGTCAGGCAACTCTGGCAAAATTGGGTAAAGAGTGTACACAATGCTTCGTAGAGTATACCTTAGTTGATAAATATTCGAAAACTTTTTCAACGAACCTCAATGTGTACAGTTACATTCGTATTCATCCGTGGATATAATAACAATTATTCGAGCAGATGAGGGGATTTGATTTTGTTATTACCAAAGTTACGTGTAGAGATGAGCCTGATTACACGAATTATAGTATTTTGAATCTGCGTGCATCCCTTTATAAGTTCACGAATCCAACGATTTTTTTCCTTCCTTTGACCGGTGTTTATCAAATATGTTTTCCAAAAAAGTGTATGATAAATCGCAAGGTATTAAATCGTATCGCTGTGAAGTAGAATAAAAAAGATAAACGGCTAGTTGGGACTTTAAATGCGTATGCGAATAGAAACAAGTATCGAAAATCCTGTACGGTATGCCAGCGAGAGTTTGTGTCCGACGCACAAACGAGCGTGCTCGCGGAGAACTTTGTTGATGGACATCGGGAACAGGAAGTACAAATAGCGGTAACAGCATTTATAGACTAGTATGAGACCTCCTCTCATACCCTTCGTTGGTGATCGTAACCCGGCGCGTTCCTCGGCCTGTACACTTTCCAGGGAGATTACGCCCCCACCCCCCGCCAGTGGATTACGCATGGATTTCGCACGTTTCAATGGAACTAGGCACGACGATGTCAACCTACCTGTGTTGGGTTCAACGCACCTCTAAAGCAACCACACCTACCTACCCCCTAGAAACATTTACTCGGTGTTCTCTGTGTGGCTGGAGCGCGCTACCCCTCTGCTATTCTACCTCTGACTACCCCCTGCTAGTTATGTGTTACCATACACCATACATGCTCTATGTACTGAAACCGTACACATTGAATGTTGTACATAAGCACACATGCCAACACCCTCTTCCGTGCACGAGTATCAGCGTTAAAGTATATTTCTATATACGTTGATGAGGGCGGAAAAACGCCATGTAAGCGTATAGATACCAAGGCACATATACGTGAACGCATGTACATTAGCACAGCCAGTATATGGTATCAAATTGGACGTAATCTATGACTGGATACAACCGAGTGTTCGACCTAATGCGTATTCGTGCATCTACAGTCAACTACTTTCTCTCTCTCTCTCTCTCACTCTGTATGTGCTACGTACGCCACCAATACTAATATGGATTTCACATAATAGTGCATGCACACACAGCACTCGATTGTGTGACGTGCCTAGGTAAAGCATTGCGATGTCACCAAGTGTGCGACATGAAGCAGCCCAAAATAGTATACGTTCAAGAGCGAGAAAGATATAGACCAGTTGTAATACCACTAGCAGGCTTGTGCCACTGTAGGAGAGCATGGATTAGGTTTTGTGTTGTCCTGCACGATGCGCGCTGATAATCTCACGCCGCGATGCATCCCTATGAAATTAGGGAGCTGTTTGGGCTAGGGCGCTGCATAGGAGCCTGAAAGGCTACAACTGAAATACGGCCAACAGAGATGGCTCTCGCTCTCTCTCTCTCTCTCTTTCTCTCCTTCTCCCTCGCTTTACCTTCCTCCCTCTCTTGCTCTCTCGTTCGCAGGATTCCGTACGGGCTCTGACCTCTATCCACGCACAACGACAGAGTTCTAACGCATCATCGCGCATTTCGGGTCTCTGTTCGCACATCACGATACGAGAACGTTCATATATAACGTGAGTTCACCTAACGTGTGTATCTATATACATATATTCATATATAGAATCTAGAGTTTGGATGCGATGTACAACATTCGCGACGAGAGACAAATTGCCATGAATTTAGGCGGCTGTCGCATGGGTGGCTTCCTAATGGGGATGAAACGGCCAACGCGCTTCGGGGCGTTAATGTAAATCACCCGCAACTATCGCCAACGACGTATTACTACTCAGTCTTATGAGAAGCATCCTTTGTGCAAAATTTTTTCAATATCCGTTTTATTCGCATTCGGCATCCTGTTAATGGCGAAACAAAAGATGGTCGAGCCCGCGTTTAAACGAAACTTGGACACGTATCGTTGGGCGAATTTTTTTGTGCAACTAGATTTTTCTACCGTAAAAATGGACCAAAATCAATATTTCAAATCATCAAAGTGTTCGTTGTGTGAAGGCACCTTAAAGCTAGGTGAGTCGAAGCAGCTCTCTTTTCTCCGTGCGAGGAAGGGTTCCGTTAATCTAGGGTCCGAGGGATGGTACGAGAATACGAGAGGGAAGATGAGATGGAGTATGAGGGGTATAAAAGCGGACGAGACCTAGAGAACGTACGAAGGGAGATGAGGCAGAAATGGAAAGAGTTCGTAGAGACCTGGCGGGAGTCAAGGGGCAAGGGGGGTTCTCGAGAGGGTGAGCGCGTGATAGAGAGTCTAGAGGAGGGGTGAAAGGAGCTCCCACAGGGCTAGGGGGTGTTCTTGATAAAGGTGGGGTCGGCGGACCCGTTGATGAAGGTTCAGGCTAGAGGGTTACTTCGCTCTTCTACTCTGATGGCTTTAGCGGGGGTGGAACGCGCACGGGGGTTACTTTACTCCGAGCTATCTCACTATATAGCTTTGCCTCTGGAAGCCGAGTGGATGGTCGAGGCCTCTGATGGTTCTTCCTATTTCTCCCTTTTCTATCCTTTTCTCTGACTCGCTCCCTCACGCCCTTCCTACTACCCGGTCCAGTGCGGTCCAAGAAGCACTGATTCATTCTCGAGTTATGCCGGCCCACTCCGATACGACTTTGCAAAATATTGGACATACACATACATACATTCTATGTATATGTGAAGACCGTACGAAAGGGCGAATCTCATATAATTCCCTACGAAAGTCGATTAGAACGCCTTTTCTTTTCATGTAGTTTTTGATGACCATTTATTCCTCACTGACATTTGAGTCTCCACACCGCGCTTTCGTAGAGACGCAGGAACTATCTGTCAATGCGTACACTCCCTCCGGATCTTCTTACATCGGGGAAGATTATAACAACTCAAATCCTCCGCCCATGCGTCCACTTTAACGCTCTTCTGACCAATGAAAAGTTAATCGACCAATCATGCAGAAATATATTGGTGGTACAAATCATAGTATCTAGGAGGTAACTATAGTTGAAGGGGTCAGGAAAATCGGTGTCCAAATAATTCTGAGGGGAGCGAAAATATCGTGAAGACAATGTCGGTAAGGAACAAGCAGTTAAAAGCCATACAAAGAACGTATTATCTCCATCAATACTAACAACGCCCAAGCGCATTCCACGATCACAGAAGAAAATGTGATTCCCGCACACGGTGAATCGCACTCCGAATCTTCTTACTTCAATGTCCATTGTGAAAAATTTCGCCAGAATCCACTCACGATACGTACGAGGGAACGAAAAGTGCATAATTCAACTAACAAATTGATCATTTCTGGGAAATAAAAACAGTGCCGCAAGTATTATCGTTTGCGGCATTAACGCGATCTCATGATCCGAGAAATAGCACATCGGAAGGGATGATTCTGTCTCCTCTCTCTCACATACGTGACTCCGCATTCGCGTCATTCCGAATTCAAGTCAGCGAAAAAGATTCGCCTAATGCTTGAACGTCTGCGCGTAACGGTTATATCTGTCGCTACCTCTCGTGGCATTGTAGTTACGGTGCCGAGTCTTTCTTCCCTTTTCCAACCCTCCGCCACTGCCACCCTCTTCTTAAGGCGGGTGGCGGCGGTGGTCGTGCTGGGTGTACGGGGGGGTTGGACTGCTGGATATCTTGGAGTGCTATCCGCAATATCCTTGGCGTCCCTCGGTGTGTGCGTATGTGTGTGTGCTTTGCAAGCCTCACGGGTCTCAGCCTACGTTTGGCCAAAACCCCCGAGGTCGAAGTTAGGAGGGTCCGCAATAGCGCTACTCCGCTTTTGCTATAGCGAGCTCGAACCGCCTAGCTGCTGGCATCGTTGATGCTTCCTCTCCCCCTATGGCCGTTGTTCCCCTCGCAGATCCAACAGGACTTCTCTCACGCGAACCGAGGAGGGGCGAATGATTGGGGGTGACTATGCCGGCATACACGAGAGGGTAAGTCCGCTGACTGTTTGCGTCTACATCGTGCTAGCCACGAGCGAAGGGCGCTTGAGTATGTATTATAGGGAATGGGAGACCCTTCTGCCTCCCCCCTGCCCTCATCCACCTCGTCCATCTCTGTTCGGTATTACTCTGCTGTCCCTCAGTGATCAGAGCCTATATACAAAGGGATTCTCCGTCACCCTTGCGTATAGAATGTATACAGTATACCCGGAAATTGTGGCTATGGGTCAGGGGAAAAAATCCAAGATTACAGTTCTCCTTCCGTGTTGAAGTATCACGAAATTATTAGAATTGTTTCGCTATTAAATATTCGGGCATTCTTTCAAAATGTTAATTACTCGGAGTTACAAAAGTACAGAGAATTCCCATTTTTTCAATATTTTTCGTATAAAAATATCTTTTTGTTGATTTACTCTTATTACGGTAGATGTTGAGTCGTGGGTTCCTCAGTTTTACGATTATCGGCGCACCCCAAAATCACATTCGACTGACCAATCTCCACTTACCGCAAAGTGGTGAGAAAGACAAAAACAATCGCAGCAACTGCTCCCGGGAATGAAGGGTGGCGAATCGTCTTTTGTCAAACAGCCTGTGGGACTTGCGAGATGAAGAAAAAGATCGACGTACATTAACAGCCTCCGCTATCATAAATCGACGCAACCACGAGACAGAGTATTTTGCTTCCTTAATAATTTATCGTTGTATTGTATTGAAAATATGAGGATATGACCGAATGTCAAAGTAACCAATGGGAACTGTATCACTACCTTCATGAGATTCACACCATCTCCTCCACAATATCTCTAAACACCTCAAATATTAATAGACACTGTAATTTTCGTATATGACAATATGATTCACCGGTTTTTTCAATAACACTGTTTATTACTTTCGAGTGACCTTGCAGTTCTTAATTCTTAAGCCAGTCAATTATGAAATCCCGTTCAAAATTACGTTCATGGAAAGAGCATATATTTTACCCACAATATAATTCTCTACGTATCCACATTGATGTGCGAAAGCCCCTGAGTTCTTGTGTGTTTCCGAGACCCCATATATCGACCTGCAAACGTGAGCCACGGGGTGACTGCAATGGGGTGCGTGGATGTGAGGGGTGCAGCCAGCGATCTCCTCTCTCCCACCCCCCATTCAGTAGCAACAGACGGGAGTAGAAATGGAAGTTCGAGGCTTGGATAACATTGACCAGATAGCATGAGCTATGAGTAAGAGGACGGGGGGCGGGGAGAAGAGAGAAAGAAAAAGGAGAGAGAGAGAGAGAGTTTGTATACGTATAGTTTGACTCGGAGAAATGCATTATGTGATCCTACGAAATACAGAAACATTTCTAAAGTGATAATGTTGTCATCGTGTTTCAGTGACAGACTTCGCTTCGAGCCAAAAGCATATCTACCCTCCTGGTAGGCTTTACAGGCACGCTACTATTTTAATGCACGTGGTAACCACCGCGTACGTCCAGCACGTTCAAGAGATGTTTCGGATGATTAAAGAGTTAGTCCTGTAAAAACATTGCTTGTACCGCAAAGAGCGCTTCGCTGTTGGGTGAGAAAATAATTGAAAAATAAAAATTATATCTCGGTAGCAAATATGCATCCACGCGTACACCTTTTTCGGTCTCTCTCTCTCTCTCTCTCTCTCTCTCTCTCACTTGAGCTCATTACGTAGAGGGAAACCTCAACAAAAAAGCGTTAGTTATTTGTGTGTGTGAGGGGGCTTGACGTGAAACATTTACAAGGCTCTTTTGGCTTGCCACCGCGAAAGAGAATGCCAGATACACATATATTTCCTTCACACCTCACATCAGCCACAGTCCGCGCTAACGCTCTGCCTCTCGTGAAATAATTAATCCCATTTTTCCGGCGAGTTTCTCTCGCTCGCGACGAGAGGTTTAACACCACCGGCCGGCAAAAATGAGCCAACTCACCTGTGCACTCGTACCACCCCTGTGAGGTTGGCAATAAAAAGGAAAAAAAGGAAAACGCTCAGCGGTGATGAACAAGGTGGCAAATAGTGAGATGAGGAAAAAAAATAGGATTAGCCAGAAATATGAGAAAAGCAACTAAGTTCGGAGCCTTGGCATGTTCCAGTTGAGCTAGATGACGGTTTCCGGAGTCTCTCTGTCTTGGTATATTCAACATTTTGCCAGTTTGTTGTTATCCAGTTATTCACTCAAGATGTCTGCAGAGTTTCGATTGAACAATTAGTGTCTGAAACTTGCAACGAATTTTTACAATCCCATGTGCAATACTTTCTAGCACAACTTTACACGAAACAATAAAAGCACTGTCGAAAAAGATTTTTTTTTTTCGGAAGTGGAAATATTTCGCCTCGCGAATTTAAATATTTCGGACTTCTCGTCGAGCTCCGACAACGATCGATGCCCACAACTGCAGGCACGCTATGAAAAAAACTTACTCGGGGAAAATCCGGAGTGAAAAAACTTGAACACTCGCGATTTCGATAGCACCTGGCTTTTTTTAAATCCTCCAGTATTCTGTTGAAATCCAATGGATTATTATTATTAGTCGTCTAGCAATAAGAAGTACGACGTTGATGATAGAAAAGGGAAAAGGAAGAAAATGAGGAGAAAGAAAACTCAAGCAATGCGTTTTATTCAATTAACGCCCTTCTATTTCTTCCCTTTCTTCACGGTTCTTTGTCCTTCGCTCGTTAAGTGCGTATATAGTGTACATTGTGGTCCCTCTCCCTATTCTCGTTGTCGATGTCGTCGTCGCGCAGTAGATTATGCCGTTAAAGGTCAGACCATAATACCCACTTTGCGCGGAGGATCGTGTGCTAGAGCTATGTGATAAAGGAGAGTAGGCAAAAGAGGAAGCAATAGCATGGTAGAGAATACTGGAGGATCGTTACTCAATCAGGCTATTAGAAAATGGCTGGAAAACAATGAAGTTCTTAAGAGAGAACCCGAGAGCACTCCTCTCGTACTGTGATTGAATACGTGTATGAGGGGAGAACGAGATACGGTATTATCGAATGGAAGATTTCATCAACTGTAAATACATTGATGAGGGATTCTCATTTACTTTTCCCTACTGCTTCGAAATTTCTCCTGGTTCCTGCTTATGTAATTTGATCGTTCACCAAATGCCAGCCATTCTCCACGACAAATTACAACTCCTAATTAGAGTAAATTGGCTCAAAATTGTTCACTTTACAATGAAGTAAAACTTAATCATGAAGAAGAAGTTTCTTCTTTCGTTTACTATTCAGGTACTTGGCGTGACATTTGATTGATGCTTTCCAAGATTGAAAAATTATTTCAATCGAATATAAACAGATTCGAAGATCGCTTAACCTTTTATTACAGTTTTCAATCAACTTTCTGTACAACGGGCCCCCTTAACTTTGATCCCGTAAGTTCTCCTCAAAAATTAGTAAACGTCATTTTTTCAAATAAAGGGCGAACCTTGAATGGGTATTTTTCCTCAACTGTGCCAACGTCTGTTCACATTTCACAAATCCTGTCTCGGAATATACTATCAAGTGAAATTCCTCGTGCTAAGTCAACCACCGGACACAGCACCTGCGTTGAGCATCGCATCTTCTTTCAACTTCGTATTCTCATAAATGATTATCTAAATCATGTGAGAACATACTGGTTTTCTATCATGCCTACAAGACTTGCTTATAAAACGTCACTTGAGCAAACAGTAAATAGAGGATAAATATGAATGGAATACAGAATAAATTACTTAAATAGTATAGCGATACAAACATGAGTCAAAGATCCCTTGGGGAATCAGGATTTTTCCATTTTTACTGAAATACCTCCGTGCCCGAATTGACGAAATCAGGTGTACCCAAGCCCACGCACACCGAATGGAATCGATTTCAGGATACCCACAAGTGTAACATGTGCCTGGTCTGACAGTAGTTCTGGCTGTCTAATAATAATCTACAAAAACCAGATCAATATTACAAATGACTGCCTACTGTAATAGATTCGAGTGACCTCTCTCACGAGCCACGTTTGAATCTAGGCCCAATTCGTACAGGCCTGTATATATAATCAGAATAATTTCCTAATTACCTATGCAGAATAACGATATCATTGATTGAGCACCAAATTATGCGCATTAGTCGAAAAAGACATTGGATGACATCGCTAGCACACCTGACCACTGAGGCTGCTGAATTCTGCCCTTACAGACGTTGACAGAATTCCAGAAACATGTAGCTGATACAACTTGGACCGAAGTATTCAAAAACCCCAGCTCCACATTCATCAACAGTGTGAAATATCCTGCAAATCTAAATAATCATTTATTTTTGCCAAATAGCATGACTCGATTGTAGCAAGAAGTGTTAGTTTGTTGCTGCATCCATCAAAGGCCAGGAAATCCAACGCTACTGGCTCCATGACGAAAGAGCTAAGCCAGTAAAGTAGCTCGGCGGAAACATCGGAAAGTTCGCTGAATAATTTAGACGTCTGGCATTGGTCTTTCTGGCCCACCGACCACAATCAAAAGTACGCATCGTCGCTGTCCTATGTGTCGCACATCCACAGTCTGGTACAACCGAGAGAACTTCACCAAAATGCAACACGAGGCCAAAGTCATCCACGCACACGAACACGTGTGTAGCACATCCAATTGTGCGCGTGTGTCCACATGTACATTTCCCATCCATGTGCCATTACCACCACCATGAACAGAATGGACTCCAATAGAGATAGAGGGTTTATGCAGGGCGATAGCTCTCATACTATAATCTTTTGCTCATATGGGTATGTATAACGTCACTAGCGTGCACATATTCGTCCTTGTGGAAAATGGAAAATACGTGCAGACATGGAGCGTGTTCTCTCGGCATATATACATCGCTTTGGCGACGCAAATATGGCCATAAATATATAGGGAAGCCGTTTGAGAGTGACAAGCTGGCCCCGTCCGCAAGCATTACTGCACGGACCCGAGCTACCTCTGGCATGCGTACGTTATGGTGGTGCTTATTATGGATTGGATTTATTTTTTCCAATTCACTTCCGGATCAGCTTCGAATCAAGTTTTCAAAATTCGAAAAAAATGTTTCTTTTTTATGCAAAACTCTTCGCTGGATCTGGCACACATTGTGCCACTGTACACCCTTGTGGGAGAGGGCTGAAAGAAGTGTTGGGAACGAGGAATTCAAATATTTGCGTCGTTTCTAAAGTTCGTTGTAATCATTTGTAAGTAAATCTGCGAAGTTTGTTCCACTAAAAAATGATGTCATTAGTCCTGTCACTTCTATGATTTTTTGGCAGTGTTCGAGCCAAAATGCTGATGTTACACACGTATTATGTTTTTGGTGATAGTAATAGTAGTAGAGACAAGGAGAAAGAGAGACAGAGACGAGAAGCCACATCGATTCGTGACACCCTTTGGGATACATTCGGCAGCATGACCACTAACGCACTAAACTGTTTCTATATTTTCACAGAATTACTACCATCACCGATTTAACGCCCATTGGCTAATACGAATGTGCTCGTAAATGCATCCGTTAATTTATAGTATCGATGATTTGCACAAAAGTAAAAAGTCACTGAAACTTTGACACATATCAGTCCTTCAATGGAGAAGCTTACTTTGGTTTTTTCATCAATGATCTGTCTAAAAAAGTGCAACCATTGATTGAATGAAAATCAAAAAGATAATCTTTGGAGATCTTTTTGAAGGCTCGGAATCTTCTTGATGGAAAAATGTTTTATTGGAGGACCTTATTGAAAGACAACTTAAAATTATACTCTCTTAGTATTCCACGATTTGTAACACTGCATTAAAAAAAATGAAACTGGGTAAGTTTCTAAGTTCTCTTGAGTTTAAAATGTTCATGAAAAAACATGAAAGATCCCAAGTTTTCATCATTGAAGGCTTTATTCTTTGAAGTACAAGTCACTTGTGTTCCTCCTATTACGAATATGAGCTGCATAGTTATTCTGTTGTACTTTGCTGATGATTCGTCTCGTAAGGTACAAGAATAAAGTAACAATTGAATGTTTACGTATAGATTTAAATTACAGAAAAATAGAAATATTATAATCATCGAAATCTTATGAACCATTTAAAAAAAGATCTAAACTAAACTCCACCCATCTGACCGATGACACTGGACGATATTATTAACTAAATCTGTACACCTCAGCTTCAGTTATTACCTCATAAAACTGTGGCCACTTAGATCGATTCAAAACCACAATGTATATGCGTTGAAATCATTTACTTTGAATGTGATCGAAATAGAATATTCGAAAAGCGAATACATCTTCATTTTTGGGTTTTGAAATGTTCAACGTTCATTACTTCAGTTGTACCTGGTCAACCCGTATTATACCAATCTATACCCAGTTTTGTGCACATCTATAGGTAAACTGTTATGGAAAGGGACGCATGGTAGATTCAAGCCAGTGGCTCAGACGGGTTTGAAACTACCACACAGCATAGTATGTGACACACTATATATTCCTGCACTGTGCTCTTGGAATAGCCCTCATCCCTGTGATGCCTATTCCGAGAGAGAGGTAGATACGAGGTGGAAAATGGGAGAATGGGAAGGCTCTCTCTCTCGTTCTGTCGTTCTCTTTGTCTCCCTCTCTCTCTCTCTCTCTCTCCCGCAGTTTGGAGTGCTTGGTTACGTTAACGGTGGGCAAAACGGGGTGGTATAAATTATACCGTTCAATCGATTTGCTGTCAGAAGACCCTCCACACTGCGTTTGTGAGGCACACGACACTGTGCCATGAGGAGGCCACACGTTTCAACGGCAGTGGTGAAGGGAAGCAATGCAAGCAGCAGGAGACGAGAACCATACACCGATGGGTCAGAGTATAGGGGATGCTGGGGGGTAACAGTCGGCATTTAGGCATACTGGAATCCACATACACTTCAGTTACGTGAATATAGCACTACTTGAAGTTCAGTGGGAAGAGACGAAGAGACGAAGAGCGCAGGATGGGTAGTTGGGTTTGATACGATGTAATGCAAAAGGGGGTGTAGGAAGGTCGAAGAGGGACAGTACCGAAGAGATTTTGCAGCAGCCCAATCGACATGTGCCCCTCCTCGGTTTTCGGCCTCCTCATTTCGTACCAAGAGTGAAAGCACTGCGGAGCTGGACACGCATGTGTAAACCATTGGGTTTCGGCAAGCACGCACAAGGGATCTTGCATGCTGATGTCGACTGACAGGTTCGTTGGGTTCCACCAGGATTTACCTGAGCGATTAAATCTTCGCTGGACTCAATGGCTGGATCGTAGCTTGCAATGCGTTCTCAGAGAGTGGAGTATTTCCTTGATGGGAGTGATCTCGGTGTGGAGAGACAAAAAGCTTCGTATGGAGATGCAACTGGATGAAGAATTTTAATTATTTTTACATGTTATCATTTTTCACGAACTTCATTGTCTTGGAAGAATAAATTCTTCATTTCCAGATGGTTTCACCTGAAACCGTGGTTGGCTCATATTTGACGTCACCAAAAACTGAAAAATATACCATTCAGAAATGTTCGGCATTTGTATCGACCGATAGCTGCTACTTGATAACGATTCCATACTTGCCACTCATTAGCAGTACTCACTTAGCTATAAAAACGAAAATCACGTAAAATCGACAAAAAAACGGCGACGTCTCAACACGCATGTGTCCAATTGATTTTTGGCCTAATAATAAATCATTTTTTGGATCATTAACTGGTAAAGAAGTAATTGAAATGATGCGCAGATTTCGTATTTTCATTCACCGAACACGCAATTAGATCATTCGCGATTTCTATCTCTAGTTTCAACGAGGCTTCCAGCAGGTCATTCGACGTTGGAGTTGAGAACGAAAATTATTACGATGCAATAACTTAGGATGTATAAGCTTACGATGACAGTAATTCCTTTATTTTTTCTTTACTTTGAACATATGCTTCACAAAAAGCGCGAGCACACATTTTTTCCAACACAATTGGTGTAAACATCCGAGTTCACATCTTATTTATTCCCCCTTCTCTGTCATAAAATGCAGCGAATATTGGCTGCCCTGTGTACAGGTCGAAATATAATACTCGAATATTTCCTTCCATATTTGAAGTGAACATAAAGTTTTGAATCAGCAGCGAAATGCGGAGGGAGTGATAGAATACTGGAAATAATGGAATTTAAAAAAATCGATTCGTTCAAAGTGTTTCCATGGCTCTGAAAATGTGAAGCGCAATTTTTTGTCATTCGTATCACACGTTGACTGTACAAACCAGGACATAAACGTACATATTTATAGAAACTCATGTCTACACAAAGTATAGCACATGTAGCTTTGTCATAGAAAATTGAACGTGGCCGTCTGCACGGCAGTACAACCCTCCTCGCAATGGGTAACCTGTTCCTGAGATTGAGTGTACAAGTGGGAAAGAGACGGGGTAGCCAGTAATGTAGTACTACAGGGACAGATAGAGAGAGCGGAGATAGGCGAGGGGTGTGAATCCAAAAAAGATGGTTGCAAAGCCCTCAGCTTGTAAGCCTTCCGGTATGACTCTCAGACCAACGAGTTGCATCGTCGAAACTCTCGCTTTATCATCTCTCATCTCCCACGAGGCAAGCATCCAAGCCACCCCTTCTCTCTCGTCTGACGAATATCCCAAACCCCATGCGATCCCCACCAAAGTCCAAACTCTACCGGCTCATCCAACATCGTAGCTTCTCTAGCATGTTTTCTCTCACTTCTCCCTGTTCCATTATCTCCAGGGACGTACACATTTCCACGGAATATACACGAATCTCAAAGTATCTTCAATCCTCTCCATTTGATATTCGTTTTCCTGCTATATTCTTTGAGGCATTCATTCTTTTAAAACTGAAACTATTATCTGTTCAAGATGCAATAAAACTGAGAGTGCTTGGGAGGCTTTATTCTTCCACTGCTTCAAGCCTATGGCCAGTTTACTCCGTCACTTTGTTAAGAAACATTCGATAATTACTGAAACAATTGATGTGCCGAAGCGTAGCAATGTTTTTCTGTCGAATTCAGCAAACAAAGTCGTAAAGCTGAGGGACGTGTAGCATGCAGTGGCAGAAAGCTGGAATATTTATTCGAGCAAAGAAACGATGATAATTAAGACAAGCCTGCGACCTCGAAACTCCTCTCGGCCCTTGGCTACTACGACGATGGAAAGAGAAGACACGAAGGGGCGGCAACGAGGGGTAAAAAGTTCGTTGGTGCGTAAGGCGATTCGGAATTCTCGTTCCCTCTCTCGGTTTTCGTTAGTCTCTTAGCCCATCTCGCCCAACAAGATGGGTTCTCCCTCAGCCACGCAGGAGAATGGGAGCGGAGAGAACACGACGTCATCGGGGGTGCTCGAATGTATGTATATATCGGAGGCCCAACGCCCGAACTCAGTTTCCCGCCGGCGCCTACCGCCGTTTCCCTCATTCCATCATTTACCAACACAGCTATATGTAAGAAGAAAGAAAGAGCGAGAGAAAACGAGGATTGAAGAGAAATATATAGACGTACATGCTTAACGTATACGGCATTCTCACCGAGAGCCAAGGGTTGTAACCACCCTCTCTTCCTCTGATTCCAGTGGCAGGCAGGCAGGCAGGCAGGCAGACAGGCAAGCATCTATGCAGGCTGCCTGGCAGCCTGGCAGGGGCTGCACGTCACCGTCTTACGCTATCGTCCCGAACAAACACCCCCGATGCACCCCTTCAACCGCCGCTCTCTCGCTGTCTCTCTCCGTTTCCTGCGCGCTCTGCCACCCTCGACGTCAACGTTACCTCCGTGAAACTCTCTATATAGATCGCACTCGCTTCTGTATTAGTACGTGTGTAGAGGAGGGCAAACCAAAAGGAAAGAGGGCCCGTGTGTCAAGCTCATATCTCTGTGGTGAGCTAAAGGAAAGAGACATAAGCACGAGAAAGAGAGATAAAGAGGGAAAAAGAAAGAGAGGTAGAGAGTAATCTGTATAGATCGTCGTCTATGTGAGTAGAAATGGGGAGGGCTTGGAGCAGGAGAACGTCGAAGGTGGAACCTCCGCAGCAAGAGACCGAGAACCTTCAAGGGACGTACCATCTTCCGGTATACGACGGGTATATGTTATGTGCGGAGGGCACACCAACCGGGGGAATGAGAAACGTGTATGGATGAAATCCGTATAGGTATACAAATCGAATACTCGATAGGATAGAGTATGCATTTTGCTTGTAGGGCGTCCGCAACTCTCTGTCAAGAAAATTGAAGTTTGCTTCCCTCTGCGTAGACATTACCGGTGACCCAGTGAGTCACTCGAGATCGATACGTGCGTATTTAAGATTAATGTTATCCCATAAAAACTCCATCCTGTAGTCTGATGAACCCCGACACTGAAGACCGGAAAGAAGGCTTCGAGTGATCGTCGAGCTGCTGTTGACTTGTGCGTGTAAAAAGTTTGTTGAAAGCACCCATTTCCAAGCTCGAGTGAATCCGTATGCATCCGATTGGAACGTGCAGAAACATCGTTTTGAAAAACATCAATACCCGGTACGACAAACGTCCCAGCAAACACATGCATGTCAATAGTAGCCCGACCGAATTTTTAATTGGACCCTCGAAGACCACCAAGGTAGTTGCTGCCGAGAGCGTCCACGGGGAAGGTTCGAATAATCGATAGAATATTTAAATATTTCAACACGTTCACATCCCCTGGCATTATGGAATCTACCAATAAAGGACGAACAACGAGCGCGCATCGAACCTTCCGATGAGCCTTTGGTAATAAAATAAACACGCCAATCGAGGGATAAATAAGACGGAAGAGACAGGGTGTAATCACTTGTTCGTCACTCTCATCTTAGATAATTTTGCGCTTCACTATTATGTACGATATAATAAAAAAAAAAAAAAGGAAAAAAATGAACAGTCTATTCATATAATCCTTTGCCGCGAATTTTAGCCCCCTTTTGTGGAGAATCGTTCCGGGCATTCTTCCGTCTGACGCGTTTGTCTCACTCAAGTCCATCTTCGTATTCACCGGCAAGCCATCGTTCTCTCCGTTCTCTCCATGCTTCACCGCGTCTCACCTCACGTTTTCAATTCGTTCTTCCTTCGTATTCGCACGGTAACTATGCACTCGTGTATATATGCTTACAATATATATATATATATATATATACGCGTATAGAAAAGCATTAGCTCGCGCTCGCGCGCACAGAGATACTCATTCATTCAATTTCAGTCAGTCCCAGCAAACGCGGGCACCCCTGTCGTGTGGCCGACAAAAAATAATTAGTGAAGCCTTATACCCCTGCGGGCGTTCTATATATCCCCGCGCTGCTCTCCTGTGATGGCCCCAAACCAGAGAAGCAATGTCCCCTTTCAACCCTGTGCGCTCGACGGCTACGCTTATACCTTATGCTTCAATTTTCTATCTCGCTCCCTCGCCTCTCCGTTCTTCCTTCTCGTTCTCTCTTTGTCCGCTTCTTTCTTCACTGACTCACTCTACCAGCCCCCATTTTGTTCTCTTTTCCTCTTTCGCAAAGCTCGCTTGTTCGCTCGGCTAGCACGTTTCCTTCTCTTACCAAGCGACCCCCGACGTTACCCAGCCAACCACCCTTGATTCACCCTCAGGCTGCCTACCCACCCCGTGCCCTTTTCGCCCATCCGCTCTTGCAAGCTCTTTCTCGCTTCCCGCCCTTGCCGGTTCTACTACCTCCTCCTCCTCCTCCTTCTCCTCCACCTCCACCTCTTTCTCCTTTTGCTACCATCCGCAATCCTCTTTCTCGACTAGCGAGGCTCCGAGTCCCTCACAACCTCTCGTCGTCGTCGTCGCCGTCGTCGTCGTCGTCGTCGTCGTCGTAGTCGTTTTCTCTCTCTCCCTCTCGCTCACTAGCTTTTCCTTGAATCCCTCGCACCCTTTTCCACTCGCCCAACGGGTAGACAGCGCTCTGCTTTCTACTCGCTATTCCAGCACTGATGCCGCTGCTTTCATTTCTCTCCCTTATATATCTTTCTCTCTCTCTCTCTCTCTGGCTTCCTTTCTCCCTTCCTCACACCCTCTTTCACACAGCTTTCTCGTGCGCTTATATACCACCCATCCTCCGTGAACCAAGCGAGAGTAGAGCGGCCCCATTCCACACGGCCAAAACCCTAGCTCAGTCAACCACCCCCTCGACGGCCTCGGGCGGGATGATTCAGGCGCCGGTAGGACGCACCCACCTTCACAAGGGGTCGGGGCATACGGGCGAAATGGCGAAGGATGGAACGCAAGGGAGAGGTATAGTCGGTACGATGGCTCGGGGTTCGAGGAATGAGAGGGTATTACCAACGGTGCAGGGGGCAAGAGGCGAGGATGGAATTGGGGGAAACAGAGTGTGTCGGGGACTTTGCTCTGCTGCCTTCAAGCTGCGAAAGGTTTGCGAGGCAGGACGGAGGCCACGATGAAGGGTCTTGGCAAAGACGATGCAGAGAACGCAGATCACCCAACCATTCAGTTACGGCAACGGTGTATCGCAGAGCTTCAACTTAACTAAGCAAAGTACTCCCTATTTCCAAACGAGCAATGGCTACAGAAACTCGCTCGGTAGGTGCCACCAAAATACCTACCGGTCTTGATCTATCGAGTTTTATCTCGAATAAACTTCATGACCAAATTTATCGTTTTTATTTATACTCTAGAGACTGGATAACTCTAGATATCTATTTAAAGTGACCAATGTGTAAGAACCCCATAGAATCCCTCAGTTGCTCTTTTGAGATCAGGCTCAGAGTAATTGAGTATTTGCCTTCACTCTTTAATCGATTTCGACCAACCCCGCATCTCATTCGCCCTTAAAATATTCTAAAGAAATTCTGCGTGCAATGACTGATCATTTTCGGTCAGCCATACTTCGGAAAGTGGTATCTGCATAGCAGAATTCTTATGGAAAACTTGGATAGATTATATCAAAGAACTTGAGAACTCGCGCCGAATAGTTTTATACAACTCAGTAAATCCTTGCAGAAATACTATAAGAGAAAAGTGCGCAACGATATAATTATGTTTCCTCTTCATTCCGTTCTTGAAAATATCGATCCTAGGCACGAACTTCGAGAACAGTTTAACCGGGTTAAAAAAACTCACGAACTTTCAGGCAAACGATTGGAAACTTTTCAGACTCTATATGGGGCCACAAAAATTTGCATTTGCCACATTCAAAATACATTTTCGATCCTCATTTGGTATTATTAGTCACCATTCATAGAATAATCCCGGAAAATAGTGAAATCCAATGAGTCTCGCTACGACACATCGGCTACCCCAAATGCCTCTAGACGCATCACAGGGTGCTAAGTTATGCATAGGGAAGTGCGAAACACACTTGGGGTGTCACATTGTAGGGTGCGCAGGTGGCGTTAAGGATAGAAGCTCTCTCGTAGTCAGCTTGCTTTCTCCTTCGTGCCTTCATTGCTTCATTTAAATTGCATACAGGGATTCTCAAAAGCTACAGCCCAAAGTAACGATGCACAACGATGGTGAAGTTCGTCAAAAAAATCTTCATCCGAAGTTTTCCCTGCGAAGATCCTGGCAAAAGGAGACAAAGCAAGAGCCAATTAGATGAGGCGCTGAGAACAAGGAGAGAGTGGAAGAAGCATACCGCGCCCTCCAACCTATAAAAGCTGCTATTCCTACTCAGCATAACCAGCATATTGGTGCGGCTTTCAATGCTGAGTTTACATCTTTCGAAGATGGATCAAAGAAAAGGAACTACCGTTCCCTTCTTCCTCATCTCCGCAGCGTTTCTCGAGGCGGAGATTCAGGAGGGATTTAGCAAAATCGAACACGCAATCAAAGCTCGTATCGTTAATGGTCAATTTCCCACTCGTTGTCCGACATCGTAGTCAACAACATTCGTTCGAGTGGACACGAAAAAAGTTTATCTTTCGCTATACCGTTCCGCTGCGGAAGCAGCGATAGCAAAAGACGCTAAGTAATATGACTGGGAGTTCTATTCACTGATAAAACGTGTAACGGTGCTTGCTAGCAACGAGTCAACAGGAGCTAGAAAAAAGGAAGAAGCGAGAGTAACCCAAGGACAGGATATAAGAAGTAGAGAGTGAACAGCGAAAAGAAAAAACTCGACAAGGGGATAAGGAGCGTCTTGTTTCCAACGTGGACTTTTCTCCAGGTATACGGCGAAGGAAAAGAAAGTCCTTTGGCTTGCTACGTTTCTCTCCTTTCGTTTCTCCTCTTCTCCTTCCCATTCCTCTTTCATCCTAATGAACTAACGAACCATTATTTCTCTTTGTATCGCGCAGACACGTTTTCACCGTATTATTTTTTATTGGAACAAGCTGCAAACACATGGACAGCGTAAAAACTTGTGTTGTAAATTTTTATCAAAGAATTCACATGCGCTGGAGTAAAATTTGTACATACATGCACAGACGCGTCTACCTTCTTCACAGGACAGCATAAACGAGCCTCGTGTCACCGCATCCAAAGTTTCCACAGCCGGCTCATCGAGGTAGGGCTTCGCTTCTTAAAAAATATATGGTTTCTTCGGAGAAGAGGAAACGCAAGTGAACAACGAAACATTCTTACACGTGAGTGGGGAGGCGGCTCAGGACAGGGGTAGAAACAGTGGGCGTGTTGAATTTACGTGGGAATTTTTTTTCAATGAAAGCTCGAGGTACATAACTGTACATTGGACATCGCTGAATACCTGTGTTATGTAGTTATGCCGGGCAAGTGTGTAGCTACATTATACTAGACAGGTTTATTTGCCGGATGAGCTTGGCGCAGGGGTGCGAGCCCGCGTGAACAGCCACCGCACGAGACCACTCCTTATTGGAGGTGAAATTAGTAAAAGTGAAAAGTAAAGACACACCCTTGCGAGGAGAACCAGGGTGTCGTCGCTAATGGCCGGGTGCACGAGAAAATTTTTTTTTTCGTCCCCGGAATGAGGGGTGCCGAGATAAATTGCATAATAATAAATTTCGAGTCCCTGGCAACTCATCAAATTCGCTTGGAAAATGAACTCACTTTTTCTTTTTTATTCTTCATGTCAAAAGTCGTGAAGTCGTGGACCGGCTTCCCGCAAAGGTTTTTTGTCACGTGTATGGTTACTGATTACTGTAAAATTCCTAAAATTATGAAAAGTCTTATTATTTCGTAGTATATTAACACGTTCTAGAGTAAGCGAAACATCCGATCGAAAAAAGGGGATGACTTTGAAGAAATTAACGACAGAAAAAATTCACTCTCCGTGTAAAAATGTCTGAGATTTAATATATGGGCTAATCCTCTATGTTTTTGAATATTGGCATTGCATAAATTCTTTTAACTTATTTATCTTAGCGTGCAAAACTTCTCAGCAGAATTGTACGCGGAGCCGCGTTCTTTGTTTTTTCAGGAGCTCACAGCGATACGAAGCAAGTTCAAAAGTAAATCCCAAACAAAGTTGTTGAGAGGGCAGTCGCATGTATATACATATCTACGTTGTACACACGAAGAGCTGTGGAGAAGGAGATCGGAAGAAGGGTGAACGGTCCCTTCATTATTCGAGAATTAGTAACCTCATTCCTTCCATCCGTTTTTCACTCCGCCCCTTTACGAGAGCAAAGTTTCGTCTCTTTTTCAACACCTAGAAACCTCTTACACCCTTCGCCGCCAACCCCATGAGGCTAAATCCCACTGGTGGTTCTACATTTTCCAAGTTTTTCCGCTCTTGAACGAGAAATTCGAGGATCGCGGGGATACCGCGCGCGTCCGATGCTCAATTTAATTCAAGAACCTACGAGTTTCTCATCTTTATCTTCGCAACCGAGCGATAAATGCGGAATCTTGTTTTCGAGCGTTTCACTCTTTATAGACGAGTACATGAATATGAAAGTCGTTTAAATCCATCTGGACGGTGAAAAAGAATTGTTTTTATGCTAAAAAAATAAACCTCGAACGCTGCTTTTAATTCATCGCCACATCTTTAATGACGTCAACAGAGTCATTTACTTAAATTTGACCAGGAATTTCGCATTGAATAAATATATAAAAAATCCACAGCACCAAACAGACGCAAAAGAAAGATAACAGTGGAAAGCGTCGAGAGAATTTGCGCGTAGATACGCACCGAATCGAGCTGTGCTCGAAACGCTATAAATGGATAGGAAGACCGACACCTTGGCGCCAGACTCACCCTCCTGAGACTCTGCAGACTCACCTCCATCTCCTCCCTGCCGTCTCTCACCGAAACCCTCCGATCTTCTCCCTCGCACCAATGTACAACAACCCCTGGTCCTCATTCGCCCACTACTCCAGCAACGAGCTTCCATTTCGCAAACCCAGCCACCCACCCATCTACGAGAACCATCTAGAAAACCCTCTGGCATCCCTCCGACCGAGTGGTAGCAGCAGCAGAAGCTGTATGTATACCCCGCGCCCTCCCGCACCCTTCTTCAGCTGCTCCGCCTCTTCCATCCGAAACCCTACAGCACTACTGCCTCACTCCACCTCGACAACTCCTACGTAGCTCAAGGGATGGAGCTTTACGAGGGAAGGAGATAGACACAAGGGAGCAAGAAGGGAAAGAGGGAGAGGCCACGCAATAAAGTGACCCTCGAGCTATCTCCAAAATCATCCCTCACATTCTGGAGCCCAAGCTCTACCCTCGAGCTCGGACGCGTCCGATATTACCGTCTCCTTTCTACAGCCAGGATAGGGTGACCTAGCTCTTACTCCCCCCCGCTGCCCCGTGCCTCTCCTGTACTTCAAGACGGAACATAACGAGAAAATAAGAGGGAAGTATCTCGAGCTTGCTGCAATTCGTGACGACAAACTTCGTCCTTGTATTTAACTCGTGATCTCGTAAAGATTTAGCAATCGTCACTCGTCTCGATGCTGCATAAGGATTAAGGTGTGGAGAAATATTGATGAAGTTTTGCTTTCTCAAAATTTGCGTGCTAGGGACTGTATCCTTTACAAATGACGACCTTAATTCTACGACTAGTGTGATTTCGCACGTATGCGACTTCAGGATGAGGAAACTCCCGAACATTACTTGACTGCTATTTCTGTTCAGGCTCTAAATAGCAAAATGATTTTTTGATCATTCTCCGATATTTAGGCCACGTATGAGGCCTCTCCGAAGCAGAGTGATGTACACGGGCGCATCCCAGGAAAAACTGGAGCAACTTGTGTGGGAAGTATGACAGATTTCATGAGTTATTCCCCAAAGAACAATGGATTTCAGTCTGAATAGAGCGTAACTGTAGAGAAGAAAAAAAAAGTACGTCGGAATCCGATTCAATAGAGCGTGCGCGACAGGGAGAGAAACTGGCGGATAGAAAAAGAGAATTTCGTCAGTAAAGCTCCCCTATAACGTGGTCAGTACTCACGCATCACATGCAAACGAGAATTGAATTTGTGAATATCGGAAAAATAATTTTTTTCAATTGTCTGACTTGACGCCTTTGCGATAAGCTTAGTCGCTGGTACGCTATTCCAGTACGTATTTACTCTGGTAATTTCTACTTGGGATCAAAACTTTAAATAGGCGTTAGCGATGAAGGAATTTTATTTAATTTTTCGCAAGGATGTGGCTCTTTTTTGATCATTAAACGAAAATAATTGTTTCAAAAACTCAAAAAGTGAGCTCATTTTACTGGTTCACCGTTTTCAAGAAATTTTCATGAAAGAGCTCGTTGGTCCTTCTACGTACATTTGTATCTATCAAAACAATGGGGCCGCCCCCATTGTGTCAAGTAATTTCTACGTCAAGCAGCCTCTGTCTAGCCTCGTCATGACACTGACGGGGCCTGGATGGTCCAATCGATAACAACAATGAGCGATATAGTAGAGTTTCGTTAACAATGCAGACAACGCAGAGTTCGTAAGAGGCGGGTTGAAATTTCGAAGTTTCAGTGCCCTGACCGCTCAAAATTCTGAGTTTTTATCATCGGAAATCAACAAGTTTCGTAAAAATTATGCCAGCGAAAGTCTGTGATGATGTTGAACGTTACAAGTAGCAGTCAAAAGAAAATGGCTTTAAAAAAAGTATAAAAAATTGAAGAAATACTATTAGGACGATCAGTGCTACGATTTACAAAACTTCGAATTCGTAATATTTGACGTACCATGAAATCCAGAAATTTTAATCATGGAAAATTTGATATATCAAGTTAATGCAAGAAATCTGCAGTTCAGATAGCCTGGGATTCCGATAAAGAAAGTTCAGAAGGCTCAAAACTCCGAAAATTCGCAGGTAACACACATGGCGAGTTAGCCAGACGCGTTTAGATGGCAGCACTGCCTTCTGCATAGGATCCATGGTCCCACGAATTGTTTAGTTATCAAAAAATGAATGTAGATTTTTGAATCTTTTCGGTGTACGAAGCTCAACTCTTAAGCAACCCAATTTTCTAATCAGACAATGTTTCGAAACTTTAACTCTTTGATTAAAAATCTTTAGTTTATGGAAAGCCATGGAAATCCTCTCATTACTCATGTACCGATTGATTCAAACCTTTTTCATGCTTCAATTCGAAATATATATTTCTGATTAATTGATTAGAACGTAAAAAAACTGCGAACCGATTGGTTTTTTCCCGAAAGAAAATCCATCATCGTTGCTTAACACGATTCACATCGAGTCAGATCAGTGATCTCAGAATCAACAGGGGAATTAGAGATCAAATGCCAGCAACTGTTGAACATGTATCCACTCAAATTTATACAAGATTGAGATTGATACAATACTGGGAATGTTTAGCTCGATAAAATGTGAAGAATCGTTTGCCCGATTACACTTACTACAATTATCGGCGAATGGATATTCTGAAAAACGATCGCCTTTACCTGGCATAATATTCGAGAACCCAAACACTTTCCCCAGACTCTAAGCCGAACAAGCACTTAATTAAGCTAGTTGTGGTCGACTTTTTCGATGTAGTAAAAATATACCGCAATGAAAACGACGGTCCAAATTGCCACAAACTCATTCGTACGGTGGTGTAGTATATAGCGAGATAGGCAACGTCATGGGGAGGGATATAAGAGGGTAGCTCAAGGGTGAAGATGCCAGGATGGTAGGGCCAGAGCCTTATTGGGATTGTGGGGATAGCGAGGCTCGAGTTTTCCTAAGGGTCGGAAAATTTCAGGGCGAAATCGAGGGCGGAGAGAGAAGAAAGGAAAGGAGAGAGTAAGAAAGAAAAGCTGAAAAGCGTGGATGAGCGAATGGTATG